>NC_083343.1:11702443-12372443 GCF_019175385.1 Lycium barbarum
CGTTTGATCCTGGTACTAAATACTTTATGGTACCCATTCGTGTAACTTCGTCGAATCTTCATGTATGGGATCCGGGAATAAGTTTTGAGGTCATGGCTCTAACATGTTATCCCGTGAACGTGGAGGCACTACAATTGTAGGGATGTTCTGGCAAGTTTTAGTTAATTGTGTATTCTTACTCTAGACGTAGAGTGTGGGATCCCGGACAATCTAGGTGTGTGAACCCCTACATCTTGCAATCTGATTCGGCATGAGGAGTTGCTCGTTCTTCAACTTTTACTCACTTTTATATTGCTGAAAGAGGCGTTTACTTCTACCCGACAACATTGGCACCAAAGACGACTGAATTACCTTGGAGAGGAAAGTTTCTTATTTTGCTTTTAGCGTGGCTTGATGAAAATAAGGCGCGACACCTGGATATACATGCTTTCAAGACGTGCGTGGAGACAGTCCGTACGGCTCACATACTCGGGTTGGACTATGCATGCTCCAAGCCGTCCATGACCAATCCTTACTGTGCGCCTAGGCGTTCAGTCGTGACCGTTCCTAGGGCTCGTATCTTATGCATATGCAATATCATAATAAATTGTAAAGACTCTTAACTCTTAATGAAAATTTCTTTTCTTTTCTTTATTTTGATTTTTGAGGAATATTATACATATAATATAATCTATATAACTAAAAAAAAAAAAAAAAAAACTAGCAACCGCACCTAATTTTTACTCACACACCTAACCACCCTCACATTTTCACTTTTCACTTTTCACTCACCTGCACACACTCACATATAGAGCATAAGCAAAATACATAAATCATCAAAGAATTGTGTCACATTCAACTTTAGAGCAAGAGGAGATTCTACCAGAACTCAGTGTTCCCAACGAGTAAGAAGATCGTCTTTGCATGCAGAGGAACTATCCGATCCAAAATATCTCCATCACGACTTAGTAAATTGTCCTTCACAAGATTTACAATCTGTATAAAAAAAAAATCACAAAAGGATTATGTTAAGTACAACTTTAGCAATGTAGCTGCCTAAAGAAAACTCATTATGCAAATTCTTTTTCTTTTCTTTATTTCAAGGAATATTATAAGTATAATCTTTATAACTATAAAAGACAACCTAAGAACCTACTTTCAGGGAGTTGAGGAGGATAAATTAAAGAACCAATATTAGAAGTTATACTATCTCATCAAACTCACATTACACAACTCTTTTGTCAGTCCAATGCTAGAAAAGCTTTGGACTAGAATTGGTGGGATGCAATTCAACCTATTTAAATAAAGGAGCAAATGTTTAATATTATATTAGTCTTCTCTTTCCCTTTGCTTATTTAAATAGTAGCTCTTTTAGTCCCACATCTATTGGATAAGAGAACTCCTACTGAAGAAATAGGATACAAAACAGTCCAAGCAAACAATGGAAAAACATGAAAAACTTTACCATGCGTGAGTCATAAATATGACATGGTATATGAGGGAGTATTTTATTATAATTATATTGTGGGCCCCACCACTTTATGCTCTTCCTCTTTCTTCTTCCACATTTTTTGTCATTTCTCTTTCCTCTTTTTTCTCATTTTCTTTTTTGCATCAATTTTAAAATCAATTCTATTATAAGCAGATTAAATTTTTTTAAGATATTTTTCAGTTTTATTATTTATATTTTCCATTTTTTCTTAAAAAAAAATCAGTTAAACTCCGTAAAAGTTTAAAAGAAAATAATTGGCAGTCAAAAAAAATAAAAAAATTAATGCAAAAACTGATAAGCAAAAATGAATGTAGGATGCTTTTAAAAGTAAAATCACCTTAGAAAATTTATTGGAATTATTTTTTTCCTTTTTCTTTTGGTATATATTGTTCAAAGTTGCTACATTC
Source organism: Lycium barbarum (assembly GCF_019175385.1). Lineage (NCBI taxonomy): Eukaryota > Viridiplantae > Streptophyta > Magnoliopsida > Solanales > Solanaceae > Lycium > Lycium barbarum. Next base: position 11,704,322 of record NC_083343.1, read on the forward strand.
TGTACCCAAGAAATTCAAAGTTTTAAGTGTCATCAAAGTACACCCTGAATTTAGTGGTGTGGAAAAATCGGTTTAACCGATAAACTGAACCGAAAAAAAAAAGTTATTGGTTTAGAAATTTATTTGGTTAATGATTTTTTAAGTTCTAAGTTTACTCAATTTCAAATTTTAAGTTCATAAAACTTAGAACTTAAAAAATCATTAACCAGATAGATTGCTAAACCAATAACTTTTTTTTTTCGGTTCAGTTTATCAGTTAAGCCGATTTTTGCACACCACTAAATTTAGGGTCTACTTTGATGACACTTAGAACTTTAAATTTCTCGGGTACAAAATATAACTTCATATTTGGCTATCAGTTTTTACATTAATTTTTTTTTGAGTGCCAATTATTTTCTTTTAAACTTGTACGGAGTTTAACTGATTTTTTAAGAAATAATTGAAAAGGTAAATAATAAAACGGAAGAATATCTTAAAAAAATTGATAAAAAAATTGATCTGCATATAATAGAATTGATTTTAAAATTGATGCAAAAAAAAAATGAGAAAAAAAAAAGGGAAGAGAAATGACAAAAAACGTGGAAGAAGAAAGCAAGAGGAGGAAGAGCATAAAGTGGTGGGGCTCACAATATAATTATAATAAAATATTTCCTCACATACCATGTCATATCTATGCCTCACCCATGGTAAAGTTTTTCGAAAAGCATACCTTTCTCGCCCTTTTGGTTAAGATCAGGTGTAGTATCTATTCTTATCAGTTTAATATCTGATATGTGAGTCATTGACTCACACGATATCAATTGGGTGGTCATAGTGAGATAGATTGGTGAAATTGGGTTCCGAATAAAAACAGAGCGAGCAGAGAAGGTAAAAGCTATGACATTGGAAGGGCTGTCAGCTCTTGTTTTCCTAGGTATCGGATGTCTTTAGAGAGCATATCTTATGATGCAATCTCTTGGGCAATACTTCCCACTTGAGCTTTTAAAAGGAACTTCTTAAACAAAGACATTTATTGGCTGCTACTGTGAACAACAAAGTCAAGGATAATAGTACCAGTGGCGTCTAGGATGAAGACGGGGAGTGACGGGGTTAATAGAAGCTTCTTGAAGTCTCTATTTGGCAAAGGGAGACGGAGAAGAACTTAGAAGTCAGAAAAAAAAAAAGTGTAGCCATGGATACCAATGGCACGCAGTGCGCCTAAGTGCGAAAAGACAGTGCAAGTTTTGTTATGCCGAAACCTAAATGAACACTTCCAAATGCCACTTCTTCTCGTCGCATCCGTCTTCAGGACGATATAGCCATAAAGAAGCTTGCTATCGGGGCCTTCAAGTGTCGCCTTGGTGTTGCACTATTGCCTTGGCCTGGCGCCCCCCCCCCCCAATTCTAGCCCTAACTTTTGTAGCATTTATATATTAATTTCTAGATGTCATGTTTCTTTAATTCTATTATAAATCCCTACTATAAGGAAACTTTGTGAAAGTGAAGTAGGAAGAAGATGTTGCACTTAAAACATCATATTCAAGAACATTATTTCATTAGTATTTTTCGTTCATTAATGACGTTTTTATTTATATGATGCACATTCCTTTTTAATCTGTCTGAAAAAGGGGTGACACTGTCACGACCCAAATCATGAATCATGCGGGCACCCACACTAACCCTCCCTAGTAGGCGAACCCTTCAGTTAACTACCTTAATTTGATACAACATGCGGAATAAATACTTTTATTACAAGAAATTCCCAAAATCTGGTCTAGACTCATACAAGAGCTTCTAAGAAGTTTACAATTTGAAGTAGATAACAGACTCAAACTGGATACGACTTCTATTTAAGGATAGAGAACAACAAAAATCTAAGAAGAGCCTCTGGGTTGCAAGATCTCAATAACTCACTCAAACGCCTTTGACGAATGCCTCGAAACGGTCGTGAGACTCCGAACATCACCTGAAAATAACTCTACACTCCACAAGGAGTGTAGCAAGAGTAGTATGAGCACAACACAAGGATCGTAGGTATCATAGGCCGACAATGGTTAGTTCATGCATATAAACAAGAAGCAACTAACAAGTAAGCAGATAAGTAATCAAACACAGTCACAACTCTAGCACATATGAAAGTCTTGCAGTAACGATAGTCACACGGGATTTCAATATCTCAGGTTATAAGTCTAGGGGGAAATCTCTAAACTTCGAGTCCATCAAGCCTCTAAAATAAATACTTACAAACAACAACTCAATAGTTTAAAAATCAAGAATTAATCAGAGAATGTACCATGAAATGACATGAATAGCAATTCAAATGGAGTGTTATGCAATGCAATGTCGTGCTATGTAAATGTTATGCAATGCAGTAGTCACCTCTCACGCTCCACTCTCGTACACACATGCTATGGCAATGCCTCATAGTCATGACCCATGGGGGACCCGCGAAGTCCATGCACCACTCGTGCTCTCCGGCAGAAACCTCTGAGGCTATCAATCATAATCAATCTCCGGCAAAGACCTCGGAGTCTCTCTGTCACTCTCAATCTCCGGCAAAGACCTCGGAGTCTCTCTGTCACTCTCAATCTCCGGCAAAGACCTCGGAGTCTCTCAATCACTCTCCTCACCATTAGGACAACGTAAAAGTAATATGGAAGCATGACATGCATGATATCAGTCTCAACTATATCACTAATATGCAATAAACAAGTACAAGTCATATTATTGTCCATGGCTCAATAATCAATGTTACCCTTCCCTTTCATAAGGTGAGTGAGCTAGTATGTGATAAAGATACAACTACGTGATAATTACATCACATAGCACATAGAATATGGGATGCATGCCTCGCATGAAATCAACCTCAATAATCACCGCAGTCATAGGTTTCATAGATTCATACTAGGAAGTGTAATTCAATAGTCAATTTCTCAGTAATAACCTTCCTCTTCCATATGACCAGTGAGATAACTAGAGAGAGGAAATTATATCAAGTACATGAAATCACAATATAGTGACAAGCTCACATAACAATATCGCAATAATGGCGACGAGCCCACATAACAGTATCACAATAATGGCGACAAGCCCACGTAACAGCTGACAATATCAACCTAGATGGAATTTACCTCCACACCATGCCTGAAGACCTATCATGCTTTCCCCGTCAATCACTACTACCTACATACGTTTTGCTAACCGGAGTCTAGACATAAAGTAAGCCGTAACCTACCTCAATGCCGAACAGGTGTCACCAACTTCCACGCCAAAGCTTTTTCCTTTTGAAGTGCTTCCGAACGGACAAAGTCTTAATGTAATTAGGACAGATCCTATAATCACTTGCACCAATTACACCGCTTCTTCTTCCTTAATTCAATTTCCTTATGTTGCTGCCTCCTTAGCAAGCTTGGCCTCTTAAAAGTTTTGCTGGAAGTCATAAATCCTCTTCTCAATAAATGAAGCTTAGCCGAGAGCTTCAAACAACTACAGTCGTATGCAGCTGCTACTAATAGATTTATTCAAAAAGGGTATGAGAGTTAATAGAAATATTTTTCGTTCCTCCAAAGAATAATATTGCTCCTTCAACCAGAAAATGGGATTAATGTTGCTGGAAAACGTTTGTGTCCTTTCAAGACAATTTTCTACTATATAAAATAAGGTGTTGGATTTAATTGGGTCCTTGCACCTAGAAGGACACGTTAGGACCACCTCTAGTCATTAGAGGCTGTCCACCCCCTTAAATCACGTAGCCGCCTAAATTGAATATCAAGCTATTGCTGACTTAATTCATATAAGATTCTTCTAACTTAAGATAAGAAAAAGCATATATCTCTCACTTTATATATATATATATATATATATATATATATATATATATATAAAATGTGACTGCTGCCTCCTTGTCAACAAAATCCAAAGATATGTTTGCCTTTAATAAAGTACGATAAGAATTGTACACATTAAATGCAAATGGGTCTCAACTAATCATTACATTTTATCTATCTCCCTAAAGTGTCAGATATTAAAATATAGTCATAGTCATCTTTTTGCTGTTATATTTACTAAATGTTGTTGTACGAAATAACATAGTGGCTGCATACACATTTATAACATAAAATGGGGAAATGATATGATATAATATAACTCTATTTTTATTTCTTTAAATGTGGCCTCCAAGTAATACTCACCCACTAATACTCCTTCCTAGGATGCCACCTTTTTCTACATAACCCTTAGTCATTATTTCATTAGTATCTTAAACTTCGCACTCAGTAAAGTGCATCACATAAATTGGAACCGAAAGAGTATTTCACCATTATACTGCTTTTCTTAATGTTATTCATGTTTCTTCAGATCTTAAGAAGAATGTTATTTTAGCAAAAGATTATTTGATCGAGTGTGTTTCCAGTTACAATTAGTTATTACTTCCCCTTCCCGTCCTTCTTGATAAGGGTAATCCTTGTAGGAGCCAAAGAATCTCAAATTGGATTATTCCGTTGAATTCATTTTGTATCTCAATTTGACTGGACATGATGTTTAAGTTGTTTAACAGAGAAACAATTTAATCGGCCTTCTTGATGTACCTACTATTTCCATTAGAAGGAATTCGGTTGATCATTTACGTAATTAGTTTTTGATATATCTAAAAATACAAACTTCGTAGTTCATATACAGATCAACTGATCAATCAATTGTAGCAAGGCTTGTTTCTTACAATTTGTCGTTGCGACACTTACCTCAAGACACTTTACTTCTGCTAACAAACTGTTTTGTACAGATTTCCGCTTTCCTTTAGGAATTTTCTTACTTCTTAGTCCCACATTGACTGCATAGGAGAGCTGCAACGTGGAGGTAGCATATAAAAGGGCCCAACCGAAACATTTAGAAGCATACCTTTCTCGGCCTTTTGGCTAAGATCAAGTGTAGTATCTGTTCTTATCAGTTTAATATCTGATATGTGAGTCATCGACTCACACGATATTAACTCTATTTTTCTAGGGGGAAGGTTCACCACGGTAGCTTGCTATCTGGGCCTTCATGTGTCGCCTTGGCATTGCACTACTGCCTTGGCCTGGCGCACCCCACCAAATCTATTCCTAAGCTTTTCTTTCATTTGTTTAGTACATATAAAAACAATCAACTCTAATGTAACAAGAAAAAATGGGTGGTTAGAAGTTTTTTTTTTCAAGCTCCCGGTCCAAAATAATAATGTTTACAATTTTTGTAAGGCACCTTTTCCATATAACTCATTCATTACTCTCTAATCATAACTAGTGTTAGTACCAACGATGCTCATTAAAATATATTAATTATGTCAAATATTTTCTTGATTGTCCGAGTACATCAAATCGTATTGGTTTAACAGAATCTCAACTGTCATCATATTTCTCAATGTGATATACCCAATAAAAAAAGTTTTTATGAAACTAAAGAAAGCGAATCATATAATTATGGAAAAACTTTTTTTCCTTGTTTTTATCTATCCCATTATCTATTGTTCAGTGCTTTTACATTGCCTGTAACTTTTATTAGCTTCCCACTGGGCCGAGGGGGGATTGCCGATCACATGTATTCTCTCGAAATTGTGGCGTGACAAACTTGGTGTCAGAGCATTCTTTTAAACATCTTCAAGCTCCACTAAACAAAATACTCATATCCTTTAAACGTTTTTTTAGTATGGTCCCCTTTTCCTGTTATTCATTTCATTAAACTTTGATCAAAATAAACGACTAATAATGGGTTTGACGACTCAAAATACACTAAACTTTAGACAAACCAAAAATTGGTGAATCAGCATAGGAGAAATACCTTAATTGCTAGTCGTAAACAAGAACAAGAAGTAGATAGAGAGTTTGAAATTCTGTCAAGTTTCTAAGGGATGAATTGGTATAATTGCAGTATATACAAGAGTTATTACTGTCTCGTCCATTATTTTCATATCATTCTCGTCCATATTTAAACAATACGTAATAATACAGTCAATATTTTGTTGAATATATATATATATATATTGCTGAATGTACTAGTATGTAAAGCAACTGACTGAAACAAACATGACACATGAAATAACATGATGAGAGCTGAAACTTGGTCATAAACATGAATATATATATAAGCATCGGTTGGGGGATGGATCGTCGTCCGTCCCCAACTCATGTTAAAAAAAAAAAAAAAGAGTGGACCCCATGTTAAAAAAATTAAAAATATATAAAAAAACAATCCTCCAAACTCATGTAAAAAAAAAAAAAAAGGTCGATCTCATATTAAAAAAATTAAGCAATATCAGAAAAAAAAATTGGACCCCATATTAAAAAAAACAATATCAAAAAAAAAAAAAAAGTGCACCCCATATTAAAAAATTAAACAATATTCATGTAATTCCCAAAGTATTCCCATTAAGTCAATAATGGTGGATTCATGGCCACATGCGTATCATCCCATTAGCGGGAGCAAATGAAATTATTGTACAACAAAAAACGTGGACCCCATATTATTGTTTTTCTTCAAAAGGTTAAGTACTCAAACCATACAATTTCCTTTCTTTTCTTATATTAGCTTGAGATCTAATATAGATATTTAACTGTTGTATTTGCTATTCCGCCATGTCATTATTTGTTATGTTTACTAAAATAAATATACTTAAAATATTTATATTTTTATTTTTATTCTTACTCTAATAAATGTGAAAAGAGATTAATGTCGTAAAAGAAAAAATAATATTAAATGGAGATCAAATAATAAATAAGGTAAATTAGTTAAATTATAATTTCAATTGACGTTTCCTTAAAAAAAAGTGCAAAAGACAACATGACAAGTAAAATGAGCTAAACCAAGAAAATTCACCAAAAAAAAAAAATACTAGAAAATCAAATTTCTACTTTGATTTGTTTTAAACATGTAAAAATACTAAATAGAAAATCAAATTTCTACTTTGTTTCGTTTTAAACATGTAAAATTAATTTAATAATTTGAATTAGAATTATCCAAATCAAAATTTGATAAGAAATAATAAGTATTGTTTAAGTCCAATCTACATACATTAACAATAGAATATTTTACACCTTTAAATTAATCGAATTAAAATTTAAAGTATCAACTGATGCTTAAATATTGCTATTATTTTGTCTGAAAGAGAGGAAAATAGTTTCGTTTTAAACAAGTCTTCTCTTTTAAAAAGTATTAATAAATTTTTACAAACTTTGTATTCGTTGTTAACACTAATATAATATGGTTTTGGATACGAAGCACAAACTACAATGTTATATTAATCGTATTTTGAACATAGTATATATATATATATATATATATAATCACTAGCCAAACAAAACTACATACGCATAGATACACTATAATCCAAAGTGTTGGGCCCGTGACCAGCACGGGCATTGGAGGTGGTATCGTCGTCCACCTCCAACTCATGTTAAAAAATAAAATAAAAAGGTGGACCTCATATTTAAAAAAATAGACCCCATATTAAAAATCAAGCAATATCAAAAAACAACTAAGCACATAAATGCACTATAATCTAAAATGTTGAGCCCGTGTAAAAACAGTGCAAACTTATGTATGTTTATTAGCAATATAATACACACACACACACACACACACACACATATATATATATATATATCATGAGTAAAAACATTTTAAGTGGGGAGCGCATAAATATAACCGACAACATGAATCACCACGTGGGTACTTGGAGTCTGGTACATGACCGGACCGGCAGAGCTCTTATACCTTGCCGGGGGTATAAGATATAAACATGGCATGAAAGGATCCAATCAATAATGCACGAAGGAATGGTTCTAAACATGGGCGGAGCGATCCTTATCCTACGGTGGCGAATGTAGTTTCAGTCTATTAAAGCCTTCTCAATACTCTGTGAAACTCTCAAAAAACATGAACATAATATGGGTGGCATCTGAGCCCATGGTTTTTCGTAAAACGTTACTTGCATCATACATGGATGTAATTACATAATATACTTGTATGAAAACGTGTAAACATGCAAGTGCTCATGAAAATAAACATAGTAATTAATAATTTGCATGTAAGAATCCATGGAATGCAAAGGATGGGTTTTTCATGAATTACGGACAGATTCTCAATAACCAAAATGGAATATCAAGAACACAATAACGAACTGCGTATAGAAACGTGGTACATCATAGTATATAGACTTAGGGTTATCATGAACATGTCTAAAACCCCAGTTTTGGTGAACTCTTGTATAATCATGGAGGAACGTGGTATAGGGAAGAACAAAGATGTTCCCACAGGTGGATAGAAGCCCTACATACCTTAATCACTCCAAAAACTCGAGAAAATCTTAATCTTTGAAGAAGAATCCTCAAAATCTTGAGTCTTGAACCTTGAGGTGTGTTTTTTTGAAAACCCTAGGAACATTGAATTCATCATTAACATATGTTAGAATTCACTCGGGATGATTAGAAAGGACCTACCTTAGTGCTCTTGGTGATTGAGGAGAAGAACAGGTCGTTCTAGGGTTTAGGGACTTGTAAAATAAAAATTAGAATTGAAACCAAGTATTTATAGGTTCTGGTGCAGATTGAGTTTTAAGGACCAAATTACGGTCCGTAAAATCAGACCGTAATTAACAATGTCAATTTCCAGAATGTCCAGTAAAACACCTCCTTAATTACGGTCACTGATGTGGGCTGTAATTCATTTTACGGTCCATAATTCTGGTTGTAAATTTTCATGTCTAATTTCCAGAATCCAAAGTGGATTTGATGCCTTTTTATGGACCGGGACACGACTCGTAATCTATTTTACAACCCATAACTTTGGGCGTAAAACTTGATCTCCTTAACTGCAGCAAAAATTTCAACTCTAACATTCCCCATCTGATTTTCCAAGTCTAGGATCATGGTCATAGCTTAAGTTAAAGGTACGAGATGTTACAAATCACACCTCTCAGGACAAAGGAATCAAGGAAGAATTTCTGCTGATATTGCTGTTGCCCAAATCTTTACATGTAGATTACCTCAAAATTACACTCACAAGCATCTGACAGGCACATGTTCATATATACTTATTAATTATGCAGAACAGCAAAAACACATCCGCAAGTAAACATGAGATATTTGTAGAGGGCAGAGCTATAGTATTAGGTATGGGTTTGAGAATTCACTAAATATGTGTAAATATTTAATTGTGAACTCAATAACTAAATGAGGTTCTTTGGCAATTTCAGATGTGATACTTGAAATCCTGGTTCCGCCTTTGATTTTATGTGCTGCTTATTTGTGTCTTGATTGATCTTAAGAAGGCAGAAGGCCTAACAAGTTGTTCGAAGCCTTTCAACATGAACATGAGCAATTTGCAGCCAACTTATATGCAGAAGCATAAATCTCATACTAATAATAAATTGTAAAGACTCAAGTCTTAAAGAAAGTTCCTTTTCTTTTCTTTATTTTGATTTTTGAGGAATATTATACATATAATCTATACAACTACAAAAAAACGGCCTAAGAACTTACTTTCATGGAATTGAGGTGGATAAATTAAAGAACCACTATTGGAAATGATGCTGTTTCATCAAACTCACATTTCACAGCTCTTTTGTCAGTCCAAAAGCAATACTAAGAGAAGCATGAAACCAAAACGATGGTCCAACGCAAGAAAAGCATAGGACAAAGAATTGGTGGGGTGCACTAACCAGATTTTTAATATTTGTCTTCACTCTCCAACTTGTTTAATAGCTCTTATACTCCCACATCGACTGGACAAGAGAATTCCTATGTAAGCAGCTGAAGATAAAAGAGCTTGCGCAGTACTTGGATAACCATACCTTTCTTGGCCTTTTGGCTAAGATCAAAGGTAGTATGTGCTTTTATTAGTTTAATATTTGATATGTGGGTCATCGGCTCACACGATATTAATTTTATTTTTGAAGGGGGAAGGTACATCATGGTAGCTTGCTATCGGGGCCTTCAAGTGTCGTCAACTTGACAATGCAAAAATAGTTGTTCGTACTATTAAGGTTCAAACAAATTGAAATAGAGGAAGTAGTACTCTAATCAAAGATAGCCAACTTGACAATGCAAAAATAGTTGTTCGTACTATTAATTTCAGTATAGTGTACTCGAGTTCTTCCTTCTTGAACGACAACACACTACATCTGAAATTTTGCAAATTTTGAATTGATAAATGTTCAAACTCCAGTAGTTGTTCCTAGAGTTTTCCCTTGTTTTAAGTAGGGATATTTGTGTCCAAATTTTATATCCATGTTAAAGAGTGACTATTTTCCTAGTATTAGATTCTAAATAGTGGCTAAAAACTCATAGCAATACCCAAAAACTGGCAACCGCACCTAATTTTTACTCACACCTAACCACCCCCTCATTTTCACTTTTCACTCACCTGCGCACGCTCACATATAGAGCATAAGCAAAATACATAAATCATCAAAGAATTGTGTCACATTCAACTTTAGTGCAGTGATAAGAGCAAGAGGAGATTCTATTAGAACTCAGTATTCCCAACGAGTAAGAAGATCGTCTTTGCATGCAGAGGAACTATCCGATCCAAAATATCTCCATCACGACTTAGTAAATTGTCCTTCACAAGATTTACAATCCGTATACAAACAAAAATAATCACAAAAGGATTATGTTAAGTACAACTTTAGTACTGTAGTAGCCTAAAGAAAACTCATTACGCAAATTCTTTTCTTTTCTTTATTTCAAGGAATATTATAAGTATAATCTTTATAACTATAAAAGACAACCTAAGGACTTACTTTCAGGGAGTTGAGGAGGATAAATTAAAGAACCAATATTAGAAGTTATACTATCTCATCAAACTCACATTACACAACTCTTTTGTCAGTCCAATGCTAGAAAAGCTTTGGACTAGAATTGGTGGGATGGAGTTCAACCTATTTAAATAAAGGAGCAAATTTTGCAAATTTTTAATATTATATTAGTCTTCTCTTTCCCTTTGCTTATTTAAATAGTAGCTCTTTTAGTCCCACATCGATTGGATAAGAGAACTCCTACTGAAGAAATAGGATACAAAACAGTCCAAGCAAACAATGGAAAAGCCTACTTTTCTCGGCCTTTTGGCTAAGATCAAGTGTAGTATTTGTTCTTATCAGTTTAATATCTGATATGCGAGTCATCGACTCACACGATTCAAGTGTCGCCTTGGTGTTGCACTACTGCATGGAATTAGCGACGGATAAAATTTTGTAGCTAAATAGCAAAATTTCATGCTAATATCATTTAGCGACGGATTATAAGGAAATCTAATTAGCAAAGGGTTATTTAGCGATGGATTAGCTAGAGATTACCGACAAATGTCGTAGCTAATTTCATGTTCTGTTGTAGTGTTTAGATGTCATGCTTCTTTAATTCTATTATAAATCCCTACTATAAGGAAACATTGTGAAAGTGAAGTAGGAAGAAGATTTTGCACTTAAGACATCATACTTAAGAACATTATTTCATTAGTATTTTTCGTTCATTAATGACGTTTTTATTTATATGATGCACATTCCTTTTTAATCTGTCTGACAAAGGGTGACACTTGGAAGCAATTTAACTTAAACTTTTCAAATTACTCTTAATGAAGAACATTATTTCACTAGTATCCTAAACTTTGCACCCAGTAAAGTGCATCACATAAATTGGAACCGAAAGAGTATTTCGCCATTATACTACTTTTCTTAAAGTTATTAATGTTTCTTCAGATCTTAAGCAGAATGTTATCTTCGCAAAAAGATTATTTGATCGGAGTGTGTTTCCAGTTACAATTAGTTATTACTTCCCCTTCCCGTCCTTCTTGATAAGTGTAATCCTTGCGGGAGCCAAAGAATCTCAAATTGATTATACCCTTGAATTCATTTTGTATCTTAATTTGACTGGACATGATGTTTAAGTTGTTTAATAGAGAGCCTTCTTGACGTACCTACTATTTCCATTACAATGAATTCGGTTAATCATTTACGTAATTAGTTTTTGATACATCTAAAAATACAAACTTTGTAGTTAATAGACAGATCAACCGATCAATCAATTGTAGCAGGCCTTGTTTCTCACAATTTGGCGTTGCAACACTTACCTCAAGATTTTGGCATTATTCTCTTGGCTAAGACACTTTAATTCTGCTAACTAACTGTTTTGTACAGATTTTCACTTTCCTTTACGAATTTTCTTACTTCTTAGTCCTACACTGACTGCATAGGAGAGCTGCAATGTGGAAGAAGCAAATAAAAGGGCCCAACCGAAACATTTTTAAGCATACCTTTCTCGGCCCTTTGGCTAATATCAAGTGTAGTATCTGTTCTTATCAGTTTAATAGCTGATATGTGAGTCATCGACTCACACGATATTAACGCTATTTTTCTAGGGTGAATGTCCATCACGATAGCTTGCTATAGGGGCCTTCATGTGTCGGCTTGAAGTTACACTAGTGCTTTGGCCTGGCTCACCCCATCAAATCTATTCCTAAGCTTTTCTTGAATTTGTTTAGTTACATATAAAAACGATCAACTCTAATATAACATGAAAAAATGGGTAGTTAGAAGTATTTTTTTTTCAAGCTCCAGGCCAAAATATTAAGTTTTATAATTTTGTAAGGCACCTTTTCCATTTAACTCATTCATTACTCTCTAATCATAACTAGTATTAGTACCAACGGTGCTTATTAAAATATATTAATTATGTCAAATATTTTCTCGATTGTCCGAGCACATCAAATCGTATTGGTTTTAACAAAATCTCAACTGTCATCTTATTTCTCAACGTGATATACCCTATAAAAAAAGTTTCTATGACACTATAGTAGGCGAATCATATAATTATGGAAAAACCTTTTTTTATCTATCGCATTATCTATTGTTTAATGTTATTACATTGCCGGTAACTTTTTATTAGCTTCCCACTGGGGCATGGGCGGAGCCACCTTAGGCGAAGGGTGGTCCGGTGCACACCCTTCACCGGAAAACTATGTGGTCTAAAGAGGTTACATGTTAGCTATTATGAGTATACATTTAGTTTTGCACACCGTTAACACAACTGAGAAGAAAATTTGAACACCCTTCGCCTGCGGGCGGGGATTGCCGATCACATGTAGTTTCTCAAAATTGTGGCGTGACAAACTTGGTGTTGGAGCATTCTGTTAAACATCTTCAAGCTCCACTAAAGAGAATACTCATATGCTTTAAACCTTTTTCAGTATGGTCCCCTTTTCCTGTTACTCGTTCCATTAAAACTTTGATCAAAATAAACGACTAATAATGGGTTTGACGACTACAAAATACAGTAAACTTTAGACAAACCAAAAATTGGTGAATCAACATAGGAGAAATACCTTAACTGCTAGTAGTAAACAAGAACAAGAAGTAGATACAGAGTTTTAAATTCTATCTAGTTTCTAAGGGATGAACTTGGTATAATTGCAGTATATACAACAGTTATTATTGTCTCGTCCATTATTTTTATGTCATTCTATATTTTTCAAAGATTAAGACAAATAATCAAAATATATGCGTCCATATTTAAACAATACGTAATATTACAGTCAATATATATATATATATATATATATATATATATATATATATATATATATATATATATATATATATATATATATATATATATATACATATATAAATTCTATGTATATGTATACATATATATATATGTTGTCATAGTTTAACAATATTAAAAGGGCCAAATCTTTTTTTACCAAAATTTAAAGCACTAGAATTTGTGCTATGAAGACGAAGAAATAAGATTATCAAACATACAACCAATAATGAGACCATTAAGAACAATACCAGAAAATTCTCAAGCAGAATTAATGAATATAGAAGACCATGAAGCATTAGTATGTGATGAAGATAAAAAATTAGGAACAATAAAAATACTTGCAAGAATTAAAATAGATGATTATGAGATAGAAACATTAGCATTAGTAGATTCAGGGTGCACAAAGTGCATAATAAACAAGAGAATAGTTCCACCTAATTTAATAAAAATTCTAGAAAAACCAGTTGCAACCATACAAATGGATGGAACACATAACATATATAGACATTATGTTCATAAGGCCTACATTAGCTTTATAAATACATGTTCAGAATTTTACAAACCAAGCTATAAAATGGATAAGATATGGGTAAGAGACCTTAATATAAATGTAGATTTTGTCATAGGATTAGACTTTATGTTACATAATAATGGCAGCTGTATGATTACAAGAGATGGAGTAATTTTCTTAAAAAATATTACTCATACACCGGTACAAGTTCTTAAGACTGAAACTAGAATCCATCATAAGAAGATCCCTACCACAGACCAAATCAACCTGCAAAAGAAAGAAGATAGTTGTTGTAAAGAGTGTCAAAAAAATAATACATGTTGTAAAGATAAGCTAGAAATAAAAAATTTAACTCTAGAAGACATATAGTTAAAAATGGAATTATCTCCAAGTCAAGGGATGTTACCAGTCCATATATATATATATATATATATATATATATATATATATTGTCATAGTTTAACAATATTAAAAGGGCCAAATCTTTTTTTACCAAAATTTAAAGCACTAGAATTTGTGCTATGATACTAGCATATTATAACAGGAGGTGTGCAAGGAAAATTCCTGAAATGGACTGCAAAAGTAAACGATATACCATAATAATCTCATATATATATATATATATATATATATATATATATATATATACTAGTCTCACGAGGCCCGGGCTTAAACGATATACCATAATAATCTCATAGACATATATATATATATATATATATACTAGTCTCACGAGGCCCATGCTAAGCCCGGGCCCAACTCCAGATATAAAAAAATAATATTTTAATTAAAGAAATATAATTTATGTTGATAATAATTAAACTTCAAATAAGTATATTTTCAATATATAAAAGCAAAACTTTCATTTCACTCCTTTAATATTTTAAGTTTTATTTTGATGAAATTGTTTACTTCAAATTAAATGCGGAGCCATAATTTGAAATATATGAGTTTCGAATCCTAATTTTTTAAGTTATTTAGTTCTAAATTAATAATTTAAACATATTTAATGAACTTTTAAGACAAATACAGAATTTGAACCAAAGTGCTACCTAATCCGATCAAATCGGTAGCTAACTCTAAATCCGCCCTACTCCAAACTCATTTTGTGTTTAAAAGATTAATTTTAGTTAACCAAATAAGAGATTTTAAAAATAACCCGATCTTGACTGATAATATTATCTTCATTTTCAACATTATATGGCATCATTTAATAATTTTTAAAACTATCTGAAAATCATTTTAGTACTAATCTTGGTAACAACATATGAGCTCGTTAAAGTATAAATATAAAGTAAAAGAAATGCCTACATATGAGTAAAAGCATTTTCAGAAATTCTCAAATTTCATAATAAAAATATATAGTAAAAGAAATGCTTACATGTAAAAATCTATAATAAGCAACAAATGAAAAAGAAGAAAACAAAGAGCAACAAGAAGCAAGAATATCTAGCGAAGAAATGATTATTTTTTAGGTTAATAGATAAGATCAATAGGAGAAAGCAACATAAAGTGCAGCGGATGAGGTTGTTCCTCCCTTAATCAGGGGTCTCGGATTCGAGCCTGAGTATGACAAAAATCCTTGGTAGGGAGCGCTTCCCTCGATTGGGCCTTATGCGACACAAATCTGGATTAAGCGAGCTCCAATACGAGTATCGGATACTGGATGGAAAACAGGTAAATAAGACAGAATGTTCGATAGCTTTTAAAAAGTAAACCATAAGAACAAAAAATAAATTTGACTTTAAAAAATAAGATCAGGACCTAGAGGTAATTAATTGAAAAGTTGGACATTTTTTGAGAAAATTTTGTGAGGACTACAAAAGCCCTTTTGTAGTCCCTTATATATATATATATATATATATATATGTTGTCATAGTTTAACAATATTAAAAGGGCCAAATCTTTTTTTACCAAAATTTAAAGCACTAGAATTTGTGCTATGATACTAGCATATTATAACAGGAGGCGTGCAAGGAAAATTCCTGAAATGGACTGCAAAAGTAAACAATATACCATAATAATCTCATAGACACAGAATAAATATAGAACTAACAATAATTTTCCATAAATGTAAAAATCTCATAGACACACAATAAATATAGAACTAACAATAATTTTCCATAAATTTTCTGAACCCTTTGCTATAAATTAAGTGAAAGAATTGTTAAATAGAGACTATTTCATAACCTCAAAATATTGAATAATGGCAAAGCTCAACGTCTCAAAATTCCTTTATGGTGTCCTTTTCATTGTGTTCCTTCTCTCAGGTATATACTTTTTCACCCCGTTTATCCCAGTAATAGCTTAACTAGGGGTGTTCACGAAAAAGAGAAAACCGAACCAAATTGAAAATTGAACGAAATCGAAGAAAGAAAATAGATACTCTTTCGGTTTGGTTTGACTTTGGTTCTTAATTTTATAAACTGAAAAGATTTAGTTTGGTTTTGATATTATGCAAAATATAACCGGACCAAATCAACTGCATAAATACCTATTTAAAAATTATAATTGCATATGTATATTTTTATATAGACTTTTAAAAATTTACGGTACAATATTAATATTTTGCACTATTGATTTTTCTTTGTTTACCTTTATAGTAATTATTTGTCTTTACTTTCTGGTTTGATTTGTAATTTTTATTTCAAAATAACTTGTCTTTGAGTACTTTAATTATTCATCATTATTTCATTCAATTATGTCAAGATATCTTGCTATATCACAACTAGATCTTTAGTTTTTTCATAAAAAGGGAAATACATTATAAGAATATTTTTATGTTTCTTGGAAATGGCTAAGTTCTTGAACAATGCAACAATTGATTTGACAGTGTTATATTGGAATATAGCCAATCTAATATGTGCTTGGAAGTATATTGTCATATGTTTGACCCAAAAAAAAGAAAGAGAGGGCGGAGGGTGGGGGTGCAAAAAATTGAATTAATTGAAAAACAGACAAAATCAGATCTATGAAAAATTGACTAAGAGCCTATTTGGATTGACTTATTTTAGGTGCTTTAAGCCAAAATAGCTTTTACGCACTTGCTTTTAACCACTTGTTTTAAGCTAAAATGACAAATTAAGCCAAAAGTCGTAAGCTAAAATTCCCAACTTATGACTGTTGGCTTATAAGTCAAAATCCATAAGCCCATCTTAGTTTCCTTTTAGAGGAAAACCGAACCATGAACATCCCATAGTATCACGTACTCACTTTCTTTTGTTTACAAACATTCTGTTATATTATTAAATATTAATAAAAAAAGTTAATATATTCTACCAAAAAATGAAGTGCGTAAGTGATTATTTGAAGTTACAATATAATGCCAATAATTCTTTCCCAATTCTAGGAAAGGAAAAAACTTTGCTTATATATTTTTTCCTCATATTTTGTTATGTTACCTTATGTTAAAAGATTTTTGGAGATAGATATGAGAAAATTTATAATGAAATTTGAATTTCAGGTATCATCCGAATAGATGGTTCGAAATGTTGCACCGACAATCACATCGGAAGTTGCATTCCAGGCTCCAATGATGATATCATATGTGATAATCTTTGCAAGAAAAATTGCAATGGAGGCCACTGCAAAATCATAGGCTCAAAATCTCCCAATCATTTTTGTCATTGTCTTTGTTAACAAATCTTCAAATTTGTTTGATATACGTGTGACTGGTTGTAAGAAAGAGAGACTGGTAACCTTCAGTATACATATATTGAAAGTTCTGAAAAGAAAATCTAAATCTATGATAAAAAATATTATCTTTAATTTACTTTTGTCATCACATCATAATTAAATTTTTCTATGTTAATAACTTCATTTCAATATCATGGTAATGCTGAAGTAAATGGTTAATTTCTTAATATATAATTTTAAAATTGTGTCACAGAATCTCTTTTAGGCTATAAGTCACTCATTTTCGGTCGTTCCGTCAAACTTCATGACAAATTAAATTACGATAAAAATAATGATCACCATTTTTTCTACGAGAGCACTCATCCTTAAATAGAATACTTTGAAATTGAGGAGAGAAACATATACTCCCTCAGTCACTTTATTTATCACAGTTTGACTTGACACAAAATTTAATAAATAATGAAGACTTTTAGTATTTTTGATCTTAAAAATGTCATAACATTTATGTGGATGTAAAACTTTTGAAACTTTGTGTGCTTTTAACTGTCATAAACTTCTCTGGTATTCAAATTTATATTACTCCATATGTTAATAGATGAGGAATCCTAGAAGGACAAGTTATGCTGATGGTGCAACCAATTTTCATCATTTGATTGTTCTTTTTGTTTAACTTTGTCAAAAGGATCTTGCTTGTCCAAAATGACTGAGCAATACTGCAAAATCATCTTTCATAACACAAAAACCAAAAGAATTATGTCAAATTAAACTTTCCCTTGTGAGCGAACTCTAAAAACTTCTTTCTGTATGAAAATTTGTGGTCTTTTAAGGGTAAATGATACTTATATTTTGTCTATTTTAAAATATAGAAAAGTGTCATTATTTTTGCTAAGACTAAAAAATAAAAAAATATCACATAAAATAAAATAGGGCTAAAAATATTTTTATATGCTAGTGTTCACAGGTAGGTCCAATATTAGGGTAGACGATTAATAGGTTGTCGAGCGATATATCTCTTTTTAGTGGTAGAGCATGGTTCTAGCCTGGAGTTGCTTCCTTATCATTATTATCACTAGTGTGCTAGCATTATATTACTACTGTTGTTTCTTATACTTTAATTATCTTTACTATTTTTGACATTGGTACTTTTGTGTATATTTTCATCGTAGCCTTTTCACCCTTGCACTCTTCTGAAAATCATTTTTTTTAGCCAATGGTTTATAGAAAACAATCTTTCTACCACACAAAGATGGGGTAAAAGTCTGCATACACCCTTCCCAAACCCCACTGGATATGTTGTTATTGATGCAGCGTCCACATCTATTGTAATAACTCAAGGCGCATATGCAAATCCTTATGCCCCGTTATTTAAGTCATAACTTTCAGGGGTTGCCATATATAACAAAACAAATATTTGAAGCACATAAAGAAATTCTAAGTGGGGAAAATGACTGTCAATGGGAGAAAGAAATTTGAACCTGTATACGGTAAAAACCGGATGCGAGGCAAACCGGTGGAGCGAGGGGGCCGACTGATCTGCCTTCTTCGTCATTCGAACGACCAAGCCCGGTGACCCGAGCATTCGCGGCTGTTGGTCCGAGTAGCCGTTGGTCCGTGTGGCCGTTGGTCCGAGTAGCCGTTGGTCCGTGTGGCCGTTGGTCCGAGTAGCCGTTGGTCCGGGTGGCCGTTGCACGCGGGTCAAGCGCCAGTAACGTCCTGTCCTGGTCAACTACCCACCATGCGTGTGTCAGACGGCGCCGTCAGTCTAATCCCACCAAATCCGTGCAGAGTTGTCCTTATTGCTATTATTTTATTAGCTCACATCACATGAGACCCATGGAGGTCACACTATAAATAGAGCACATCCCCCTCCTTTGTAAGGGCTGACTCCCTGGGATCAACAACATTTTTGTACTAGAAGATATATACAAATCTCTCTCTCAATATTAGATTTTGGTCCGGAATCATTGTGTTCATCTCTATTACTTGTTCAAACAAATAATACTTATATGTTAGTAGATGTATAAATCCACAGTGGTCCTCTAAGCATCATCGTTTTCTTCACATCTTAACCATACGAATCTTGTATCCATCAAATATATCGAGATTCAAACACATATCCTATACCCGCGTACAAATTCAATTGATTTACCAAATTCGGGGTAAACAGAACCATTTCTCGATTTGTGCGTGTCATCCTTGCGCAGGGCCATGCTAATCTTCTCTGTATTGTTCCAATTTTATCAGACGTCTCCGAAGGGTCAGGCTTCCCTCTTCTAGTTCACGCATATTAACGCTTCAAAAATTTCTTAAGACCATATGGTAACTAGATAGTTGGAATTCAACTGGACTCTTTTGTTTCTAGTCTGTAATGAGCTATCTCAAGTACAGTTGCTAAGATGGGCCGGCCATTTTCACTTTTCTGAGATGGATTCCCTTTTGGGTTTTACCTCCAATTTCACACTTCTAAGCCCATTAGTACAAACAAAAAATTACTGAAAGATAAAATAAGACAGAAATGTATAAAATAAAGCATTTTGTTTCCAAGAGAACAAAGATGACCTCAGAAAAAGCAACAGAACACTCTAGTAAAATTTAGTAATTCAAGTAGCTAAGAAGACCATATCTACATATAAAGGAACTACACCTGCCCAAGCTATTTGCAATGTTTCATTGTCATTTCATTCTTCTTTGTAACGACTTCCGCTAGAGCAATCTCAAGTTTTTGGATTCAACTTTTGCCAAAACGATTTTTGCATGTCCAACATGAGTGAGCTAATATTACAAGATTTACCTTCCATATAGACCATGAGCATTATACATAATTGGCGAATCCATAATTTGAAGTTTGTGAATTCCTATAATGACCCTAAGTTAATATACACTAATATTACAGATATCTTGGTATACTTCTTGATATATATACCGAGTCTGAAAAAAAGCTAGTGAATTCACATGAACCCATAAACGACACTCTAGATCCGCCTCGTACATAATGATCAAAGAATTGTGTCAAATGCAACTTTAGCGCGGTGAGAGACTTCAAAAACTCAAACAATTTCCTTCCAAACAACAACGCATAAATTGCCATAGCAGAGCAAGAGGAGATTCTATCAAAATTTAGTGTTCCCAAAAAGTAAGAAGATTGTCTTTCCACGGAGAGACCCTCCATCGCGACTCAACAAATTTCCATTCACAAGATTTACCATTAGTATAGAAACCAATAATCACACAAGAATTATATTAAATGCAACTCTAGCATTGTAGCAGCCTAAAGAAAACTCATTATGTTTCTTTGCCAAACATTATGAAGTTTAGACGAAAATGAAATGAGAAACAAGAATCAACTTGGTAGAGCAATAGGAGACTTAATTAATAGAATTTAGTACATCCGAAGAGCAGATAAGGTTATATTTATATGTGCATTGCCTCAAAATTATACTCACTAGAAGAAGCCCTAACAAGTTGTTCGAAGCCTATCAACACGACTAGGAGAAAATTGTAAGGGTTTGCCCTGAATTTTCTACCTTTTTTGAATTCTACCATAATTGTATTTTATTTCAAAATTTTCATGATGGAAAATGTTTCCCTAGTGGAAAAGATCTCTTCCACATTTGAATAATTCTTTCTTGGAGGAAAAGTTTTGGACTTCTATAACTTGAAGGTCCGTCTCTCTCACACAAATCATATAATAGCATCCACAATGTAATCGTTTAAAGAGTCTTGTTTAGGGGAGATTATTCTCTCAATAGTTTTTATGATTTTATTACGTTAGTTTTGTCATATTTAGATCAATTGATCCACCCTATTAGAATATTATCTCTATTAGTATATTTATTTGTCGTCTAATTTATAGTCGTTTAAGGTTTGCAATTATTAGCTTCCACTTGACGCCCCATTATTTCGATCCCAACACATTTTTCTTTTTCTTTTCTTTAATTCAAGGAATATCATAAATATAATCTTTATACGTATTAAAAAAAAAACAGGCTAAGAACTTACCTTCGGGGAATTGAGGTGGATAAATTAAAGAACCAATATTAGAAATTATACTGTTTCATCAAACTCACATTTCACAACACTTTTCAATCCAATGGAAATACTAAGAAAGGTCCAATCCAAGAAAAGCTTTGGACTCCAATCCAAGAAAAGCTTTGGACCAGTATTGGTGAGGTGCACTTCAGCTTATTTAAAGAAAGAAAGGAGCAGATTTTTAATATTTGTCTTCACTTACCTTTTGCTTATTTACAGACTAGCTCTTCTAGTCCCACGTCGAACGGACAAGGGAACTCATATTAAAGAAACATGATATAAAATGGCCCAAGCGAAACAGTGAAAATCATACTTTTCTAGGCTTTTTGGCTAAAGTGTAGTATCTGTTTTTATTAGTTTAATATTTGATATGTGAGCTATTAACTCACACGATATTATTTCTATTTCTATTTTTTAAGGGGGAAGATCCACCACGGTAGCTTGCTATTGGGGCTTTCGAGTGTTGCCTTGGGCCTTCGAATGTTCCCTTGGTCTTGCATTATTGCCTTGGCTTGGCGCGCGCCACTAAGCCCAGTTCTAAACTTTGTTGGTGTTCAACCTCTGATTGGGGTTTCATGTTTCTATGCTCTTTTACTGTCAACCCATAAGTAACAAATATAACAAACCGAAAGCATGTAGAAGGTAGCCATTTCATCATTTTGAAGAACTTAGTTCCCTTCTAAATTCCACTCATTAACAGTGTTCTTTTGGTGTAATAATTAAATAGAATTATAGTGTAGTTTTTTAATATCTAAATTTTAGTTTTAAAATATTAAATTGATCTAAATTAACTTAACAGATCTAAATTAACTTAACATTAGTTTAAAAATTAGTCAAATTTTTTCAGAGAAGCGAAATGTTACAAATATTTTGAGAATAGAACAAATACTGAAAGCTTATTAAGAAATTCTAGGTGGGGAACACGACCGTCAATTAGAGGAAATTTTTTAGATCATTTCACGATTTATGCGTGTCATTCTTGCGCAGGGGCCGTGCTAATCTTCTCTGTATCGTTCCAACTTTATCAAATGTCCCCGAAGGAACAAGCTTATCTCTTCTAGTTCATGTATATAAACGCTTAAAAAGCTTTCTTCTGAAGACAATGTGGTAGCCAGATAGTTGGGATTCAACTGGACTCTTTTGTTTCTGGTTTGTAATGAACTATTTGAAGTACATTTTTTTTCAGCAGATTGCCCTTCTTTTGGGGTGGTCTTTAATTTTTGCCCCTCAAATTGGTGGGCTTTAATTTTTCCCTTTCGCCTAATACCCCGAGGTTTTGGGTTCGAACCCCAGCTCAATATAAAAAAAAAAAAAAAAAAAGGAATTTCGTAAGGCATAATTTTACCTTCAAAATTTTGCCCCTTAAGTTTTGAGCAAAACTCTACCTTAAGGCATTGAAGGTGAGTAGAAAATGGTGGTTGAGTTCAGTTAAAAAGAGTACATAATTCCAAATAATATGCATTGAAGGTGAGTAGAATTCACCTTTTTGATAAGCAAATCCATAAGCAATAGCATCTCTCCAATCAAGCTTGGAACCACTCAACCTCCTCCTATTACTACTCTGTCCTGTAAGCAGAGATTCCTCCATATGCCTTTTTAGATTCTATTTGCTCTTTAGTTCAATGAAGAAGAAATTAGAAGAAGAAGAAGAGTGTGTTAATGAATGCAGTAAAGTAAAGAAAAGGGTGGTTGAGTTCAGTTAATAAGAGTACATAATTCCAGATAATATGCCTTATTGAGACACTTTGTTCCAGCTCCATTATGTAGCAAATGAACTCACCTTCAAAATTTTGCCTTGCGAATCCAAACTCCTGTCTTGTGATTTTTTTTTTTATTTTTGACTGAACGGGAGTTCGAACCCGAAACCAAGAGATTCTAAAAAGGACAAAAATTAAAGACCATCAGTTTAATGGGCAAAAATTAAAGACCACCCCAAAATAAGGGCATTCCTGCGAATTGCCCTCTGAAGTATGAAAGTGCAAGAGGGGGAGGGGGGGGGGGGTGAATTGTTAAAATTTTCGATCTGTTAGTCGACTAGGTTAAACCAGTAGTCGACTACCTACTCAGTGAATATTAAGGTAAGGTGCAGAAAATAAATGACACACGTATTTTATACTGGTTCAGATTCAATGTGAATCCTAGTCCAGTCCCCTTGGGTTGCAAGGGTGATCTCTGCAGCTCTTTTATAAGGTTTGGTACAATCAAGGTTTTGAATGAAGTTCCTACGTCTACACTCAAAACACTCTTATTCTTTTTTATACAAAGCCTCACAAACTATAACTCTCCTTTCTCTCTTATTACACTATGAATCACTCAGACTAACAATGTTTATTTGAAAGTAAAGCAGAGCAATGGAGGTAATGAGACAATTGCATACCTCTTGCGTTTGTGAAGCAGCCCTTTTTATAGTGTTTTAGGCTCTTCACGCAGAGAGATCAACCCAAGGGATTTGATCCTTGGAAATGGAATCAGAGATCCTATTTCCAAGAATAAGACTGAGCTTTTGCTGCTTTCCTTGTGCGTCGAGGCGGCAACAAATTTCTTACACCTCATGAGATATCCCTTTGATACTTTTCCTTCTTGAAACGATTTGATGCTGCTGGAATATTTCCTCTTTATTGTGCAGATATCTTTTCCTTTCTTGAAAGATATACGGCTGAAGATTACAGTTGTTTGCCCTAACCACCGTTAGGGCTAGGAAGCCATTTGTCGAGTGAGCCCAGCTCGTTGGGGCTGTTTTGTGGGCTTCCAATTTGTTGGGGCTGTTTTGTGGGCTCACATATATTCCTTATGTGATTTAATTACTATACCTGCATAAGTAAAATTGTCATCATAAAAACTTGACACTAACAATCTCCCCCTTTTTGAGGATGACAATTTTAGACAAAGTGTAGTCAACTTCCCTGTAACAGATGCTCCCCTTGAATAGGTGGAGGCTCCCCCTGATTAGTTGACTGTCATTCTCCCCCTTTGGCATCACTCAAAAAAACAACACAACAAAACAAAGGCAAAGGCAAAGGCAAAGAACCAGCAAACAAACAACACAACAAAACAGGCTAAACTAAAGAACAAATAGCAAATAACAAATAGCAACTAGTAGCACGGCCAAGCACAAGTTCCACAAAAAAACATTGTTTAAACAGTTCAAAAAAAAATAGCTAAAAACTATTCTTGATGGCGGAAGACTGGACGACGAAGAAAGTAGGCTAATGTATTCACAATAGCATCCTTCATTTCCGTCAGCGGGGTAGTAAGACGTTCAGGCATGGCGGCAACACTGGCTTGAAGCTTGGTGGACAGTTTGACCGCTTCCTTAATAACAACATCCAGTTTCAGCCTCAGCTTAGAGACATCAACACCTGTTTCCTTAGTCACATCACGAATCTTCTCTACTTGAAACAATGTGGATGCCATTAAGTCTTTGATGGACTCAATTTTTTCATCCATAGCAGAAAGTTTGGCGAGAAGTTCTTCATAGCATTCAGTGGAAACAGCCGAGGGATCTGATTTTTTTCCTTTGGTGGAGGGACCAGGTTGAGATGCCTCATAGACATCCTTTAACAACCAGGAATCATTGCTTAAAACATATCCCATGCTACTAAACGCCCTAGAGTTGTAGCATTGCTTAACTGGAGTGACGGGATAGTCGACTAAATCGATTTTGTGGACTTCTAGTATGCGGGAGATAAGCATACCATATGGAAGACTAGAAGGATTTGAAGCGCACTCAATCATGTAATTGGACAGAAGGCAAAATGCAAAAATAGCATCACGCTGGGAGATAGTAGAGTAGGACCCAGCACGAGGAACAATGGTAGTTGCAACCATATGAGCAAGCACACGAGCCTCAAATGAGATATTGGACGGACCAATTTGAGCAGGAACAGAGGTAGAATTTGAGAGGGTTTTCTTAACATCGTTAAAAGACACTTCAAGAGATTCAGGCCAAAAGTTTTTGGGTAATTCCGAAAAACCAGAGCAGGTGCAACCAAAAATAGAGTCAAGGACAGAGCAATTTAGCACAATGTGAGTGCCAAGAACCAATGTTTCAAGTTCATTAGCTTTAGAAGACCTAAGATTGGCATAGAACATACGAACAGGAATTTCATAGACATGAGGAGGGGTTTTAAAAAAGTTTTCCCATCCTTGATAGACAAATAATTGTTTAATCTTACAACTTAGAGAGAGCATAAGGTCAAGATCGACATTCCTACCAGAAACGGTGGTTTTGTCCTTAAGAGACGAGAACAGTGCTTGATGATGGTCATCCCAAAATTTCTTTCGAAGATCAAGAGGTTTTTTCTTGGAGGAGGTGGAGCATGCAGCCTCAGAAAGGGCTCGCTTTCCAAGATTACAAATGGGAACTGAGTCGGAGTCGTCAGAGGAAGCAGGGTCATCGGAGATGACGGGGTCATGAGGAGTAGAGGGGAGATTCTTACCCATTTCCTGGAGCCTTGAGCTTTGACGGGTGGAGAGAGTAGGGGTTTTCGCGTTTTTCGCCATTGAAGAGATGAGAAGAAGGACGGAAGGTTTGGAAGGGAAAGGTGAGGAGGAAGATGAAGAGGGTTTATGGGGATACGGGTAAAAACAAAAGGTTTTATGGAAAAGGTAAAAAGTAAATATGGGAAGATGGGAATGTCATAAATTTGATGGGAATACAATTTATGGCAAATATTTGAGTAGCCGAAAATCTTGGCACGGATTGTTAAGAATTTAGACTGATTTATCAATAATTCCCAAAGAGCTTCTTAGCATGCAGAAACGTTCCTCAAGAAGGGGTTTAGTAAAAATATCAACCAGCTGGTTTTCAGTGTTAACAAAAACTATTTCAAAATCTCCCTGAGCAACATGATTTCTGATAAAATGATGCTTATTATCTATATGCTTGGCCCTAGAATGATGCACAGGATTTTTGGATAGACAGATAGCACTCGAATTATCACAGAAAATTTTTACAGGTTTAAAAAACAAGTCATAATCACTTAGTTGATAAGACATCCAAATTAGCTGTGTGCAGTATTGACCAACAGCTATATATTCAGCTTCAGTAGTAGATAGAGAGGCTGATCCCTGTTTTTTGCTATTCCAGGAAATAAGAGATTTTCCTAGAAGCTGGCAAGTACCACTGGTACTTTTTCTATCATCTTTATCACCTGCAAAGTCTGTATCTGAAAAACCTTCAAGCGTAAAATCAGTGGTGTTAGGATACCATAAACCATAGTTAGTTGTTCCATGAAGATATATAATGATACGTTTATCAACAGTAAGATGAGATTCCTTTGGAGCAGCTTGGAATCTAGCACACCTGCACACACTGAACATAATATCTAGTCGACTAGCAGTTAGATAAAGCAGTGATCCAATCATACCGCGATACTTGGTTTCATCAACAGGTTTTCCTTGTTCATCCTTATCAAGAGAGCAAGTAGGACTCATTGGAGTTCCCATAGCTTTTGAGTCAGACATCCCAAAATTTTGGACTAGTTCTTTAGCATACTTAGCTTGACATATAAATATTCCAGTGTCAGATTTGTAGTCCCAAGAAGAATTTTAATTCTCCCATCATACTCATTTCGAACTCGCTTTGCATAAGATCAGAAAATTCCTTGCACATAGAGGGGTTAGAGCTTCCAAAAATAATATCATCAACATATATTTGTATAAGAAGATTCCCTAAGGAGGATCGTTTAATGAAAAGAGTTGTATCGATCTTTCCTTGAAAAAATCCATGACTTACCAAGAAGGAGCTTAAGCGATCATACCATGCCTTAGGTGCTTGTTTAAGACCATATAAAGCTTTACTTAATTTAAAAACGTGATAAGAAAATTTTAAGTTTTCAAAACGTGGCGGCTGTTTGACGTACACTTCTTCTTCAATGAACCCATTTAAGAAAGCGCTTTTGACATCCATTTGAAAAAGTTTGAATTTTTTAAAAGAAGCATATGCAAGCAAAATTCTAATGGATTCCAACCTGGCAACAGGAGCAAAAGTTTCATCATAGTCAACACCTTCCTGTTGTGAGCTTGAGCAACGAGTCGGACTTTGTTTCTAACCACTTCTCCAGCCTCATTTAGCTTGTTTCTGTATACCCATTTTGTGCCAATGATTGAAGCATTCTCAGGTTTGGGAACTAGATTCCACACTTTGTTCTTTTCAAATTGATCAAGTTCCTCTTCCATAGCCTTGACCCAGTATTCATCTTTTAAGGCATCACCAACTTTCTTTGGTTCGCATTGAGAAATAAGAGCAAGATTTACATTATTTTTAGTAGATGCTCTAGTTTTCCTCCCTTCATGGATATCACCAATAACAAATTTCTTTGGATAGTCAGGTTCACTTCTCCATTCGTTTGGAACTGTTCCAATAGTAACGTCAGTCGACTGAGGTTCATCAGAAGTCGACTCACAGGACGCCTTTTCTTCAGTGGGTTTTGTAACCACTGCAGTAAGTATTTGACTGTCTTTTTCATCTGCAATTTTCCTTTTCTCGGCCAGGTGATTAGTATCATCAAATACAACATGAATAGACTCTTCAATAGATAAAGTACGTTTGTTATAAATTCTATAAGATCTACTAGTAGGAGAGTAACCAAGAAATATACCTTCATCACTTCGAGGATCAAACTTACCAAGATTTTCTTTCCCATTATTGTGAACAAAACACTTACATCCAAAAGGATGAAAGTAGCTAATATTTGGTTTCTTACCCGTCCATAGCTCATACAGAGTTTTCTTAAGAATTGTTCTAATTAGGCATCTATTCAAAATATGACACGCTGTACTTACCGCTTCTGCCCAAAAGTGATGTGGTAGGCTTGTTTCTATGATCATTGTTCTTGTCATATCTTGAAGGGTTCTGTTCTTTGGTTCAACTAAACCATTTTGTTGCGGAGATCGAGGTGAGGAGAAATTGTGTGTGTATCCTTGATCATTACAGAATTCCTCAAAGGCTTTATTTTCAAATTCTCCTAAATGATCACTTCTAATGGAAGTGATGTAATATCCCTTCTCACGCTGAATTTTCTCACAAAAAAACTTAAAATTCTTTAACGTATCATCTTTATGAGCAACAAATATTACCCAAGTAAAACGAGAGAAGTCATCTATTATAACAAATGCGTACCTTTTTCCTCCAATGCTAGCAGTTCTAGTAGGACCGACTAAATCCATATGAAGTAATTGCAAGGGCTTTGATGTAGACACAATATCTTTAAAACTAAAGGAGTGTTATATCCCGTATTTTCGCATGTTCGGAAAATTCAAAATAATTTTTGACTTGTAAGAAATAAGGCCATAATTTGATTTTTATTTAAAATATGTGTGTTTTCCATGAAATGTTGATATGGAAATATCGAGGAAGGCTAAGGGCAAAAAATTGGAATTTCGGAAATTAGTTTCGGGAATTACAAAATAAGCCCCTAAATGAATTGGGCTAGAAAAAAAAATGAAAGAAATTGAGGCCCAAAATTGGTGTTGGCCGGTTATGGAGGAGAAAAATGGGCCAAGCCCAAGTGCCATAAAAATCCAAGTCTAATAAGTAGCAACAAAAGGCCACAATTCTTCATTCATCATTGGAAGTTTCAAGAACAAAACAAAGGAGAGAGAGAGAGACCAACAAAGGCCATTCGGCCACTTCAAAAAAATAATAATTTGTGCAGCTCAAATCTTTGGTTCAAACTCATCTCTTTTGAATTCCTATTAAGTTGGAAACCCTCTTCAATGTGATACAAATTTGGAGGCAAGAAAGTATTTTTTTTATCAAGTGGGAATTCTTGAAAAAGGTAAGAATTCTACTCTTTTTATCTTGGAAGAATTATATATATATATATATATATATATATATATATATATATATATATATATATATATATATATATATATATATATATATTGTAGTATATGGAAGTGAAGGTAAAGTATGAGAATTTTGTGTTATGGGTATGTGGGTATGTGGCCGAAAATGGGTAAATGGAGAGGGATGGTCAAAATTTTATTTATTATGTTATTTGTGTTGTAATGGACTTTTAATGCAAATGGAAGAATTCTAGTTCTAGTTGGCATGAAAACTTTGTTGTTAAGTTGTTGTCGGAAAGTATGTGAAGTTATTATACATTATGTAATTGTGAGAATGGAATTGTTAAAGTGCAAATTTCGGTTGTTGCTGATGAAATTGGAAGATGAAAAATGTGTTGTGAATGTTGTGTCGAAGGTTGGAGATTTCGGATGAATTCTAGTCTTGGTGGGATTTTTGTATATTTTGTAGAATGGTATGAAATGCCTTGAAATGCTTTTGAATTATCTTGAATTGGTAATGAATGTGTAAGTGTCGATATTGGCTTGAAAAATTCGTAGTTGAATTGAATGTCGATGAATTATGTTGAAAGGAAGGTTACTAGTGATGGAATGCATTTTAGATTGGTTTTTGATGTTATTGGTTTGGTTGTTGGTATTGTTGGTATGGTTGTTGATGAATTTAGCCGAGTTTAATTCTCGGGGATGTTGAATTTACAGGGGAGGTGCTGCCGAAATTTCGGTAGACAAATACTAATTAGAATTAAAATTCTAAGTACTTGTAGCTAATTTTTGGAAATTGATAATATTATTGTAGATATTGGAGAGCCCGAGACTTGAGTCGGGATTTGTTTGGCGAGTGATCGAGATTGGTAGTGAGCGATCGAGGTATGTGAAGCTTATCGTTCTTCCTTTTTGGCATGACCCTTATGAAATAAATGAATGACATATATGTACGTTCTAAAGAAAATTCTACTCTTAGAGCCACTAGGATGGCCTATGTCTTTGATTTCCATGAACTAATCCCTACGACTTGTCACATGACTATGATGTTTGAAGTATTAGTCGATACGTTTCCGGATATGGTTTGAAAAATATTTGATATGGCCTAAGTTGGACACGTAAATTTTGGATATGTGCATATGATTCTAAGACTCCGTTTGAAATACCCTATAAGGTTATTTGAAAGTTCCTTAATAGGAATGATACTAAATTTTCAGAAAATGACCTATGATGTATTTTTCGAAAGTTCGTAATTTGAAAGTTCGTAACTTTTGTATACTAATTCCGATGGACTCGATGCCTACCTTAAGCCTTCTAATATCAGTATGTATATGTATTTATCCGTCGAGTCTTGGAATTTATTTAAAATGTATATGCATATGGTTTCCGCACTACTCCGCTCGTGCCTACTACTATGATATCGTTCGCCGGATCCCGGGCCAGTTTTGTGATCGTGCGCACTATGTAACATTCGGCAGTATGATGTGTTACGGTTCCCGAGGCCTCGCTATAGGGATGGGTACCGCTTATATACAACGTTATGATGTGATATGGCATATGATATGTTCTGGTGTTGTGATATGTACAATGATACGATATGTTCGGGGATTGTACGGAGATATGAAACCTTCTGGAGTATGATGTGTTGTGGCGCCAGCGTCGGAGTGGCGGCCACGTTCCCGAGGCTTATGCATGATTTTTATTTGCATGATATGTACATATATTTTCTGCACAGATTCTGATATACTCATTCTGTATCCATAATCTGTACTCCTCACTTCGGTTATGATTCAAATTTCTGTATTTCATGCTTTGCATACTCAGTACATATTTCGTACTGACCCCCTTTCTTCGGGGGCTGCGTTTCATGCCCACAGGTACAGACGTTCGTTTTGGTGATCCTCCGGTATAGGATACATATTCTGCCACTTGGAGTACTCTTTTTTGATCCAGAGCTTATATTTTTGGTACATATCTTCTGTTATGCATATTCTGTATATATAACCGCTTAAGACAATATTTGCTTCCAGTATTTGCTTAAATTAATGTATGTTAAGTGTGATTAAGTCTTTGATATGTCGATCCGGTATGTAAGTCTGTTTGGGTGTCCAAGTAGGGCACCAGTCGCGGCCCACGGGACTGGGTCGTGACAAGGAGTTTCTAGTTTGTTTACCTTTTTGACATGAATCGTATAAGTGATCTTTTGTGTAGTTGAGTTTTGGCAATCCTTTTACAAGATCATGTCTTGCTAGTTTTTCAATTAGTCGCATACTAGCATGCCCAAGCTTCTTGTGCCACATCCACGGATCTTCTCCCATTGATGCCAGGCATATATGACCTTTAGGATTTTTGATAGAGTTCAGAGTGTACACATTTTAATTTCTGCTTCCAGGAAGAATCTTTGTTCCAGAGGAGTCTTCTATGACACAGCCTGATTTACTAAATCTTATCTCAAGATCTGAATTACATAGCTGACTTACACTCAACAAGTTATACTTAAGTCCCTTCACCAACCAAACATTTGAAATGTCACAGGAATTATTGAAAGCAATAGTACCAATACCAATTACCGTTCCAGTTGAATTGTCTCCAAAAGTTACCAATCCTCCATCAAAGTCAGCGACTGATTTGAATAGATTTTTGTCGCCTGTCATATGTCTTGAACACGCACTGTCTAGATACCATTTTCCCTTTTTCTTTTTCTTGTGGTGTTCCTGCAAGACAAATTTTTTATTCTTGTTTAGGTACCCAAGAGTTCTTGGGTCCTTGATGGTTAGTTTCAAAATATTTAATTTTCTTGGGTTTCCATATCCAACCAGGTGCAGTTGAAAAACGAAATCTACAGTTATAATAGTTATGCCCAAGTTTTCCACAGCAAAAACACGTCTGAAAAGGTTTTCTTTCCACAACATAGGAATCGGCTGAACTATGCATTCCAGATTTCCTTTCAGTTCTTTTAAGAGTTCTAGTTGACTTATCAGTGTTCAAGGAGCCAGTTTTCTTTCCTTCAAAATTTCTAGTTATTTGCACAACCTTTTTCCCAGTGAACTTATGTGTATAAGTTGATTGGTTAGACTTGACATGGTTATGGTTGGAAGGTTTTAATAAAATATCTAATCTAGATTGTAGATTGTAAACTTCATTTTGAATTGAATTTTTTTCTTTTTCACAAATTTCTAATCTTGATTCCCATTATTTTTTCTCTCTCTTCAGTTTTCTATATTCATCAAAGACATTATTTAGATCTATAAGAGTTTGATCTAATAATTCTTGAGTTTCTTCACATTTAGCACAAGAATGAGAACTTACCTTACTGCCTTCTTCGAGAGCCATAAAACACATATTTTCACCTTCTTCAGATTCTTCATCTGAGATCTCATCTTCACTCCAACTGCTGAAGGATCTTTGTTTTTGATAGCCTCTGATTGGTTTCTTTCTTATCTCAGTACATTCAAACGCAATATGGCCATATTTTCCACATTCATAACATTTTCCGTCATTCTTTTGCTGTCCAGTGGGGGTCTTGCCTTTTCTAAAGTTTGAGCTTCCTTTTCTGTTACTTCTTGATCTTCTCATGGCTTCTATCACATGCCTCGAAATCATAGCTACTTCTTCTTCTTTAAAATCATCATCAGATTCTTCAACTTGAGCCTTGAATGCGACCACTTTCTTCTTTTCTTCCTTCTGGTATCTTTGGATATGATTCTTTTCAAAAGCTATAAGATTTCCTCTTAATTCATCATAGGTGAACTTATCCAGATTTCCGTCTTCAAGAACAATGGCTTTGGTTTCCCAAGTCTTTGGCAGACTTCTAACAAGCTTTCTAACTTGTTGTGAGTTGGTATAGGTTACTCCAAGCGATTTGAGTTCTCCAATAATCTTGCTAAATCTTGTGAACATTGATTCGATGTTCTCCTCATCTTTCATCATGAAGGCTTCATAATCGTGTCTTAGAGCATCAATTTTTGTTTCTCTTACTTTTGATGTTCCTTCATAAGTGACCTCAAGTTTATCCCACATTTCTTTGGCAGTATCACAATTTGAAATTTTTGCATACTCTTCTCCACTCACTGCACAGTAGAGCAAGGCTATTGCCCTTGCATTTATTTGCAGTGTCTCTTGTTGTTCTTTAGTAATGTCGTGTGACTTTAGATCAATTGTTGAAGTTTCTGCATCTTCTTTGTTTTCAGTGTCCGCTCTGGGAATGGGTTTAGGTCCTTTTTTAATCACGACCCAGGCTTGATAATCAGTTGATTGCACGAATATTTTAAACCTTTCCTTCCAGTGGCCATAATGTTCACCATTAAAGTATGGTGGTCTTGTTGTGGAGTGCCCATCTTGCAATATTGCTCCAGGAATTTGATATCCAGCCATTTGATCTTTTCTCACGTGCGGTTAAGCACTGAAGGTGAGACCTTGCTCTGATACCAATTGAAAGTGCAAGAGGGGGGGGGGGGGGTGAATTGTTAAAATTTTCGATCTGTTAGTCGACTAGGTTAAACCAGTAGTCGACTACCTACTCAGTGAATATTAAGGTAAGGTGCAGAAAATAAATGACACACGTATTTTATACTGGTTCAGATTCAATGTGAATCCTAGTCCAGTCCCCTTGGGTTGCAAGAGTGATCTCTGCAGCTCTTTTATAAGGTTTGGTACAATCAAGGTTTTGAATGAAGTTCCTACGTCTACACTCAAAACACTCTTATTCTTTTTGATACAAAGCCTCACAAACTGTAACTCTCCTTTCTCTCTTATTACACTATGAATCACTCAGACTAACAATGTTTATTTGAAAGTAAAGCAGAGCAATGGAGGTAATGAGACAATTGCATACCTCTTGCGTTTGTGAAGCAGCCCTTTTTATAGTGTTTTAGGCTCTTCACGCAGAGAGATCAACCCAAGGAATTTGATCCTTGGAAATGGAATCAGAGATCCTATTTCCAACTGATTCCATTTCCAAGAATAAGACTGAGCTTTTGCTGCTTTCCTTGTGCGTCCAGGCAGCAGCAGATTTCTTACACCTCATGAGATATCCCTTTGATACTTTTCCTTCTTGAAACGATTTGATGCTGCTGGAATATTTCCTCTTTATTGTGCAGATATCTTTTCCTTTCTTGAAAGATATACGGCTGAAGATTACAGTTGTTTGCCCTAACCACCGTTAGGGCTAGAAAGCCATTTGTCGAGTGAGCCCAGCTCATTGGGGCTGTTTTGTGGGCTTCCAATTTGTTGGGGCTGTTTTGTGGGCTCACATATATTCCTTATGTGATTTAATTACTATACCTGCACAAGTAAAATTGTCATCATAAAAACTTGACACTAACAACGTACACTTTGCTAAGATGGGCCGGCTATTTTCACTTTTCTGAAATGGATTCCGTCCGCCCATTACTACAAACAAAAAGCTGGTGAAAGAAAAAATAAGAAAAAAAAAGAATGTACAAAATAAGGCATTTTGCTTCCAATAAGACAAAAATGGCCTTATGAAACGCAACAGAACACTGTAGTAAAATTTAGTAAGGAGGAACCTCAGGAAAATACCATCTCTACATATGAAGGAATTGCCTGCTATCTTCAATGTTTCATTGTCATTTCATTCTTCTTTGTAAAGACTTCCCCTCAATCTCAAGTTTTTGGGTTACACTATTGCCAAAAAGAATTTTGCATGTCCAACATGAGTGAGGTAACATTCAAGATTTACCTTTGATATAAAGCATAAATATTATATATAGATAGAGGCGGATCCAAAATTTAAAGTTCATGAATTCTTATAATAACATCAAGTTAATATACAATAATAACTAAGTTCATAGGTTAAATATTTGTTGATATATAGTAGTAATACATATCTGGACAAAAGTTAATGGGTTCACGTCAACCTGTAAACTCTGATAGAATTTGGTATTGTAAGAGCCATAGGTAGACTGATAGAATTTGGATTTTCAAAGAGCGAGGAAATCATATTTATATGAGGATTACATAAAGAAAGGAGCAGAATTTTAATCTGTCTTCACTTTCCATTGTGCTTATTTAAATAGCTCTTTTTGAACGGACAAAAGAACTCGTATTGAATAAGAGCATGATACAAAAGAGTCCAAGAAAATCATGGAAAAGCATACCTTTCTCGGCCTTTGGGCTAAGATCAAGTGTAGTATCTATTCTTATCAGTCATCGACCCACACGATATTAACTCTATTTTTATAAGGGGGAAGGTCCACCACGGTAGCTTGCTATCAGGGCCTTCAAGTGTCGCCTTGGTGTTGCACTATTGCCTTGGCTTGGCACACCCCACCAATTCTAGTTCTAAACTTTTCTTTCATTAATGTTTCCTCCGTACTTTTTGAATCATTATTGAACCCCCAAAAGTAAGAAAATCTTTCAAGACAATTTAGCGAAAAAAGATGGTGCACTGGTAAATTGAACCATTCTTATTTTATTAATTTGCTTAGATCAGCTAGCTAATATTCATTCTATGAATTAAGAACAAATTCAATCCACAACATGTTTCTTGTCACGAAGGCAAGCCTCAATTATTATAAAGTGCCAGCAATATCTTCCAACTCCCTTTGGATCAAACAATTTCATACACCAACAAAGTGTATTACTACATTTTTGGATTTTTTTTTTTTTCATGATGATTCCTGTTATGATTTACAATGCTTTCTTCTTCTTCTTTTGTATTGAATATGCTGCACCAAGTATTATTTTGCATCATCTCATATATAAGTCTCATCAAACCATGCTTATTCGTATTGATTGTGTGATCTCTAAACTGGTAAAACTAACAATAACCACGAATATTACTCTCAATCAACATAAATATTCCCTATTTGAAGTCTAGTAATCCCAAACTTCTAGTTAGTGGTGGAGGGGGCTCAATCATCCTACTATACTGCTCGGCGGTTACATTTTACATGTTTTTGATATAAAAGAAAATATTTTACATGTTTTTGATATAAAAGAAAATGTACTTTGCAATAATTATAATTGAAAACGATAAAATGCTTACACAATTTCTTTTCAGAAAAAAGATAGACTCAGATGTGCTATTTTGTCATCTGATAAATCAGACACGGTGAAGACCCAAGTTCTCACACAGTGCACAACAAATCTTCACAGCACTCATCATTTAATGCACCAGCCGGGAATCGAACCCGGGTCTGTACCGTGGCAGGGTACTATTCTACCACTAGACCACTGGTGCTCGATGGCTTAAGAATTTCATGTAACTCTCACGTCGATTAGATATCAATATATCGAATTGAAATAAAATATGACAGAATTACCATAAAAGGACAAATGAGGGAAATTACTCACTAATTGACTTAAACTTGTGAAATCTTTTAGCACTGGGAAACTCTCTATGCTTAGCTCCTACTGAAAGCAAAAATTTTGGAGTAGGAGAGAGTTGAAAATATTTTGCAGCCACAAATTGAAAACTGTAATATTGCTAGTTAAAAATAAGCTTCCTCAACCTCCTAAACCCAATGTATTAACCTTCAGAATTAAGCTATTACTATACTACAGACGATTAATGGGATAGAATTAGTTTAATATAAAACCAGAAGAGATTAATGAATCTTATACTGTCAACTATGCGTATAAAGTATAGCAAGCTGAAAGCATGAAGAAGATAACCACTGCATCACTTTGAAGAGCTTAATTTCATTACTATATTCCACTCGTTAATAGTGTTCTTTTGTTATAAGATTAAACAGAAATAACATATCTTGACCAAGAAAGTTGTGTAATTGGGTATTAAACAATTTTTATTTTTTGGTATTATTGGAGGAATCTCATCCATTCACCACTCCCCTCTATCATTAAACAATTTCGCTAACAATGATCCAATGGTTGTATGCTAAACTTCTAGTATAACACTAGCTATATATTATAATGTTCTCTTTAAGCTATTCAAACTTCTTCAGTTGCTCATTATTTAAGGACAAACAAATCATTTATGAAATTCAACTTGGTATACTGCAGTTATTAGCATCAGAACAGAACTTAGTTTTCCCATCACTACACTATTGATCTTTTAGAGTTCCTCCTTAGACAGAGGAAAAACATAAAATCTAAAATCACTAACTTTCCTTTTCCTATACTACTGCAGTTTAAAAGAAATTGGACTGCCATCTCTAACAAACAATAGCATAATCATTTTTAACTATCGCAAAAACTGCCGATTGAATAAGTCATTTTTTGAATCATTAAAGAAACAACTGGCACTGCATAACCCAATTTAATCAGTATTCTTCATATGCCTACTATATAATTCCATAACAATGAATGGGGTTGATTTTTTTTTTTTTTTATGTTAATTAAGCCATATGGTCACATGACCAATTTACGTAATTAGTTCCTGATACATCTAAAAGTACAAGCTGCATAGAGAATATACAAACATTACAGTGAATAAAAAATCATTTGCTGTACTTGTACCTCCTATCTGTCAAACGTGGGGTGGAGCGCGGGCATAAACCTAGTAATATTATATTTGTTACTTTTACTTGAGAATATCATGTGCTGCTGCAACAAGTGGAAAAGGCCATCAATTTTTAATATATGTTTGCACTTTCCTTTAGGTGTTTTCTTACTTCTTAGTCCCACACTGATTGCATAGAGGAGCTGCAATTTGGAAGTGGTATATAAAAGGGCCCAAGCGAAACATTTAGAAGCATACCTTTCTCGGCCTTTTGGCTAAGATCAAGTGTAGTATCTGTTCTTATCAGTTTAATATCTGATATGTGAGTCATCGACTCACACGATATTAACTTTATTTTTCTAGGGGGAAGGTCCACCACGGTAGCTTGCTATCGGGGCTTTTATGTGTTGCCTTGGTGTTGCACTATAGCCTTGGCCTGGCGCACCCCACCAATTCTAGTTATGAACTTTTATCATTAGATTTTTTTTGTTTTGTTGTAATGTTTCCTCATTATTGTAAGAAAAACTTCAGGACAATCAAGTGAAGAAACAGTTCATTGATAGAGTGAACTATAAGTAAGATTCAGCTAGCTAACATTCATTCTATGAAGAACAATTTAATCCGCATAGACACAATCCAAACATGATATGATAACCTGCATAGTGTACGAACACACGGCCAGTGACTTGAAACAATTCCATACGCCAACAAAAAGTTACTACATCTTCAAATGTTTTTGCATGATGATTCCTGCTATGATTTACAATGCTTTCTTCTTCTTCTAAACAAGAACCATAAATATGAGACTCATTCAACACAGATATTCCGCATAATTTCTTTTGAGCATCGCCTATGTAGTTTTTAGTATGAGATCCTAATATCATTTTCACATTGAACTTTAAGTTAATGTTAGACAAACTCAACATGCACCAGCCGGGAATCGAACTCGGGTAAGTACCGTGGCAGGGCACTATTCTACCACTAGACCGCTGGTGCTTGATGGCCTACGAATTTCATTTTATTCCCATGTCTAAAATATTACAAATCAGATCTGCGTAAAGCCCACCGTCCCCTGATCCCATTTGTGAGACTATACTGGGTATGTTGTTGTTTGTTTGTCTGTTTGTCACAAAATAAAAGAGAATTATTGTAAAAGGACAGATGAAGGAAATTACTCTCTAATTGACTTAAACTGGTGGATCTATGTAGTTCTTTCTATGCCTTGATGCATTTCCAAGGCCTAAAATACTGTAATGTTTAAATGTCATTCATTGAGCACCCAATCCAGTGGCGGAGTTAAGCGGAGGGAAGGAGATATCCATAATTCGTTGACATATAGTGCATAAATAGTGGGATAAATAATATTTTTGGTTATATAAGGAAAAGTCTAGTGAAGTGTCACAGGGGTCCTTCTTTAGTTTCTTTATAGCAGAATGTTAGTAGTTTTTTAGCAAAAGTAGTAAAATTTGATGAAATCTTTTAGCATTGGGAAGCTCTCTTTGTTCAACTGAATATTGAAGAATTAAACTAACCTTACAAAATGATCTACTGTTTCAGCTTCTACTGATCAAAGCAAAAATCTTGGAGTAAGTTTGCAGACAACAAAATGTAAGTTAAAGAAGCTCCTTCAACCTCCTAAACCCAGTATATTAACCTTCATATTTAAGCTATTATACTATAGACGACTATGGGATAGAATTAGTTTAATATAAAACCAGAAGAGATTGGTGAATCTTATCGCTTGGAGAAAAGTATAGAAGCCCTTCGAGTCCCACATGGACCGGACAGAAAAACTTACCAGTAAGGAGTTGGAGTATAAAAGAGCCCGCGCGATACTTGGAAAAGCATACCTTTCTCGGCCTTTTGGCTAAGATCAAGTGTAGTATCTGTTCTTATCAGTTTAATATCTGATATGTGAGTCATTGACTCACATGATATTAACTCTATTTTTTAAGGGGGAAGGTCCACCACGGTAGCTTGCTATCGGGATCTTCAAGTGTCGCCTTGGTGTTGCACTATTGCCTTGGCCTGGTGCACCCCACCAATTCTAGTTCTATAACTTTTCTCTCATTAGACTTTTTTTTTCCTGTCGTAATGTTCCTCAGTACTTTTTGAGAGAAGAAACCACAAAAGTAAGAAAAAACTTCAGGACAATGAAGTGAAAAAACAGTTCACTGATAGAGCGGAAGTATTCTTATTTTATGAATAAGAGCTTAGATTAGCTAGCTAACATTCATTCTATGAAGAACAATTCAATACACAAAATATTTTGCTTTTCATTAAGTCGAATCTCAATCAAATATAAAGTGTCATAATATCTTCCAACTCCCTTCGGATCAAACAACCTGCATATGGTACGAACATACCGCTAGTCATGACTTGAAATGATTTCATACACCAACAAACTACATCTTAGAATGTTTTTTTCATGATGATTCTTGTTACGATTTACTTCTTCTTCTTGATTGGGTGATCTCTAAACCGGTAAAGCTAACTATAACCACAAATATGACTCTCAATCAACACAGATATTCCATATTTGAAGTCCCAGTAACCCCAAACCTCTAGTTTGTGGTGGAGGGGGCTTAATCATCATGTTATATTGCTCAGCGGTTACATTTTATATGCTTTTGATATAAAAAATATGTACTTTGCAATTAATATAGTAATTGAAAATGATAAAATGCTTAACAATATCTTTTCAGCATCGCCTACGTAGTGTTTAGTATGAGCTCCTAATATCATTTCAAAACTATTCACATTGAATTATTTAAGCTATAGTTAGTCAAACTAAAGAATTAAGAGAAAAAAATCTAAGGAAAAAGGAGAGGCTCAGATGCGCTATTTTGTAGTCTGATATCAGACATTGTGAAGATCCAATCATCACATATAGCCCAATTATCTTTACAACACTCATGTCATGCGCCAGCCGGGCCCGGGTCTGTACCGTGGCAGGGTACTATTCTACCACTAGACCACTGGTGCTTGTTGGACAAGGAATTTCCTTATCTTCTACTCGATTTGTCAGAAAAGTCCCATGACTAAACTATTTTTGATATCAATAAATTGATATGAAGATGTAACCTATTATTCAGTACTCTCTAATGACTTACACTGGTGGATCTATGTAGTCATTTATGTGCCTTGATTCATTTCTAAGGCGTAAAATACTACTCCCTCTGTCCCAATTTATGTGATACTTTTCGCTTTTCGAGATTTAAACTGCATGAAATTTGACCAACATTTTAAAATGCATTTTTTCACCAAATTGATATAAGAAAAGTTGCAACTTATAGTACTTTTCATGTAGTTTTCAAATATATAAATTTTAATCTTAAAATATTAAGTTAATCTAAATCGAATTTAGCTTCATATTTTAGTCGAATTGACTCTCGAAAGCAAAAAAATATCACATAAATTGGGACGGAGGGGGTGTTGGGAATAAAAATAGACCGCAAGAATAATATTCCCGGTATTAGTGATAAACACGGAACACTAACTTATGGTTAAATCAGCAAGAATAAAATGCAGCAATAATGACACCAAGATTTTTACATGGAAACCCTTCTGAATAAGAGAAAAAACCACGATCAAGAGGAGCAGCTGATATCACTATAGCAAGGAATTTTACACCGTGTAGTAACGAGTACAAATACTCCTAAG
This sequence comes from Lycium barbarum, assembly GCF_019175385.1. NCBI lineage: Eukaryota > Viridiplantae > Streptophyta > Magnoliopsida > Solanales > Solanaceae > Lycium > Lycium barbarum. The sequence goes on from NC_083343.1 coordinate 11,745,927, forward strand.
ACCACTACACCCTCAAAAGAAGAACACTCTTTTGATTTTTCCCACCTCACTACAATATCACTCACACTTTATTTTTCTTCACAGACTATTTTCTTACAGTCTATGAAATACCTCACTTTGCTCTCGCTCAGATGTATTGTCTGAGATTTTGGTGTGTATACAAATGATAGAAGGCTTCCCTATTTATAGGGATGAAATGAACCTATTGATGTCATTTGTGACTCAAGCAAGCACTTGACAATTTGTCAAATACAAGGAAGATGTTTTCTTCCTTAAAACAAGGAATATGTTTTTTTCCTCAAAACAAGGGAAATGTTTTCTTTCTTAAAATGAGGGAAATGTTTCCTTCCTCAAATTATGGGATGGACCCAACAGGGGTAATGTTTATATGCCAAATATCGGAGGGGGAACATATTTCATTGAGCTCCCACTAACAGCAAAATATTTGTGAGCAAGCGAGTTGGAAATATTTTGCAGCCGACAAAATTAAACTGTAATATCGTGAGTTTAAAGAAGCTTCTTCAAGCTCTTAAACCCAGTATATTAACTTCTTAATGAAGCAACTCTTTCATCAAATATTATATTATAGATGATTAAGGGATAGAATTAGTTTAATATAAAACCAGATCGAAGTGATTAGTGAATCTTATATCTTGGAGAAAAGTATAGAAGCTCTTTTAGTCCCACACTGACGGGATATGAGAGCTTCTGCATAAGAAGTAGGGTATAAAAGAGCCCGCACAATACGTTATAAAGCATACCTTTCTCGGCCTTTTGGCTAAGATCAAGTGTAGTATCTGTTCTTATCAGTTTAATATCTGATATGTCAGTCATTGACTCACATGATATTAACTCTATGTTTTATGGGGGAAGGTCCACCACGGTAGCTTGCTATTGGGTTCTTCAAATGTCGCCTTGGTGTTGCTCTATTGCCTTGGCCTGGCGCACCCCACCAATCCTAGTTCTAAACTTTTTCTTCCATTAGATCATTTTTTTTTGTCGTAATGTTTCGTCAGTACTTTTTGAATCATTATTGCACCCCCAGAAGTAATAAAAACCTTCAGAACCATTTAGTGAAGAAAAAGATTTCACTGGTAGAGTGAACGATTCTTATTTTAAGAATAAGAGGTTAGATCAGCTAGCTAACATTCATTCTATGAAAGCAGTATTCAATCCACAATGTCATGAAGTTGAACCTTAATCAACATAAAGTGTCAAAACCTGCATAAGTAACTAGAAATTTCGCTAAGAGTGTTCAAGATTTAATATACACATAAGAGAAGTAATTTTTGACCTTTATACTTTGCATAATTTTCCGACGAAGGGTGTTCAACTGACCGCCATTCATGTATGTGGCTATGCCACTGCATATCGTATGAACATACACACCGCCAGTGACTTGAAACAATTTCATACATGCGCCAACAAAGTGTATTACTACATCTTAGAATGGAGTATTTTTTTTTTCCATGATGATTCCTGTTATGATTTACAATGCTTTTTTCTTCTTCTTCTTCTTCTTCTTTTACTACATCTTAGAATGGAGTATTTTTTTTTCCATGATGATTCTTGTTATGATTTACAATGCTTTCTTTTTCTTCTTCTTCTTCTTCTTCTTCTATTGTATTGACTATGTTGCCCATGTTATGAAAATGTTAATGTGTGAATGTTTATTACTCCTCTACATAACTCCTACTATTTCATGTTCATAACTCTTGTAGAAGTAACCCCTATTACTTTATGACCACTACCCCCCGCAGTTTATTTCTATAACCCCCAATACTACCCATGTTTATGACACACGCTTTGATGTTCTCAATGTATTCCTATATATAGTTGGGTTGTATGTAATAGTTGGATACTTGAACACATTTGGATGAATAAGAAATCTCTTCTCTCTTGTCTCTCTATTTCTATTGTTTTCAACCTTTATTTTTGTTACTCTTTTAGCTTAATTTTACAATACGTTATCAACACGAGTTTCTAACCAACTGAGTTTGCATATATTTTTATCACTGTTCAAGTTTGGTTTTTATTCTGCAGTTGTCCGGAAACCACAGTGAGACTTGACGAAGTTCAAGTTCATGAAAAAGGACTTGGATGCCAATGAACAGATACGTGTTCATCCTTTATTATTATTACTATTTATTTCACTATCTTTTTTGTTCTGTGAAGACTTACTCATATTTTGTGGACTCACGAAGTGTCTAGATAAGTGGGCCACATATTTTTCTCTTATGGAAAGCTTGACCAGTTTGCATAACGTTTGGAATTTTCTACTTTCGTTTGAAGTTGATGGTGGTGGTGAGAAATTTGTTTTATCTTGCAAAGAAACTAAAAGGTTGGATATGGCTATTTGGTTAATCATGTCTATCCACAAATTAAATTCCTTTTGAGGAGAAGGTATGAATTTATAACTTTATTGTAGCTAGCCATTTTCTTTAGATTGAAAGATTATTTTTCACCGTAATAATTTATCTTGATCTTCCATCTTAAAAAGATGGCAACTTTTATGTGACTTATTTGCCAACTGTATGCACTTGATAGTCTGAAATATATATATATATATATATATATATATATATATATTATTTACAATGGTATAGTTTGTTGTCTCTGAAATCTTTAGTCAACGTAATACTCAATATTATATATATATATATATATATATTATTTACAATGGTATAGTTTGTTGTCTCTGAAATCTTTAGTCAACGTAATACTCAATATTACTTAATATTGGACAATTTCCTCTTGAGATTGCAGTTGGAAAATTAAAAGATGTCGTAAATTTTATACCTTGTAGTGATTCTAGATGTATGTTATTTGAGGATAATATGTATCAAGTGTTAGTAAACAGTACATGCTTAGTTCTCTCATATTTCTGACCTCACAAAAAACTACGACATACACGGTTTAGCAGTCGAATGATATTTCTACAAAATCCATTTGACTGTTTCTATGTTGGCTTTCGTTTATGCTTGTTCTTTGTTACAAACGTGTTTTTACAGATCTGCTGGATTTCTAGCGGTAGAGATATTTCTACTTTGACAATTTATTTTATCACCACAACTACAATGAAGGACTATTATAGCTGGAAAGTAAAAGTTGATATATTTACTTAAACTTTAGAGGTTACAATTTATATATATGTGGTGATTAAAGTGATATTGTGACCAAATTTATTTGTGCCTATAATTACGGAATTGTAAATTGTTAAAGGCTCGAGAATGATTCAATTGTACTTTGGCCTATTATGCCATTATTAGTTGAGGGTAAGACGGTGGATTCAAGTCCCATCGCACCAAGAGGGTAAGACATCGAGCTACAGTCCTGGAGCACTATGAGGATAATAAAGATATTGGGTTTGAGCCCCAATGCACTATATAGATGATATAACGATGACTATTGCAAAATAATGGGTATTTGATGAAAAAGTGTGAAGCCCGTCCCACTTAATATGCTCCATTCCGTGAGGAGAATGTGGAAGCAGTACATAATAAGTCTAAATGTAAATAAGTGGTTAAACGAATGAACGTGGGCGTGGCAAATGACAAAGTAATGTTAATCATATTGTGGTAATATAAGAGGAAGAACATTATGGGTTTTCGAAATGGTTCTTCTAAAGGTGAAGGTAATTTTTGTCATCAATATGGTATGAAAGGTCATTGGGCACGCGGTTGCCGTGAGACCTAATTTGATAAAATCTTATAAATCTTCCATCAAAAGAAAGGAATACAATTCCAGGTGATGTAGAGTTGGGTCATATAATTTTGAAAAATGTAAAGGCATGTGTGACATTGGGCTTATAAGAAAATTTATGAAGCGCGCGCGCGCGCGCACACATATATATATATATATATATATATATATGACTATAGTCCATTCCTTGAAGAGAATGTGACTTGTGATAAGCATTATGAATGCTCACCCATTTTTCTTATAGTGCAATGTGTAAAATGATGGATAAGGACGTGCTCATGTATGGTTGGATAAATACCACAACTCACCTCTACGGGAGGTTTGAGACAAAATAAAGAAAATTTATTTTGGAACAAAAGGTCACTGGTCACGTACTTTTAGTATGTCACAAGTATTGTGGTATGTCTTATCATAATTATCAAAGGGAAAAGTACGAAATAAGTGTTACACCTTGAAAATTTCCACATCGATTACATCGTAAGCAAACTAATGTAAGCCCAGAGAGGCTATGATACCCCTACCAGGTTAAAGAAAGACTTTTGATAATTATTAAGGATGTACCCTAAAGGTTCCGAGGCTAAGATAATCGAAGAAAGTACTTTTCGTGAAAGTTTGTTGACTGGGCAGAGATACGGCCCAACATATGGACCGTAAAAGTGACATACGGACCGTCTGCCATGTCTGAGAGGCGTAAAACAACATCAGAGAGTTGTGCAGAATTTTGGCCAACATACGGACAGTAAGAATGACATACGAACCGTATGTCCACCATAAGTTGGTGTCCGTGAAAAAGCTCCAAGTTACATATATATTTGGCCCACTTCGTTTTTTTCCCATTTTTCATCGCTAACAGACCCTAAATACTCCCAAAAACCCTCTCCACCCCTCTAGAACCTTCTCCACACTTCATTTACATAGATCCAAGGCAAATCAAAGATCAACAACATTAATCCAAGGAAATCAAGTGCAAGGAAGCTCTTTAGGATTGGTAGAAATCAAGAATTTCTTTGGAAGTGGAGCTAGAGTTTTCTTCAAGTGAAATATTTCCATCCAAAACTCATTTCTACACAATCAAAGGTGAGTTTTATGATCATTTCATGTTAATTAGAATACTAAAGGGTTGAAAGACTTGGATTATGGAAGAAAGTAGAAAATGGGTTACAAATATAAGAATAGCGGTATTCTTGAATAGTAGTTTGACATGGATCATGATTCTTGAGATGCTATGAATATTATCTTGCGAAGAATGGTATTAGAGATATTGTAAAAGCATTATATGTGAATGAGTATGATGTTGTGTCATAATTATGGTTATGGATGACTTTGGAAGGGGATTTTGAGAATTGAATAATGTTTAACTTGAAAAAGTTATTGATTATGATGTCTTGGGTGTTGATAATGGTATTTGGGAGTTGTTGATTATATGGAGGAAGTTGTAGAAACAAAGGAAATGCTGCCCAATTTTCGTTAGCTTTAGCTTAAGCCTAAGTATGTTCCAGTTATCTAATCTTGGTACGAATTCTCTTGAAGGTAGAATCGTGAACCTTGGAGAAAAGAGTTTAATTGATAAAGTTGGAGAGACGTAAAGGTATGTGAGGCTAGTCTCTTCTTTTTCTAAGGCATGATTCCTATAATATGATCTCCTTTATCTTTCCATGACTTTCTCATATTTCGGAAATTGTAAGCCTATGACTATTAAGAACTACGTCATGAGATAAAAATAAGAGATATGTCATGAATATGATAATGATGATGATGAGTCTAAGCCTAGAGATTCTAAAGCTCATGATAGATATTCCTACGAAGCTAATGATCCTTATATGATTCCTTGATATTATTCATTGTTGCTAGATTCACCTTATAATGGTAGTTCCTCCAAGGTGAGACATGATGATCATAACTACTCCATGATGGAATCGGGGGTACTCGACCTTATGTCACCCCGATAGAGTTGTAGCATTTAATTGATTTTACTGCATGCTTTGTGATAAGTATATAAAATGATGAGATTACACCATGCCTAGATGGCCGGACATGACACCGCTAAGGCGGGTTGCTTGTATTTTGCAATAATTATTATTCAAAACGATAGAAACTCTTACGTAATTTCTTTTCAGCATCAGCACCTACTATCATTTTCACGTTGAACTTTTTAAGTTACAGTTAGACAAACTAAAGAATTATGTTTAGATTGGGGGGCGGGGGTGGGGGAAGGTAATCTAAGGAAAAAAGAGAGGCTCAGATGAGCAATTTTGTCGTCTGATATCAGACATAGTGAAAGACTCAAGTTCTCACACATTGCACAATTATTTTCACAGCACTCACACCAAGCACCAGCCAAGAGTCGAACCCAGATCTATACCGCGGCAGGATGCTAGTCCACCACTAGACCGTTGGTGCTTATTGGCCTAAGAATTTCCTTATCTTTTAGTATCACTTCTTCGAGAAGTTCCACGTCTAACCTATTTTTCATATCAATAAATTGATGAAGATGTAACTGATTATTTCAGTACTCTCTAATTGACTTACAGGGGTTGTCTACATAGTCATTTATGTGCCTTGATCCATTTCCAAGGCGTAAAATACTAATGTTTATGGGGGATATGTTTCATTGAGCACCCCATTCAGTGGCGGAGCGAAGCAGAGGGAAGGAGATCCCCTTCATTGAAAATTTATACTGCGTCAATAGTGAAAAAAATAAATATTTTTAGTTATATATAGACCGTTTATAAGATTGCATGTTCAAATTCCATATGTTGTCTTTTGTTGTTTTTTTGAATCCCTTTGTATAAATACCTGGTTCCGGTCCTGACCGCATCAAGTCTAGTCTTACAATTATGTATGTTGTTCCTCTTAATTAAAGCTAACCTTGTTTCTTCAGTTTATTTATAGCAGAATGCTAGATGTTTAGCAAAAGTAGTAAAATTTGATGAAATCTTATAGCATAGGAAGCTCTCTATGTTCAACTAGATCTTAAAGAATTAAACTAACTACAAATGATCTACTGTTTAAGCTCCCACTAAAAGCAAAATATTTTGGAGCAAGAGAGAGTTGAAAATATTTTGCAGCCAACAAAATGTAAACTGTAATATTGCAAGTTTAAAGAAGCTTCTTCAAACTCCTAAACCCAGTATATATATTAACCTTCATAATTAAGCTATTCACTGCTCTTTGATCAATATTATATTATAGACATTTAATGGGATATAATTAGCTCAATATAAACCAGAAGAGATTAATGAACCTTATCTCTTGGAGAGAACAGAAGTATAGAAGCTCTTCTAGTCCCACATCGAACGGACAAGAGAACTCATATTGAAGAAACATGACACAAAAGGGTCCAAGCAAATCATTGAGAGGCATACCTTTCTCGGCCTTTTGGCTAAGATCAAGTGTAGTATCTGTTCTTATCAGTTTAATATCTGATATGTGGGTCATCGACCCACATGATACTAACTCTATTTTTTAAGGGGGAAGGTCTACCATGGTAGCTTGCTATCAGGGCCTTCAAGTTTCGCCTTGGTGTTGCACTATTGCCTTGGTGCACCCCACCAATTCTTGTTCTAAACTTTTCTTTCGTTAAAACCTAGTTTGTTGTGATCCTTTATATATGCCTAAGAAGAAAAGCACAAGTTATGTTCAAGCCAGCAATACCCAAGAATAGCAAGAAAAAGACAAAGTTCAGATTGGAACCACCTCCTAATCAGACTACTGATGAACTGAACAGAAGGAAGACAGAAACACTGGAAACCAAAATGACAAAACAGATGAGACCAATGATACTGAAAAACGTAACAATGGAGGCAAGGAATTCGATAACTCTAATACTACTGGATACAAAGAAGACAGGGATTTTAACAGTGCTTGTCCTACAACAATGCCAAAATATGGTGCTTCTGGAATTAATCAGATCATGTGAATGTTCGTGCTAACAATGATCAATAAAATACTCTTTAACATTTATAGTTTTGTGTGCAATATGACCTCTTCATTACTTCTGTGTATGCCAAATGCACAATAGCATGAAGACACTGCCAACTCTATTAATGGATCATGGTGTATTTGAGGAGACATCAATATCATAATCGCCCCTGAGGAGAGGTTAGATGGTAGACCTCACACAATCATGGACTTTTTAAGTACTATGAAAGCCTGCGTATGTACTAATTTAGGCTTAACTGGCCCAAAATTTACTTGGTGCAACAATAGAAGACCTAGAAAGCCAATTTGGAAAAGACTTGATACGATCCTTGTTAACGATCAATGTACTCAAGAATTCCAACACAACAACATTAGACATTTGGTGAGAACTGGATCAGACCACAGGCCTCTACTAATGAATAGCCACAATGACCAACAAATATGTATCAAATATTTTAGATTTCTTAATTTTTGGACTAATCAAATTGGTTTCTTTGAATTTACAGGTTGAAGGCAATGCTATGTGGAGACTTTGACGTTGAACACTGTGAGCACTAGACTTAGTCAGTGGTCTAAGAACATTGTTGGTGACATCAAAGAGCATGTTAGCAGTTGGGAAGCAAAAGTTCAAATACTTGAGGACCTACAACAACAACAACATATCCCACAAATGGGGTCTGGGGAGGGTAGAGTGTGTACGTTACCTCTACCTTGGCAGGTAAAGAAGTTGTTTCCGATAGACCCTCGGCTCAAGTAAAGCAGAAGCAACATCAGGATAGCAAGAAAACTAAAGCAGGGCCTAGACATTGCTAAATAACACAGAACAGGACTGGGTAGAACTCAACAAAGGACATGTTAAATATGTCAAATGGTTTAAGTTTCCAGTAATGCCATAACTAAAGCTTTATGATGGAAAAAATAAATTCAAAGAAAAAGAGAGGCTGAGATGCGCTATTTTGTCGTCTATTATCAGACATGGTGAAGACCCAAGTTCTCACACATAGCACAATTATCATCACAGCACTCATATAATGCACCAGCTGGGAATCGAACCCGGGTCAGTACCGTGGCAGGGTACTATTCTAGTACTAGACCACTGGTGCTTGATGTTTTTCAAGAATTCCATTGTATTTACTTGTCAAGAAGTATCAGATGATCTAAACTATCAATTGAAATTGTAAACTTATCATTTCAGTTATTGATATGAGATAAAAGAAAATTACCATAAAAGAACAAATTATGGGGGAATATATCTAATTGACTTGAACTGGGGGACCTGTATGGATTTAAGTACCTTGATGCATTTGTAATGCCTAAAATATAATGTTTATACGCCAATTTAATTATCAGGCATGTATATGTTCTTCATTGAGCATATCCTATCCCATGGCGGAGCTAAGAGGAGGGAAGGATGTCTCCTTCCTTGAATATTTATACTGCATAAAGAGTGAAAAAAACAAATATTTTTAGTTACAAGGTAAGGCTGCGTACAAAAGACTCTTGTGGTCTTGCCCTTCCCCGGAAGCTTTAGTGAACCGGGCTGCCTTTTTTTATATATAAACCATTGAATCTCTTTAATATAAGGAAAAAGTTTAATGAAGTGTCATAGAGGGGTCCAAAATAGCTGTTAGATCACATGTTTAAATCCCATACGTGACATTCTTTATATTTTAATCTCTTTGTAATAAATTCTTGATTCTGCCACTGACCCCACTAAATACTCTCAGCACTTATACTGTATATATTGTTCCTCTTATAGCTAATAAAGCTTGTTAAATTTCTTCAGGTTCTTCACAGTAGAATGTTAGATTTTTAGCAAAGATAGGAAAAATTTGATGAAAATCTTTTAGCATTGGGAAGCAATCTCTATGTTCAACTGAATCGTAAAGAATTAAACTAACAACAAATGATCTACTGTTTCAACTCCCACTAAAAACAATTCCTTTGTTAGGCACCTTTGTGCTATAACTCATTCATTACTTTTTGATCATAAATGAATGGGGTAGACAACTCAGAGAAACAGTATACTTTGGACTAGCCAGAGTTTAGTGAATCAAACATCAGATAATAACTTAAACAGCTTTCAGATATAAACAAGATTAGAAAATAAATTAAACATTTCTAAATCTCTTTCTAGTGGATGAACTTAGAATATATATATAGTCGCAGTATGTTTGAAGTTACTATTCTCCATGACCACCGAGTATGTTAAGATGGTCTGATACCTCCAACTTTAATTAGAGATCTCAAGTTCGAGTCGAGGAAATATTGAATCTTTCGGCAGGGAGCTCCTTTCCCACTTAGAGGAACTTAACCGACGTGAACTCAAATAAATCAAAGTATCTTCACATACTATATGGTTGAAAAAAATTGGTACTAATAAACCAATTTCAGAGAGGTATTCTTCATTGAGGTTCAATTGATAGCAACATTTTGGTGCAAGATACTGTGGAAAATGTTCTGCAGTTCTGATAATAGTGTTATCAGAACTGAAAAGTTTGTTCGTTATGAGATTCTTCTGATGATTATAAAGCATACTATATTTTCACTTTTGAAGTGCAGAAAGTTCATTAGTCCCATACTGAATAGACAGAAGAGCTCCGAGTCCGGAGCCAAAAATAATTTCTTGCATTTCGCTACACATGTAGCGAAATGCAAGAAATTCACCGGCACGGAACAGTACGCTGTGTGGGTATTTCGTTGGTTATCCAACGAAATACCCATTTTGGTCTAAAAAAAAAAGGCATACTATTTTTGTCTAATGGCTGTAAAAATATGTTATTTTGGCTCCGGACTCGAAGAGCTCCTATGTAAGAAATGAAATATAAAAGGGCTCATAAAAACGTACAAAAGCATACCTTTCTCGGCATTTTGGCTAAGATCAAGTGTAGTAGCTGTTCTTATCAGTTTAATATCTAATATGTGGGTCATCGGTTCACATGATATTAACTCAATTTTTTAAGGGGGAAGGTCCACCACGGTAGCTTGCTATCGCGGTCTTCATGTGTCACCTAGGCGATGCACTATTGCCTTGGCCTGACGCACCCCACCAATTTTAGTTTTGTTAAAACCTAGTTTACCTTAAAACAAACTTTGTGGTGAGTTAACTGAATTTTTTAATTTATTTATTAATATCGCTGTTTTCTTGTATGCCGAAACATTGGCAAACACTCTTCCCACAGAATGAGAAGTATTTCCTACCTATATCATTTAGGCAGGAAAAGTGAGCAATTCAGCTATATCATTCAGGTAGGAAAAGTGAGCAGAATGAGAAGTATTTCCTGCCTCGCTCACCTAATAGTTCAAATAGAAAACTCACCAAAAAGTGATAGTTCAGGTGTGTTTTTAACCATTAGCTCATTATTTTTCATAACAGCTTTCTATACATAAAATGAAGAGGTGGGGTGACAGGGGATCCCTTGTCATATGCCCCTTGTTGGATTAAAAAGGTGGTACGTGAACCATTTATTAGGATAGAAATGCCTACCAGTAGTGATGCAGAAAAATGGAATAATAAAATACTTGGTCAATAGAATGACATAAAAATACTTATCAAAAGAAGCTTCTTTCAGCCCCAGCACAATATTGATCCTAAGAACTATCACTTCACTAGGCTTCTAGTCCAGTAGTAAGAGCACAACACGTGATATGTGAATTAAGCAAACGTCGCTAGTACGAACCCACCATAGATAAAAACCTGTATTTAAGTAAAGAAGGGTAGAAACGTGGACTAATTACCAAGAACAATTAAAACCATGCACCACTGGTAATCGGGAAATTTTCATTTATCAAAAAAAAAAGAAAATCAAACCTTAGAACTACTGCCAGTAAGGAACTCTTTTCCTATTACTCACTCGTAACTCGATTAATCAACATCAAGAAAAGAAATACCTTAACTGCTCTTTACATATACAATAAAATACAACAAGTGGAAGATTGAGCAATAAGTATCTCTGAATCTCCTTCCTTTCTAGGGGATATAAACTAGGATGGACTGTTCTCGAATTCCGGCTGCCATTTCTGTCAATTGGCGGAAGACTCGGTATATTCACAGTATCAGTATCTTACTGTCTCCTTCCGTTCCTCAAATAATCCATTCTAATCGCCCAAAGCTGCTCCCCAACAATCTTCATATCCGGGCGATCTTTTCGTGTAGGAGCTGCACACTGGATTGCCAAACCAAACATTTTCACTAGTATCTCCCCGTTTACAGATTCCTTCATTTGAGGGTCCAACATCTCCAATACGCATCCTTCGTTGTATTTCCTAAAAACCTGCATATACATATCATATTTGTACCCGATAAGTTAATATATATGGATTAGTTTATGTATTATTTGAAACATCACATGTTCTCTCATATTCTAAAGACCTACATTGTTTGGATCCTTCAAAAATACCGTCAGCTATGTGTCGGATCCTTCAAAAGTAGTTGATTTTTTTGGAGGATCCGTCACGGGTGCGCAGGAATTTTTGGAAGATCTGAGCAAGATACCAGTAAAAGTAACAGATGCAAAAACAAGCTAATTCCGCAATTAATTACTCCCTTCATCCCAATTTATGTGACTCTTTCCTTTTTAGTCCGTTTGAAAAGAATGACACCATTCTATATTTTGTAGCAATTAAACTTTAAACTTACTATTTTACCCTCACTGAAATGATTTACAGCCACAAAAAAAAAAAATTATGGGTTGTTTTAAACCACAAGTTTCAAAAGTCTTTCTTTCATTCTTAAACTTCGTGCCCGGTCAAACACCTTCACATAAATTGGACAGATAGGGTAATAACGGAGATGATTGGTAGAACTAGAGCCAACAATATAAGATTTACCCAAATTTAACTTAATGAGGAAACAGAAGTAGAAGAATTTTTACCCATCTAAGTGTCACCCGCTCGTCAGGAGGTCTTTTAAGCTCCACAGGACGACGACCCGTTAAAACTTCTAATAAAAGTACCCCAAATGAGTAGACATCACTTTTTGGTGTGAGTTGATATGTTTTCATGTACTCAGGGTCAAGGTAACCAACGGTTCCTTTCACTTGGGTCGAAACGTGAGTTTTATCGGCCTCCGAGCCTCCAAGCCTGGCAAATCCAAAATCTGCGACTTTGGCACGCATGCTCTCTGTCAGGAGAATGTTTGATGACTTGACATCTCTATGGATAATTTGCTTCTCTGTGGCAAGAAAAAAAATAGGAATCGATCAAAACATTTGAATCCGGGTTTAAAAGAATGGATTATGAAATTTTGAAGCTCAACATAAGGATAGATTATATGGGCAAAACTATCCTTATCCATCTTGAAAGATAAGAAATGAAAAGATCTCGACTAACAAAATCTATCAGGTCAATAGTAGTCTGTTTGCTTAGCTTCCAAAATTTGCTTATTTCAAAAAGTTTTTTGTCAAAAGTTCTTTTCGAAAAAGCACTTTTAGAGAGTGGAGTTTGTGTTTTGGCTAATCTATTTGAAAAGCACTTTTTGCAGATATTACAACAGCAATTTGTACTGGGGCAAGGTTCCAAAAATGCTTCTGGAAAAATACTACTATTTTCAGCTTTTGCTACTACTCAAAAGCACGTTTTTTTCCTGAAAGCTTGGCCAAACACCTCAACTCTCTAAAATAAGCATTTATAAAATTTTTAAAAAAACACCTTTGGCATCCCAGAAGCTTGGCCAAACAAGCTATAAATCTAACCATAGTTGGTCTTAGAAATTCCAATGGAGATTTGATCTTTTCGCTTTTCTTCAACTTTGTTTATTGGTTACGTATGGAGTTTCAAGCATCGATAAACAATTGTTAACTAAGAAAAAATAAAAACTAGCGATGAACAGTATCATACCAGCATATAGATGGAGGTAAGTTAGGCCATGAGCAATATCAATTGCAATTTCAAGTCGCTGATTGAAATCTAAGATTTTTCCACGTCCACCTGCCAGAAAACTCAAAAATTATCGTCTCCACATTTACCAGAGTGGAAGTTGTGGTCAGTGCATTAAGTTTAAGAAATGATATACCATCTAGATGTTCTCTTAGTGTACCATTAGGTACATACTCCGTAATGATGAGGCGTTCATTTCCCTTATCAACAAAACCAAGAAGCCTAACTAAGTTCCGGTGCTCAATTTTTGCCAAAAGCTCAACTTCACTTTTAAATTCATTGCTCAAAGCATCAAAATGCTCCTGTAAAATATTCAGATATTAGACTGATTTAAGTTTTTTTCTTACACAATAAAATTAGTTAAGTTTTTTCTCACACAGATAAAATCAGATAGTAGCTATAAATGGAACAAGAAAGAAGTTCAATCTTTCCTCCTAAGAAAGCGGTTAGCCATTAGAATTCAAGCAACAAACTACACGAAAAATAGATAGTCATCAACGACGAGTATCCTACTAGAATTTAGGTGCTATTTGTTTGTGGGGGTTTTTCCATCCACTTGCATGTAATATTTTTTCAGTTGGTTATTGTTTTTTTTTTTTTTCACTCAGAACTTGAAAAAAGTAATTTTAAGAATTAGGAAAATTATTAATATGACTAGATGTCATTCCTTAAATATATTTTTTATGACAAGGGAACCCGCAGCCGCTACCCTTTGGGTGCGCACAGGGTAAACCCCGCTTGGCTAGACATAGGAATTACTTTCCTTTCCTCTTCAAGATTACTTTCCTTGTACACACTCCAGTTAACGAGGTCTGGACGTAACAGACTGTTAAGAGTCCCACATCGGATATGGGCTGCGTAATTGGTCTCCTTATATGGTCTAACAATATTTACAAAAACTAAATTAGCGCATGTTAGCATATTGTTCTAGGCCCCACCTATTGATGTATACTACCTGGCCCCCGAGATGACTCACAGCCCACCGTCACACGACACTCCTAGTGAGTCGTCTCGGGGGCCAGGTAGTGCCCATCAATCAGTGCAACCTACAACAATGTGCTAACACATGCTAATTTAGTTTTGTTGTTGTAACTATTGTTTTTGGTCTTGCAGAACTGTTTTTTTAAAAAAAATAAATATAATTGTGGTGTCCGGACCAGCTTACGCGCACCTCGACTAATTCTATAGAATACTTGCCATCTCACACTAGTAAGGGGTAGGTAACTATGTCCACCCTGTAGAACTGTTTTCTTATCACAGTCCGATATACAGTAGAGGATTTTTATGTTTACAAAGAACAAAATGGAAACCCACCTTCATCAGATGCAAGAGCAATTGAACACCTCATCCTATTACCCTGGCGGGTGTTGATTAGATAGTCCCAGAATGTAAAGCAACCGTTATCATCCTCATCTACAGTTGCAAGCTCAACCTAGTACACAAAGTCCGCCTAGTGACTCATTGCCTACTCCAACAACATCCTCTGCTTCGATCAAGCACTCATCAAATGAGGTTGAGTATATTTGTAGCAAGTTAGGAGCATACCATATGTACACTCGAACTTGAAGAGGGCGAGTGTTAAGAATTAGGAAATCACTAATATGGCAAAATCTCATTCCTTATATCTAAAGGAAAGGTTTAGAGTCCTTCTAATTGTGTAGTTAGAAATAAGAACTACTTTACAAAGAAAATGCCAAGTTCAAGCTTGAAAAGATGGGGCTTGAAGATGTATTAAATAAGCCTCCCTTCTAGCTTTATACCTCCCATGATGGACTCTTTCATTCATTTCATATTGTGCTTGATGCGGGCTTAATCCTCGGCATCCCAATAGGCATATTGAAATGGTGAAAGTTGGGGTTCCTCTTTCTTTCTGGTACTTGAGATTGTGGTGGCAATTGAGGTTCAAGTGAAGTTTTCAAATCTTCGACTTCCACTCACAAGTCTTCAACTTCCACAATTTGTTTTTCAAAAAACTACAATTACCCAAAGTTCAGCATCCACAAGTGTTTTTCTCCAATTTCAACGTCAATTTTTTGTAACTTCAACTTCAAATGTCTTCCAACGGTTCTTTATCTCCGTGCCTACTTTGAACGTATGCATGGGCCAGGACAACACTTCCACACCCACCCCCAAAAAAAATAAAGACAAAAGGAGGAGACAAGAGAGGGGGGGGGGGGGAGGGGGGGGGGGGGGAATTTCTCGAAACATTTCTACTCCTGAAATCTTGAACATCTTATTGAGTTAATTCCATAGACTATCCATTCCCAACATGAGGAAACCCAGCACATTGTAAAGAAGGCAGCCAACGAACTTTCCCTTTCAACTTAGTCATTCTCTGCAAGAGTGGATAAGAATTTAGTTTGTATGGACACTCCAGGCAAGTCACAATTCCTTTCTCTTTCCATTTGTCCCAAATCGGAGTTCTTGCCTCAGTTTCTAAGTTGACTTGCACATGTGTCACAACTCACAAGACTCACAACCCAGTGTATCTATTACTCTGCTTTTATAACCTACATCTTTCTTTTGAACAAGCTAGGACTGTTCACAGGTCCTTCGGCTTTTGACTGACGCATGTTACACTTTTTGACACAAAATTAGTGCAAGATCCTTCCATGTCTTAACTGGCAGATCCTCTCTTATATCCCTAGCTAAATTTCTCGTCTTTCCTCCTCTTTCACACGAAAAACAATTCAACAAGGGTAAAGCATTTACTAGGCATGTTCAGAATTTAAGAACCTATGCCTTCTATAATATTATTAGTCTAACTAAAAAGACAAACTCATAGATAAAAACTGAGACGTGACTTCAAATGAGAGTTCTTTGCCTACAATAGAGGAAGCATAGAAGTCGAACATACAAATTATCTTTACAAAACCTAAATCATGACCCCCTTTCCCCTTTGTTGTGAAAGAATTATGACCAACAAGATTCTTCACATTAGAAGAAACTAGTTATGTTTGTAACCTAGCAGGTGATAAATAGCTCTTAATCTAGCAATTGAGTTTGAAACTAAATTCATGCATCGTTGACCCGTTTCTGATTTTCAAACTGGTGATTATCGTCTATAGCATATTCATAGAAGATGCATTATATGGTCCAATAGTCTGCTTACTTAGGCAAGTCTCTCTATCCCTGGAAGAGATCGGTCTTTATTACTCTCTTAAATGCACTTTGGTATTCTCTTGATCATTGTTTTTTTTTACACTTGTAGCAATTTCAAATGACTAGACAAGAAAATAAACCTCTGATTTATGAGGGTAAATTGCAGAAAGGAAATGAATATGAGAAACAAATACTATGAGCCAAAACTCAATGCCTCACAACATCAACTACTAGATTAATCAGCTGTGAGGCCTTTGCTCTCTAATTTTTAAAAATGATGATGGTGTCGGGACCAGCTTGTACTCATCTCGATATTCCACCGAGTACCCTACTACGTCCCACCAGTACATGCCCACTAAAGCTTAGGCAGATGGGAAGAAATCAGCTAATGTTTTTTTGTCTCTGCTGGGATTTTAACTTGAGGCATCATGGTTCTCTTTCATGACCACGAGGCCCCACCGTTAGGTGCGGCTTTCGTTGGCTAATTTCCAACAGTGAAGAAGATATCGTAACCAAGTCAAGAATTCCTGAACTAGGAATCCTTAATAATATGCAGAGGCCTTCAATTAACTTAAAAGTGCAAGTAAACTTTGTTAAACCATTCCCTTAAATTGTGGAGATCGGTGAGAGAGGAAGTAGGAAAATTACTTTGCCTTTTCATGTTGAATCAGCAACTTTGACTTGATAGTGAAAGGCTGTTCCAAATGGTTTTTCTGATAAATCATCAAAGAATCATAATATATACTCCTTCTGTTTTAATTTATATGTATTAGTTTTGGAGAGTCAAAGGATATTTTCTTTGACCATGCTTTGTTCAAATACTTTCTAAATAAAAAGGGGCAGCCCAGTGCACTAAAGCTCCCGCTATGCGCGGGGTCCGGGGAAGGGCCGGACCACAAGGGTCTTTTGTACGCAGCCTTACCTTGCATTTCTGCAAGAGGCTGTTTCCACGGCTCGAACCCGTGACCTCCTGGTCACATGGCAACAACTTTACCAGTTACGCCAAGGCTCCCCTTCAGTTCAAATACTTTCTAAATATTTTGAATAAATTGTTAATTATTGTGACTCATATTACTTTTTATGTAGTTTCTAAATATGTAAATTTTATTTTGAAAAAGTTGAAAATACTATGTCCGGATACACTCCAGACATTCATTAGTTTGACCCATGTACTCTGAATCAAGCCCCATAAATTGAAACACAGAGTATAAGATTTGCATATTCAAAGACCACTAGAGACCAAATGGTAACTTACCTTCTTTGCGCGTTTAATGGCAACTATTTGGCCATCTGGTAGTTGAGCTTTGTAGACCTTTCCAAACCCTCCCTCTCCAATTTTTAGGGTTGGAGAGAAATTTTGGGTCGCTTTGAGAGCCTGATTCATGTTGAGGTGAAGGGAGCCAATTCTATTGAGTTTCGGAGACATGCTAAATCTAGAGGGACTAGGCGGCACTCGAAGTGGACTCTGTGGCGGTCGTAGTGGACTGCCTGGTGCCTTTTCAGGAACAAAATTCATCTCCAGAGAGGAGTCCACTGCAAGGTAAATGCATATCTTTATAAATAACCTTCAAATCTAACAAAGCAGCAAGTGTCAGGGTTTCACTAGATACTAAACAGATACAAAAGGAGTCATGTCAATGGAATTTTCCTCCGACAGTGCTTAAAGTAAACTTATCTTCTGAATCAGAAATGCCAGTTTTCTTGGCCTAATTTATCGACAACCCCTCTGTTCCAATTGAGCACCAGAACACATGATAAAGTGGTCCTATTAGACACTTTCGGTTAAAAAAATTGTGTGTGCTCTCAAATGTCTATTAGATAGTTAAGTTAACCACGTAAAATATGTCATCTCATTTAATTATACACATCCGCCTCAATTTGAACATGCTTGAGGTTTTACGGCTTATTGAGGCTAATGCGTATAATTAAAGGATGTGACATATTTACGTGGTTAACTTATCTATGTAATTGGCACCTGAGAACACACGCAAAAGTTTTTCCAAAATTTGAACCGAAAGTGTCTGATAAGAACACTTTATCGTGTGTTCATGTGCTCGATTGGTACAAGCTGTAGTTCGAGTACAACAACAACAACATAACCAGTTAAATCCCACAATGTAGTTCGAGTATCTAAATGAAATTTACTGGCAAGTTTAATGGCGCTATCGATGTATTAAGCCATTTTTTAATTAGAAAAAAAGGTCCAACAGATGACGGCCATATTTTGTTTGCGAACCAAGTATCTATGAAGAAGAAAGTAAACAACTATGAACTGAATACAGGAACATAGAACATTGAAACGGTTAACTCACTTGAATTAGGATCTTTCACAAGAGCGGATTGATCCGTTTCCTTCTTCCTCGTGCGAAAACAGGGGCAAATTAAGCCACAGCATAGAATAAAAAATGCTGGTACTCCTGCCATGGACAACTTTTGGGGGGTTATTGAAAAATCATCAGGATGCTTTTCTTTGGCCTTCCGTGATGTATCATCAAAATTGTGTCCGTTGGATCCTTGTCTGACCACCTTCTGTATAAATTTTCTTCCAGACTTGAAATGCAACTCATCTGCAAGATGGTGTGGACTAGTATATCAATACACAACGGAAGAAAAACACTTTTTGTCCCTCCTTATTGTTAAATTCTGGTTTTGGTCCTTGTGATAAATGACTCATTACATTTAACCTTCAATCATTATGAATGTGTGTTTTTGATCCCTTTCTGTAGGAAATATGCATATTTGAACTATTTCAAGTAGTATGTTACCCTCAAATTATATGGAATAACAGTACAATTTTAGCATAACACATGTACTTAAACGGTGGAACAATTATAAATCTGAAAGTTGTGAATATAAGCAAAAGGATCAAAAGTGCACATCTCAAGTAATTGAAGATTAACTGTCCTTAATGAGATATCACAAGGACTAAAAGTATAATTTATCAATAACTGAGGGACCAAAAGTGCTATTAACCCATACACAAATTATAAACCGCGATATCCAATTGAAGCAATTAGGAAAGATACAGAGAAAGTTCAATGATTTCTAATGAAGAACGTCTAGGAGGATTTCGCGGAAAAACATTTGAAAACAATATTGTAGTGTATATTGGTGCATACCAATCAATAAGTACGATCCACAATATCCAAACCCAACATTTTTGATACCGCAATGTTCTGCACGATCGTTTTTGAGGGTGTTGCAGAATAAATCTTTATCTACTAATACGCCATTTACATAAAATACTTGGCGATTTAGATCATCTGAATAATCAACTCGATAAATTCCACAAGCTTCTTTATGTCCCAACAACAAAGAAGCAGGTATTAGCGGGACTTGCAACAGCAACAGTAAACACAGCACAACTACAGCCATTTTCAGTAAAAAATGTCATAATCACCCCATTTCATAAAACCAAAATATAATCGATCCATTGCGCAAATTCTTTAGTCAACTTTTCTTCCAATCCCAACAGGACCAGAGTGGAAACTACCTCACTCGACAATCAAAATAACCAAACACTCCAGATTCTTTCAGACTTCAACTAAACAACTCAGATCTAGATTCAATTGTCAACTCACTTTAAAATTCCAACGGAAATCGAAAGCCTCAGAACTTCAAAATCAGGACTTTCAAAAGTTCAGATTGGAATCTCTTATTTCTCTTGTTTTACCAATCCAGAACTGCGATAGAACTCCAATTGACACAATAAATTCAAGATAAGCTCTCTTAACTATCTTAACCAATCACTTAAGTAAGACAAACCAAATCAAGAAAACCTCAAAAACCCAAATACCCAATTCTCTAAAAAGCTAGAATCTTTACAATATGAGAATTAAAACTTGTCTTAACCACTTCACCAATCACTTAAATAAGACAAACCAGATCAACAAAACCTCAAACCCCAAATACCCAATTCTGCAAAAAGCTAGAATCTTTACAATATGAGAATTAAAACTTGTCTTTACCCACTTCACCAAACAACCCAAATAGACAAACCAGATCAAGAAAACCTCAAAAACCCAATTCTGCAAAAAGCTAGAATCTTTACAATATGAGAATTAAAAGCTTGTCTAACCCACTTCACCAAACAACCCAAACATACAAATCAGATCAAGAACCTTAAAACCTTAAAATCCTAAACACCCAATTCTCCAAAAAGCTAGTATTTTCACAAAACTTGTCCCACCCACTTTACCAAACAACCCCTTATTGACAAAACATGACCAAGAAAACTGATTGAAGTTGAAACACTAGGATCAATCACTGTTGACCTTAGCATAATATTTTACAAAGACCAAAAGAAAAGAAGCAGTGAATATGGATTGTAAACAAACCTGCAAAATAAAGGCGGCTAAGGTTGTTGTTGGAAATAACATAGAAATGTAAATAAAAAGATTAGAGATGTTTTTAGTAATTTCCAAAAAAATAAATAATAGACTAATCTTGGTGGGGGCAAGTGAGGTAATATATGAAGTCAATGCATACGTATGCATTCAGACAACTTAACGCTCAAGATGCTTGACCCTTCTATACGCTCTCTTCTTTCGAGAAAAGGCCATAAATAGTCTCTTATCTATGGGTAGGTTTAAAATGATCTCTTAACTATATACTTATCAGATTTAGTTCTTTAACTATCTAAAAACTTATCAAATTTGGTCTCCATCTATTTTTTTATACAAACTCATAAACCTTCGTGAGATTAATCGTTAAACCAATCCTCAGACTTATATTTCTCTCTCCCTACTTCTTTTTCGTCAAGTTCCTCTTGTTAAAAAAAAAAAAACCAGACTTACATTCCTTATGTTCCATAGGAACTTGGAGTCAAACCCGGGTATGTTCCTTGGCATTAAAGGGCTTTACCACTAGACCACTGATATTTTTTGTTCATATACTTACATTGATTTAATTTATACTGTTTTTTCACTCTAAAAACCGGCGGACTTCGTCTCCATCGGTTTTTTTATAAAAAATTAAAAAATTAAAATAAAAAACAGACGGACTCCATCGGTTTATTTTAGAAAATAATATAACAAATAATTATATTTTTTCGCGCATTTTTGTGCAAAAAATAATCGACGCAGTCCGTCGGTTTTCTTAAAAAAAATATTAAAAAAACCGACAAAATTTGTCGGTCTTTCCGGTGGTTTTTTCCATCCGTTTTTTTTCGTCGGTTTTTACCAGTTTTTTAGTAGTGTTTGAGAAGAATGGTTATAGAAATTTTTTGCTTGAGTTTGTCTTTTCGAATTTTAGAGACTAGAGAGCGACACCAGTGCCAGAATGCTGTTTTTTCTTTTTTTTCTTTTTAAAAAAAAACAAGAGGAACTTGAGGAAAAAGAAGCAGGGAGAGAGAAATATAGGTCTGAGGAATGGTTTAATGATTAATCTCATGAAGGTTTATGAGTTTGTAAGCTGTTTGTATAAAAAAAATAGACGGAGACCAAATTTGATAAGTTTTTGGATAGTTAAAGGACTAAAATCGATAAATGTATAGTTAAGGGATCATTTTAGACCTACTCCCATAGATAAGAGACTATTTATGGCCTTTTCTCCTCTTCTTTCATTTGCTCACTCTTTCTTTACTTTATTACCTCTAATAAAATAAAATATTCCCTCCGTCTCAATATATTTATCACATTTTTCATTTACATGCTCATTAAGAAAATATTTATAAAAATAGCATTTTGACTATTTTAGTCTCTTAATATATTTTATTATGTTCTTTCTCCTCAATAAATATTTACTCCATTAACGATAAAAACTCTTAAATGTTAGTATGTGAACTCACAAAATTAGCTCATTGATGTAATTAATACAAGGGTAAAATTGAAAAAAGTTATTTAATTTTATCTTGAGTATATAAAACCACAAATATTTTGACACAAGTATTTTTAGTAAGGACGACAAATATTTTGAGACCGAGGGAGTCTAATTTTTTTATTTTCTCATCCGGTGTCCGAAAACCAGCCCGACTAATCCAGATTTTGCGTAGGATCTATTCGGGAAGCTCTCTTTATCAGATTTTTTCATACCCAGAGCTCGAAATTGAGACCTCTAGTTAAGAGAGTATCAGCCCTATCTGTTGCGCCACATCTAGGGGCGGAGTTAGGTTGGACCCAGGAGGTTCGAACCCCTTTCAGTAAAAAATTAAAATGAAATATACAAGATTAAAACTATTTTATATATATATATATTCGTGTGTTTACCTCTTTATAATTTTAAACCCTCTTAACAAAAATTATGGCTCTGCCCTTGACCACATCCTTTTGGTGGTGTCTAAAATACAAGTTAACCAAACATGGTCTTCTTCTCCTTTTCTCTCTATTATATATATATATATATATATATATATATATATATATATATATATAATTTGAGAAAAACACACTTGAACTATTATTATTTTTTTCGTGAGTTCCACGCCGTTATTATCAATTGTTACATTTTTCTACGTGAACTATCACTATCTATGTATTAAACGAACCTAATTGAGTAGATATATGGTGATTGTTCGAGTAGGAAAAGGGAACAGCTGATAGCTGGGTGTGAAACTTGCGAAAAATGAAGTTTAGGTGTGTTTTTACCATTAATTCTTATATTTTTAAAGTGTTAATAATTGCATTTTTCGCTCCTCGGTTATAGATAAAGTCTTATTTTGATCAATATATTGTTTTTTATTCCTTCATTTAGGAAATATGGAGTATATTTAGAGCTATATCATTGTTAAATCTGGAGTAGTAATACAAACTTAACATAACACATAAGTAATTAAGTGATGAAAAAATTTATAATTATGAGAAATTTATGAATATTTACAATAAAGGGATCAAGAGTGCACATTTCAATTAATTGAAAATTAATATGTTTAATTAAATATCACAAGAACTACAATCATAATGTATCAATAACTAAAGGACCAATAGTATCATTAACCCATTTTTTGATTTTGTCAACGTTGATCCCAGAATTTAGGTTGATGGATTTAGCTAGGGGTTGTTTGGTTGTAGTACTGGAGCAATTAGTTCCTATATAAAATTACGTATAAGATAATATAATTTTTATTGGTTGCGTAAAAATAAATTGTCACATAACTAATGCAACCTTTAGTTGGCGGTATAAAATAATACTTATATTAATAATGTGCGGAAAAATATATTATTTCATGTAGAATAAAACGTGAAATAAGAATGTGAACTAGCAATGTGTGAATTAAGATATTTAAAGAACAAAAATTGTCTTTCAAATTAAATAATCAAGCCTAATACTTTACTCATTATTAATAATTTATCATAATCTTTTTATTATTTATTCCTGCATTATAATATTCACATAACTAGTAAGTGAGCCAAACAATCTGATGTAATGCTCAGCTGCTCATTACTCCTCGTAACGATTGGATCATGTCCTTTAATTTCCTCTCTTTTGGGTTTAAGGTAGAGATTGAAGCTAGAATTTAGGTTATTTAGAGTACTCATTACTCCTTCTGACAATTGAATCCTGCAATTATTTTTCAATCACAAATTAGCTGGAATTTGTTATGCAAATCCTTTTCCATTCATCATATGTTTTTGTAAAGAAATGAATCTTGGGCTTAACTCAACTTCAAAAGTTAGCTGATGAGGGGGATTGTTCAACTCCATACAAACAGACCACAAGTTCATTCCCAACCAATATGGAACTCTAACCCACTCTAACACCCTCATTCACGCTCAGGCTCAACTGAAGCATGGACCGGGAGACCAAATAGAAATGGACCTGGTTCTGATAGCATGTAAAATCTATGGGAGTCATTCGCACAAATGGCCCTATTTCGAGGTGGTCTTTAGTTTTTGTCCCTCTAATATGTGGTCTAAAATTTTTGTCGTTCAACATTTTAAGCCAAAAATAAGAGGACGAAACTACCCCAAACAACTTGTTTGCAGGGCATAAGTTTATATTTTTGTATCATAATATCCCACAAGTTATGCTAGACACGGCAAAATTTTCAAAACTCGACATTAAAATAGCCAAAAACACATCAAACTCCACAAAAACATGCATGTTATTCAACTCAAAAAGGATAAAGAACATATCTCCCAAATCCAACGAACTTCAGTTTTTGAACACTACAACAAATTCTGAAATACTACACAACTTATGTTGCATAACTTAATTCCTAGAGAACTTATGTCTAGCGAAGAGAAAGTTCAGTTTCAGAAAATAAAAAGAAACTCTATAAATGTTACACAAGTTATGCTGGGAGGGGATAATGTATTCCCCCCACCCCCCCCCCCCCCCCCCCCGAAAAAAAAAAAACACAGACCCACACATATAGTCTATCATCCCACGTTAGTTACTAAATTATTTTTTCTCAAAAACAGTTAAAGAACATATGCTCCAAAAACCATAACTCCAGCTTTTGAACAATACAATAAATTCTGAAAATGCTACAATACTTATGCTGTATAACTTAATTCCTACAGAACTTATACCGAGCGAAGCAAAAGTTCAGTTTCACAAGATAAAGCTCTATAAAAGTTACAGAAATTATGCCGAGTGAAGCAGGTCTGGATAGTAAAGGGTACTTTGGATCATAAATTCTCATTAAATGAACAGAGACAAAAATTAAAGACCAATGTATTTGAAGGGAAATCCGTGCAAAAACTTCAAAATTATGAAGCTAAAGCTGCGGATCCATGGTAGATCCCGTAAAATTCTCTACTTCTAGCTGAAGTTTACTAGATCTTCCATGGATCCAGTGCCCTAGCTTCATATTTTTGACATTTTGGGCTTAATTCAACCTTAAAAGCTTGTTCATGATGGAATAATTGCTCAAGTCCACAAAAGTAGACCACCAATTCATTCTCCAACTGATATGGGACTGTAACTCGCTCTAACAGTTCTAATTAATGTCAAGAGATTCATGTTAGACTAATTTGAGACTCAATAGAATAATTAGAATGAACCAACACTTGAGAATCAAAGACAACTATCATGTCAAGTACCACTGAGGATTAGAATTTATTGGAGTCATGCATGTTCGTTGTTCGCTCAGTTTATGTAATTCATGCCAAAAAGAAAGAAGGGTAACGTTACATACCTGCTCACTCTCCAATTATCTACACATATTCGTCCGATCTCGTAAGTCTACATTTAAAAGGATTCACACTATCGTTAGACTCATCATAGTATACTCGTGTTAAGCTTTCAAGTTAAACGTTCTATATCCTGCCGAAAATCGGGCAGCATCTCCCCTGCTTATATGCCTAGCCTGAAACCTCAATTCAGCAACCAACAACAACAAATATACCAACATAAATAACAACATTTCCAACACCAATATGTACCATAAAGCAGCCCACACGCTGTTTTCCAACTTCCATAACTAACCAACTTACTACACAATTATTTAACGACTTTGTCTTCGAGAATAAACCGGTATTAACGTAAATAGAAAGAGATTCATACCTTATTCTTTTTAAAACAGCAATATCCTCAATATCCACGCTAAAATCCACCGCAAAACAATACTAGAATCACAACCATGCGTTACCCAGACCTAAACTACTACTCTGCTACTTGAAAATTGCTCACTTTTTGATTCCCTCGCTCTCGATCTTCTAATTTCTGGGCAAAATTTGATGAAAAAGGGGGTTATTACCCTTTATATAAGGGTCAAATTCGGCTCGGGTCACTGTAGCAAGTCGGTTACTGTAGCAGTAATGTAGCACGCATTTCTGGTTTGTCAGCCGAACTTGTAACGTCAATAATTATCTACTCCGAAGTCATATCGATGAGCGATTTGTTGACTTGGAAACTAGACTCGACGAACTTCATTTTAGGCTTTTGTTTCACTTCAAAACACTTCATATGTTAAGAGATATTCTTCCCTCAAGTTGGACCAAATGTATCACACGAAACTTTACCCATCCTTTCTCCAAAGTCGTACTACTCCATTTCTTCCACTCATTTCCTTATAAAACCTTCCGGTATACCTTATATACATCCTTCACTCATTAAATATACTTAATAATGTTTGCTCCTTATATTCCAAAGTGGTTTTACTTAACCATAACTCAACGTACTTGTGTTTCAAATTTAATAAGTGCTTCTTCGAAGATAAGGGGTGTAACGGTTATGATTGTTCAAATACTCCCTCCGCGCATTTTTACTTGTCATGTATTGACTTGACACGCCTATTAAAGATCCAAAAATTGAATTCTTATGTAGTGCTCATTATTCCACGTAACAATTGGATCATGGCCTTTAATTTTCTCCCTTTTGGGTTTAAGGTAGAGATTGATCAAATAATTTAGGTTAGTTTGTTTTGACTATTCATAAATCCTTGTGACAATTGAATCGTGCAATTATTTTTCAATCACAAATTAGCTGGAATTTGTTATTCAAATTCTTTATATTCATCATCCTCTTGTAAAGCAATGTATCTTGGGCCTAATTCAATTTCAAAAATTTCTCATGAGAGGAGAATTGCTCAAGTCTGTATAAGTACACCACCAGTCAATTCTCCAATCAATGTGGAACTCTAACCCACTCTAACCCCCCCCCCCTCCCCCAATGCCAAGGCCCAACTGAAGAGTGAAACGGGAGCCCAAATAGGGATGAACCTGGCTTTATAGCTTATAAAAACTATGAAGCTAAAGGTGTGCATCCATTGGGAGTACCACTACTGTTCTCTCCTTCTAGCTGAACTGTACTGGATCTCCCATGGATTCACAACTCAACTTCATAATTCATGAGGGGAAGATTGTCCAAGTTCATAAAAGTAGACCACCAATTCATTCCCCAACCGATGTGGGACTATAACCCGCTATAAAAATTCTAACTCATGTAAAGAGATTCATATTAGACTCATTTACTCAATTAGTAGTAACTTGTAAGAATATAAGATTATTGTAACTCTTCCTTTTTATTCAGGTATAGAATTAAGTATACTTTATGATACTTAAACTAATAAAGTTACTAAGTGTAAATATTTATCGTTTTGATTTTGTCGATCTTATATATACAGAGAACTTGAATTGAAACTAATGTGCGCAACTGCAACAATTGTTGAAAGTATGTAGTATTTAACTGTAAATACTAGTTAGGAGACTTACGATTTATCCTTAACGAAAGTGGATCTTGTGTCACCTCAGGATTCCTCACGATGTGGATAAACTCCCTTCATCCAGTCTACTAATCTCAGATGTAAATATATAGATCTTATTTGAAAACGCTAGCAATTCTATTATGAGCAAAACGTCATTTCTTAAACATCTATAATGGTGTTTATATGTGCTAGCTCTAGAATTTTATGTGAAAAAATTATTAATAAACCTGTGGGCCATCTAATACCCTTTATGGGTGAAGCCAACCCAATAATATTTTTCAATTGTACATCCACTTCAAAAAATAGGTAGACAAGTTTTCTTCACATGGTGAATCTCAAGAGTTCACCGTGGCACTATCAAGGGCAACCTCGTTTCGACTAATAATTGCCCACCAATGATATCAAACAAAACACACTTGTAATGAATTACTAATAAATGCTTTACGAGAATATTGTTGTTGTTGTACACAATTTTTAAAAGTAGATGGCATTAAATTACGTTTAAATTATTCAAAGCATGTTAATTTATTAGATTGTTTAGCACCACCTTTTTTTAGAATGTTTAGTGATTAGTGAGTTTTCACCTTTTTTCCATATGTTACTGTCTTTCCTTCTTATTACCCCTTCAGTCTCTGTTGTGATTTTCAAAGAAATTATCTCAAATTATTTATTAAATTAAAAGTTTAAGATAAAATTAATTACAAAAAATCATTTTATCCTTAGTAATAATTGCTTTTGAAAACTACATTTACTTCAATTATGGGTTGATGTTGTGATTGTTCGAATATTCCCTCCGTCCGTTTTTACTTGTTATGTATTGAATTTGCACGCCTATTAAGGAGTCAAAAATAAAATTCTTATGTTGTGCTCATTACTCCTCGTGACAATTGGATCATGTCATTTAATTTTCTCCCTTTTGAGTTTAAGGTAGAGATTGATCCAAGAATTTAGGTTAGTTTATTTTGACTACTCATAAATCCTTGTGACAATTGAATCATTTAATTATTTTTCAATCACAAATTAGCTGGAATTTGTGATTCAAATTCTTTATATTCATCATCCTCTTGTTAAGCAATGTATCTTGAGCCTATTTTAATTTCAAAAATTGCTCATGAGAGTAGAATTGTCCAAGTCCATATAAGTAGACCACCAGTCAATTCTTCAATCAATGTGGAACTCTAACCCACTCTAACCCCCCCCCCCTCCCCCCTCCCTTTCATGTCAAAGCCCAATGGAAGCGTGATCCTGGAGTCCAAATAGGGATGAACTTGGTGTTAATCGCATAGAAAAACTATGAACCTAAAGGTGTGAAACCAATTAACGGGATCACCAATACTGTTCTCTGCTTCTGGCTGAACTGTATTGGATCTCCATGGATTCACAACTCTACTTCATAACTCATGAGGGGAAGATTTCTCAAGTTCACTAAAGCATACCACCATTTCATTCCCTAATCGATGTGGGACGGTAACCCGCTCTAACAGTTATAACTTATGTCAAGAGATTCATATTAGACTCATTTAGTTAATTAGTGGTAACTTGTAAGAATGTAAGATTATCGTAACTCTTCCTTTTTATTCAGGTATAGAATTAAGTATACTTTATGATACTTAAACTAGTAAAGCTATTAAGTGTAAATATTTATCGTTTTGATTTTGTCAATCTTATATATACAGAGAGCTTGAATTGAAACTAATGTGCGTAACTGCAGCAATTGTTGAAAGTATGCAGTAATTAACTGTAAATACTAGTTAGGAGACTTACGATTTATCCTTAGCGGAAGTGGATCTTGTGTCACCTCAGGATTCCTCATGAGGTGGATGAACTCCCTTAATCCAGTCTTCTAATCTCAGATGTAAATATATAGATCTTATTTGAAAACTCTAGTAGTTCTATTATGAGCAAAACGTCATTTCTTAAACATCTATAATGGTGTTTATATGTGCTAGCTCTAGAATTTTATGTGAAAAAATTATTAATAAACCTGTGGGCCATCTAATACCCTTTATGGGTGAAGTCAACCCAATAATATTTTTCAATTGTACATCCACTTCAAAAAATAGGTAGGCAAGTTTTCTTCACAAGGTGAATCTCAAGAGTTCACCGTGGCACTATCAAGGGCAACCTCGTTTCGACTAATAATTGCCCACCAATGAAATCAAACAAAACACACTTGTAATAAATTACTAATAAATGCTTTACGAGAATATTGTTGTTGTTGTACACAAGTTTTAAAAGTATATGGCATTAAATTACATTTAAATTATTCAAAGCATGTTAATTTATTAGATTTTTTAGCACCACCTTTTTTTAGAATGTTTAGTGATTCGTGAGTTTTCACCTTTTTTCCATATGTTACTGTCTTTCCTTCTTATTACCCCTTCAGTCTCTGTCGTGATTTTCAAAGAAATTATCTCAAATTATTTATTAAATTAAAAAATTTAGATAAAATTAATTACAAAAAATCATTTTATCCTTAGTAATAATTGCTTTTGAAAACTACATTTACTTCAATTATGGGTTGATGTTGTGATTGTTCAAATACTCCCTCCGTCCGTGTTTACTTGTTATGTATTGAATTTGCACGCCTATTAAGGAGTCAAAAATAAAATTCTTAGGTTGTGCTCATTACTCCTCATGACAATTGGATCATGTCATTTAATTTTCTCCCTTTTGAGTTTAAGGTAGAGATTGATCCAAGAATTTAGGTTAGTTTATTTTGACTACTCATAAATCCTTGTGACAATTGAATCATTTAATTATTTTTCAATCACAAATTAGCTGGAATTTGTGATTCAAATTCTTTATATTCATCATCCTCTTGTTAAGCAATGTATCTTGAGCCTATTTTAATTTCAAAAATTGCTCATAAGAGGAGAATTGTCCAAGTCCATATAAGTAGACCACCAGTCAATTCTTCAATCAATGTGGAACTCTAACCCACTCTAACACCCCCCCCCCCCCTCCCCCCTCCCTTTCATGCCAAAGCCCAATGGAAGCGTGATCCTGGAGTCCAAATAGGGATGAACTTGGTGTTAATCGCATATAAAAACTATGAACCTAAAGGTGCGAAACCAATTAACGGGATCACCAATACTGTTCTCTGCTTCTGGCTGAACTGTATTGGATCTCCCATGGATTCACAACTCTACTTCATAACTCATTAGGGGAAGATTTCTCAAGTTCACTAAAGCATACCACCATTTCATTCCCTAATCGATGTGGGACGGTAACCTGCTCTAACAGTTCTAACTTATGTCAAGAGATTCATGTTAGACTTATTTAGTTAATTAGTGGTAACTTGTAAGAATGTAAGATTATCGTAACTCTTCCTTTTTATTCAGGTATAGAATTAAGTATACTTTATGATACTTAAACTAGTAAAGCTATTAAGTGTAAATATTTATCGTTTTGATTTTGTCGATCTTATATATACAGAGAGCTTGAATTGAAACTAATGTGCGTAACTGCAGCAATTGTTGAAAGTATGTAGTATTTAACTGTAAATATTAGTTAGGAGACTTACGATTTATCCTTAACGGAAGTGGATCTTGTGTCACCTCAGGATTCCTCATGAGGTGGATAAACTCCTTTAATCCAATCTACTAATCTCATATGTAAATATATAGATCTTATTTGAAAACGCTAGCAGTTTCTATTATGAGGAAAATGCCATTTCTTAAACATCCATAATGGTGCTTATATATGCTAGCTCTAGAGTTTTATGTGAAAAAATTATTAATAAACCTGTGGGTCATCTAATACCCTTTATGGGTGAAGCCGACCAATAATATTTTTCAATTGTACATCCACTTCAAAATAATAGGTAGACAAGTTTTGTTCACATGGTCAATCTCATGAGGTCATCGTGGCACTATAAAGGGAAACCTCATTTCGACTAATAATTGCCCGCCCATGAAAACCAACCAAACACACTTGTAATAAATTTCTAATAAATGCTTTACGAGAATATTGTTGTTGTCGTACACAATTTTAAAAAGTATATGGCATTTTTTTACGTTTAAATCATTCAATGCATGTTAATTTATTAGATTGTATAGCACCACCTTTTTTTAGAATGTTTAGTGATTCGCAAGTTTTCACTTTTTCCATATGTTACTTTCTTTCCTTCTTATTACCCCTTCGATCTCTGTCGTGATTTCTAAAGAAATTGTCTCAAATTATTTATTAATTTAAAAGTTTAAGATAAAATTAATTAAAAAAATTCATATTATCCTTAGTAATAATTGCTTTTGAGTACTACAGATACTAAGGATAATATGATTGCCCATGTTGAATCTCAGTAGTTCATCGTGGAACTAAAAAGGGGAAACTCATTTCGACTAATAATTTCCAACCCATGAAATCCAACAAAACACACTTGTAATAAATGCTTTTCGAGAATATTGTTGTTGTCGTACACAATTTTTAAAAGTACTATATCACATGAAATTACACTATTGGATCATTCAATGCATGTAAATTTGTTAGATTGTTTAGCACCACCTTTTTTATGTTGTTTAGTGATTCGCGAGTATTCACTTTTTTCCATATGTTACTTTATTTTATTCTTATACCCCTGTCACGACCCAACACGTGGGTCGAGCGGTCACCCACACTAACCCTTCTGGTGGGCGAACCCTTCCCAAAATCAACATTCAAAA
Source organism: Lycium barbarum (assembly GCF_019175385.1). NCBI lineage: Eukaryota > Viridiplantae > Streptophyta > Magnoliopsida > Solanales > Solanaceae > Lycium > Lycium barbarum. Next base: position 11,778,282 of record NC_083343.1, read on the forward strand.
TGAACTTGCGGAAGAAAATAGAAATACCAAGCAGTCTCAATATCATGTAAAAGTATATAAGTGCGGAAGTACAACAACTAACCACGGAATCTGGTCAAGTAGCAGTACAGGAGCTACTAAGTATTTTATGATTCTGAATACTAATGATACATCAATATCTGAATAATATAGTCTGATAACGAAGGACAGATATCCAAAGAGAAGAGTCTTCCAGGTAGCAAATCAGAAACATAGCACACCTTGGAAACTAGGATAGCACAACCTCGAAAAAAAAACGCTCTCGAGGACCTGAAGGGAAACCTGTAGCAAACTCTGCAACCAAAAAAGAGTGCAGCAAGGTAGCATCAGCACAAACACTATGTACTGGTAGTTATCATAGGCCGACAAAAATTAGTTCACATATCTGAAAAATCAACAAGTAGGCAAATAAGCAATCAAGCATACTCACGAATCATATCATCACAATAATCAAGGAATTCTACCCACACATAAGTCACACGGAAACTCAATTGTTTAAGTCATAGACCTAGGTGAAGCTCCTAAACCACAAGTTTGCCAAATCTCAAGAATCTCAAACCCAAGTCCTGAACCTAGGTACAGTCACCAATCCACAATTTTGTCTAGTCAATAATCAGAGCTTACCACAACAACAATTCAAACAAGCCATACCAAATCAAAAATAAAAGAGCCATGTGATGATGTGGGGTGAAATGTAATGATGTGTAATACAATGCAATGCACTGGCCAAATACCTCAAACCTGTACACACATGCTCCGACCGGAATACTCGGCAGTCATGACCCGCGGGGGACCCATGGTGTCCATGTACCTCTCACTACATCCGGAACACTTCCCCTTCAGAGTATGAGAACCATATCATATCATTTCACAACATATCTCCCGGAACCATTTCCCATCAAGCTTTGAAACATTTTCTTTCATAGTTACCATAAGTCTTTCATCAATCAATTCTGAACCATTTCGATAATGTATGAATGCAAGAATGAGGAATTAGTGAAATCAATGCAAATGAATATGCTATGAAGATCACAAGCACCATAAGTCGTATCAAATCTTCCACAATATCGTTACCATCAGTAAATCATAATCAAGATCTCATTCATGCCTTATCACAAGTGCACCTCACAATTAAGTCTTTTGTCACCAAAATGTTCCATTTTCTCCCTTATTGTCATCAGTACCGAGCCATAATGTTCACATCAATGTATCATGGGAAAATGAGTATGTATGCCATACATGATATCGTAATCGACAATAAATCGTAAAAAGAATCTCACCCGTGTCTTATCATAAGCACACATCAAATTCAAGCCTAATCTCATAATTCTTCCTTTTTCCGATGATAAGCAACATAATAAAGATATATGAATACATAATCAAGTCACAACATAGCAAATAAGGCGACAAGCCCAATCACAACAACAAAGCAACATGCCCAATCATAACAACAAGGCGACAAGCCTAGAATCAATAGCAACCAACCTAATAGAATTCCATCCCAACTCCATACCTGAAGGCCTAGCATGCTTTCCCTGTTAATATTTAACTCCTACATATGCCCCACTAATTTGAGTCTATCCAAGGTAAGCTGTAACCTACCTCAATGCCGAATTGGTGCCACGAACAGTCAAATGTGAGCCTTGTCCTTCCAAAGAGCCTTTGAATACTCATAGTCTAGTCATTATCAAAATCTAAGTTAGAAATGCGGAATAACGATACTCATATTTCTATACATTCGTTTTGAATTGAAAATCAAACTAAGGAAAGAGGGAAATCAGACCCACAAGGGTAAAATGAATATTTGAAAGATGGAATTGGTAACTCAATGTTCTAGAAGTTCAATTCTACTCTCCAATTGCTAAATTAGCTCAAGTATTGATCAATTTAATCATTCAACGCAAAACCCCAAATTAGGCATAAATCCTAGCTTTTCCTTATTCAATTTCTTAACTCAACTGGAAGATTTAAGTCTACTGGTTACTAATTAATGAAATTCCATGCTTAGATTAGAGAAATCCATCAATTAATCTCACATTTGAAGCCTAAAATTCAAATAACAAAATTAAGGTTGAGACTCATCTTCTTCAACTAGCTTTCTAGATTTTCACCAAAGATTCAAGCTTAGGAAAGGTAAATAATGGATAATAAGGTGGAAGAGACTTACCCCGAGAATAATCCACTCAGTAACACTTTAAATCTCCCTTAAGACACTTTAGAGAAATGATTTTGGGAATGGGAAATGAAGGGTTTAACTTAGGCATCTAATGAATCTGGAGCAGCGTCTTCCGCTCTAGCGGAAGAAGTCTTGCTGCCGTGCATTTGCCTCAGCTGAATACCAACCGCTAGGGTAGATTTCTATAAAATCCACAACTTCCATGCCGGTGGACCAAGCCTCACCGAGGCGGGTATGCTGGGGCGAGACATCAGAAACCAGTAATTTCTGGTTTTTCACCAAGTTCTCCCCAAATCCTGACAATCACTCGAGACCTCCCAGATACAAAACGGATATGCACACATACATAAAAACACGCTACGGACTCACTCGTTGTCTCAAAATTCCCATTGGAGGTCTATTTGACCTGGTCAACCCCCAACGGTCAAAAACCAACTTTCCAACCATTAGTCCAAAATGCTCCCGAGTGCCTCAGAAATCGAACTGAACACCCCCCACCAAGTCATAATCAACCTCCGGAACTGATGGAAATGATGGATTTTCGAAAAAGGTCTGTTTACTCAAATGTCAACTATCGGTCAAAGGTTTTTCACTTTAAGTTTCTAATTCTCGTAAATTGCTATAAAACTAGCCCGATTACCTCGGAAACCATTTCACCCATCCCCGCGGGTCAAAATTATACTAACAGGGCTCGGGTAATGGTCAACAGGGGTAAATGGGTCAAAAGTGCAATAACGACCAAACGAGTCGTTACAACCCCTTCGGTCTCTGTCGTGATTTCCAAAGAAACTGTCTCAAATTATTTATTAATTTGGAAGTTTAAGATAAATTTAATAAAAGAATTCATTTTATCCTTAGTAATAATTGTTTCTTGAATACTCAAATATTCAATTATGGGTTGATGTTATGATTGTTCAAATACTCCCTCCGTCCATTTTTGCTTGTCATGTATTGATTTGGCATACCTATTTAGGAGCCAAAAATAAGTTCTGATGTAGTGCTCATTAAGTCTCGTGACAATTGTATCATGTCATTTAATTTTCTCCCTTTTAGGTTTAAGGTCGAGAATAATCCAAAAAATTAGGTTAGTGTATTTAGACTACTCACTAATCCTTATGACAATTTAATTGTGCAATTATTTTTCAGTCATAAATTAGCTAGAATTTGTTATTCAAAATTCTTTCTATTCATCATCTTTTTGAAGAAAAGCGATGTATCTTGGGCCTAATTCAAACTCAAAAGGTTTCTCATGAGAGGATAATTTCCCAAGTGCTATAAGTAAATCACCAGTCTATTCTACAATTACTGTGGGACTCTAACCCATTATAACACCCCCCCCCCCTTCCACGCCAAGTCCCAATTGAAGCGTGAACCGGGAGCTCAAATACGATGAACCTGGGTTTGATAGCATTTTAAAAAGTATGAAGCTAAAGGTGTGGATCTATTGGAGTACTAGTACTGTTCTCTCCTTCTAGCTAAACTATACTGGATCTCCCATGGATTCACAACTCTACTTCATAATTCATAGAGGGAAGATTGCCCAATTTCATAAAAGTATACCACCAATTCATTCCCTATAACGACCCGTTTAGTTGTTTAGGCCCTTTTGACCCTTTTACTCCTGTTGACCCTTTTCCTAGCTCTATTAGAGTGTGTTTGACTCGTGGAGGTGGGTAGAGAGGTTCCCTAGGTGATCGGGATTGATTTTGAAGAAATTAGAGGCTAAAGTGAAAAATCGTTGACCAATAGTTGACTTTTCGATAAACGAACCTTTTTAGGAATTCCGTCAATTCCATGAGATTTAGAGAGTTGTTTATAACTTGGTTGGATGATAAGTTTGATTCCCGACTTACTCGAGAGCATTTTGGGTCCTTGGTTGGAAACTTATTTTTAGGGTTTTGGGGGTTGACCGAGTCAAAATGAGCTTCGTTGGGAATTCCGTGGGGTACGGGTGGATTCATTGCATGTTTTTACTTTAGGCTACATATCTGGTTTGTATCTGAGGGGTCTCGGATGAGTGTCGGGTTTTGGGTTAGACTTGGTGAAAACCTAGATTTTGCTAGTTTCTGGTGTCCCGCTTCTGTGGGTATGTGTTCGTCTATGGGTATCCACGCGGGACTTGGCCTACAAATGTGAAGATGTGAGGTGTTAAGTGGCTCTACTGATGTGAGCGTTAGGTCATGGAGGCGAGTTTGCATCTACGGACAAGGTGTCTGTGGATGCGAACATCACTGAACAGAAAACTTTTAATTCCCCAATTCGAACCATTTCTTTTCCAGTCACAAAACATACACCTAGAGGAGATTTTTTGGCAATTTGTGGAAGCTTGTGAGTGATTCTTCTTGGGATAAGTTTCTTACACTCTCTTTTCCTTTTATTTATGGCTTAAGTTGGATTCTATGACAGTTTTCATAATTAGATGGGGTCATAACCCTAGGTTGACTGTTATGAATCCTTTTTCAACCTATTTGATTTTTGAAGGGAAACTTACTGATTTCTATCATCTAATCTATGGGTAATTAATCCTAGGCTTGAATCCTTCTTTTATTTCAAGAATCTAGGTTATGGAATTTGGGGTTTTCTCTAAATTTGTTTTTTTTTAATTAATGATGGAATTAATGCTAAATTGGGACTAGGTTGTGATAATAATTGGTTTTTGGACTTTTTAGGCTTGAGGTTAACCATTTCCAACTTAGAATTTCCATTTTTACCCTTGTGGGCTCGAGCTTCTTCTTTTACAGGTCGTTTTTTTATTCGACTATTTTTATGGCAATATGGGTATCGACAGTTCCGATTTCTAACGTAAATTATGTTCTTGAATAGACTTCGACCGTTCGGAAGCTTTTCGTAAAGGGAAAGTTCGTGTGAGATAGTTCCTGGCACCAGCTCGACATTGAGGTAGGTTACGACTTACCTTGTGGTTAAACTTTGATTAGTGACGCATATGTAGAAGTAGTTATTGACGGGGAATGTATGATAGACCTCCAGGCATGGTGTAGAGGTTAAATCCAATTAGGTTGGTTCCGTCAGCTGTTATTTGGGCTTGTCGCCATATTTGCTATATCTATTAGTTCGTGTGCATTCATCTCTCTCTTGTCTTCTCACTTATCATCGAAAAAAGGAAAAATCTTGAAATAGGCTTGAATTTGTGTTGTGTAATTCATGGCAAGTAAAGGATGCGATTGATATGATTATTGTCGATGTTGATATCATGCATGGCATACATTCTTATTCACATAATGATTTGATATGAACTGTGTTGGATATGATGATAAGTGAGAGAGTGTAGCCTCCGAGGTTTCTGCCGGATAGCGTAAAAGAGAGATGAGAGTTCGCGATCCGAGGTTGTTATCGGATCAGAATGTGTGCTTGGGATTCGAGGTCATTTACCGGAGAGAGAGAGTGTGTTCGATGCTCGAGGTGTATTGCTGGGATGAGGTGTACATGGACTTCGCAGGTCCCCCATAGGTCATGGCTATGAGACTTGGTCCTTAGCATGTGTGTACAGTACAGAAAGGTTGGCTAGTGCATTGCATCGCATATTAATACACTCATTTGCATTGACTGATTCTGTGCCTTGACTGATATTTATATTTTGATTGATTCTATATTTCTACTGATCTTATTAATGTTTGACTTTATACTGAGGCTATTCTTGGAATGTGCTTGATTGCTTATCTGCTTACTCGTTGATTTCTGTCTTTTATATATGTGAACTAATTGTTGTCGGCCTATGATGCTTACCAGTACTGTGTTGTACTGATACTACCTTATTGTACTCCTTTTCTGAGTGCAGAGTTCACTTCAGCTTCCTGTCACAGCCTCACGAGTGATCCCGAGGCCTTCATATCAGAGTCTTTAGGGTGAGTATTACCAGATCCGCAGCCCGAAGCCTCTTTATCTCTATTATCTGTCATTTACCTTCTTCTGAGACAGTTATTATTAGGATTTCAACTTTAGTATTCCATTACAGACTTTTATTTATGTTAGTGGCTCTGGTACTGTATTCAGACCAGATCCTTGGAGTTATATATTTGTATTTCCGCACTTATTTAGTACGTATATAAATTGAGACTGTTGTGTTGTTATATTAATTTCCGCATGTTTTTTTTTTAAAATCAAATGAGTTAAGGGAAGGGTTCGCTCACCCGGGGAGGGGGGGGGGTAGCGTGAGTGCCCGCTCGACCCATCGAGTTATATCTTGACATTCCCAACCGATATGGGACTGTAACCCGCTCTAACTGTTCTAACTCTTGTCAAGAGAGTCATGTTAGACTAATTTACTTTGTGGTAACTTGTAAGAATATAAGATTATCGTAACTCTTCCTTTTTATTCAGATATAGAATTAAGTATACTTTATGATGCTTAAAGTGGTAAAGCTATTACGTGTAGATATTTATAGTTTAGATTTTGTCGATTTTCTATATACAGAGAGTTTGAATTGAAAATAATGTGCGTAACTGCAGCAATTGTTGAAAATATGCATTATTTAACCATAAATACTAGTTAGGAGACTTAAGATTTCACCTTAACGGAAGTCGATCTTGTGTCACCTTAGGAATCCTCACGAGATGGATGACCTCCCTTAATCCATAGTCTACTAATCCCTCAGATGCAAATATAGACCTTAAGTGAAAACACTAGCTGTTTCTATTATGATGATAACGTCATTTCTTAAACATTCATAATGGTGTTTATATATGCTAGCTCTAGAGTTTTATGTGAAAAATTATTGATAAACTTGTGGGCCATCTAATACCCTTTAAGGGTGAAGCTGACCCAATAATAGTTTTCAATTGGTAGACAATTTTCCCCACGTGAATCTCAGCAGTTCATCGTGGCACTATAAAGGGAAACCTCATTTCGACTAATAATTTGCCCACCAATGAAATCCAACAAAACACATTTGTAATAAATTACTAATCAATGCTTTTCGAGAATATTGTTGTTGTCGTACACAATTTTTAAAAGTGTATCACATTAAATTACACTATTGGTTTAAATTATTCAATGCATGTTAATTTATTATATTGTTTAGCACCACCTTTTTTAGACTGTTTAGTGATTCGCGAGTTTTCACTTTTTCCCATATGTTACTTTCTTTTCTTCTTATTACCCCTTTGGTCTCTGTCGTGATTTCAAAAGATATTGTCTCGAATGATTTATTATTTAGAAGTTTGAGATAAAATTAACAAAAAATTCATTTTATCCATAGTAATAATTGTTTTTGAATACCACAAACACTTCAATTATGGGTTGATGTTATGATTGTTCAAATATTCCCTCCGTCCATTTTTACTTGTCATGTATTGGCTTGGCACGTCTATTAAGGAGCCAAAAATAGAATTATGATGTAGTGCTCATTACTCCTCGCGACAATTGTATCATGTCATTTACTTTTCTCCCTTTTTGGTTTAAGGAAGAGATTGATCTAAGAATTTAGGTTAGTGTATTTAGACTACTCATTAATCCTTGTGACAATTGAATCGTGCATTTATTTTTCAATCACAAATTAGCTGGAATTAGTTATTCAAATTCTTTCTATTTATCATCTTCTTCTAAACCAATGTATCTTGAGCCTAATTCAATCTCAAAAGGTTACCTGTTGACATTAGCAAGTCTAAATATACGTCTGGATTTTGATGATTGACAAAGTGAACAGAGTAAACATACAAGGTGAATAAACCAGGTCTAGACAGATGGTTGAGGTTCAGAAGATGTTCCAAACACAGTGATATATTTGAAAGAGCAAAAACACACTAGATGATTAGAACAGGTCCATAGACATGTTCCATTGCAAAGAAGCTACAGAAAAAAACATATAGATGAACCCAAATCGCAAACATGTGTGTCAATGCAAAGACAAGTGCAATGATCAGATCAGAGAGAGAATGAACCATCCACATACATGATTCATTCACAGAGACAGATGCAGACAAGTACAGTTCAATGAGAAAGAGATGACTCAGTCAAAAAAGCAATTTAATGAAAAATAGAACAAGCTTAAAAACATGTTCTATCTCAAAGAGTCATCACGTGCAGTGATGAAGGAAACAAAAGAGAAAGGGATCATGAGGAGAAAAGGTGAAGAGGACTTAGAAGTACATGAGCAGAGTCACAGAATGATACAAGGCTGAAGACATGATTTATTCTAGCAACGAATAAATTTGAGTGAAGAGAATACAGACACAGAGCAAAGAGCATGATGCTTGAAATATGTTTATCAATATGCTCCATCATCCATCACAAAAGCAGGCTCAAGATAGAGTCAGAGGAATGAACTAGAAAGGAACGATGAAACAGGTGCATGAACATGTTCCATCTCAGATAGTGCAGAGATTTAGAAGCGGATGAACCAGGTGGATGAAACAAGTTCGTGAACATGTTCTAGAGCAAGTCCTATAGCAACTAGAATTTGCAATTTTATGGTAAAGACTTGATGGTCAAGATTAGTGGATTCCTTACCATAATTAAACAAGGTTCTTCGGACTCCTATAAGGACAATAAAATCGATTCAAAAGTCAAGAATCTCAATTCAACACAAACCCTGATATATCTCATGGGCCTACTCGAATAAGGTTTTGTGTTTGCTGACTCACTATGCACTCAATGCTATATATATCTAAGTCTTACCAAGAATAAGGTTTGCGCACCTAGAAAGAGAGATTTCAAAATATTGAGCGATCAATGAAAATACCAAGAATATTCAGAATCAAGGCATGCGTCCCTAGTACGAGAAGATGATTGAAGAAACTGTCAAATAAAATTTAAGTTTTACTGTTCTTGAGTCTTGAAAACTTGTATTAGGTTTGGTTATCGAGTTGTATCTTTATTCGCTTTATTAGAAGCATTACAGTTAGATACAAAATGTTGTAAATTCAACTTCAATTTGGAGGTCAACTTGAAGGTTGCTTGCTACTCATAGGTTGATTAGTAATATAGAGATTAAAGGTTAGTTCCTCAGTTACAGAGTTTGTAACTTGAATTTACAAATACTGTTGTAGTGGAGTTTTGGGGAAAATCCAACAGAAGTGTAGGTCGTGGTTTTCATCGCCCTTGTGAGCCGGGTGGTTTCCATGTAAAATTCATGTGTTCTTTACCTACCTGATGTTTATATTCTGCAAGACGCTAGCATAAAACAGATAAAGTAACATGTTCCATCCTTAGGTAAAAATTGGATATTGCAGTCTCTTCTCCAATCAATGTGGGACTCTAACCCACTCTTTCCCCCCCCCCCCCCCCACGCCGAGGCCCAACTGAAATGTGAACCGGGCGCTCAAATAGAGATGAACCTAGGTTTGATCGCATGTAAAACTATGAAGCTAAATGTATGTATCCCTTGGGAGTACCAGTACTGTTCTCTCCTTCAAGTTGAACCGTACTGGATCTCCCATGGATTCACAACTCTACTTCATAATTCATGTGGGGAAGATTGTTCAAGTTTATAAAAGGAGACCACCAATTCAGTCCCCAACCAATGTGGGACTGTAACCCGCTCTAACAGTTCTAACTCATATCAAGAGATTCATGTTAGACTTATTTACTTAATTAGTGATTACTTGTAAGACTATAAGATTATCGTATCTCTTCCTTTTTATTCAGATTAAGAATTAAGTATACTTTATGATACTTAAACCGGCAAAGCTATCAAGTGTAAATATTTATCGTTTAGATTTTGTCGATTTTCTATATGTAGAGAGCTTGAATTGAAAATAATGTGCGTAACTGCAGCAACTGTTGAAAGTATGTAGTATTTAAGCGTACATACTAGTTAGGAGACTTATGATTTTCTCTTAATGGAAGTGGATCTTGTGTCACCTCAGGAATTTTCACGAGCAGGGCGGCTCAACATATTAGGTGGCCTAAAGCCAAAATTTCAAAAGAGGGTTAAACATTTTTAGTACTTTTTTATAATTTAATTAAAATTTAGTCTTATAATTTAGTAGCTTCTTAAAATGCAAAGTAATTACTGTATTTTTATACGTGATTAATTGTTTTTATTGATACAATGTAGCTAGTCTCATTAACCTTTCTTGAGACATTATTGATATTGTGTGAGATTTTATTGATTTTAGTTTTGAATTTCTCTTCCAACTGAGGTAATGGTAAAGGAATTTTTTAAAATTATTCTTTAAGCAATATAATTCTTCTTTTTTTTAAAAAAAAAAAAAAGACACTTCTTACTCGATTGGGTATGACAATTAAATTATTTTCTGCTTATACAAGTTTTCATAACACTTATAATTCCAGAAATAATTAAGTTGAAATTAATAATACCATAATGACTATTTTACTTCAAGAAACATAAAATGATGATTCAACATTAGTAATCCAATTAGCTAGAAAAATACGTACATAAGCACTCAGAAATTTGAAGAAAAGAAATAATATAAAGGCAATGTTATAAAGGAGATTGATTAAGTTGGAGTGAATTAAGACAACGGTAGAAAATATATGTTATTTACATTATCTACAACTTTCATATGTAATTACTTTTACTTGATAACATATTATTGAAAAGATAACATTTATCACTTGATAAGTAATACAGTAAATATTATACTAAGTAATTTTTGGGGCCTTAATTATCTAGGGGCCTAAAGCCATTGCTTGAATGGCTTTGGGGTGTAGCCGGTCCTGCTCACGAGGTGGATGAACTCCCTTAATCCGCGGTCTACTATCCCTCAGATGCAAATATAGATCTTGTTTGAAAATGCTAGCAATTTCTATTATGATGAAAACACCATTCTTAAACATCCATAATGGTGTTTATATATGCTAGCCCTAGAGTTTTATATGAAAATATTATTAGTAAACTTGTGACCCAACTAATACCCTTTATGGATGGAGCCGACTCAATTATATTTTTCTATAGTATAAATGCACCTCAAAATAATAAGTAGATAAGTTTTATTCACATGGTGAATCTCAGGCTTTCATCGTGGGACTATAAGGGGGAACCTCATTTCGAATAATAGTTTTCCACCATGAAATCCAACAAAACACACTTGTAATAAATTATTAAGAAATGCTTTTCTAGAAAATTACTGTTGTCGTACACAATTTTTGAAAGTATATATCACATTAAATTACACTATCGGTTTTAATTATTCAATGCATGTTAATATATTTGATTGTTTAGAACCACCTTTTTTTAAGATTGTTTAGTGATTTGGAGTTTTCACTTTTTTCCATCTGTTACTTTTTTTTCTTTTTATTATTCCTTCGGTCTCAAATTATCTATCGTGATTTTCAAAAATAATTATTTCAAATTGTTTATTAATTTAGAAGTTCAAGACAAAATTAGTACTATTTTTTTTCATTATTTTATCCTTAGTAGTAATTGTTCTTGAATACTACAAACACCTCAATTATGGATTGATGTTAAGGTTGTTCAAATATCAATAAAAGGTAAAATAGTTAAAATTCTCTCTTAATTAATGTTTCTTAAGGGGAGAATCACCACATATAACTTGAGATGAAGGGAGTACTAAAATAAACTAAGTAGGCGCACTTTATTAACTATAAACTTATTATGCCCCGTCCCCAAATAATTGTTGTCCTTACTAAAAATATCTGTCTCAAAATGCTTGTCATTTTAGAAGTTCAAGATAAAATTAATTATTTTTTTCCTAATTTTACCATTAGTAGTAACTGTTCTTGAAGACAAATACCTCAATTATAGCACATATATAGAGTAAATATTTAAGGCTGAAGAGGTTAAAACACCCCTAAACTTGGCGTGGATTATTACTTTAGTCCCCAAACCATGGCTAGTCTTAAAAACACCCCTAAGCTTGGCTAAGTGGATTTTAATGCACCCCCGAGTTCTTACACCTTAGTGAGTGTAGTAACTCGCGGTCTAGCTAGAATTTTCAGCTGATGTATCCTTCGTGTGGATGATTAAAAGCCAAATAATAAAGAAAAAAGACTAACCTATCAAAATACCCGACCCAATAACCCACCTGATTAAATAAATCACCAACCCGTTAAAACCCTCTAGAAATCTCCCTCTGTCTCAGAACTCTCTCAAATCGCAAAACCCATTTTATTTCCATAGAAATCTTAGTACTTTAGCCTTGAAATCTCGATAAACATCGGGTGGAAGGGTCTTATTCTATTGGTTCTTGGGTTTATTAAGTGTGGATGGGTTCAAGTTCGTGGATTGATTAGCCATTTTACTTGTCTTCTTCAAATACCCAATTCGAATCTTTTCTTCTCAACTGTATCACTTGCAAAAAAATTGAAGTTTTTTGCAGTGTCCTTCAATGGCTGGAGTTTTAATCAGCTCTTAAACGCATTTACCTCATCCTTTTCAATTGGACCGTCTTTTTTGGATAGCAACTTCAATACCCAATTCTTTTTTTCCTTCTATCTTAAACTTTAGTGCTTATGAAGATAATTGAGAGAGAAACCTACAAATATAACAAAGAACTTTAGCAATTAGAGAAGAAGATCAAGAAAAAAATTTGAGTTCAACTTGTGGTGAAACATGGAGGAGCATTTAAATAAAGAAGAAAGAGCCTTTTTAGCTTTTGGGTTGGATTATAAATAAAGGAAAATGTAAATAATGAGGTTTCTTGGCTTTTTGGCTACTTATGTGGCATGTTTTTAAAGCTCTCACACGTGTAGAAGAGACTGAGACCACTTGCTATGCCATGTGGCAGCTCAGGTGTGTTTTTAAACTCAGTTAATCAAGCTTAGGGGTGTTTTTAATACTAGACATAGTTCACGGACTAAAGTAATAATCCGCGCCAAGTTTAGGGGTGTCTTAACCACTTCAGCCAATATGTAATGAAGAGAGATTATCTTAAGACATTAATAAGGGTAAAAAGGTCAAACATCCTTCCTGTTTTTTTTTTTAAAGGGGCAAGTAAATGAAAAACATGATAAGTATTTTGAGACGGAGGAAGTACTAGTATTACTTACCAAACTCTATATAATTAATGACGATAGTCCTTTGAAAACTAATGTCGTATGCAAACATTTTGTAATAATTAATCAAAGTTTTGAAAGACATGGTTACATGGCATGGGGAAAGGCAATTTAACTATCATTGGGTAGAACATCAGCTCCATACCCAAGGAGTAGGCTATTCTTATGGTTCTTTATTTTAAAGAAAAAGTAAAATCTACAAAAAGGGAAAAAAATGAAATTTTTATATGGAAAATGCATAATATATACAACTCAACAGAAAAAGTTGTATAAAAATTATTGTACGTATAAGTTGGAAAATACACTTATTTCTCATTGCTTTTATAAGAGTTTTCAAAGAGATTTATAATATCCTAGACGACACAATAGCGTTGAGATTTTGGATCGAATGCTCCAATTTTTCACATGGACAAACTTTGGTGAGCCCATACCACCAATGCGTTATCTCTTCATGTTTTACGCTCTGATTGCTCTAGGCTTCTCTCTCTCAAATCAGCTCGTCGAGCCACTGATATTACTCTAGTTACACTCATTAGCTTGTTGAGTCTAAGTTGTCTCTCTCATTCATATTTACTCTTGTTGAGCCTTCTCTCAACTTCAAAAGGAAATCCCTATTTCACGACTTAAATCACGTGTAAACCACAAACCGAGTTGTATGTTATGGAAGGTGTTAGAAAATACACGTAAAGTTTTGAATTGGATACTCAGATTCATTCACAGTGTATATGCACACACTATGTCGCCAAGTTAAATTCTGATTTCTATAGAAAATATGAATATCATATAAGATGTATTCAAATATCTAAAGAAGAAATTATTTTAGGTGTATGGATGGACATATTTTTTTCAAAGTGTATGGATGGACATGACAAAGTAAACTGTAAAGTATGTGGAACATATTCCTAGGAAATAACTAAATAAATTGGATAACATTGGTGTCCAAGTTATATCCTTGGTCCATATTGCATCATCAGCTTATGTAGGATCTAGTGTTTGGTTATTAACATATATAGCTCATTAAAATATCAGAGTAATATAGTGAGGAATTAAAAACATAACATTGTAGTTTCTAATTACTCCAATTTTAAGTTCAACAATGTTTAAAGAAAGCTGAAATTAGAATGTTATATTTATATCAACATAAAGGCATTGATCAATCATAAATTAATCTTATTTCCTCTTTGTAATATGGACAACTTCTTCAATAAACTTCCCTTTATTTCAAATCAACATTATAGTTATTATTACAGAGAAATGAAAGATAATATTGAGTAAGAAATAATTAAGAGAATAAGTAATAGTAAAGTTATTCCTATGTATCATTTAGATGATTTTAACCAAGTATGTATTGTTGATACATGTACCGTTATCTACACCGCCGAATTAAAAAAAGAAAAGAAAAAAGAAAGAAAGAAAGAAAGAATTGCAGTGTAAACTAATATGATATTATGGGTTTAGATGGAAACAAAAGATGGATCATAATCTGACATCAAACCTAATTAAAGAACTTAATATCAAAGAGTATGTTTTTACTAATACAATAATTAAAAAAACTTTAAAACGAAGATTTCAACTGAGTGCCGTGTACTGCAAGCCCTAAAAGAACTCAACTCCTTATTTATTTATTTTTCTTATTATAACAACGTTCTTTTACTAGCTTAAAGTCAAATCCACGTGCTTTAGACAATTGAAATTCTAAAATAGTTTATTTTTTAACATTTTAAAGTTAGTCGTAATAGTGATCGTATTTACTTATATGATCATTAATTAATAGTGTAGGTAAAGATGGTTTATTTAGATATCAAATCAAATTATTTAATGTGTTTGGTAAGAGGAAACGTTTTCTAAAACATGTTTTTCGAAAAAATGAGTTATATTTGAAAAATACGTTTTGGTGTATTTCTAGAGGGTGGAATATATTTTCGAAAAACATATTTTAAAGATTCATAATATAATTATTATAAACGGGATCGTATTTTGATAAATTTTTCAATATAAAAGATCGGTAGTAATCTAAAAGTTTGTGTGTGGTTATAGAAGTTGAGAATTGCAATAATTGTGAACGACAGTTACTATATGAGAAGCAGAGGCGAAGTCAGCATTTGAAGCTTGTGATTCAGGATTCTAATTTGTTTAAGCTACTGAGTTCTAAAGTAATAATTTATACATATTCAATGAATTTTTCAAGACAAATACAGAGTTTGAACCAAAGTTACTGATTCGGCCGAACCCGCAAGTCGTATGTTGGTTCCCCCAATGAGAAGTCTTTTCTCTCATGTTTAGTGGGGATAGAGTACTTTTGTTGAAAAATATTTTTGAACTATCAAACACCTGAAAGGAAATATTTTTTCTCATCATACCAAACACGGGACAAAATAAGTGCAGCATACACTCTTTGGCCTACCTATAAATTTTGCTATCAAAACAACAACGTTTGTGACTGTTGTAATTGTCCAGTCTTTGACTCTTCGTACTTGTTCAAGTGGTTATCTGAAACCTAATGGGAAAATTTTACTTTTAGTCCCTCTGTTATTCATATATTTCAATTTTAGTCCCCATATTATCAACGGCTGTTTGAAGTGCAAGGGATAAACTTGGATTCATATAGGATTGTAAGTGTTGACCCTATTTTATTCGACTCATCACATTTGACCTTCAATTAAAATGTGTGTGTGAATTTGGTTCACTCACTAATAGTCGTGAAAAGTCCGACAATTTGCTACCACAAAAGGAATGTTGGTACTACAAAATTTATTATCAACGACACAACACATATCTGTTACTTCTTGCTACTTCTAACACATCATTTGTCCTAGTTTTACTATTGAAAAAAAAAAAAAAGGAGCACTTGCAGGTCAATGGAATTGGAAAAGTAGAACATTGGGGAAGAATATACACTCATTTACTGCCATGTGGCATAAAAGATAATTACAAAATCACCTTATTCATATTCAAAGGATACATTGTTTAGTTACCAAAAAAAAAAAAAAAAGGAGACATTTTTCATTACAAAGAAACTGGACATTTACATGCCAAATATTTTCTTTGCAGTAGTACACAGACGGTCTGATTTTTTTAACATTGTTAGTGATTGGACTAAAGTCGCCTACATAATTCAATTGAAAGTTAAAAGTGATAAGTTGAATAACACGTGGACTAAAATCTGAATATATATGAGTAACAGAGGGACCAAAAGTATTGTTTTCCAAAATTAATTAAATTACAAATTTACAGTAAATCTTCTGTCAATTTAGTGAAAAAAATATATGACACGATGACCGCATAAAAAACAGTGGTGTTGGGGGGGAATTGTTTATGTGTGAGACAGTAGTATTGGAAAAAGAGCTTGGAATCGTACTCGTGTGAGCTTTTAGAGCTCTGATACCATAAAATAAATAATATACTAATTCCATAAAAGTCTCAATAACTATGATTAAACCTAAATATTCTACTTTATTAGAAGAGTCGGTTTACAGCAAGTATTGTCGTCCATCTTTGGTCCCTTCTTTATTTAAGGGCAATTATGACATTTTCTACTTTATCACCAAATCAAGAAGCTTCTCATCTTCTTATACCAAAAAATACAGTATAATTTTCGCTCATATCATCTAGCTCAGACCGTTGCTGCAATTTTCAGGTATTTGTTTTTGAACTCTTCTCCGTTCGTCTCCAATTTTGTCTTTCGCTTTGACTCTTCTAATAAAGTAGAAATTTTGATCAGTTTTTAATTTCTCCTCTTTCTTTGTTCTCAGTTTTTCCGCTTGCTAATTCTTGGGTTTATTATTATATTCAATTTCACTCACAATACATAACTTTGTATTTCTCAATCTATTTGGGCATTTGATGGATTTAGTTCTGTGGTTTCATAAAGTTTTGATTATTACCAAGATATGAGTCAAAAAGGGGATTGCAATAAATTGATTTTTTATATCATTCTCTGGGTGTGGTGTATCACTGGCAGCTACTAACTCTGGCCCTGGAAGGAGTCACTTGGGTAATTAATTACACATTAGATTTAAGATGTGGGGTTGTCTTTGTTATGTAGCCATTGTTTTCTATAATTGTTATGCCTGCCTTTGCGTTGATAAGAAGGAAAGAAAGGAGCATCTTTTTCTTCATTATTAATCTGGTGTGTCTCATTTTGTGCTCAATGTGATTGAGATTGAAATGCTTCTATGTTCAGCAAACTGGAAATTACACATCCATCCCAGAAGGGCCTATAGTGTGTCTTAGGTTATTTGTGTGTTTATCTTAGCTTGATTTAATAGATGTTCATGTTTCTAATGTGGTTTGGTGACTGACAGTGATCCACTTTAAAGTTTAAAATGATTATTGTACTGCTCTGTAGAAGAATAATGTATACCTTCTAAAAAATACTACTATTTTTGGTGAAATCTGCATGAGGTGGTCACAATTTTTTATTCTTTTAGCACTGTAAAGAAAATATTCTAACCTTTGTTGTAGTTTCCAAGCATGTTATTAAGTATGAGACACTCTTAACTGGTAGTTTCTTTTTTACCACTCTTTCCTGCTTCTAAATTCTATTTTCCCTTTCTTTCAAAGGCTCTACAAGGTTTAATACCTAGAACTGTCAATGAAGTACACTAATCTGGGAAGATGCTACTGTAGTCTTTTGATTGATAGGCACAGAGATAATGAGTAGTAAAATGAAAGCTTGCAGATGTTGTTTCTTCTACAAGAAAATGAAATTACCATAAGTTTCTGAAATGTGAAGACTTTCTGAAAGTTCCACTTGCTTTGTTTGATCAGTAAAATCTTATGTTCTACTGGTTTCAAGATTTATCTAATGCACTTAGTTTTCTTTCATAATTAACTTCTGCATATTGAAATACCCCATGATTTTAACCATTGAGTGACCGGATCTCCAATACTTAAAGCAAATGTTCTACAAAAATGAAGTTTTCTTTCATATGTTTATATTTGCAAATAGACCTTTTTATATCACATCACCACAAAAAGGAACTTCTCATATGTGCTTATCTACTCCATAAACAACAATTGCAGTTCTAGTTGTTATCTGTAATAGTGTTAATGTTGTCTGAGGTACATAATAGTGTGAAGGTTGTCTGATTTCTACCATTACTATAAAGTTGGAACTTTCAGTTACAAATGCTTATGTTAGTGACAAAATTGGCTGAATCTGTTAATGAAATTTGTCGGTTGGATTTAAACTAAAATTTTCATTTTAAATCCTTATGTTTAGAAAATAACAATAAGTTTTATATTACTAATAGTTGGATTGCTATGTTATGTTTGATCTTATTTGTTGCAGGTTTGACTCCGTGTTGCAGTAATTGTGTACATATGTGTGTTCAGCCTCTTTGATTTAAGTAAGTTTCACTCTTCTGCATTGTTAGCTTATCGTCAAATTGCCTCTTCAATTTATTTTGTTGTTATGAGATTTTCCTATCTCTTGATTTGTTGTTTATTTACTTTGAGTATAGAAAATATGTATTCTACATTTGTTTGAGTTGTTTTCTTAAAATTATACAGTCAAACTGAATATACGGCACTCATTAAAGTCTATTTACAAAAAATATTGCAAAAATTGCAACAATGTCAGACGATAAATGTACAAAAGATCAAACCTCTAAAACCATAAATGCTAAGACAAGAGCTAGGCAACGGGAGTTATATAAGCTAATGGCACCTGAAAAAAAGGAGGCATGTTTAGCTCGACAACGAACAAACAAAGCAAAAATAAAAAAGCGTTGTCTGCACGACAATTCAGTTCTAGCTAATTCAGTTAATCCATCATCCTTTGAAGTTTGCACTTCTTTCGCAGAGCAGGCTTCCTCCGTTGTAAGACAGTCACTGCTTCTTAATGAAACAGGGTAGGCAGTTTTTCTACAACTTACAAATTTACCTAAAAAATAACTTAAGCTAAAAGGTTTTGTTTATTCAATAAACAGGATCGTCATAAGGCACAAAGCCTACACATCATGGTAAAAAGTCAGTGATGACTACAAATCAAGGTTGGTTCCAACCGTTTCACTAAAAATAATAATCGCAACACATTTCCTAAATTGCCTATTACTTCGTGCTTACGTTAAAGTTTAATATGCAGGAAGAGATTTCATACAAGTTGGTACCTTAAGTAGTGTAGAAGCAAAAACCAGTTATATTAGCTTGAAAGATGTTCCAAATTGTGAATTTTATGGAGCCAAAAAGTTGGAATATGAACCGCCTGCATTTTGTTGTAGTAATGGTTCGATTCACTTAATTTCACATCAAATGCCACAAGAGTTAAGAAATTTTTATTTGGAAAACACTAAGGAATCAAAGGAATTTCGAACTTACATTAGAACATACAATAACACATTCGCCTTCACATCACTCGGAGTAACTTATGATAAAAAATTGGCAAAACGAAGTAATGGAGTTTATACCTTTAAAGTCCAAGGACAAATGTACCATTTTATAAATGGTTTGGTTCCAACTAATCAAAAAGCTAAGAACTTAAAATTGTATTTCTTTGATAGTGAAAACGAATTGAAAAATCGAATGGCATGCTCAAACAAGCTTAATGAAAAAATTGTGAAATCTTTGATGGAAATCTTAATATCTTACAATCCCTACTCTAAGTTTTTTGAAGTATTTAATAAACATTTCCCAATTGTCTGATTTCTACATTGCCCTTAGATGTGATGCTGGTCTAGATCAACGAATTTATAACTTACCAACAGTTTCAGAAGTTGCTGCGATATGGGTAGAAGATGATAATAATAATTGTGTGTCTGCGCCGCATATTCGCATATATACAGAAAGTAATAGAAGTCAAATAGTAAATTACTATTACGGTTGTTATGATTCATTACAATATCCATTACTATTGCCTTATGGTCAAAATGGACGGCACTGTGGTATTAAAAAAATAAAACCTTCAATTGTCAGACCCAACAACCTAATGTATTGTGAACATGAAGAATTGCCCAGTGTAAGAAATATGTGTTCAATAGATGGTTTTCTTGATATGGAAGCTGAAAACATGTAAAAAGGAAAATGCACAAGAAATATTGTTTCTTGCCATGAGTATTATTGTTACAAACTACAATTAAGAGAAGATGAAAATATAATTTTGCATTCTGGAAGATTATTTCAACATTATACAGTGGATGAATGAATTAAAATTGAAAGCCAACGATTAGATTTTGCTTCGCTTAATCAAGATTTATTTAGAATAGATATGTTAGGAGGACTCTTAGATATGTTACGTCATGGAGAAAGAGAAGCTTCGCAAATAGGTAGAAATAGATATCTTCCTCATAGCTTTACAGGAGGTCCACGAGACATGCGCCACCGATATATGGATGCTATTGCATTGGTGCAACGTTTTGGAAAACCTGATATATTTTTGACTATGACATGTAATCCTGCATGGCCTAAAATGAAAGCTAATATCCTACGAATAGATGAAGTACAAAATAGACCGGATTTAGTTAGCTGAATATTTCATGCAAAATTAGAAGAGTTAAAAAAAGACATCTTAAGGAGAAATATGTTTGGTAAAGTTACGACATTTATGTATACTGTAGAATTCCAAAAAAGGGGACTTCTGCATGCTCATTTTCTCATTATATTAGAGGAGAAATACAAGTTATTTACTCCTGAAGCATATAACAATTATGTTTGTGCTGAATTACCAGATCCTGATACCAACCCTGAATTATATGCACTTGTTACAAAACATATAATTCATGGTCCTTGTGGTGCGTTAAATCCAGCAATTATGTGTACTAGAAAGAAAGGTTACTGCAAGTTTAAGTATCCAAGAGATTTTGCTAAAAAAACAAGCAAGGGAAAAAATTCATATCCAATTTATAGAAGACGAAACACCAGAAAAAGTGTAAAAATTAGAGAACATCTAATTGATAATTCATGGGTTGTTCCTTATAATCCATCCTTACTTTGTAAATTTAGTTGTCATATAAATGTAGAGATATGTTCAGATATAAAAGTTATTAAATACATTTATAAGTATATTTGCAAAGGACATGATAAAATTGCGTTTCATGTACATTCAAATGATACAAATATAGGAATAGATGAAATAAAAGAATATCAATCTGCTAGATGGGTATCACCGCCAGAAGCTACATTGCGTATATTTGCTTTTCATATCAGTGAAATGATTCCAAGTGTATATCACCTTCAACTACATCTAGAAGGACAGCAATTTGTTTCCTTCAGAAATACTGATAACATTACTAAAATTCTAAATAATCCTACGATCGGAAAAACAATGTTGACAGAATTCTTCTTGATGAATGCTGAAGATGAAGATGCTAAAAACCTGAATTTACTATATCGAGAATTCCAGAATACTTTGTGTGGTCAACAGATAAAACATGGTACCGTCGCAAACAAGGAAAAGTTATCGGTCGTGTTGTAACATGCCATCCAACAGAAGGAGAAAGATATTATCTTAGACTTCTACTAATGAATGTAAGAGGACCAAAATCTTATCAAGATCTACGAACTGTAAATAGAATACCATACAATACATTTAGAGAATCAGTTGAAAAAAGAGGATTGTTACTTTGCGATAACAATTTGGAAGAGAATGTATGTCTGAAGCTATAAGTTACCGAATGCCATACAGTCTGAGGCATTTATTTGCTACATTATTAATTTATTGCAATTCTACTAATCCAAAAGAATTTTAAGAAATATACCAACTTAGGCACACGAGATATACGTTACAGAGTATTGAATCATATTAATGATATTTTACATTCAATGGGTCGTGATATCAACGAATTTCAGCTTATACCAGAAATGATAAAACCCCCTGAGATAGACAAGAAGCTAAAAATGTTCATTTCGAAAGAAGTATTACAGTTAGTGAACAAGATTTATTATTAGAAAAAAAAAATATCGAACAAAAAAGAGCTTACCATATCATAATTGAAAGAATATTTTCAAACAGATCAGGCGCTTTCTTTATTGACGGCCCCGGTGGAACTGGCAAAAGCTTCTTATACCGTGCCTTATTAGCTACTGTTAGACATAGCAGGTTCATAGCTTTAGCTACATCAAGCTCAGGTGTTGCAGCTTCACTCCTTCCCGGAGGTCGAACTGCTCACTCACGCTTTAAAATACCTATTGACATTGAAGAAAATTTTAGTTGTAATATAAGCAAACAAAGTTCATTAGCTTCTTTGATTCGAGACGCTAAGTTAATTGTATGGGATGAAATCTCAATGGCAAAAAAGAAAATGGTTGAGGCTTTAGATTTACTTTTAAAAGATTTAATGGAGACCAATTTACTATTTAGTAGAAAAGTAGTTGTTTTCAGCGGTGATTTTAGATAGACCCTTCCCGTTGTACGAAGTGGAAAAAAAGAGGATTTTATTCGTGAAAGTTTATTATGCTTTGATATTTGGAATCAACTTGAAAAATTACAATTGACAGAAAATATGCGTGCAAAAACAGATCCTGCTTTCTGTGAGTACTTAATGTGAATTGGTAATGGGAACGAAAAGAAAAATACAAGGAAAAATTACAATTCCTCATTCTTTAATTATTCCATTTACTTCCGAACAAGAATCCCTACAGCTTCTATTTAGAGTTACTTATCCCAATTTACATGTACATCATTCGGATGCTTCATTTATTACTTGGCTATTGATGAAACAATTGATCCAAGAGATCAAAGCGAATATGAAGATTTCATGCACAGTTTAAATCCTGCAAGTTTACCTCCGTACAAGTTGACGTTACAAAAAAATTGTCCGATTATGTTATTACGTAATCTAAATCCTTGTGACGATCTATGTAAAGGAACTAGATTAATATGTAATGATTTCAAAAATCATATCATCAGTGCAACAATATCAAGTGGGGATTTTAAAAACAAACATGTATTCATTCCACGAATCCCTCTCCTAACATCGCAGGATGAAAAATTGCCTCTTCAGTTTAAAAGAACACAATTTCCAATACGATTATGTTACACCATGACTATAAATAAAGCGCAAGGTCAAACGTTAGATTTTGTTGGTGTTTACCTAGGTGAGCCAACATTTTCCCATGGTCAACTATATGTCGCTTTATCATGAGCCAAAAGTTCTAACTGCGTGAAGGAATTAATTAGACCATCTACCGTTGAGGACAACGACGACCACTCTACCTATAATGTAGTCTATGATGAAATCATTGAAAAGACTTTTTCCGTGGATTGAGGCTACCATTTGGTTCAGCACATAAACAACTGTGTTGTTATCTACCTTTTCTTAGTGTATAGAACATTGTCACAGCTATCATTGTTAATATATATTGTATTGATGTCTGTTTGTTATGTAATTGCAGATTAGATCGACATGACAGTTAAATCTACTATCAAGTCAATCACTTCAAAAACTGAGGATTGGATATGCAAAATTCAAGCAGTAGATAAATATCCTCCTAGAGACAAGAAAGACAAAAGTGGAAAATACCAACTGATGGTTTTGCAGGATGAAGAGGTGCCTTTGCCGCTTTTATACTCTACGAAGTACACATGTTTCCACAATTTAATAACAATCTTATGTGCTATTCAATTGCAGGAAAATCAAATTCAACCCATCATTTGGAATGTTGATATACTGTAGTTTGGACAAGTATTTTAAGCCATTCCAAACATACCTAGTGTCAGTTGCACAAGTGAAAGAACCGAATCCCGCATATGCTAATCCATTCAATAAATACACTTGGACAATTGACAGAAATACTAATGTTGAACCAATTGAGAAAGTCATCCCTCCAAAGAATTCATCACTGCCACCAACACTATTGGCTACCACCCCTTTTGAGGCTGTTGAGTATCAAGTGAAAGATTTTGAATTTGGTAAGTAAAAAACCTTCAATATCTCATTTACAAACTCACACTCTATTTTTTACTTATTAATTTATTGTTTCTTTATCTAAAGATGTCCTTGGTCTACTTATTAATGCTGGACTTCCAAGTAATGCATCAAATGGGAAGAAAATTCAAGAATTCATCATTATGGATACTCAGTAAGTCTATACTCTCTCGAGTATTGCCCGACTAACTAATTTCAATATTCACCTTGGCTTTCACGTAAACTAGCTTTGTATTTTTTACGTGATTTTAGGTTCTGATGGTATCAAATTATTTTAAAAAAGGTCTATTCCGCACGGTAAAATTGAAATCAGATTTCAGAATTTTGAAATAGATAATTGGGACTAACCGAGTTCTGGTTCACATAATTGTTTCAAGAAAGTCATCAAGATGCTTAATGATGTGACCTTAAGCAACTCAATTTGCTATTCTGGGAATTGAATTCACCTTTCTGTATGCATAGATTAATATATTCAATCAATTTATATACAATACCATGTAGTACCATTATTTATTATACAGGAAAAAAAATGCTCTGGATTGAGAAGCTTAATGTCCATTCATAAGTCATGAAATTTTGTGACGAAAATTATTTAATCTAATAATCCTGTACGCTGATTTCCGAGTATCTTATTTGTGTATTTACTGTTTTCAAAAAATGGAGAGTACTGAGAAGCAAAGAAATTTGGTTACTGTATAAGTAAAGAGTCTTGCCCGTTGAGTAAACTCCCAAGGTCACTGCTGCCGGTGACCAGAAGTCACGGGTACTGTAGTCATCAGTGAGTTGCTCCATATTTTAAAATGTATTTTGGATCTACTTGAAATGTCTATATTTACTATCACTGGCGAGATAGTTTGAGAAAATAGAAGGAAACAGAAAATTAGTTGATCTTGAAAACTCTAAATGTTGCAATGTTCAAAAGGCTTCAGCAAAGATAGCATTTTAAACCCGATTTGTTCCACATAATCCTTGAACGCAAGTACAATTACAAGAATGATGTAAAGAACAAGTAGGTTACAAATGCTATTCTTTTTTTCCGACCTCCTCCCAAACATATTATCAAAAACTCTATTTCTCTTAAAATTGAAAATTGTGGGCGAAACTGGTGATGGTTTGTCATTTTGTCTCTGTAATAATGAACAACATGAATGGAACTTTATCTTTGTCATATCATAACTGGTTGACTTTTTATTAACAAACTTAACAATTGTTGTTGTGCAGAGTTCTCTTGGTCTGTTTTCAATTTGTTTTGATGAAGTTTACTTCAATTCGAATGGTTAAACATCTGCTTTGTATCATCCACAGAAAAAAGCCTAAAAAGCTAACACTTTGGGAGGATTCCGTTGAACATTATGGAAATGAACTTTCAAAGAAGGTGAAAGACTATCCGTCTTCCTGGCTAGAAGAGTGATTAAATCATCATCAGGCAAAATACATAAAGAATTACGTTTTTTTTTTCTTTTTCTAAACACCCAACGGCTAACCAAAAATAAATATCCATATATATAGAGCAGATACAACACGACAATACTCCTAGATCCCACATATCCAGAAGCTACCACATTAGCTGCATGGTAATGACAATACAACTTTTATAACATTTGCTTCAAATAACTTATTTAGACTCTTCAAAAATATCCACGGGTGCGTGTCAGATCCTTTAAAAGTAGTGTAATTTTCAAGGATCAAACACAGGTGAAACAGCATTTCTGAAACCACCTGTTTTGCAGGGCCAAAACAATTCAACGACAACTCATTGAGTACACAGCTAGAAGCATATCCCCAGAAGGCACTCTTCCTTTTGTTCCCTTTGAAAAAGAATCAATATTCATATCCGATATCCAAATGCAGCCACAGGTACAACAACGAAGAGTGACATTTAACCTTTCAGTTTTTTGCAACTATTTTTCCACTCAACAAAAACTAAATCAATTTCTGAATTTACAAGGACAATTATTCTACATCGATGGTGAACTTTCACTGATAAATGAAGACCAACATTTCTGCTCCATGGCGTGCTCAGATTGTAAGATGCCATTTTTAAGAACTACTTCACCAAGGCCAATCTACTGCATGCACTGCGAACGATCCACCCAACTTATTCCCAGGTATTACTAATAAACATAGCATCAAGAAATATTCAACCTTTAAAGAAGTACTGAAACATGTTTGGATTTTTTTGCTTCATTTATAAAAAGTACACTTACATTACCCTTAACTACACATCTGTGCGATTAAATTGTTCAACTCAACCACTGAAACTGCTATGATACTACTGTACTAAGTAGCTCATTTATGTTCCTCACCTATTAAACTTCAAAAAAAAAAAAATACTACTTTGTAACAGAATCCAATTTGAAGTTATGGTCACCGATCACACTGGTAGCACAATAGCCTCCATCTCGGATCAATCAGCAGCGAAGATGTTGAACCTCACAGTACAAGAGATTTATGACATCTGTCCTGCAAAGGTATTTCATATGATCGAATTTATAAACTTACGACAATCATCATGACTAACTTACTTTCTCACTACAGAGAAAAGCGCTACTTCTTGACAATACGCATAGACAATTAAGAGCAAAGACTTTCAGAATCCAAATGAAAAGATTATTTTCCAAAAATCAGGATAAGCTAGCTGTTTTGAATTATGAGGAAAAAGAACCAACCATTACCAACTGCACCTATGATTAAGCCTGTGCACAAATCGGTTCAACCCGAATTTCCGAACCGATTCGAAGCAACTCGGTTGAGAATTTTGTAAAGTCGAATTTCAAAATTTCTACTCGATGATGGCTAAAATCGAACCGAACCGATTCGTGCACAGGCCTACCTATGATGGGCACTGCTGAAGCAAGCAAGCGCAAGGCTATGGAGATTGGCTCAGAACCAAGGAACCAGCAAAACTTGCCCACCAAAGACGGACCTTCCAGCACTAGACAAAAAACAGAAACCAAGGCTCCTATCAAAAGGGACTGAAAGCTACTCGAAATGTAAGTCTCACAATTTCACACATAACTGAATCTTCTATTACTTCTAAATCTATTACCTGCTACGTTATCTTTACCAATTTTAATACACATGAATTTCACACCTCTAGATGGTGTAGTAATTTATTTCTACTAACTGCTTGAATGTAGTTTTCTATTGTGTGCCATAGTAGAATACTTAGAACCAACTGATTAATAGGTTCCTCGATTCTTTTTTGGCTAAAGATATTTGCTTCATGTGTGCTGCTATAACTTCAACTTAGTGGAATCACTTCCCAGGCTAAAATGCTCTCTAACTTACCTTATAACTACCCTTTCTAGTTCTCCTTACTTATTATCATTATTGAAGTTATCATTTCGGGGAATCTTCTCTAGCTTACGTTATAAGTATCACTTCTCTGTTTGGAGTCCTCTAAACATATTTTGCTATTACCGACATTTACTTATTTACTTGACAATTGACATACATAGTATCAGTAGTATTTGTAATGCCTTCAAGTTGCCTTTTCCTTCTTCATTCTTTACTTTTAGATTTATCATTAGTTTTTGGTGTATCCAAAGCTTATGTTTTTTGCTGTTTGTAGATTTACTTTGATTACTAAACGATGGTGGCACAGTAAATCTTATGCCCGGTAGATTTGAACTAATGCATTTGCTTTAATCCTCTATTTATACCATTGCTAAGTACTCATGAAGTTAAGAAAATTATTCAGTTTCTCTTCCTTTCTGCGTACTTCTGCGTACCGCTACTGTTCATGTCTGTTTGAGTTGTTGTGATATTATGTTCATCTTAAACCTGCAGGCAAAGATAGTCTATAGTAGAGAAACCTCAAATAAGAGAAATATGGTATTTGAAACGCTTTTTTAGGAAGAAAAAATTCATATATTTGAAGTCTAAATTACTTGAATAAAGAAAAGAAAAGATGAATAAAGAAGAGACTGAGTGGACTAAGGATCTAAAAACAGAAAGCTTCGTCATTTGAATATGGAGGGATATGAAGGAGTTTGATGTAGATTTACTCCATTTTTTTTGGGGGGGTTTAATGTACCAAATTGTGGGTTGGAAAATTAGTAGATATATATATGTGTGTGTGTGTCTGTGTGTGTGTTTGTTTCCTATCTTTCTGAACAGTTTCTTGATGAATTTATTCATGATATCAGTAATTGTTAGTCAAAACCTTATGATGATTCTAATATTTTGCTAATTTGCAGTTGTAATGTTAGAAGCTACAATGCTGCCATAGTGATATTATGCGGTTTTGATTTTTGTTATCAGTTTGCCTATTTAATTCTAAGTTTTAAAAGTAGAAAAATGGTACTTTCCTAAGTTAAAAAAGTTGTCAACTTCCTTTCTTTGGCCAACAGAAATGCATAGAAAATGCTTTTGATTAACTAAAAGCAGCACTCGAATTTTTGAGCTGTAGTTTGATGTGTTGACGGACCTCTGGTACATCTGGAACATATACCCAAATTGACATTTTTCTTTGCTCATTTGGTTCTTCTGCTGGTTTGTTTGGATGTTATATATTATGGCGTGTATTAGTACTTGCCGAATTATGCATGACATGTTACCCTTCTCACTGCACATGTTGTAGATCTTTCTGTTTGTCCCATAAGAAATTACATGAACACCCTATTTGATATCTTCTTACACATTTAACTGAAATTTGGAGCCCTTCTTCAGGATGCATAAGATAGCAATAAATATTTGGTGGTGCCTTTATAGTATCAGACTGATGTCTATGAAATATAATTCAACGGTGACCAATGTCAAGATATTCGTATCATTATTTAAGTTCGATAGGATGTATACTGAGAAAATTTTGAGCTCTTCTGCTGATTTAAATTTCTTTATATCTCTAAACCACTTTTGTGTAATGCTGATCTGTGAATTGGAGTGGCTAATGGAGGACATAGTGGCTAGATATTTTATAGGTTGTTTGGGGTTTCTGTTGGAGTCCTTTGGTTTTTTCATTTACTTTCAATGATTTGTTTGCTATCCAATAACCAGGTAGTCGTAAAAAGAAAAAAGAGTGACATAAGTTGTTTGGGATTTCTGTTGGAGTCCTTTGTTTTTTTCATTTACTTTCAATGATTTATTACTATAAGATTATATATTATCTCAAGATGAAGAAGTGTTTTTGCCTAATTTTATAGTTATGATGCTTGGTCTTTGTTTCTGCCCTCACATCTTTTAATCTCACCTCATTTATTTTATTCTTAGAAATATCAATGTTAATTTAACTTGCAGGAATATATGTTTAGCTACTATGTTTAATCATTTGATGAACATCTACATTGCTAGACAATGCTGGCATCACTTTGTTATCAGGTCACCTTTGGTCTTTGATTTTGCCAACAAGTTTTTGAAGCACAAACATCTATCTTTTTGCCACAACACTGTCTTTTTGAAAAGCTGGATTACAAGCATATGTGACGTCCTATGCTTTGAAAAGGTATATGACACAACTAACTCAACTGCACTACTACTACACTCTCTACATCTATCACTTGAACACTTCCGCTAATTTTAACAACAAATTTCTACAGGTATTTTGTCAGCCATGGCGTCGCATAGCTACAACATGCATGACTGCTACTAACAAAATACCCAATTACTTTACTTTTTAACTGTTTATCAATACCAGCTTCTGCAAATATATAATATAAATGATATGCATATATATATATGCATAAACAGTGCAAAATTATGTATCTTTGTATGTTTATAAGTAATATAAAATATATATACTAACACTATCCAATATAAAATATATATACTAATACTACCCAATACATAAATCTTTACAATTGTACGCAACTACATACGCATAGATACACTACAATCCAAAGTGTTGGGCCCGTAGGGCATACGCCATCTAGTATTAAAAAGTAAAAAGTGTGCGACTTGATAACTACTGAACAATTTAAAATTATTCATGTCTGTCTCTTTTAAAAATCTCATAATTATACAACCCACGACACTCTATCATGTGACTTAGTCGTGTCTAATTTTTTAGAGAGTTCTTGCCCTTGTGTTATCCCCTCATGCTAACATGCATGCTATTTCTGCAGAATCCTCTTTTTCTCTTGTACAAAAATTTTATAAACTATTTAGTTTTTAAAAATGCATATTATTAAAAGTTGTAGTTTTCCTTCATCAAATATCTAAGAGGAAATATTGACCTTATTTGTGAATCAATTCTTTGTAAATATAGTTAGGTGGTCCTTCATGAAATATTTTATTTGGGAGAAGAGACAACAGAACAACAAACCAGGTAGGAGGTAGTACTATTATTTCTTCTCCATCTGAAGGCTTAAGCAACATTACAGCAAAAAAAAAAAAAAAATGTTGTTTGCCTAAAGGTTACGGATCTAGTTGCCTAATTCGGTAATTAGTTTTTCCATCCATCCTATTTTACATATCCTTAATATTATTTGGAGAGTGGAAATTTTTATCAACTAATATGTTAATCTTTGTTTCTCTAAACATTGTGCACACACATTTGGAAAATTCCAATTTCGAGTATTCAGCGCCCGCCTTTACAATTTAATAGGACAGAAAATCCAAATCCTACCTGAGACACAACTTTCTTGGCCAGCCTAAGGCAAATATGTCCTGAAAATGAAGTGTCACAACTTGGTTTCATTAGGTCTCAAATGTTTGCACTTTACATTGAACTTAATATCCAAACGGATCAAAATTGCAAGGAGCAAACACGATCTAATTTACATTTTTAATTAGCAATAATATGAAACTTTTTTCACATAGAAGACTATCAATATTTAATTATTATTGTAAACACCAAATAAATTGAAACGAACATCATAGTCAAAGCATGTACATGCATGTACATCATGAAGATAAGTCAATTTAGTCCAATGATCAAGCTTATGTGTTTATTATCACAAACTAAATACGTTTTTCATATTTATTTCATGCAAGACAGAGAGTCGCTGAGTCCAACTGTATGGAAAAATTAGGCCAAATAATCACTTTTTGAACCATTTATACTGGAGTTAGTCACAATTTAAAATGTAATAGAGCAGCCAAACAATACATTTGCCTAGAGTTATTCTGTATTGTTATTATTATTATTATTATTATTATTATCATTATTATTATTATTATTATAGTTAAGAATATTTCATTCCAAACTTTTTTTCTCGTTAATGGAATGACTCGTGTTACTAGTGGCTAATATTTGATAGCAGGTAATAGTGGCTATTTGTCAATTTTGTATCCAATGTATGGGACAGCTCCGAAAGCCCAATTAATATAATACCATAAATCTTAATAAGGCCCAACTAATGATTATCAATAGGCCCACTATTTCAAAACTACCTGTCTTGTGGGCCTGTCGCTTTTGTTTCATACAACTATTGACATTAGGTACCAACTTAAGATTTTTTATTACAAAATATATATATATAGTTTTCCTTATTTACAAAACATAACGATATTTACGGATTTTAATTTTTTTTTTCAGAATATAATTTTTTTTAAAAAAAATTAAAAAGATTAAAATTATTTTTAAAAAATATTATTTTTCTTTAAAAAAAAAAATTCTCAAAGGCTTAAAAAATTACCTCAAAATTTGTGTGTGAAAGCTGTATAAAAAATGAATGAAATGTGTATGTGTGAGCGAAATTTTTAATATAGTTTTCATACACAAAATTGTGAGCGAAAACTTTAGGTCTTGAATATTGTATGAAAGTTGTTACAATGTTGTTGTAGTTATATTAATTTTCCAGAAACCTAATATGAACTTTATATACAAAAAATGTGAATGAAATTTTAAGTCTTGAGCTAGATATACACATTTCATACCATTAGTATACATAAAATTTTGAGCGTAATGTTTAAGCCTTGATCGAGATATACACAATTCATACACAAAATTTAAGCGAACTTTTTAAGCCTTGAGTAAGATATACAAATTTCATACACAAAAATTTGAGCGATTATTTTAAGTCTTGAATGTTGTATCAAAGTTGTATACAATGTTGTTGTAATTGTATTAATTTTACAAAAATCTAACATGAACTTTATACAAGAAAATGTGAGCGAAATTCTAAGCCTTAAGCGAGATACAAATTTCATACCGTTTTCATACACACAATTTTGAGCGGATTTTTTAAGCCTTGAACGAGATATACACATTTCACACACTAAATTTTGAGCGGACTTTTTAAGCCTTGAGCGAGATATACACATTTCATACATAAAATTTTGAGTGAAAAAATATTTTTTTTTTAAATATTTTTTTTACAAAATAAAAATTAATTTTAAAAAATTAAAAAAATAATTTTTTTAAGTATGTTTTGTATAGGATTTGTAATGTTATATTTTGTAAATAGAAAACTATCATCACATTTCGTAAATATTTTTCCTTAATATGTATATATACGTACTTTACCCATTTTAGAACTATTTCATGAGAGAACTCTCAACCTTTTTTATGGTAAAAATGTTTTTCCATTATGTGAGGAGATGAAAATGATTGGGTATGAAGTTTAAGAAAAATCAAAAGAGGAATTAGTAATTTTGTGGACCCAAAGTGCTATATTTTGAAATCTTTAAAACGATAAATGTAAATCATGATGTGAACTATTTCCGCTCTCGCCGTTTAATGTTTTACAACATTTTTTTGGATTTTTCTATTTGTTTTTCAGAATAAAACTATTTTCGTCAAAATGGATTATTTTGTACTTCAAAAGCAACAGGCTTCTTATTGAATTATGATAGTCCATATGAGCTAAGTAATTTAAGTTGTAAAGTTTCTATGGACCAAACTCTTCACGTATCTCTACTAGGCTTATCTTACAACTTTGTCTCAATGAACAAATTTGATGGCCAAGGTTTTAGAGATTTGTTTTTTGAAAAGAAAGTCATAGTTAGTCCAAAAACAGTTGGTTTCAAATAATAATGTTTGATGGGGCAATTCAACGCTCTTTTGGTTTTTTTACTTCTTGTATGGGAAAAGTGGACCAATAGTATTGAACTTTATGTTCACGACAACATTGTCTAATTATAGATCGTTTAGATTTTAGACTAATGCCAAAAATGAAACCATCAATATCGCTAAAAAAAAAAGTAAAAATTTGCAACGGAATTTTTACCGTTAAACAAAAAATTCATCGTTAATTTTATTTAAGGCTTAATACATTGATAAATCTTTAAACTTGTCACCAAATTCCATGTAAGGTTTATTCCATTTGAGCACCTGCACACAAATAAAATGTATCTATTAGATGCTTTCAGTTCAAATTTTGAGAAAAATTTTGCTGGTGTCCTTAAGCATCTATTAAATAGTTAAGTCAACCACATAAAATATGTCATCTCTTTTAAGTAGATACATCAGCCTCAATTAGAATATGCCGGAGGTTTTACAGCTAACTGAGGCAAATACATATAATTAAAGAATGTGACATATTTTAAGAGTTTAATTTATCTACGTAATGAACGCTTGAGAATACGCGCAAAAGTCTTTTCAAAATTTGAACCGAAAGTGTATAATAGGAACACTTTATTATGTGTTCAGAATTGAAACAACCTAGTCTTAGTCCGAGCATCTAAAATTCTAAATGAAATTTGCTGGCAAGTTTAAGGGGTTGTCGATATATTAATCCTTTATTTAATGACGAATTAATAACGGATTATCAAAAAATTACATTAGCTATTCACTATTTAGCGACAAACTTCGTGACTAATTTCTAATTTTTTTTTAGTGAATGTTGACTTGTATCTTCATGGCTAAAAAAGAACCTCTTGAAGCAATGTCACCAATTTTATACAACACTGAATGAGCAAATGATATTTATGCTTCAAATATATAAAGCAAATTTCCAACTTTGCCTTAACGTTTGTATTATTCATCGATGTTTAGCTTCTTCTAATTTTTTTTATTTTTTTTTAGGTGGGATGGACTCTAAATAGTGGAGGAGAAAAGATATAGTCATTCATTTTTACAGAATTATTTGGTGTGCATTAGGAATTGTTTGCATTAATTCAAGAGTTAATGGTTAAAAACACACCTGAACTATCATTTTTTGAGAGTTTCCTGTCTGAACGATCAGGTGTGTGAGTTTCCTACCTGAACTATCAAATGTGCGAGTTCTCTACATGAACTATCAGGTGTGCATCACCAACTATTTTTCAAAACGCACCTCAACTATAGTTGTTCACTTTTCCTACCTGAATGAAGGTGATTGTTCAGGTAGTTAAAATGGAACAATTAATATTTGAGGTGTGTTTTGATAAATAATTGGTAATAGTTCAAGTAAGAAACTCACACGCCTGATAGTGTAGGTAGGAAACTAAAAAAAAAAAGTGATAATTCAGGTTTTTTTAATTTTATTTTATCATTATCTCTTAATTCATACGTTGTATGAGATTTTGTGTATTTGTCCTAATTTCACCATAGGTTGAGATTATGGGATGATTTAAAAAGGCTTAATGCATATGCAACCCCCTAAACTTGTCATTTTTTTTCATTTTGACACCTCAACTAAGTGTTGTTCGTATTGAACCCCTGAACTCATCCTCCAGTGTGTCTATCAAACCCTCTTAATCTGATTTTTATTAGAAGCAAAAATTAAATTGTGGTAATGAAGGTGAAGTAATATTTTAGACGTGTGGTAAGCTATTCTTTAGGTCATGGATGTGTCGGTTTCTGCTGGTTCTGCTCTTCCACTGCCAGCTTAATTAAGAGCCTACTTTTTTTCCCGCTCAGTTGCTGCTAATCTTAGCTATAAGATGACATAATTAAATTAGAATATATATTAGCATGTTGCTACATTAAATATAAAATACTATGTAATTGTGTTTGATAGATACACATGAGGACGAGTTCAGAAATTTAATAGGAACAATAGTTAGTTAAGATGCCAAAATAGAAAAAAAAAAAAAAAAAAAAAAAAAAAAAAGGACAAATTCAGAGTACTACATATGCATTAAGCCATTTAAAAACTAATGTCTAAGAGCCTGTTTGGATGGGCTTATGCCTATAAGCTGTTTGCAGCTTATAAGCTAAAAAAAATAAGTTGGGTTAGTCTAACTTATTTTTTTTGGCTTATAAGCTGTTTTCAGCTTATAAGCTGCTTTAGATAAGCTAAGTCAAATGGGCCCAATTATTTTTTTGAGCTTATTTTAAGCACAAAATGACTTTAAGCTGGCCAGCCAAACACTCAAAAAAGCTGAAAACAGCTTATAAGCTAACTTATAAGCCAATCCAAACGGGCTCTAACTCATATAAACTCAGTGTTCTATAGTGTTGACAAGAAAACTCCCAACTTTTTGTTATTCTATTGTCCTTGTTTTCTTTAAAAGCTCTGGAGTTGCCAATCAGTTCATAGCGCCTTCAAGTCAAAAAAGCAATTTTTGTAGAAATTAATTATGAAGAACGTGACATAATAGTAAAATGAAATTTTGTTTGGTATAGATCACATCATCACAAACATCAGGAACGAGTTTCGTACAATTTACTCAAAAAAAAACAAATGATAGTAATTACGAACTTCTCTAAGGAAGAGGTCGGAACTTGAATAACGTAACCCAAAATAATAACAATAATCATAATTTAGGTCCTTTCGGGGGACATCAGATAAGAAATTAATAATAATTCAGGCCAAAATCGAATATTAAACCCGATCAAGCACCACCAAAATAGCTTACTCCAATTTAGTGGTAATTTAACCAAAAATAGATGGAACGTAGAGAAAAAGCATAGTGGGAAAAGGTTTTGCTCTTTTTGGTAATTGGTTGACTGAGTTAGCGAGCTATAAAGATGTGAGGTTGTTTTCATAAAGTAATTACGAGTTTTGATAAAATATTTGAAAAACCTAAAGTATCTAACTTTTCAAAAGTATTATTGATAGTAATGTCTTGAATCATTTAACATAAGAGAAGTCCTTTCAGTTAATTAAGAAGATAGCGACATGGAAAGCATAATCTTGAATACGTTAAACTTCCATCTCGAAAAGAAATTTCTTTGCCACTTTCTTTTTCAAAAAAATAAGTTTAAATAGCCGTTCACTCAACCGCTTAAATTAAAATTGCTAATATATATAGTATATATATAATTCATATATACTATGTATATAACTGTATATAATCAAATTATAATCAATGCTATACCAGATAGAAAAGATAAGCAGTGAATCCAGCCGGCTATTTGTGTAAACTCCTTTTTTTTTCTACCTTAGCATTTCATTTGCACCTCAAAAACCTTTCATGTTTGATAAATATATTTCATTATATTATTGCGAAGATATTCGTGTTATGTAAATTACATTAGGCATTCCCTTGTACTTGAATCATAAGGTGTTCGTGATAGGTCGCGGTTATCCTGCCTAAACCAATCATCATATTAGTCTCTAAACCTTATTGCTATGAAGGCTCTTGTTCAAAACCAAACTGGATTAATTCATCGTAGACCTAATTGGTTTGCCTATTTGATTAAGTACGTGCATGTTTTGCCTATTTGCTTAATGAATATTGTTATAAACTCACTATTTTACCAGAAACAAAATTGACAATATATGCCCAAAATCATTTAAAAGTGGAAAATTATTCTTCTTTTTCACTTTTCTTATTTGGGTAATAAAGATTTTTCTCTGTATTTAGCCAGTATAACAAAAATCATTGCCACAAAAACTCTCATACATATGGGAGATTTTGCGTATAAATTCATTCAAGACATTAACTCTGATAGGTAAGAGTGAATGGTTTGTGGAATTCCTTTTGTTACGAATTTACATTTGAATAGATCTTCACTTTTTTCCCCAAAGTACTTGTCCTATATATCCGGAAATATGCTTGTATATATCTTGTATGTATTAAAAATTACGAAAAGGGTAAAAAATGTCCCTCTACTTTGTTTTAATGGCTAAACATATCCTCCGAACTAATTTTGGGTAGTTTATGCCCCTGCTATTATGAAAGTTAACAAATATATCATTTATTTGACGGAAATGGCCAAATTGATTCAAGTAACCCGATTTCGCAAAAAAATAACCCACTCCCATATTTTATCCGCCCCGCCTCCTAAAATAACTCAAGTCTTTCTTCTCTCTCATATTTCTCCGACCAACCACTTCTCCCATTCCCTTACCCACCACAAACGGTTGCCGCAACAACTCCACTACCTGTTATCGCTACTACATACAAAGCAAAACAAAAATACCATTGATTTCAGTTAGCAAGAAATCGGAGCTTTTTCAACACCTGGTTTATATGAATCAGTTGATTTTGTTATCTAATGTATTTTAATCATATTGTTGTTTGCCACTGAACTTTCATTATAATATCTTGAAGTTACTTTTGTACTGAAAATTTGAAGTGCTGCATATTATTCTCTTTGATGCGTTCTCATGTTATTGGTCAATTGGTGTGAGATAAAGGTATAGGTGGTGTAAAGGTATAGCAAGAAATCAGAGTAGCTTTCAACACCATTGATTTCAGTTGATTTCAGCCGGTGGGTCGGAGCAGATAAAATATGGGAGTGGTTTATTTTTTATGAAATCGAGTTATTTGAATTAATTTGGGGATTTGAGTTAAATGAAGGATATATTTGTTAACTTTCATAATAGTAAGGGTATAAAGGATCCAAAATTAGGTCGGAGAATAATTTTAGCCATTAAAATAAAGTAGAGAGATATTTTGACTCTTTTCCCTTAAAATTTCCCAAAATAAGAGGAAATACAGAATCCATCAAAAACAAAGACAAATCTATACGTACTTTCAGAAAAATCTTTTCTCGCTTTATTAGTTACATATCCTTTTCAAGAAATACTCCATTAAACAACTGAGTTAAAGTCTTAAATAGTGATGATGTAAAAATTATTTACATAATAAGATCATAAATAAGGCTATTACAAAATTTTCTATGACAAACATTACTAGGTGTCACGCATGGGATCTTAAGCCTCATTTGTTTGCACTTAATGGAGGTCTGAACTTGAATGATTAAGACCTTAGGTCATTAAGTGTTTTTTGTTTACATTAAGATCTATTTGATCTGAATGTCTTAATGTCTTAATGTTAAAATCTCGAATAAAATCTTAATATCATTAAGACCTATTTTTGAATGAATAATTTTTACCACGAAGTACCAGCTCCACCCCTAACTCCACCACCACCCATTCACCCTCGCCCCTCATCCTACCACCACCAACCACCTTTATCATCACAACCCCCACACTCCCAACCCTCACCCTTCCACCCCATGCCTACCACCCACCCAACCACCAATAACCAACTCTATCATCACAACCATCACTATTATTAGCCACCACCACCCCCACCTTCCCAAACCCCTCCCAACAACTACCTACCTCTACCCCCCCACCACCTACCCAGTCTCCACCTTTACCCACCTCACCCCACTCTACCATCACTAGCCACCCCTGCCATTACAGCCGCCACCACCACCACTGTCGCCAATCACCTCTGTTATCACAGCCACCACCAGCAACCTCCACCACTGACAACCACTACTGTCAGTCGCTACCACACCTACCACCTTCATCACTATAATTATATCAATAGCCACCGCCGCCGCCATCGCCGTTGTTGTCGCCGCCACCACTATCAGCCACTACCACTGCTCCGATCAATCCTTACTACCAATCACCTCTACCATCATAATTAGCCCTGCCCCCAACTACCACAAACATCATCGTCAACCATCACACATTCTTTAACCGCCATCAAAACCGTCAATTACTAACATCAACTAACTCCGCCATCATAACCATCACCACTCGCGCTAGTCACTACAACACCAACCACCTCCACCATCATAACTATCGGCACCTCCACCACCACTACAAAGCATCTCCACCATCACCAGCGAACATAAATATTTCATTTTATATCAAGTAATAATTTTATTTTATTAGATTTATATTCATTTTGTAATATTTAGTTACTTTTTTATTTGAATTGTATATTTATTATCTGTAAATAAATATATTATGCACATTCAGATGTTGAAAAACAATCAGTTTTAATCATTTAGTGTTCAGATCTAGAGACAATAGCTTGATCATTCAGATGTGCATTCAAATTCAGACGTTTTAATCTTAATGAAAACAAATGAAGCCTTAGGTAGGAAACGGAAACAACTGATAGTTGAGTTTGAGTAAATCATACTAGCCAACTAAGAGCCCGTTTGGATGGGCTTATGACTTTTGACTTATAAGCCAAAAGCCACAAGTTAGGAATTCTATCTTATGACTTTTAGCTTATTTGTGTCATTTTAGCTTAAAAATAAGTGCTCAGAAGCTTTTTTTTTTTTTTTTTTTTGCCCAAACACTAAGCCAATCCAAACAGGTGGAGCTAGAAGGTTAGTCCAAATTTTATAATTATATTAAGAAATCTATTAAATATATATTAAAATTAAATACAAAACTCGATTATGAATATTTGACATTAATATCCAAAAGTTTCAGATTCATAAGGTTCAACATACCTTTGCGTGCGATTGCATGATCCAATAGCATATCCGCTGGCACCATCAATAGTCCTAAGATTTTTATTTTAAAAATTCAACTCCAAATTCTAAAATCAACATATTCAAAACAACTCATGATATGTGATATCATTCAACATAATCAAACACAATCATAAACCAAAAGAATCAATGCATTGACATAAGTACGCGTGACTGAAATTCTTATACAAGTATCACAAGCAAGTGTCTAACGTGTTGAATGCGATATATCAAATTAAAAGTCTGTTTGGCCAAGCTTTTGAGAGATAAAAAGTGTCTTTTTCTTCTTCTAAAAAGTGTTTATTTTTTAAAAGTGAGATATTTGACCAAACTTTTAGGAGAAAATAAGTGTTTTGGGGGAGTAGCAATAGTTTTTCCCAAAGATACTTTTTGAAAATCACTTTTGAGAAAATACACCAAAAATTCTTTTTCGAAATACACTTTTCAAAATAAGCTGATTTTAGAAGTTTGACCAAATAGGTCTCTTAGACCTCATTTGTTTACACTTAATGGAGGTTTGAATTTGAATAGTTCAGACCTTAGGCCATTAAGTGTCTTTGTTTACGTTAAGATATCAACACTTATTTGGTCTAAATACGTCTTAATCATTAAGATCTTGAACAAAGTCTTAATATTATTAAGAGGTACTCTTGTATGGATAATTTTTGCCACCACTCACTTTGTCCACAACCACTAGCTCCACTACCACCCCACCCCTCCAACCCCACCTCCACCACTAACCACC
This sequence comes from Lycium barbarum, assembly GCF_019175385.1. NCBI lineage: Eukaryota > Viridiplantae > Streptophyta > Magnoliopsida > Solanales > Solanaceae > Lycium > Lycium barbarum. The sequence goes on from NC_083343.1 coordinate 11,818,509, forward strand.
TCTGTCATCACCACCACCATCACCCCTACCCTCCCAACCCCCACCCCAACCTCCCAATTCCCACCACCACGAACCGCCCCTGCCATCACAACCACCAGCACCCTCACCCTGCCAACGCCCTCCTCACCCCACCACCCACCTCTACCATCATAACTAGCACCACCGCCAACTACCACCAACTCCTTCGTCAACCACCACATATTCTTTAGTCACCACCATGATTATGTTTAAATAAATATATTATGCATATTCAGATGTTGAAAAACAAACAATATTAATCATTCAATATACAGATTTAGAGACATCATCTTAATCATTCAGACATGCATTTAGATTCAAACATATTAATCAAACAAATGAGGCCTTAGTTGAAAGCCAAGTTCATTTAGGAAAGAACTTACATCTTTTTGTTGGTTCTCTTCAATTACTATTTTCTACTAAATTAAGAGTCAAATTCATAAAAAGTAAGATGAAAGAGTCTTAGATGAAAGGTTGCCAAAGTGTAATTGTACTAATGGAAATCTTGGTGACACCTCAAAAGACTAAAGAGTATGAGCTTTTGAAAATCTTTTAAATTCTCTCGACACAAAAATAAACGAATCTATAAAGCCTCAATTATGGATATACCTATACCAATTTTAAAGTCATCTCTTTCATAATAGAGTTTAGGTAAGCTATACAATGGGATACTTGTGCAGTTGTGCTCCTTGAATGATTCCTTTCATTTTTTGATTAAGTTTTATCTTGTTATTCAATTTCTCTAACTCTGATACAATATGATAAAGCTACCATGGAATAAATAAAAGTTTAGGTTCATCAATTGAGGTTATCTATTGAAAAATGTAAATTGTCACTTCTTATGCTATTCTTCGAATTTGTTTGACATATTTTTGTATTTGAAATTAATTAACTTTAAGCGTTTTATTTTATAATCAATAATAATATGACATATTTAACCATAAGTTTTCAAGAGTTTTATAACCACACAAATTTTATAATAATTTTTAAAATTTTCATTACTTTTTTAAATTACGTATCAAGTTAAATTATGTCAAATAAATTAAAAAGAAAAACTACTATTAGGACACTTGTCGAAATACACCCTATTCACTGTACTTGAAAAAACTAAGAAAAGTGCATTCTAGAAAATATTTAATTATTTTGCCTTTCAAATCTGTTGATTCTGTTCTTCATTATCTTCGGTTCATGTATATATTTTTCTGGGGTCAAAAAAACACTTACCGACCTAAGATTGGACGTAAGCTCAACAAATCAATTTTAATATGTTCGGAAAACCCACTATCATATAATATTAACGACAAGGACATATAATATTGTGGTCCACTTTATTTTGAAGTACTATATTTTAGAAAAAAGCATGTCCCTACTTAATTATAGACACAATACTGACAATAGAGAGCCTCCATGTGTCATCGGTATATTACTTTGCACTCTGTGAAGCACGCACCGCTAAGGAGTCGTTTGGTCGTAGGTTAGGAAGAGAGTTATTTATAAATCAACTAGATGGTGTATGCCCATGCGTCCAACGCTTTGAATTATAATGTATATATATATATATATATATATATATTTAAAATACGATTAATATAACATTATAGTTTGTGTTCCGTATCTAAAACTTTATTATATTAGTGTTTGCTACGAATACAAAGGCTGCAAAAATTTATTAATACTTTTTAAAAGAGAAGACTTGTTTAAAAGGAAACTATTTTCCTCTCTTTGAGATAACAAGAGCAATATTTCAGCATCAGTTGATACTTTAATTTTAATTCGATTAATTTAAAAGTGTAAAATACTTATTATTTTTTATCAAATTTTGATTTGGATAATTCTAATTCAAATTATTAAATTAATTTTACATGTTTAAAACGAAATAAAGTAGAAATTTGATTTTCTATTTAAACGAAGAACTACTATTTTTTAATTTTTGGTAAATATTCTCAGTTTAGCTCATTTTACTTGTTATGTTGTCTACACGATTATAAAGATTTATGTATTGGATAGTGATAGTATATATATATATATATATTTTTTATATTGCTAATAAACATACCTAAATTTGCATTGTCGATGCATATATACAGATGAACATTAATACATATACACAAATGTTATTTGTCTATTAAGTGAAATTATGTGAGTAAGTGACACGTGGCCAAAAACATAATTAATACCTGTCACTTGAAATGACATCATCTGTTGTGATGCAATCTTTATGAGCATGGGCAAAATAGGAAAAGTACGAATATATTTAATACTAAGCTACAGTAAGATTCTACTTTTAACTAATGGAATTATTCAATGGCAAGTGCTTTGACCAAATTGCCTGTCACGACCCGGCTAGGGGCCGCGACGGGTACCCGGGACTAACCACCGAGCACCGCTCGTACTATCATTTACCTAACCCATTTAACAATCATTCATCTATTTCCGGTTAACTTTAAAAAGAGGATTTGCTTTTCATTACAAAAATATAACGCGTTAATAGAGAAACATATTTCAATATACTTATACACATGCGTACTACCCATGTTGTGGAACCACACAACCCACACCGAGCATCTATGAGCCTCTATTGAGTGACATACAAATATATACACAAAAGGAACAGTCAATTAGCACCTCCGGAAGATGGAGTGCTCTTCAGCTCGGCTAGTGACTCCTATCAGTCTGGACCGCTTTCCCGTCTACCTGTGGGCATGAACACAGCATCCAAAGAAAAGGATGTCAGTACGAACATTGTACTGAGTATGTGAGGCATACATCAAGAAATAAGTAAGAATAAGAAAGTAAAGTAAGAACAAGGAGATAATCGATAACTGCTTGCCTCTTAAGGCGGATCCATGCATGCATACTCATAAAGCATCATATAGTAAATTGTTGCGGAACGCGCAGCCCGATCCATATGTCATCATATGTTAGTGCCGAGGAACGTACGGCCCGATCCATAAACATAATAAGTTAGTGCCGACGAACGTACGGCCCGATCCATAAATATAATAAGTTAGTGCCGAGGAACGTACGGCCCGATCCATAAATATAATAAGTTAGTGCCGAGGAACGTACGGCCCGATCCATAACCCATATATCCCGCGTCCGGGATGGAATCATGATATGCCAGCTGTACAGGTAGCTATGCGTCTATAGCGCCTCACCTTTCCCCCTTTCCCCTGAAAACATTTTCATATCATATATATATATACATACATAATATACATAGCATGCTAGAGAGCCCAAGGAAAAGTTGTAAGTACGTTGGAGTGACGTAAGGTCGAAAGCCTCCGATTGTGTTATGGAGTAATCATCGTCGCTTTGTCTCACCTTGAAGGAACAATTATTATAAGGCGAGACTATCAATGAAGAATAGCATTAAAAGAAAGCATAGAATAAAATCATGAACTTCATAAGGCATCCATTCATATACTTTGGAAGATTTAGAAATAAAGTCACCATCCATGAATAAATTGAGAGATCAGTAAATAGCTCGACGTTCTCATATAGTCCTTGAAATCGTAAACTTGAAACTTTTAAACATAAGATTTGCTCTCATCATGGTCAGCATAATAATACTTTCACTTTTGACATCATCATTGTTATTGAAAACAATATCCACGGTCGTTATCATAACGCTCACATAATCGCAACCTTTGGTTTGGAAAATAGGAGTACTTTGGAAAACATTTATGAAATATCAAGAAGGAAATCGTGCTTCCGAATCTTAGATTATTTAACCTTTGATAGCAAGGAAAAGATGGGAGCATTTATGAAATCGTAAGCTAGGGATCATGCCTTTGAAAGAAAGGGAATAGCCTCACATACCTTCGACGTTTACAATTCTTATTGCTTGCTCGTTCTCCCTTAATGCACTCGTATACCTTCAAGAGAATTCATGTCGTCGTTAGCTAAGTAATTACAAGAACGGACTACCATTTCTAAGGAAAATTGGGTAGCACTCCCTTCATTTCTAATACTTTCTCCATGTTTCATTTCCACTCTCATACATTCGTAACGACACTCACAATATTACTTTCAACAATCATCACTGATACACTTTGAGAAAAATCTACAATTTTCCTCCAATTTCTCCACATTCATGGTTATAGCTCGTTATCACGTTTTATCGTATATAATACTTATTTCATGGTCTAGACGTTATTTATAACATATTCACAACCATAACTTATCAACATTCATGACTCCATTCATCTACTATTCAATTGTGCCACTATTTACCCATACAAGGCCCATTTTCTATGTTTTTATACATTTCAAGTATCTAAGCCTTCCAATACCTTGAACCATATGGTATAGTCATGAAACATATCTTGGATGATGGTGGAACAAGCCTTGAGCAACAATACTCTTTTTATACCAAAACCCTATTTCAACCCTTTTGAGATTTCTTGAAGAAGATGACTTCCAATAGAGTCTCATGCACTTGCTTTCATGAATTAGATGTTGATGATCTTGGTTCCCCTTTGATCTCTTGAATTTTGTGGATGAATATTTGGAGAGCTTCTAAAGTGTTCTTGAATGGTGTAGATGCATAATGAAATAAAATGAAGCCTTGGTCCCTTTTATTAATTCAAAATCTGGTCTTTAATGAATTCCAGTCGGGGTGAACAGTGGTCGTATACCACAGTTTACGAGCCGTAAACTGGTTTACGAGCCGTCCTCCCTGGTCGTATTTAAGCATGTCCAAAACAGAGAAGTTGGCTGAAGAATATTGCAGTTTACGATCGAGGTTTACGGGCCGTATTCCAAGTCGTATTTAAGCATTTCACCACTTAACAGAAAGTTGAAACTTGAAAGGCTGGAGGACGATGGTGGTTTACAGTCCGTAAATCACTTTACGGGCCGTATACCACTTCACGACCACTGTGCTGAATAAAATTCCATAACTTTTTCATTTCCAAAAAAATTCACGAATCATCACCCCTTGCTTAGTAAAACACCCCACACTCATACTCTTGTCGTTCTATTTCTTGTACATGTACGGGGACTTTTTCAAGGTGTAACATTGCCCCTGGTTGCTCTTGGTCGACGATCCACCTCTTCAACTCATACTTTTATATAGTTTAGGTTTAAAAAAAAGAAATTTGTCTATTACAAATTTAAAACTAAAAAAATGGAAGAAATTGCACGAATTGTCCTTCAAATGGGCTGGCAAAAATGCTGCACATGCAGCGCGTGGTATAGAAATTCAACTGAATGTATCCATCATTATTGACTCAATGGAGGATACTTTGACAATTACATGGATATTGCTTGATTTTTTAATATGGGGTCCACATTGTTTTTTGGGATATTGCTTATTTTTTAATATGGGATCCACGTTTTTTTTTATATTGCTTGATTTTTTAAAATATGGGGTCCATGTTTTTTTTTTCAACATGATTTTGAGGTACAAAATAGTACCACATTTTTTTTAGAATGTCTAAAAAAAATGATATATTTTTATGTTTAGAAATCATTTAACTTGAAATTTTTCCTTTTACCTTTAATGAAATTATTTAAATTCACACAAATATCTGTGACTTATTTTAAACCACAAATTAGGACAGAGAGAGTACCTTTTAGTAATATAATTATGAATTTTTTATTACAGAAAATATTATAATTCAATTAATTGAGAATATCAATAAATTATTTTACTTAGTCCACTTCTCCCATATATGAATTTCCTAGTTTGGTTCTCTATTGAAAGATTTGAAATTCACCTTTTCTTACCGAGTTTCATGCCATCTTCTCTTTCTACTCAACAATACTGAAAAGCGCTTTCATGTGTCAGCATCTGCTGTAGTCTTAAATTTTTAAGTATAGACCAACTTTATCATTTTAAGAAAACATGTATATACGTTTCTTGACCGTTTATATTTCGTCTTCTTGATGTTATTCCTCATTATTTGTGTGAGACGTATGTGTCTAAACTTATACCCAAAAGTATAAGTTTTAAATCTTTCGATTTTATGACTTCTTTAGCGGTTTTTATGTTCAATTTAAATCGTTATTTCTTTTTTTCCGAACTTCTCTTCTTTATATTTTCTCCAAACATACCTTTACCATTTTCTGAACTTATTATCATTATTTAAATATCTTATTTTTTTCTGTTGCAATTGTCTCCTATTTCTTCACATGGACCCCGCCTTAATTTTTTTTCCTAGCAATTGTCTCCTACTTCTTCACGCGGATCCCACCTTTATTTTTATTTTTTTTCAATTATCTCCTAATTCTCCACGCGGACCTCACCTTAATTTTTTTTTTGCCAAACCCATCGACAAATACCTGTGGTCGTCCACTTCTTTCACTTGAGCACCTAAAGTAGCCCTTGTTCCATTTAGATACTTCAAGTGGGTCATTTCTATTCTACTTAGACACTTTTTGCACCGTTATCGGAGTAAAACTAACACCAGTCGTCTCCTATATGGATTAAGTGGTCAATTAAATTGTGCCAGCTCATTTAAATTGTGCCAACTCAATTAAATTGTGCCAATTCATTTTAATTGTAAATTCACTAATTTGTAAATTCGTGGAGTTTTGACCATTAAAAATTGGGGCTTTTGGGCTGGTTGGATGTGCAATGAGGTGGCGCCCCCTTTGGTGTTGGTTTTGCTCCGATAACGATGCAAAAAGTGTCTAAGTGGAATAGGAATGACCCACTTGAAGTGTTTAAATGGAACAAGGGTCACTTTAGGTACTCAAGTGAAAGAAGTAGATGACCACAGGTGTCTGTCGATGGGTTTGGCCTTTTTTTTTTTTTTTTTTATAATCTCTACTATTATAGAAGAGTGGGCCCCACCTTAAATTTATTTATTTTTCATATTCCAACTATTATAGAAGATTGGATCTCGCCTTTTTTCTTTTACAATTTTTCTACTATTAAAAAAAATTGGGGCCCACCTTATTTTTTAATTTTTTTAATGACGAACGACGAAAAAGTGAGCAACTCACTCTTCTAACATGAGTTGGAGGTAAAAAATAGTACCACATTTTTTTTAGACTGTCTAAAAAAAATAATATATTTTTATGTTTAGAAATCATTTAACTTGAAATTTTTTCTTTTACCTTTAATGAAATTATTTAAATTCACACAAATATCTATGACTTGTTTTAGACCACAAATTAGGACAGAGAGAGTACCTTTCAGTAATATAATTATGAAGTTTTTATTACAAAAAATATTATAATTCAATTAATTGAGAATATCAATAAATTATTTTACTTAGTCCGCTTCTCCCGTATATGAATTTCCTAGTTTGTATCTCTATTAAAAGATTTGAAATTCACCTTTTCTTACCGAGTTTCATGTCATCATCTCTTTCTGCTCAACAATACTGAAAAACACTTTCATGTGTCGACACCTGCTATAGTCTTAAATTTTTAAGTATTGACCAATTTCATCATTTTAAGAAAATATGTGTATACGTTTCTTGACCGTTTATATTTCATCTTCTTGATGTTATTCCTCATTATTTATGTGAGACGTATGTGTCTAAACTTATACCCAAAGATATAAGTTTTAAATCTTTTGGTTTTATGACTTCTTTAGCGGTTTTTGTGTTCAATTTAAATCGTTATTTCTTTTTTTCCGAACTTCTCTTCTTTATATTTTCTCCAAGCATACCTTTACCATTTTCTGAACTTATTATCATTAGTTAAATATCCGATTTTTTTCTGTTGCAACTGTCTCCTACTTCTTCACGTGGACCCCACCTTAATTTTTTTATCCTAGCAATTGTCTCCTATTTCTTCATGCGAACCCCACCTTTATTTTTATTTTTTTGCAATTATCTCCTAATTCTCCACGCGGACCTCACCTTATTTTTTTTTAATCTCTACTATTATAGAAGCGTGAGTCCCGCCTTAAATTTGTGTTTTTTTTTTCATTCCTACTATTATAGAAGATTGGATCCCACCTTTTTTTTTTTTTTTACAATTTTTCTACTATTAAAAAAGATTGGGGCCCACCTTATTTTTTAATTTTTTTAATGACGGACGACGAAAAAGTGAGCGACTCACTCTTCTATATAGTTAATAAAACTGAAATATTAATACATATTTGATAATTTTTTAGTTGTTTGGTATAAGATTCAACATACTAAGTATAATATTTTGGTTATTATATTTTTTAATCACGCATAAATACAACATTTACAAGTAATTAATGAGTCAATTTATGTATTATTTTATGCGGAATAAAAAATAGAATAACTAATAGTCCAATATGAATATCTAAATTCTGCATAACTAATCCCTTCATAACTGATTTCTGCATAACTAATTTATATATTAGTAATACATGCATAACTCACACTAGCAACCAAGCGACCCCTAAAGGTTGTGATAACAACAACAACAACAACAACCCAGTGAAATCCCACAACGTGGGGTCTGGGGAGGGTAGAGTGTATGCAGACCTTACTCCTACTAAGGTAGGACGGCTATTTCTAAAAGACCCTCGGCTCAATAAAAAGCATAAAAAGAGGTCAGATGAGGCTAAGAAATTCAAAGCGATATGAAAATGCAAATAACGAAAGCGACACAGATAAAATAGAATAATCAAAGTACAGGAAATAATAGATAATAGTAGAAATCAAAGCACAAAAGATTATACTGCGATAATGCGCCTACTAATAAGGAAGGATAACGAGACTATCTACCAGCCTTCTACCCTAATGTGGGTCCTCCAAACCCTCCTATCTAAGGTCATGTCCTCGATAAGCTGTAACTGTGCCATGTCCTGTCTAATCACCTCTCCTCAATATTTCTTCGGCCTACCCCTACCTCTTCTGAAACCATCCATGGCCAACCTCTCACACCTCCGCACTGGGGCATCTGTGTCTCTCCTCTTCACATGCCCAAACCATCTCAGTCTCGCTTCCCACATCTTGTCTTCCACCGAGGCCACTCTCACCTTGTCCCGAATAGCCTCATTCCTAATCCTGTCACTCCTGGTGTGCCCACACATCCATCTCAACAATCTCATCTCGGCAACTTTCATCTTTTGGACGTGAGAGATCTTAACTGGCCAACACTCCTCCCCATACAACATAGTCGGTCTAACCACCACTTTGTAGAACTTGCCCTTAAGTTGTGGTGGCACCTTCTTGTCACATAGCACTCCGAAAGCGAGCCTCCATTTCATCCACCCTGCCCCAATACGATGTGTAACATCATAGTCAATCTCCCCACTGCCTTGCATGATAGACCCAAGATACTTGAAACTACTTTTCTTCTGGATGGCCTGGGTACCAAGCCTAACCTCCACGCCAACCTCCTGAGGTGCTTCACTGAACTTGCACTCCAAGTACTCTGTTTTGGTCCTACTCAGCTTAAACCCTTTAGACTCCAAGGTATGTCTCCAACCCTCCAGCTTAGCGTTAACTCCGCTACGAGTCTCGTCGATCAGGACTATGTCATCCGCGAAAAGCATACACCATGGCACCTCACCTTGAATTTGTCGTGTCAATCCATCTATTACCAAGGCAAATAAAAACGGACTAAGAGTTGATCATTGATGCAACCCCATCACAACTGGGATGTGCTCTGAGTCCTCTCCTACTGTCCTTACCCTAGTTTTGGCTCCCTCATACATACATGTCCTTGATCACCCTAATGTACGCCACAGTTACACCTTTAGCCTCCAAACATCTCCATAGGATCTCTCTTGGAACTTTGTCGTAAGCCTTTTCTAGGTCGATGAATACCATGTGTAAGTCCCTCTTCCTCTCCCTATACTGCTCCACCAGTCTCCTCACAAGATGGATGGCTTCTCTAGTTGAGCGTCCCGGCATGAATCCGAACTGGTTCTCTGAAATAGACATGTCTATCCTCACCCTCATCTTCACCATCTTTTCCCACACTTTCATAGTATGGCTTAGCAGTTTGATACCTCTATAGTCTATAGTTGTTGCAACTCTGGATATCCCCCTTGTTATTGTATAGAGGGATCATTACGCTCGACCTCCATTCTTCGGGTATCCTTGTCGTCTTAAAGATGACATTAAACAGCCTAGTCAGCCACTCCAAAGATGACATTAAACAGCCTAGTCATCTTCGGGCATCCTTGCGCTCTTCCAAAATTCCCCAGGAATCTCGTCAGGTCCGGTCGCTCTTCCCCTGCGCATCCTACGAACAGCACCCTTAACCTCCTCAACCTTAATACTCCTGCAATACCCAAAATCGTGACGCCTCCCTGTATGTTCCAAATCTCCCAACACAATGTCTCTGTCCCCTTCTTCATTCAAGAGTTTGTGGAAGTATGACTGCCATCTCCGTCTAATGAGAGTCTCCTCTACCAATACTTTTCCATGTTCGTCCTTGATGCACTTCACTTGATCCACATCGCGTGCCCTTCTCTCCCTCGCCTTGGCTAGCCTGAACAATTTCTTATCCCCGCCTTTCTCTTCTAGTTCAGCATAAAGGCGTTCAAAAGCTGTCGTTTTGCCTTCGAAACAGCCAACTTCGCCTCCTTCCTCGCTATCTTATAAAGTTTCCTATTCGTCCACTTCTCTACCTCATCCTTGCTTTCTATCAACTTCGCATACGCCACCTTCTTTGCTTCTACCTTCTCTTGCACTTCTCCATTCCACCACCAGTCCCCTCGATGCCGACCATGACTACCTGTCGAGACCCCCAACACTTCCCTTGCTACAACCCTAATGCAACTAACCGTCCTATCCCACATACTGGTCGCATCCCCACTACTAACCCAGGCCCCCATATCCTTAAATTTCTCTCCCATTTCCAGGGCACTAGTCGTGGTCAAACTCCCCCATCTGATCCTAGGTCGGTCATCCCTGACCTCTTCTTCCTCGTCATCTTGATCCCTAAATCCATCACCAAGAGCTTATGTCAGGTTGTAAGATTGTCGCTCGAAATGACCTTACAGTCTTTGCACAGACTTTTATCATCCTTCCTAAGGAGTAAAAAATCTATCTGAGTCTTAGCCACCGAACTACGGAAGGTTACCAAGTGCTCCTCCTTTTTTGGGAAACTCGAATTGGCTATCACCAACCCAAAAGCTCTTGCAAAATCCAAAAGTGAAACTCCTCATCCATTTCTGTCCCCGAAGCCAAAGCCTCAATGCACATCATCATAACCTCCCGAAATAGACCCGATGTGCCCATTGAAATCCCCTCCCACGAAAAGTTTCTCAGTAGGCGGTATGCCTCCCACTAACTCATCCAAATCCTCCCAAAAGCGCCTCTTCTCCTCCTCGCCTAAGCCCGCTTGCGGCGCATATGCACTAATAGTGTTCAAAGTGAGCCCTTTAACGACCACCTTAATCGACATCATCCTATCCGTGACTCTCCTAACCTCTACCACCTGATCCTTTAAATCACTATCTACTAAAATGCCTACCCCATTCCTGTACTTCAATCTACCAGAGAACCAAAGCTTATATCCGTCTACCTCCTTAGCTTTAGGACCTACCCATTTGGTCTCTTGAACACAAGCTATATTAATCTTCCTCTTCTTAAGAATCTTAACTAGCTCTATGGACGTCCCCGTTAACGTCTCAATGTTCCAAGAGCCTACTCTCAGCCTAGATGCTCCTTTAACACACTTACCCCTCCTAACCCTCGTCCCCGTCCCCGAACGAGAACATGACCCTAGTCTACCATCAATACCCAAAGCCACGAAAACGAGTATGAACTAATAAATTATTCAAAGGTCTAAAGTCAGCAAAATGTAACTACAAGTGTATGAACAAAGAATAGATATGGCAATCGGAGGTACCAACTCTAGTTGAACTGAACCTGGTCGCCGCCGGAAAACACTGTTCAACGTCGGAGTTACTGTTCACTACCGAGGTACTATTCACTGTCGGCGTACTGTTCACAACGACCTGAAAGGGAGAAGAGAAGAGGGGGGGGAAAGGAAAGAGAAAAGGAGAGAGAAAGAGAGGACTGGCCGGAAAAAGATGCCACAAAAGGTCGCCGGCGACGGAGCAGCGGCGTTCTGGCAGCGCCAGACGCAGATAAAAAAGGGTAAAAAAGGAGAAGAGAAGAAGAAGAGGAGAAGAAGAAAAAGGAAGAGAGAAGAAAAGTAAATCTGGCCGGAAAAGTAGTCGGGGTTACCTGGTCGCCGACACTATATTTTATACCTTTAATTAGATATATCGGGTTAAATCTTAAATATGGAGTCTCCTTTAATAGAATGTGCTTTGTCTAAGAAATAAAAAAAATCGACGCTAGTCTGAATTAACAGACTTCGAAGAAATATCGAACACCGAATGAAAACAAACAAAAATCTATGAATCAAAGATATTTTGAAGAGAATATGCACATTATTCCTATAACATGACTGTCCATTCGCATCTGATAATTGCTCTATAAAGTCTTTTTCTTTTATGTTTCTCAACCAAATAAAGAGATCACTTATATGTTAAGACATTTCTTTCATGGACCCTTGTGCAGATTTTTACATGAATTAATTTTGTCTATCCCTTTCCTTTAACTTCTTGATATATGTAACAGAGAGTTTGACGTGCATTTGTTAAGATAAACTAGCCAACAAATATTATTATGTTGTTTAATTTTGTCTGTTCTAGATATGTTAGTACAATTTTTTTTTAAAATGTCTTACACTATTAAAAGCTTCTCTATAATTTATATGGAACTTCTTTTTCTTATTAAGTTTCAATATGGAGTTTGTACGAAAACCCACGATACGCTCAAATTACACCTATTAATGGCGTAAAGCGGACGTTGTCAAATATAGTAACCCAAACAAGGTTGGAGTCGAATCCCACAGGGAATATGCAGAGAAAAGGGTACTAATTGTATACGATACTAGTCTTTAAAGGCTTTAATCCTATTCCGAATAGTTTGAAAAGAGATTTGGTTTGTATTCGCTATTTTAAAGTGTTTGGAATTTGTTTGGATTTGGAGAACCAAAGTTGTGTCCCCGTGATGATTAGATGTTATGCTATGGGTGTCAATATGATATATTTCTAATGGGTCGGGGTTATGTATGCACTTAATCTCTAATGCACTTTCTAATATTTTCCAATAGTTAGAAAGTATTTCTTTTCATGATTTTCCCAAATGTAGAAAAGTTGTAAATAAGATTGATTAAACATGCTAAATAGAACTCATCTTATCCCTAAGCGAGTTCATTAAACGAGGGTTAGCGCCCCGAATCCTTGTTATATTATTTCAAATCACACCCTATTTCATCTTTCCAAATAAACTAGGATTTGTGCATGAACAAGTGTTTGCAACCACTAATGAACAATGAATGCGAGAAATAATAAAACACATCACAACCCATTCTATATATATACAATGTTAGACACCCATTACATAGCACCCATCATTTGGGTCCACAACTTTGATTAAAGAAATTACTCACACATTATGGTCTCAAAAGTAGTAAGCAATAAATGAGACATAAAGCTTATAAAGTGTGATAAAGATGATGAAAAATGGAATCTTGTTGTCTTCACTAAGCTCCAAAAGGGGAGTATTCAATGCTCACCCACCAATGGAACTTTGTTCACGTGGTTACAATTAAAATTGGCTGCAAAAAAAAAAACCTAAAATGTTCTTTAAATAGGCTCCAAAAAACGCACAGCAGCGACTGACAAAATTGCCCCTGATAGCAAGATCGACGGACCGTCTATCGTTCGACGATCCGTCAATTTCTCCGTCCTTTGTACCTTCAGCAATGTGTTCCATTCGACGGTGCCGTCGACCAGTTCGACGCTCCGTCGAGTATTCCGTCTTTCTCTCTTCTTGTTGAGAGATCCTGATTGTCGACACAAACGACGAAGCGTCGATCAGTTCGACGCTTAGTCGATTCCTCCGTCCTTTGTCGTCTTCAACTTTGTCATCACTGGAAAATCGAGCTTATCGACGCTTCGAAGGACAGTCGGTCGACTGATCGACGGAACGTCGATTCTTCATTTCTGACCAATTTTTCCTTTGTTCTTTGCTCTTTGCTTTTGGGCCATTGTTTTCCTAAAACACAACAAAACATATTAACGAGAACCAAACTTACTTGAAAACAACCAAAATTCATAGTAAAAAAGCGTCGAATGTGCCACAAATCCGCGGCACATCAACCCGATAATTACTTTCTCGAGCTAAATATCATAAGGTCCATTATCAAGGTTGATGAGGTTATTTACCCCCTGTTTGGATGGTGGTTTCCCGTGGTTCATTAATGTATGGTTTTCTAGGAAACTATGTTTGTTTCCATTATTCTTAAAATTATGTGGTATGGTGTTGTAAACCCGTGGTTCATTCCATGGTTATATAACCATGAAAAGTCCCAATTTTTGAAACCACGGATTTGGTGGTTTTTCCGTGGTTACGAATTTCATTTCTCCATTATACCCTCCACCCTCCACCATCCACCCCACCCCACCCCACCCTCACCCTACCACTCACCCCACCCACCCCTGCCCCACGCTACCACTCACCCCCACCCACCACCCGCCAATCACCCTACCCCCGCCCTACCACCCACCCCCCGCCACTCACCCCACCCTCACCCCCGCCCTACCACCCACCCTCACCCCCAACTACCCCACTCCTCTGCCACCCACCCCCCACCACCCCAACCACCAACCACTACCCCTCACCACCGCCCAACCCCACCCCACAACAACTCACCCCCACCCTCATCCCACACTACCTACCCCTCCACCACCCCTACCCACTACCCCTCACCACCACCCAACCTCACCCCCACAACCACTTACCCCCACCCTACTACCCACTACCCCCACTCTCATCTCACAATCACCCACCTCACACCACTCACCCCTCCCCCACCCACTACCTACTTATTTTTTAAAATTCCTATTTTATTCTTTACCTGAATTTTATTAATATATATAAATTATTTCTAATTAAGAGTTAAGGGTATTTTAGTAAACTTACAAGTTATTATACAGTACCATACAGTCAAACCAAACAATACAAATGTTATTAAACCACAGCAAACGATACAGTCTATCCAAACATTGTATTCATTAATACAGTACAATACAATACAACACCCTACTGTACCATACCATACTGTACATTAATGAACCACGGCAAACAACCATCCAAACAGAGGGTTAGAATTCATTATATACCACTCACGTCATTCGACGAATTATGACACCAAAGACCATTGGCTTCCTTTTGTTGTGTTTCTCCACTACATGATAAGAACTACTCTCAACCATCTTCATATCTTGCGTCATTGAACAAACAATTCTGATTTTAATTTGTTGAGGTAATTAAGCCTATCCAAAACATCTTAATATTGCGTTATATTGTCCGATTCGCCATAATCTGTGCATAATTTTTCCCAAGAAACACATCATTAGGGATATGCATACCCGAACTTTATCTTTTCTTATCCACTTTCAATAGAGAACTTTAATTATGAACAGAATCCAACAACATTATCCCTAAATGATCGTCTAAATTTCCCTATTAGAAAATTATATAGTAGCTATTATAGAACTTGATTAACTTTTTTTTTTTTCATTTTCTCTTGTTGAACTCTCAACATAATTTAATTTACAAAGATAACAAAGATATTAAAATTAAAGTTGTCACTGAGCACTAAAATCACATCAGAGTTACAACTCGGTGGTCTACAAATGGTGTGCTAAATTATTCACACGTACTTCAAACAAATGTTCTAGAAGTATGAGAAGTATATAAAATTTTCCAACAACATACCCGGTGTGATTCCACAGGTAGAGTCTGGGGAGGGTACGATGTGTGCATACCTTACCTCTACCTTTATGGGGTAGAGAGATTACGTTGTTTTCATAAACCCTCAACTCAAAGAAACATAGTCAATGCAAAATGCAAGAAAAAATAAAACAGCAAAATATCAAGATACAAATTAAACAAATGACTCAATATATAGTAAGTAATACACACATAAAGATAATGATCTACACAATATCAAAATAATATAAAATTTTCCAAGCTGAAAAAATACTTTTACTTCAATCTTGATCTGATTAATACAAAGTAGTAGTATCAAAACAATTTAAGTACTTGTGAACGGGAAAAAAAGTAAAAAGGAACTACTTGTCCTACTCCTAGATCATTAGCTTCCTTTTCTCATTTTTCTTTCCTTTAGCTTTTACTGTGGTCCACTTGTTGTCATTTGTTTCTATACCAGCAACCTATGCCCGTGCAATGCACAAGATCCAACTTAATTAATTTGGTTATTCAATTTAGTTAGTTTTTATGATTTGTATATTTTATAAAGGAAACCTATGCCCGTGCAATGCACAAGATCCAACTTAATTAATTTGGTTATTCAATTTAGTTAGTTTTTATGATTTGTATATTTTATAAAGGATACTGCGATTCTCTTTAGTGATTCTCCATTTTTTTTTCTTTTCCTCTTATTTTTCCCCTTAATTTCTCAATTGTTGTTAAAATTTGTCTTATTTTGGTTATGTCCGCCTCTTTTTATATTTAGGAAGTTGACAATTCAAATATCCTACATGTCAAGTTTATAATCACAAGATTCAAAGAATATTTTATTATATTATACACATTTTTAATTTAGAACCACAAGATTCAAAAGTCTATTTTTATTTTTTTAAACTCCGTGTGGTCAAACGTAGACACTTAAATTGAGACAGAGGGAGTATATGTCAAATGAAGGAAATGAAATGACAATTGAGACACTGCGGACACGTGGAGACTTAAAAAGTAAACACATAAGAGGTTGTATTAATGTTAAACTTCTGAAATGTATACATGTTAGTCCCGGCTTAGAGTACAATTTCAGTTGCTTTTTGTACAACTTATTGTTGTTGTGTTGGTCCACCTTGGGCGTTTGTTGTTAAATAAAAAAAAAATTATCTTATTTTGGTTATGTCCGCCTCTTTTTATATTTAGTAAGTTGATAATTCAAATATCGTCAAGTTTATAATCACAAGATTCAAAAGATATTTTATTATATTATACACATTTTTAATTTAAAACTACAAGATTTGAAAGTCTATTTTTATTTCTTAAACTCCGTGTCTAGTCTAACGTAGACACTTAAATTGAGACAGAGGGAATATATGTCAAATGAAGGAAATGAAAGGACAAATAAGACACTCCTGACCCGTGGGGACTTAAAAAGTAAACACACCTGAAATGTACACATGTTAGTCCCTGCTTAGAGCGCAATTTCAGTTGCTTTTTGCAACTTATTGTTGTTGTGTTCGTCCACCTTGGGCATTTATATATAATAAGAAAAATATAGAATAGAAAAATAGACATATATTTTTATTAATGTGACCAAGTAATATGGGACGAAGGGAGTACTTCATTTATTAATTCTTAAAGAAACGTGAAAAGTCAAGTATAGTAATTTGGCCAAGTAATATGGGACGAAGGGAGTACTTCATTTATTAATTCTTAAAGAACGTGAAAAGTCAAGTAATGTGGCCAAGTAATATGGAACGGAGGGAGTACTTCATTTATTAATTATTAAAGAACATGAAAAGTCAAAAATGAACAAGTAAAAGTGCACAGAGAAAATAAATGTGTCGGAGAATTAAAATTGAAGTGCATACATGTATACATGAGAAGAGAATAAATATTCAGCAAGAACTTGAAAAGTCAAAAGTGAACAAGTAAAAGTGCACGGAGAAAATAAATATGTGTCGGAGAATTAAAATTAAAGTGCATATGTGTATACATGAGAAAAGAATAAATATTCAGTACTATGACATATGTTCATGTGAGATTTATTAATTCTTAAAGAACGTGAAAGTCAAAAGTGAACAAGTAAAAGTGCACGGATAAAAAATAATTTGTGTAGGAGAATTAAAATTGAACTGCATACGTCTATACATGAGAAGAGAATAAATATTTAACAAGAACGTGAAAAGTCAAAAGTGAATAAGTAAAAGTGCACGGAGAAAATAAATGTGTCGAAGAATTAAAATTGAAGTGCATACGTCAATACATGAGAAGAGAATAAAATAATAAATATTAAGTACTATGACATATGTCCACGTGGGATAGAAAAGTAATTGGTTAAAGTGTACAAGTTATATAGCTTTTGCTACGAGCATTCATTGCGTGTACAATTTATAAAGCTTTTGGTACAAGCAGTCAATGCTATGTTGGTCCCTCTTTCACACTTATATATAATAGAAATTTGTATGTATAAATATACATGGTGTTTACTGGTAATCTATACAGAAATTAATGAGCGCTCGTGAACCCGCACAACATGTGCTACGTCGGCAACTGTACTAAGGGACAAGAGTTTCCTTTTCACTAATGTCATATTTTATTAATGATCAACACGATATCAAAATAATATAAAATTTTCCAAGCTGAAAAAATACTTTTACTTCAATCTTGATCTGACTAATACAAAGTAGTAGTATCAAAACAATTTAAGTACTTGTGAACGGGAAAAAAGGTAAAAAGGAGCTGCTTGTCCTACTCCTAGATCATTAGCTTCCTTTTTTCATTTTTCTTTCCTTTAACTTTTACTGTGGTCCACTTGTTGTCATTTGTTTGTATATTTGTATGTATAAAATATGACATTAGTGAAAAGGAAAAATCTTGTCCCTTAGTACAGTTACCGACGTAGCACATACTGTGCGGGTTCACGAGTGCTCATTAATTACTGTACAGATTTTGTATGTATATATATTAATAAAATTAATTATTAATTAAATATTTATAAATATTTTATTATGAATTCAATTATTATATATATTAATTTGATATCATTGTATGCACCTATAAACTCCAAATTTTGAATCTTATTCCGCCTTAATAACCATGCCCACTACTGAATTTGTAAGTGAGTTTCATCATTTCGTGAAAGCCTTTTTGTATTACTTTTTACTTCCAACAGTAATTACCAGTAAACACCATGTATATAAAGAGAGAAGAGATCATATTCTCTGCGTTTAAAAAAGAATTGAGGAATTTGAAGTACGAGAGAATCAAATTCTCAAAATTTCGATCTCAATTAAGTATCAATTTCTTTAAAAAAATTAAGAAAATAAAAAGTTATATATTTAGATACCAGATAAAAATACTCCATCTTTCTAATTTATGTGGCAGTATTTGATTGGGTATGAAGTTTAAGAAAAAAGAAAAAAAAATGAAATTTGTGGTCTAAACAAACCATAAATATTTATGTCTATACACCATCTTCTTAAGGATAACATATAAAGTTAAAATTGTTTCTTCTTTTAGGGACACGCTAAAAAGGAAAGTATACCACGAAGAAATACTATAAATTATAATTTTTTATTCATAAATGTTTTTAAGAATAAAAATTATTTAACTCACCAAATAAATGCCTTATAAAATGAAACAACGAAAATAATGATATTCTCGCGTGTATCAAA
Organism: Lycium barbarum; assembly: GCF_019175385.1. Classification (NCBI taxonomy): domain Eukaryota; kingdom Viridiplantae; phylum Streptophyta; class Magnoliopsida; order Solanales; family Solanaceae; genus Lycium; species Lycium barbarum. The sequence goes on from NC_083343.1 coordinate 11,837,881, forward strand.
TATTAAACAATAATATATTAAATCACAATAATATTAATTAAGAAAGATTGATGAAGTATCATTATAGGTCAAGGTTTAAAATACAAGGTCAAAGTTTAATTTGAATATGATATCTGGTGAATTAGCTATTGATTAAATGGATTAGACATTTATGCTATTAACTTTTCTTATTTAGGTAGGAAATTGAAAGGAAAAATCAAGACTAGAAGTTGAAACAAATATATTGATAATAAATTAAAATTTAAAAAACTAACACACATAGAGTGACATTTTAGAGACGTAGAGAATAATCTGGAAAACTAAAAAAGTGGATCAACAATTTGATTTAGGTAGGAAATTGAAAGGAAAAATCAAGAGAATTGAAAGGAAAAATCAAGACTAGAAGCTGAAACAAATATATTGATAATAAATTAATAATTTTAAAACTGACACACATAGAGTGACATTTTATTTTAAGACACAGAATAATCTGGAAAAATAAAAAAAGTGGGACAATAATTTGATTAGAAATTAGTTATAAATGGAACCCACAATAAGTGAGGGTATTTTTGTGAAACAAAAGTTTGGCAAATCTAATAAAGCATATAGCGAGAATAATCCCATTTTTATTCCACTCCTCGTCCTTAAAAATCTAGAACAACTTGCCTTTTTGCCTTTAAGGGCCCACATTTCTTACTAATTCACTATCTTCGTCCTCAATTTCTCAAAAAGTCAAAAAAGTGGACATTTCACTTTGCTTACGTGGTACAACAAGTACTTTCTTTTTAATGCCACGGGATTTGGAGCTGCAGCTTTTTGAACATTTCCCGAAAAGTTTCTTTACTGTTACTAAAACAAGAAAAAAATAATACTCCCCCCTGCTTCTAAAATAAGAATGTTTTGGATTTTTCATTTTATTTTAAAATAAATAGTGTTTTAGAATAGAAATTGATATTATTCTTTTAAAATTATCCTTATTTATATATTTAAAAATTATTAAATAGTTTTTTTCAGGAAATATATAATTTAGAAAAAGGTAAAATTTAATTAGGAATAAATTAGTAAAACACTCATAATTTTCTATAAGTGTGACCAATTTCTTAAGGAATTTGCGTAAGCTAAAAACATCATTTATTATTATGAATGGAGGAGTACAGAAATAGTTTTGTAAATAACATTTTACTACCTATAACTTGTTTAAATATGAATAGGATCCCTGCTTTCTTTTTTCTTGTAGGACATTATTTACTTTTCCCCCCAAATTCATGTAATCTTACTTTTGATATGATGAATTTAATTCCATTTAAAAGCCTATCTCTTCCATAAAAGGGAAAATGAATGCAATACAATTCTTTTTACATCGTGTCATTCAATTATTGTACTTGCTTACCTTGTTGAAATTTTAAATAGGGAAGAAATAAATGTGATATAATTTTTTTCACGTCATTTCATTCAATTATCATACTTATTTACCTTCTTGATTTTAATTAAAAAAAATAGCATTTTATGTTTTTTGTATACCTATCGATAAAAAATAAAGAAAATACTTTAAAAAAAAAACTAAATTCAGTAAAAAGTCTTTGTAAAATTTTCACTAATAAATGTTGACATGTAAGTTCTATATAGAGAAATTAAACCAATTTATAGGTTTAAATTTCTCATTTAAGTTTTCACTAAATAATTAAACACTGATTTCTTTACTAGGGGTCACAAAAGTGAGTCGTCTCTGAAGTCGTTATCCTTTTTCTATTGAATCTGATCCATCGATGAAAGTTCTTTCTTTTGTAGCCTTGAAGAGTACAATGGTAAATTCTTATTCTTTCTCCGGCGATATCACATACCTCTGGAAGAGTCTTTCTGCATGTGATATTTGCCTGACATTTTAGATTACCTCAACGAAAATGATTTGTTTAGACGTTTTTCTTAATCTATCAGTGGATTTGGTTATTTAACATTTTTTTTTTGCAAGTATTAATGATTAGTGGTGATCAGTGAATAAGTTTTTTTAGCTTAGAAAGGGTTAAAAGCACCGAATGTATTTACACCATCATCGGTAACGCCATGAATGACGCGTTTTACATATGCCAATTCTCAGTCCAACACATTCAATTACACTGTTAATTTGACATATTACGCAATGTATTTGTACAATCATCATCTACATATAAGGTATTTCTACATTAACACCATTAATGACACATTTTACGGTTGTCAATTCTCAATCGAAAACATTCAATTATAAAATTAATTTAACATATGTATTACTTTTTAAAAGTTGAGTGATTTTTTAATTTTGACGAAAAAGTTTACAGGAATCATAACACAAATTCATTCTCCTTCCATTCCAATTTATATGACACCTTTAGAATTTCAACAGTCAATCAAATTCTTCTTTTGACCAAAATTTTCTTATACACCTCCATCTTAAGATGTTAATTATTGTAATTTAATTTTATATAATTTCATGGTTAAAATTTAAATATCAACTGTGCCACATAAATTAGAATAGAATAAAGTATAAAAATGTGACTTCACTTTTACTCTCTTTTTAAAAAAGAAGAATCTCCTATATATATTAGCATCCTATTCTCTTAGCCAACTTAAAAATATTCTTCCTTTTTAGCTCAATTCATTTTTCTTCTACTATTTCTCTTTACTGTCCTTATCATTTCATCACCTCCCCTAGTAGTTCTTTCAAACTCCCAACACATAAATCTAGAACCATCTATTCTTCTCCACTAATCTCTCTCTCACTCTCTATACATATAAATATTCACATTTACAGGGCGGCGGAGATGGCGGGGAATGATTGGATAAACAGTTATTTAGAAGCGATATTGGATGTAGGACAAGGTGTTGATGATAAGAAATCATCCTTGTTGTTGAGAGAAAGAGGAAGGTTTAGTCCGACGAGGTATTTTGTTGAAGAAGTTATTACTGGTTTTGATGAGTCTGATCTACATCGCTCTTGGATCCGAGTAAGTTTTAATTACTGCAACTCTATTAATGTGTGTTTTGATGTGAAAATGTTTTATCGAAAATAGCTAGCAGAGCTTCTATTTGTATCCGAGAAAAGTTTGAATTTTACTGTATAATTGTGTGTTTTTGGTTTGTTTGTAAATTTTATGAATATCTGAATGTTCTCTGTAATGAATATATTTAGCGGAGCTCCTATTTCGATCTGAGTAAATTTGAATTTTACTGTATTAATGTGTGTTTTGTGTTTGTTTGATGTGAAAATGTTTTATTTGTAAAATTTTATGAGAGTCTGAATGGTCTCTGTAATCGAAAATAGCTAGTAGAGCTCTTATTTGGATCCGAGTAAGTTTGAATTTTACTGTATTAATGTGTGTTTCGATGCGTTGTTTGAAGGAAAATATTTTATTCATGAAAAATTCTATGAGTCTCTGAATGCTCTTTGTAATGAAAATAGCTAGTAGAGCTCCTATTTGGATCCGAGAAAGTTGAATTTTACTGTATTATTGTGTGTGTTTTGGTTTGTTTGATGTGAAAATGTTTTTATTTGTAAAATTTTATGAGTATCTGAATGCTCTCTGTAATCGAAAATAGCTAGTAGAGCTCTTATTTGGATCCGAGTAAGTTTGAATTTTACTGTATTAATGTGTGTTTCGATGAGTTGTTTGAAGGAAAATATAAAAAATTCTATGAGTCTCTGAATGCTCTCTGTAATCTACACATTATAAAAATAGCTAGCAGTACGCCTATTACTCGCTCTTGGATCCGATTAAGTTGAATTATATACTTGAATTTTTTTTTTTGGGGAAGTGTGTATCAATGTGTATTTTTGGTTTGTTTGATGCATTTGTGTACTTGAATTTTGAAGGAAAATGTTTTATTCATAAATTCTATGAATCTTTGAATGCTCTCTGCAATCTCTGCACTGTCAAAATAGCTAGCAGCACTCTTAATTATAGTATATTAGGACAAAGCCTATTTTAACTCAATTTGAGGATCCTGCACTTGGTTGAAGAAGTAGAAAAATGGATAATTGTAGTGATAATTTGATTCTTTGCCGTAGTAAATAGGAGAGAAAAGATCGAATTTAATTATTTCGTTTTTGTTGTAAGTTATGTGATTTTTTTCTCGGATGAAATAGGCACAAGCTACTCGGAGTCTACAGGAAAATATTTTATTCATAAATTTTATGAATCTCTGAACGCTCACTGCAATGTCCACAATATGAAATAGCTAGCAGCACCTCTGTTTATAATAGTATGAAATCTACTTTAACTGAAAATAGGAAAATCTGTGTTCCTGAATAAATTTGACCATCTATCCTAACTAGACATGAATTTAAAATACCAAATCCTAACCAATTTTGGTACCTTACCAATCCTAATGAGGTAAATAACCTCTACTAATTAACAGGCATGAAGAAAATAAGAGCTAGAGAGAACTAGGTATTCTATGATCACCATGGAGTTTGTAATACAATCTAAAATGTTGAGGATTTGTTGTTTGTTTATGTGATTTTTTTGATGGATGAAATAGGCACAAGCTACTCGGAGTCCACAAGAGAGGAATACTAGGCTTGAGAATATGTGTTGGAGGATTTGGAATTTGGCTCGCCAGAAAAAACAGGTCTCTCTCTCTCTCTCTCTCTCTCTCTCTTTGTGTGTGTTTGTTTCAAGGGAATCCGTTGTTTCAAAAGTAGAATTTCTATTGTGTATGTATGGTTTTTCCTCTGTAGCTAAGGATAAAAGTAATTTACTTTTGTAGTGGAGATGGAAAGTTTTCAATTAATTTTATTTTTAATAATACAAAGACTGAGCTGAAATGAGCGTCAACTTTTCAGCCTGCCCACCATTTGTCCCATGGGAATAAAAAAAGTATAAAGATGAACATTATTGACAATTGGATACATTGATCTAAAAAGTCCACTTGACTGCATATGTTCATCGTTGTTTTTATATGTTTACTTTGTTCAATCTCTTGCTCTATCAAATGGAAAAACTGTCTGTTTACTTTGGTCAATCTATTAGAATATTTGCTCGCTATACTAGGGAACCTATATTTGTCAATATGCGTTTAACATTACATGTGAATAATGAGTTATACAGATCACTCCGTCAACTGTGTCTGATTCCAAAATTAGTTGGAGAATAACAAGCAATGTATGATTTTTATGGACTATTTTAATAGAAACATCAAATTTTTTGGTAATGATTGATCATTTGGAAGTCATTTTCTATCATTTAGCTTAATATTACTCAATTATATAATGATTTAGGCATTGCAAACTTGGCTACTTCAAATTTGTGAAGTTTCACGTAGGTTTTAGTTTGCATGCTTGCTAGTTTGTCCAGTTCCCAGTCAGTGATATGTTGTGTTCTTCCGTCACTAGTGGTCCCACTCCCGTTTTACTGGCTATTCATTTTATAAAGATGATCTGTAGAAGCGTTGCCATTTCAGTGGTGTTTTATAAAGTATAGGCATGTTCTACTTTCTCAAATTTCAGCCTTGTATTTATGTAGCTTGAGGGAGAGCAAGCTCAATGGAAGGCAAAACGCCGTCAAGAACGTGAGAAAGGTCGCAGAGAGGCAGTTGCTGATATGTCAGAGGATCTATCTGAGGGAGAGAAAGGAGATACAGTCAGTGAAATGTCATCTCTTGGTGAAAGTACCAGAGGTCGATTGCCTAGAATCAGTTCTGTTGAGACGATGGAAGCCTGGGTTAGTCAGCAGAGGGGAAAGAAGCTTTATATTGTGCTTATAAGGTGTGACTCAATCTTCTCCTGTAGTACTGTGTGATGAACTCGACTTTGAAACTTACTTCATATTCCAGTGCAATATCTATCTAAAGAGAAAATATGAAATACCATCATTGACCTTGTTCCTATAGTACCTTGAGGGACCATTCTTCAAATTTTAGTCTTACCTTCCTGTTTAAGCAAGGCAATTAGCAGCTTCAGAGCTTCTAGCTGCCTGCTTCATTCAGTTGAACTTTCTGTCTCACTAGAGAATTACAGCCTTTGTGTCTAATGGTTTTCTTCTTATTAACACTACATTCTTGCAGTTTACATGGTTTAATTCGGGGTGAGAATATGGAGCTTGGACGGGATTCTGATACTGGTGGTCAGGTGATTATTATTCCACGTGTTTTAACTAGTCATTATATTTATGCTTATGCAAATTCATCGTCTCTGCTCTTTGCCGTTGGAAAGCTACTCGCATTGTTCTCTTGCCTTCTGTTTGTCTTCTATGGCAGAAGAAGATTTTATGATCTTTATGTCCCTTTCAGGTGAAATATGTTGTTGAACTTGCGAGAGCCTTAGGGTCGATGCCGGGTGTATATCGGGTTGACTTGCTTACTAGACAAGTATCTTCGCCAGAAGTAGATTGGAGCTACGGTGAGCCGACAGAGATGCTGACACCAATAAGTACAGAAGGCTTGATGACTGAGATTGGGGAGAGTAGTGGTGCTTATATTATTCGCATCCCCTTTGGACCAAGAGAGAAATATATTCCAAAAGAACAACTATGGCCTTATATTCCCGAATTTGTTGATGGTGCACTCAATCATATTATTCAAATGTCCAAAGTTCTGGGTGAGCAAATTGGTAACGGCCGTCCTGTGTGGCCTGTTGCCATACATGGACATTATGCCGATGCTGGCGACTCAGCCGCACTCCTATCAGGTGCTTTAAATGTACCAATGCTTTTCACTGGTCACTCACTTGGTAGAGATAAGTTGGAGCAACTGTTGCGACAAGGTCGGTTGTCAAAGGATGAAATAAATTCAACCTACAAGATAATGCGGAGAATAGAGGCTGAGGAGTTAACTCTTGACGCTTCCGAACTTGTCATAACTAGTACAAGACAGGAGATTGACGAGCAATGGCGCTTGTATGATGGGTTTGATCCAATATTAGAGCGTAAGTTACGTGCAAGGATCAAGCGCAATGTCAGCTGTTATGGCAGGTTTATGCCTCGCATGTCTGTAAGTAGTGCATCACATCTCTAATATGCTAATATCTACTTCAATTCTAGTTGGATATGTGATTAAGCCAGTGAATGTGAAGCTCTCAGTTGCATTCAGTAGTTTCTGAAATAGGTAAATATCCACTATTTTTTTATGCAGGTGGCATTATTTCACATCACTACTTACAACGACAAGTTGAAAAATTTAGGTTTAAGGAAAAAAATTCCGTTCATAATCTGGGATTCTCTCAGCAGCATTAGTAACAGTTATATATGTCTATTATTTATATAATGGCAAAAAGAGAGATTTGATGAGTAATTTTAAAAAAAAATTCCTTCATGATCCAGGATTTTTCAGCAATATTAGTAATAGTTATATGTCCCAGACCCCACTTGTAGTCATATCTTGGTGAAAAGCGATTTTGATGAGTAATGGAACTTGATTTTATCTCTTTTTCTTCAAGCTGACCGTACAACTTATGTAAACCTTCAAGTTAAATTAGGTTCGACTTCTACTGTTGTGAATTTACCTGAAATGGCTGGCTGCATTTTTCTTTTGCAATTTCCTCAAGAGCCTCTTGTGATAAACTGAGCATCCATGGGCAGGTAATTCCTCCAGGGATGGAGTTCCACCATATTGTTCCACATGAAGGTGACATGGATGGTGAAACAGAAGGAAGTGGAGATGGAAAAGCACCGGATCCAGCTATTTGGACAGAGGTTTCCATCGACACCATCTTTCTTCTCCTTTGAGTGGCCTTCCACTTTTTCTGCATTCTTGTTTTCTTGCTAATTTCTTAATTTGATTTCCTGTTCCTAGATTATGCGCTTCTTTTCTAATCCAAGGAAGCCTATGATACTCGCCCTTGCTAGGCCTGATCCCAAGAAGAACCTCACTACTTTAGTGAAAGCATTTGGTGAATGTCGTCCATTGAGAGAGCTTGCTAATCTTGTAAGTTTGAGTTGACACCAGTGGTATAGGTGAATTGCGTGCTGTTACGGGGTAGGGAAGCTGAGCTAGCAGTGCAATTGATGTTCCTCTTTCCTTTCTTCTTTTTGCAGACTTTGATAATGGGTAATCGAGATAATATCGACGAAATGTCTGGCACCAGTTCATCACTTCTTCTTTCAATCTTGAAGATGATAGATAAGTATGATCTTTATGGTCAAGTCGCTTATCCCAAACACCACAAGCAGTCTGATGTTCCTGATATCTATCGTCTTGCTGCAAAGACTAAGGTACAGTCTGTAATTTTAATTTCAAGTGCATAGTTCTTTCACTCCCTTAGTTGATTTGATTGATTGTATGCATAGGGTGTGTCACTTCTTGGTTGAATATGTTCCAATTTTTTTTTTTTTTTTTTTTTTTTTTTTTTATTTTTATTTAGTAGTGTTTCTTTTTCTGTTTCCAATAGGTAATATGTGGAAAGTATTTCATGGTATATGAAACAACTCCTTTGCATTTTATCAGCGCATCATTACTCATTTTGTGCATAACTAGATTATACCAAGACAGAAACCACAGGAGGATGTTATTTGTCAATTAGATAAGTAATGATTTTTAGAACGCGGAAGAGACTGTTTTGTACCTTCTTCGTCATATTTCATGTAAATATAAGAGAATGGGCTCCTAATATGTCTCTCACGTGCATACCTGAAGCCACATCTAATAAAATGGATAGATAGAAAGGGTAGGATTATCGCATTGTAGTGGCGACAAAAGAGCAACTCTTATAAGTGTGGCATAAGAAACCTTCATTGCTTCCTGCTCATGAATTAAAAATATGGACAAATAATTCTAGATGATGTTGTCAAAGTTGGTTCAGCTATTTCTAGAAATGTGCATGGAACAGGGGTATTTGCTCCTCTTTCATAGTTTCATACACAGGTGCAGAAATACAGATAGTGGTAGCATGCTTGTATTCCCTTCAGCAATTAGTGGCTTCAGTAAACAATATGGTGATACTTCCTTCTTGAATTTCCTTTTTACAGGGTGTTTTTATTAATCCGGCTTTTATTGAGCCTTTTGGACTGACTTTGATTGAGGTATTCTTCTTCACTCAGAGGTTTAAGCTTTAGTTGCTAATTTTGTTATTCTTCATCATAAGTTGGTAAGTCTTCTTTATTGACTTGTGCACTTATCTCCTTTGCAACAGGCAGCAGCCTATGGTCTCCCAATGGTTGCCACAAAAAATGGAGGACCTGTTGATATACATAGGGTATGCTGTTGCATTTATGTCATATACTGCCTTTGATGCCTTCCATCCTGTTCTGACTAGCTTCCAACCAAATTAGATTCAAATTGATCTTCGACCCGTTTGCAGGTTCTTGACAATGGTCTCTTAGTGGATCCCCATGATCAGCAGGCAATCGCTGATGCTCTTTTGAAGTTGGTTGCTGATAGGCAATTGTGGGCTAAATGCAGGGCAAATGGATTGAAAAATATACACCTTTTCTCATGGCCTGAGCACTGTAAAACTTATCTTTCCCGGATAGCTAGCTGCAAACCAAGGCAACCACGCTGGTTGAGATCCGATGATGATGATGATGAAAATTCAGAAACAGATTCACCTAGTGATTCGTTGAGAGATTTTCATGATATATCTCTGAATTTGAGATTTTCATTAGACGGTGAAAAGAATGATAATAAAGAAAATGCTGATAATACATTAGACCCCGAAGCTCGAAAGAGCAAGTTAGAGAATGCTGTTTTATCCTGGTCTAAGGGTGCACTGAAGAGCACACCAAAAACTTGGTCGTCAGATAAGGCCGACCAGAACTCTGGTGCTGGTAAATTCCCAGCGATAAGGAGGAGAAGACATATTTTTGTTATTGCAGTGGATTGTGACGCTAGCTCAGGACTCTCTGGAAGTGTGAAAAAGATATTTGAGGCTGTAGAGAAGGAAAAGGCAGAGGGTTCCATTGGATTTATCCTGGCTTCATCTTTCAATATATCAGAAGTACAGTCTTTCCTGGTTTCAGAGGGCATGAATCCTACTGATTTTGATGCTTACATATGCAATAGTGGCGGTGATCTTTATTATTCGTCCTTCCACTCTGAACAAAATCCTTTTGTTGTAGACTTGTACTACCACTCACATATAGAGTATCGCTGGGGGGGCGAAGGGTTAAGGAAGACTTTGGTGCGTTGGGCCTCTTCTATCATTGACAGTAAGGGTGGAAATGAAGATCACATTGTTGTTGAGGATGAAGACAATTCAGCCGATTACTGCTATAGTTTCAAAGTCTGCAAGCCTGGGACGGTAAATCGACTTCTGTTCTCCATCTTTGGGTGTTCCTTTTTCCTTCTCAATTTTGCTTCTTTGACTCTTCGATCACACCTCCTGCCATCCTGGGGGCGGTTTAATGCAGTAGCAGAAGCTTTTCTATTTTTTCTTTGAGAATCTGCTTTCACTGATGCTGGCTGCTGAAGCAAGTTATTGATTCAGGCTTGTGCTAGATATTCTTTGAAACATCTGCAATCTATTTTCTCCAAGCATCTGATGTTATAAGGCAATTGCCGGTCAACTGAATTTTTAATTACACCCTCTTAAAGTGATTGTTTTGTTGCTTTTGCAGGTTCCTCCGGTTAAAGAACTTAGAAAAGTAATGAGAATTCAGGCACTTCGCTGTCACACAGTTTATTGTCAAAATGGGAGTCGGATTAATGTGATCCCTGTACTGGCATCTCGGTCCCAAGCACTCAGGTAATGTTTTTAGTTCCATCTGCTAGAAGGTTACTGGGGTATCTCTGCCAACTATTCTGTTTGAAGTTTCACCTCCTGATTTTCAAATTGATGCATCTATGGTGCATCTTGCTTTAGAATAACAACTACGCCTCAGTCCCAAGCAAGTTGGGGTTGCCTATATGAATTCCCACTTACTTTATTCAATCTCTTTTCATATTATTTATATATATATATATATATATATAGCAATAACATTAGAAGTTCTTTAACAAATGCATCTCTGGTGCATCTTTCTTCATAATGCACATCAAATATTGATTTTGTTGAACTACACTTGCTAATCAATTTTTGCTTATACGCTTTTACTTACATCTCTAGAGGAGACTGAATATGAGTGGCATGCTGTCTAAAATTGCTGTCGCAGCATGGTCCTGCCATCTGTGCTTTGTAAGTGTTGTGTTAATTATGTGTGCCATTTTTGTGGCTAGTTCAGTTATTACTGATTGCCTCGTCGTCTCCATCAGCGGAAAAGATGGCGGGGCAGGGATTTGGGGCTGCAATTCTTTTGGTTTGTTTTTCTCGTTATCAGGATTTTGTTCGTACATTTAGGTGTTTGCATAGTCAGAATAATAACACTGCCCGATTAAAGCCAGCCCATAGCCAATAAGTAATAGATATGATTATTGAACTTGCTTTAAATGTTCTGTGGTGGTTGTAATGTTCACTATTTGGGTCCAGAAAAGGGACTTCACGTTTATAGGCCAACCTCTTGTTATTTCTCCAAATGACAATATAGCACTCTCTAGTCTTTATGTTTTTCCATGAATATAGTGGTTTTGAGGTCATATCCTTTTCAGCTCTGCTGTTCCCTGCCAGTCAAACGCTTGCTACAATAATCTTGCTGTCATTCTGGATCGTATTTAGATTGGTTTCTAACTATAGAGTAGTTACGCGGTTGTATCTTTCAAGAATTTCCGGGATCACTTCTACATGTTTAAGGGGGAGGGGTGAACATAAAAGCGGAAGCTGAGGCAGAAAGCTTTTGTCCACTGGTAGTATGCACTGATACCTTGATTGCTATAAATGACTTTAACATTGTCTACAGGTACTTGTATCTGCGATGGGGAATGGACTTGTCAAAGTTGGTGGTTTTCGTTGGAGAAAGTGGTGATACTGATTATGAAGGATTGATCGGCGGTCTACGCAAGTCTGTCATAATGAAAGGACTCTGCACTAATGCAAGCAGCTTACTTCATGGTAGTAGGAGTTACGCGCTCTCTGATGTTTTGCCACTCGACAGCCCTAATGTTGTCCAAGCTGCTGAGGAGTGTAGCAGCACTGAAATCCGTTCCTTACTGGAGAAACTAGGGGTACTCAAAGGATAACACCCTTCCCCTTTGATTGGCAAAAACCTATATGAGCTAAGATTATGCCATGAAAGAATGGCCATCCATTTCGCCCGTCTTTTGAAGCTGTTAATAGTTTTCAACAGACTACTAAATGAGATGAGCCTTTTGATGCTTTTTAAAGGAGGACATAAAACCTTCATTATGTTCCCAGTGTTATGCAAGTCTTTAGCTGAATCAATGCTGTATAGTTGTAGATTTCTTTTGCTGTGACATTCGACAGGACCTGTTCTGGTTCATATACTGCGAGAAAAATAAATTTCAACTTGAAAACATCGACAGATCTTGTAAATTATTATACACATCCGCCAGAGGCATTATCGGTGGTTTATCAAATTTTTTGAACTTTGTCGATCAGTTAATCTGATCATCCCTCATGTAAAGAGGTGCACTTGACATTTCATCTTTAAGTTCAATTTCATATAACGGATTCGGTTTCAGATCATGCAGCCTGTATGTTGATGCTAATCACCAACTGTTTTAACGAAAAACAGTAGATGTTCTAAATGGGCTTTTGTAACTTTTGAGTTAGGAATCGTAAGTCTCCATTTTGTTTCTTGGTCTTCGTTTTCGCCACGAATTTTAACATCAGTATTTAACAATTATGGTCGTCAAATTTGACCATAAATGTTTAACTCGCCGTCGAGCGAGGAAACGCTTAAATGTATGTACGGCATTAGATGAGATTGATATCAAACTTGTTTGTTTTAGTCACTTTTAGCTGTAACTCAAGCCTGAGTAGTCTTTTGCAGACTGTAAGTGTTAATTTTTGACATTATAAATCCAATGTCTGACTGAAAAAAAGGTACTTGAAGTGAAGATCAATGAGCAATTACGAGAAGGCACAGATTCCTTGACAATGCGTTTTAAGTACTGCAAGCAGATCTTATGTTCTGTTTAGCATCCTAATTTTCCTCTTGGCTTTGTTACCAAGAATGAAATAGAGAGAAACCTTTAAAAGAAAACGATCATCATGTTGCACACTCAATTTTTGTTGTCCCCAATGGTTTGTGAAAGCAAATAAGCAATAGGAGACTTGCTCCATAGAATCAGGGGAGGCAGAAGTTCATATATGGATTCGGTCAAACTCAGTAGCTTTTGCTTAAGAAGTGTACTTGTTTTAAGAAATTCATTTAGTATGTACAGATACTTACCGGAAACAACCTTCGTGCTAGGAAGCTTCTTAATGTTGATAAGGTCCTCAGCCCAGATCGTAGATTTTAATCAGCATGACTTTGAGAAGGGGCTTTGTATGACATAAATGCTTGATCATCAATTAAAGAACTCACATTGGGCAAAGCTTGGTGATTAGCCAAACGTAAAAGAAGAATGAGGAAGGATAGCATATTATGCTTTCTTATTGGAAAGATGAACAGGAGTACTATATACTAGTTGCTATTTGAACTTCTTTATGAACAAGTCAATCTAACGCTACTTCGGTTCCAAATATTAGTCGTTTCTGAATTTTTTTTGAGATATTTAGCGTTTTAAAAAAACAAAGAGTATTTGTTATTTTTTTTTTTCAAATCTACCCCTACTATTCTAATTGATGGAGTGTTAATATAGTGATAGGAGAGAGATAAATAGAGTTTAGACAAATATTCTAACTATTAAGACTATTAAATATCTTTTTTAAGGGGTGTGCAAAAATTTTTGGAACCGAAGAAAGTTTGTTCTTGAGAAAGAATTGTGGATATATTCCATTTCATTTTCAAACTTTTCTTTTCTATTGTGCATGACGTGACGGTCTTGGATGACGTTTTGATACAAATTAAAGCTCAACTACCTTACAACTTGAAAGAATGGAGCACTTGCATGAGCAACAAAAAATAATAAATGAACGCATGGTGCAGTAACATTTGACTCTACAAAATGTTCATATTTGGCATTTAAGTTGGCTCTGATCGTCTAAAGTTTTTGTAAAAATGACATACAATGACCTCCTAATAAATGCTCCTGCCACTAGCTCCAGCCCTCCTTCTCAAACTAGTTGTTCATATTTTTTTTTTTTTACACGTCTCTTGAAAAAGGCATTAATAAAGGTAATATTTTGATTATTTTTTTCTCTTAAAATATTGCATCATGTTATCTCTCCTCAATTATATTTACGGAAAAGGCTCATAATATCTCTAACCTATTGAAAAAGACTTATAAATATCTTCCTTCTACATGTGGGTCTAAAAATATCATTCCATCCACCTTTTAGGTTTAAAAATACGCTTAAGGTTTGTTTTTTGGCTCAAATATACCCCTCAAACTAATAGGTTAAAATTAACTCTTTTAAAAAGCCACATGACATTTTGTAATTGGTCACACATTTTAATTTCAGAGTAAGTAAAACCCACCCAATTTTTAAGACCCAAACCCATTGACCCATGTTAATACTATTTAACCATCTACATTCAAGGGTTTAATAATCATTTTCCAACACTTAAAGCTTTGACAGAAATGACCAGAAGATTAAAATTAACAGGAGTAATACTAAAAGGTAAATTTCACAAAGCTAAAAGCTTTAACAGAATGAAACATTAGTTTCAATTTGTTCTTCAGCTCAAAAGTCTCGTGTTATTTGTTTCTCCAGTATTGTTTCATGTTGGATTAATTAAACTAATTGTAATCTTCCAGTACAAGCATTTGTTAAGAGAACATTCACCAAAACACAACTGGAAGTCTTGGAACCATAACGTAACAGAATCACCGCCAGCAGTGGCGGATTCGGGATTTTCATTCAGGATGTTCGGAAAAAAAAAAAAAACTAAATACACACTGCCATTTTTTGCCGAGGGAGTTCAAAAGTTAATATATGCACATAAAAACAGAAAATTTACCCTATATATACACTGTAATTTTTTACCGAGAATATTCAAGTGAACACCCTGGCTCCCAAGTAGATCCGCCCCTGGCCGCCAGAGACACAAAAGGAAAAGAAATAGGGAATATGACAACAAAAGAGTCCAACTTTAATAATGCACTAGATTGAGCCAAGCGAATGCAGCTCCGGCGTTAGGTGACAGTACCAGAGCCATTCTAATCTCCTGAGCCGATGCTGCTGAAGAGAAAACAACAATCATTGCAACTAAAACTACCATGGGTCAATGGGTTTGCGTCTTAAAAATTGGGTGAGTTTTACTTATTCTAAAATTAAAATGTATGGCCAATTACAAAATGTCATTTGACTTTTTAAAAGAGTTAATTTTAACCTGTTAGTTTGAGGGGTATATTTGAGCCAAAAACAAACCTTAAGGGTATTTTTAGACCTAAAAGGTGGATGGAAGGGTATTTTTAGACCAAATGATGAAAGGAGGGTATTTATGAGCCCTTTTCAATAGGTTAGGGGTATTTGTGAGCCTTTTCCGTTATATTTATTATATATTTATGCCAACTTCATCAATGAGGTGCTTTTGCTTAAGGGCTCGTGTGGTACGAGAGATAAGGGATAATTAATTTCGGGATTAAATTTGCGATAAGTTTATCCCACATTTGGTTGGGATAAAATTACGGTATAACTAATTTCAGAACTATAGTGTAATTTTTTTTTTCTATCTGGGAGGGTGGGACAATCCCAGAATAACTAATCTTGGGATAATTTGTTCCCCAACTAAACGATCCTAATGTTGTAATTAATATAAAGGGTAAAATGAATAAAAATTAATTTTATCTTGAGTTTTTAAAATGATAAATATTTTAAGATTGATCTTTTTAATAAGAACGTCAAGTATTTTGAGACGAAAAGAGTACCAATTGTCTATTAATGAAAGTGATGGGCTTAGAAATGTAAAAGCAAGACATGCAATGGACTTCGAAAAATGCGATGTCAAACAGCTAAGGGAAGTCAAGTCATATTCAATTGATTTGCTAGCAATAACCATGTTAGCTGTTAGTTAGTAGGCACCTTCCGTACAATGACGGAGTCAGAAATTTATGAGATTCAACAATATGCCAAATCAATCTTAAACCACTTTTGACCCTACACTAAAAGCTCTCCATATGTTAGAGAGATTCAATAATACATATCTATACATATACATGCATAAAATTTACTTGTGTTTTATCTGCACGATATAATTTTTTGAACGAAGAAAATTCAATTAAACCCTTTCTGTACGGGTAGAGACAAATGCACCGTTTCAACGAGGGGTTCATCTAAATTCAATACTTTCAATACGAAGCATCAATTTATGTGTAACAATGTACTGAAATTATAACAAATAGTAAATATGTACCAATACTTAGTTATAATTCTAAAACATAACCAGGTCTAAAGTTAAAAATTTTAAAGGTTGGAGTCATAGAGCTTTAATTTTGAATCCTTCGTATATGTAATTTTTCTCTTGCTCTCCCTTCCCCATGTTGTTGTGGTCCTTAATTTGCTTTTCCATTAAAGTACCTAGAATTTCCAACATCATGAACATGGAATGGCTTGCCATCAATCTTTTATGGGTATACCTCTAAGGAATAGAAGGACCATCTTGTATTTCTTTCAAGCATTTTAAAATATTTGTACTAACAGTTTGAAAAATATATTTATACAATCACAATTACAGGTAAATTCATTGATAAGTATTAAGCAATACAATAACAACAACATATTCAATGTAATTCTACAAATAGGGTCTGGAAAGGGTAGAGTGTTCGCAGATTTTACTTTTACTATGGAAGGTAGAGAGGTTGTTCCAAAAAGACTCTTAACTCAAAGAAAAGAAATAACATAAGTGAAGAAGTCAGGCAAAAACTATAGGAATCATAAGAAAGCAGTCTGAAAAAAGGGACAATAACTACCACAAAATAATACGATGATCGAAGTACAAGAAACAATAGATATTAAGTGATAATCTAGTTAAAATAATAATTAACTTGTTATCATGAGTTAAAATTCACTGATAATATAAAAAAAAATTGTGCGTTATCAACGTACATAAATTAAAACAGCAAAGGGTCATATATACCTCTGTACTATCCCAAAATAGTTGTGTGTATCCCTTGTTTGCTTTTTCGATATATACCCCCGCTGTTAGCGTTTTGGTCATATATACACCCGCGTCTAACAGTTCCGTTTAACAGGGAGACGTGGCACGATCTCACGGCTCCAATCATTTTCTTTTTTATTTAGTCTAATTTATCATAAAAAAAAACACAAAACAAAATAAAAAATTGAAAATTAGAAAGTCTAATCTCCGACGAAGCTCCACCACCAGCATCCGACGACTGCAACGGTATATTCATGGATCCATAATTAAAACTTTGAAATCTGCCCATAAGGTTCATGAACTCTACAATTAGATTCTTGCATACGAAAATGGTGGCCGAAAAAAAAAATTCAAAATGGTAAAAAAATTGTTGGAATAAATTGTGTATTGATAATTGAATCTAAAAATTATAATTAAAGCTTGTCTTGAGAAGCTGGAACGTGAAGAAAAAACAGAAACTCCATGAACAGCCATTAATGAAACTTGAAGCTTCAAGTTCAAGTTTTGGGTTTCTTCAAACGAGCTTTGTTTCTAGTGAATGTCATTGAAAAAGATCGGTTAAATTTTGAAGAATTGATATCTGAAATTTGGGATAATTTGGTGAAGAATTCGGTGGATTTTTAGGTGAATTTCTGTTGCAAATTAGTTGGAGAAGAAGAAGAAATCCCACATTTTGAATTTCAGAAATAGGCACATTTTTAAGAAATAGGCCTTTTCTGGTTTAAAATATTTTTTTAATGATAAATTAGATTAAATAAAAAAGAAAATGGTTAGAGCTGTCGAGATCGTGCCACATGTCCCTGTTAAATGGAGCCGTTAGATGCGGGGTTATATATGACCAAAACGCTAACAGCAGGGGTATATATCATCGAAAAAGCGTACGGTGGATAACCACAACTATTTTGGGATAGTAGAGGGGTATATATGACTCTTTGCCGTAATTTAAATCCTATTTTAAATTTTAAAAAAAAAATACTCTCTGAGTTATGTCGGGAGGACACAAATGCAAGCCTATGAAACGATCCGGAGTTCAACAATAAGTGTTAGGTCCAGAATTTTGCTTTATTACACAACTCCCACCCGCACACCTTCATTTTGAACCTCTTGAAAGTTTTTTTGTTGTTTTCCAAAAGGTTAAAAATCGAATCTCAGTGAGTTTAATCTTAATTGTCTGTCAACACTTTTCCAAAAGGTTAAACTCGTCTCGATGTGAGATTAAATGACTTTCAACACGATAATAAAGAGCTAAAGTCACATGATACCTCGGAAGGTCGTTCATCAATTTTACATCTAAGGTGATTAGTGTTGTATATATGCTCCAGGACATTGGACATCTGTTTTGTTGGGTCTAGTATAGATTAAATGGGAAATGGAGGGAAGAAATATGGAGGGAACGTGAGTTGTTCCCTTATGTTTTGGTGAAAAGCATTTCTCCCACATTGGTAGTGAAAAGAGAAGTTCCAAGTGTTTAAATAACGAAACACTTTTACTTGTTGTTAAAAGGGTTGAGGAAATAAGCAAGCCTCAGGCCGTCGTCGTCGCTCACTCGGCTTTAGCTTTGGCTTTGGTCAAAGATTGATTGATTAATCTTTTTGGACAAAATTTTCTTTAATTATTTAATTATTAATTAAATTAGCCAAATATCCAACCCGAACCAGATCCGCGCGCGACCCGGTTCATTTTCTTTCCCGGATTTTATTTAAAATTCCCGCTACTCGTTTTTAAGTTACTATTCTGAGGGTTGCAAACTTTCAGACTGTTCCTGTTTACTGGTTTTAAGTTTTCTGATTTTGAAAATATTCTTCAAACTTTATTGTTTCTGGAAATTCTCCAAAGTTGTTGTTCTAAGTATTTTCGTAATACAAATTGATAACATGTTTTACATCGCGAATTAGCTATCTTGAATGCCCTAATTTTCTTATTACTGTATATATATATTAATTATTTAATTATAGTTTTAATTTAAAATTTTAAATACTTTTTTCTAGAATAAGAGTTTGAGTGACTTTATGTATACTATTATACCTAGATATAAAATGTTTTGTACATTTTTTAATTTTGTATTTTATGAAATTTGTTATATTTCCCACTTCTTGTAATTCGACCATTTTCTAGACCTCATTTTATTTTTTATTATACAAGTACTTATAAATAAAACTTTGTGGAGATCTACATCCGTGCGTTTGGGTTGACGCCTGGTCATGCACCTACACTTTTTCTAGTAATCAGTTACTTATTTTTTTTTGTTTTTAATTATTTTATTTATAGCATTTAATGTAGATCTGCATTTTACATAAACAAAGAGAGTATTTTGCACATACCAATACTACATTATATTTATAGGTGCTATAGATTTTTACTTGTTCTTTTGTTTATTATAAAACCTTATGCATGTGTAAATTTGATGATAACAAGCTTCAACTTGTTTAAGAAAATTAATTTAAGTTTGGATTTGATGTTTCTTAAGGGCAACAAAGAAAGATGTTAAGCAAAATCTTCCAATTGTTGGCCACTTTTCTTCAACACGCAAAATAACTTTGCCTAATTGCTAGGTAATCATCATTTGCTATAATATGACCTGTTTCACAATATTATAGTCCCTTTGTCTCAAAATACTTGTCATTTTTCGCTTCTCTAAATTCAGACTACATAAATTTTGATCAACATTTTAAGATGTAATTTTCACAATTGATATGAGAAGAATTGCAACTTATTACATTTTTTCGTATAGTCTTTAAATATCTAAATTTTAATCTTAAAATATTAAATTAATCTAATCTAATTTAGTTTTGAAGATTCATTAAATTGATTCTCGAGAAGCGAAACGTAACAAGTATTTTGGAACAGAAGAAATACTTTTCAGCATGGCCTAATGAAACATATTCCAAGCATTTCACACTATAATTTGAGTGAAGGAAACTTTAAGCTAGAAATTAGCTTAGCTTCCTCAACCAAAACTGGTAGGAAAATTTTCCATCTACCCATTGCTCATTTTCCACTCTTACATATGTCAATATTCAAAGTACTAGGTGGACACTCAACATGTGAACATTGTTTAATTACAAATGGTGTTATATGGCTATACCTTGCAAAGTTGGTCCAAAATCTTTCTTTTTATTCAATTCCTTGAAAATTCCAACACCGTCATATCTTATAAATTGAAATGGAAAAAGTACGTATGATGATGGGAAGTACTAAATATTCTATGAAACAATTGAGATGTGTACAAACTGGCTCGAATCGCATTGCTATGAGAAGAAGTTTTTACCTATGCATAAAAAATTATATTTGGGGATTGCATTATGGTGGTAAATGGTGACTATACTCATGATTTAAGTTGTTATAATAGTGTTGAAGTCACTGGTAAGATTTAGAGGATAAAAGTAATTTAGCTTTTAGAGAAGATGAAAAAGTAGAGAAGAAAGTAGAGGTTTTTACTTTACTTAGCTTTAGAAATTCTTCAAGAAAGGGGTCAATTACGTGTGGAAAGCAAATTAATTTGAGAAAAAAAATTAATTAACCAAAAAAAAATGTCTGGGAAATTAGATTAGAAAATCAAAAAAAAAAAAAAATCATGTTGTCATTTGACTTAGAAAACTTCTCCTGATTTTTGAATTTCTTATCGCTTTAATTTGACCATCATTTTCTTAAATTATTTAGATTCACTGCAAGTAAGACTTAATTATTTGGCAGCTTTTAATCATAGTTCTATGAGTCCATGTCGTAATTTATTTTTCTTAATTTGAGTAATTTAAGTCAAAATGGCATTCCACACGAATTGGTTAATTATACCGCTAACATCAGTTTGTACTTGAAGAAAGAGAGAAATTATACTTCAAGATTTCTAAAGAACGTAATGTGAGTTAAGAAAGCTATTTTCACATGTTAAGATTAAATTAATTCATATGATTATCTTACTTTTTACACTTCTTTTCTTTAATATTTTTGTTTTCACATCAGTTAAAAGAATGCACTAATATCGAGCAGGGAATGTTTTATCCTTAATCATTATGAAATTATTTCTTCCCACAAAAGGAAAAATATCACTATCCAAGAAAAGAGAAATTGCTTTTTGTTATAAAATAAAACTATGAAGTAAATACACAAAAGAAATATGTAGAGAGAATATGTAGAGAGATATCAGATTATATTACTTCTTCTCTTTCAACATTGCATCTGTGCATCCTATTTATAGGAGCAACATACAAAGGAGATATTTTGGGATATTTTGGGATATTTGGGATATTTTGGGATATTTCCAAATTAATGGATATCCATTAGTTGGATATTTATAACACTCCCCCTTGGATGTCCATTAATAGATGATGTACCTCGTTAAAACCTTATTAAAAAAAACCCTGTGGGAAAAAGTCCTAATGAAGGAAAAAGAGTGCACATATCTAGAAATACGCTTTGAGAGCTGCCTCATTAAAAACCTTACCAAGAAAACCCAATGGGACAAAACTTGGTTAAGGAAAAAAGAGTACAACGCGTATTTCACTCCCCCTGACGAAGACCAAGATTCAAATGTCGGAGTCTTCGCATTCCAATCTTGAATATCATCTTCTCAAGAGTTGAAGTTGGCAAAGATTTAGTGAACAAATCTGCAGGATTGTCACTTGAACGGATTTGTTGCACATCAATATCACTATTCTTCTGGAGATCATGTGTGAAAAATAACTTTGGTGAAATGTGCTTTGTTCTATCTCCTTTTATGAAACCTCCTTTTAATTGAGCTATGCATGCAGCATTATCTTCATATAATACTGTGGGTATTTTTGTATCACACTTCAAGCCACATCTTTCTCTGATGAAATGTATCACTGATCTTAACCACACACATTCTCTACTTGCTTTATGAATAGCGATTATCTCAGCATGATTTGAAGAAGTAGCAACAATGGACTGCTTGGTCGATCGCCATGATATAGCAGTACCTCCGCATGTAAACAGATAGCCCGTTTGAGATCGAGTTTTATGTGGATCAGATAAATAACCTGCATCTGCATAACCAACAAGATCTGTACTACCTTTGTTAGTATAAAACAGACCCATATCGCTAGTTCCCTTCAGATATCGCAATATATGCTTAATCCCGTTCCAATGCCTCCGTGTAGGAGAAGAGCTATATCTTGCTAGCAAATTAACAGAAAATGCTATGTCAGGTCTTGTAGCATTAGCAAGATACATAAGTGCACCTATTGCACTAAGATATGGTACTTCAGGACCAAGTAGCTCTTCGTTTTCTTCCTGAGGTCGGAACGGATCTTTGCTCACTTCAAGTGAGCGAACAACCATAGGAGTATTTAAAGGATGCGCATTGTCCATGTAAAACCGATTTAAAACTTTCTCAGTATAGGCAGATTGATGTATAAAGATCCCTTTTGCGAAATGTTCAATTTGCAGACCAAGACAGAGTTTTGTCTTTCCGAGATCTTTCATCTCAAATTCTTTCTTCAAATATTCAATCGCCTTTTGGAGCTCTTCTGGAGTTCCAATGAGGTTTATGTCATCAACATAAACAGCAAGTATAATGAACCCTAATTTTGTTTTCTTAATAAAAACACATGGACAAATGGCATCATTTATATATCCTTCATTTATCAAGTACTCACTTAGGCGATTATACCACATACGCCCTGATTGTTTTAAACCATATAATGATCTTTGTAATCCGATTGAATACATTTCCCGAGACTTTAAACCAAATGCTTCAGGCATTTTATATCCTTCAGGAATTTTCATATAAATTTCATCAAGTAAGCCACATAGGCCGTGACAGCATCCATCAGTATAAAGAATGTGACATCTTCTGTTGTTTGGACTGCTGGCCCAATAAACATTACGTTTACCAAGATGGATCATTTTACTTGGTAATTATTCTACGTCAACATGCTTTAAGAGACGTAGAAATCAAATCCTCACAACCTTATACAATATTGCGCGATATATTGTATATTGTCGACAAGATATCATGTTGTATCGGTTCGCAATTCGACATAACTTACTGAGATCTCATCACTTCATTATTTTCAGGTACCTGAACCTCCTATAAGGTTTATGAAATGTTATGTCGTAGCTCTTCAAGAGCACATTGCCTCCTTATTATGATCATTTGCTCCTCCCTTTTTCAAGGATTATTATATTTGGAACCGATTGGTCTACCATGCTCCATGCACGCTGTAGACTTTGTCCTTCAGGGACATTAAGAGCATTTTGCAGATGAAATATGAAATAGTTGGGTCAGCAAATGCTTCCAGCATTTGACTTGAATTATCTGAGGATCATACTGATGATAATTCACAACATATTTCTTAGCTGCTTATTCTCTCCCCCTTATTTTAGTGACATATGTCCCCATTTTCTTTGGAAAAATCCATCTGTGTGCATCATGGTATATCCATTAATCATGTATCGCACATCAAATGCTAAAAGATGGAAATATCTAGTTCCTGACCCTGAACCAAATATGAGGGGAGAATTTATCAAAATTTATTAATCTGAAGCATACAAGTGCTGTTGTATGCAATATACCATATCTCAGACCAACATCTGAAACTCTGTTCTCATAAGCAATGGTTTAGCTGTATTATGGAGGCATCCAATGCCAAACCAACTTAGATATAAATCAGCATTATCAAGATGATTGTCTTGATTACATATTCTGAAAATTGTGCTTCCAACTCAATTATTTTGAGCAAGCAACTTTGTAAATGTCAAACTGCCAGTTGACAATAAACATACATGTGACTGTCTTAAATAGATGCATCTATTTAAGACATCACATTGCAGGTGAAGGGGCCCACATTCACCTTTTATATTTTTCAGAATTTTGGGGATTCAGTCCCAACATTAGCTGGTGTAATCAATTTATCATGAGAATAAGCAACACAAACAAATTCTTGAAGAATCTTCTAGTTCTTCAATATGTTTTTTAATACTCAATTAACACATCAGATTTAAATCAGGACGATCAAAATGGTCTTGTCAACTGATAAAATTATCTGTACCCGTAAACTTCAAGTTTACTATGACGAGTGCTATTTCTTTTAATAAACTTCTGGTTTACTATTGCATGAAATTTTATGTCAAAACTTCTGGTTTATTGTGACATGCGATCTCATCATGCTCGGGTAACGCTTTACACACGTGACCCTACCCGTAATAAGTTGGAGATATTCAATCTTCCAATCATCTGTAATCTCAATATGATGACCATTTTTCTCGCTAGTAAACTTCAGGTTTACTATAATTTATTTTCCGATCGAAATAATTATGATTTGAGATGAATGGTACTATCATATATAAGCTCTTCGAGAGACATCAATTTGTTCACCATAATCATATATTATTTGGACACTGCTAGTGTCATGATACTTGTAAATAAATAATTAGCTCTTCTGGAGCCTTTGATCATTAATTTCTATTACCAAATATTTCTTAAATACTTCTGGTACCATTAAAGCAAATTTCGACACTACTGGTGTCACGAAATAAACATTGAATTCTAAACTTCAATATTTCAAACATCTCCTTCAGGGAGATTCATCATTAACTGAGTATTTTGTATCTAAGCTCAAACACATAATAATCAAATCCTTCATAAAGAAATACATTAATTGTTATTTCCTTCAAGGAAATCAATAACAACTAACCATAATGTATTAATGTGGTTATAGGAGAAAGCATTCTACTCTTCTTCCTTTTGCCTTAGAAATATGTTTCGACGTACGACAGGTACATGTAGCAATGTCTGAATTTCATACCACCAGAATATAACATCTACATTCCTTGTATTTTATCCCTCCAGGAGATAAGTTGTGGCATTTGTTCATTCACTTCGGGGAATGAAACCAGATTATTTAAATGTGCTTGAAATACGACGCTCATCAACAGCTCGTTATTTTGGTCAAACACAAGAAAATATTGCTTCAAAGTATTTCTCAGATATTTTGGTAATTCTTTCTGCTTCAGGAGTAAAGTTTCAGAGTTTTACTGCTTCGGGAGTAAAGTTTCAAGTTTTACCACTTTGGGAGTAAAGTTTAAAGGTTGACTAATTCAGGAGTAAATTTCTGAATTCTACTACTTCGGGAGTAGATTTCAGAGTTATTTCAGGAGTAGAATTAAAAACCTTACTACTTCAGGAGTAAAATACATAGGCTTACTACTTCTAGAGTAGAATTCAAAGTTTGCTACTCGTGGAGCAAAATTATGAGTTTAGTACTTCGGGAGAAAAGCATATAATATTCAGAATATTTCTTCTCAATTATTCTACCTCTTCTGGAGATGGATCATGATATTTTCACAATCAAATGCATGTTTATATTTATAGGCTTTACTACATATTATCACATTCACTTCAGGGAATGGATCTATATTTATAACATTTATCAAAAGTTTTAATTCTTCAGGAATAAAACATAATTATCTGAACGCGCCTTAAGCATATCAAATCGTGATAGCTTATAGCCTCTTTTAAGATATTGCTACTTCAGGAGCAAATCGAGGCATACATATAATGTGGAGAATTTTTCTCTAACACATCTTCAATCATAAACACAATAAGCTCGTAAAAATATTACCACTTCTGGTGTTCACGGATATAACTCATTTAATCAATTCATATTTGCGAACTAACCTTCCAGTAGAATATTGGCATAAGGCCTTCAGCAACTTTGGTTTCAAGATATTTTGGCAAAAAGAGGCCGAAGTGCTATATTCCATAGTAATATTTAAAAAAAAGAAAGGTCATGTTTCTTACTACGTTGATGGTGAGCTTCTCCCAAAAATCAGTTTAAAATTTTCATAGTTGTTAAAGTCAACAACAATCAACCATCAAAACAAAGATAGAAAAATACTTGGAACATGTTACCTGAACTGTTTAGACTAAATAAGTACTGCAAGTCCTTTACTTTATCTCCAGGAGGCAACGACTTGTACTCAGTGTAATTCCAAGAATTGCACCTTCGAGGCTTTCAAAGTATTTGCTCAAGATGGCTGAGGCTCGTGCTGATAACGTGTTATAAAATAAAACTATGAAGTAAATACACAAAAGAAATATGTAGAGAGAATATGTAGAGAGATATCAGATTATATTACTTCTTCTCTTTCAACATTGCATCTGTGCATCCTATTTATAGGAGCAACATACAAAGGAGATATTTTGGGATATTTTGGGATATTTGGGATATTTTGGGATATTTCCAAATTAATGGATATCCATTAGTTGGATATTTATAACACTTTTAAGTTTGTTATTTCCTTTTCAGCTACTCAAGAGTAACTTTTTCATCTTAACTACCTTACCCTTACGTGTATATATCAATCTTAAACCGTTCTATAAGATAATCTGCTACTTGGCTTATAATTATCATCCCATTCTCCACAATTATTTAATATGTAAAATTTGAATTTTAGGTAGGTCGCTCGAAGAACAATACGTGTATATATTTCTAATACGTTTAATTTAATAAATCAAAAGACAACTATAGGTAAACCTCCTTAAAATATGAGATTTGAAATTTTAAAGATAAACTATCTTATCTGCTACAACAAATAAAAATGACCTATCGCTTGTCGGTATAAAAATTATTTACACTAAGGGTGTATATTTCTTAAACTCATTGCTAAAACTACATAAGTATCCTTTATATCAAGAATCTAACTACCGTCAAACCTCTCTATAATTGTCATTCGTTATAACTGCATTTCACTATAACTAGAGCTGTCAATATGGGTTTGGCCCGCGAGGCCGGCCCAACCCAACCCTTTATTTAAGTAGGGTTGGGCTAAGACTTTTTTAGCCCATATAGAAGTGAGGCTCAAAAGCCCAGCCTCCCTTGGCCTGCCGACCTCAAGGGTTGGGCTGAGGCCAGCCCTTGAAGCCAGAAAAGAATAATAAATTAATTAATTTAAAAATAAATATAAGTAAATTAAACAAAAAGATAAAAAGTATTGAGAAAAAAGAATGTACTTACTACTAATTAGTAGTAATTTGAAACTAGAGTAATACTTTTTAGTCTTAGAATTTATATTATGTTTAATTTCTTTCGAACGTGATCTGAATTAGTGATTAAAAATAATAATTTATATTTGTTCTCTTGAATTTTTTCTTCTGTGATATGGATTTGCCTAAAAATGAGTGGTAGACGATTCTATTTCATATTGCAAAAGTTTCATGTTCAAATTGTATCAAAAATCACTTAGAAAATGTTATTTCGGAAGATGGAAAAACTTAAAGGGCTGGCCCGTCCTAACCCGCGGCCCGCTTATGGTTGGGTTGGGCTTTCATTTTGCTGGCCCTTCAATTAAAAGGGCCAGCCCATCCTAACCCATTTAATTCTTTGGCCCTTTAGGGCTGGATTGGGTTGGGTTGGGCTAGCCCATTTTGACACCCCTAACTATAACGGTCTGATTTTCTTCAGAACCGATTTTTCATGTTATATTTTACTTCTCTATAACAGCATTCTACCTATAACAGCAATGCACTTATTATAGCGGTATACTCTTTGTAAAATTACCTCTCTATAACAGTCATACTCAAATATTGTGTAATAATATTTTTTAGGAAATATATTATATATACAAAATATCAGGGGTGTATCTAGCATAATAAATGGGGGTTCAATTGAACCCCTAAATTTCGATGCGGAGTATACATTTATGTGTAAGAAATTATGAAAATTCTAATAAATAGTAGATATGAATCCATAACTTTAAATATATAATGGGTTCAATACTAAAAATCTTAACGTTGAACTCCTAGATTTTAAATCCTGGATCCGCCTCTACAAAATATTAAAATATTTATATTAATCATTATTAATGTCATGCACATGGTAAATTTTAAGTACAAATATCTAAATTAAAAAAAATAAATTACAGCACAAATCCCATCTCATAACACCAATCAAGCATAGGATGCTGTCTTTTGCCAAAAAAAAAAAAAAAAGCATGGGAAGCTACCACTTATATGGAGTTTGATACAACATGTCCAATCCTTGAAACTTATACTGATGAAGAGATTATTGCACAAGTCATTGGAGTAAAAGAACAAGAGGCATCGAATGCTGACAGCAAAAAGTACAGAAAGTTAATTGTTTGCGTACTTTTGTTCATAACAGCTAAATGAGATCTAAATATCGGATGTCAGTATACATGCATAACAACACCTCATTATAACAGCTATGAAATTTTCAGACAAACACTCTCATTATAGAGAGGTTTGACTCTACTAAGAAAATGAAAATTTCACTTGTTAAATAGGATGTCGAAATGCTACGTATCGGAAAAGGATAATATGAAAAGTCAAAAATATGGACCGGTTGGAGATAGCAATCACACTACTCGGCTTATAATTATAACCTCATAGTCATACCATTCCTATTTAATTTTTAGGTAGCTCGAACCATGTACAATACGCGTATGCATTGCACAAATACATATATTTTCTTTATAAAAAAACTAAAAACTAATAAAAAAATATAAAATGTCACCAATTAAATGGGATGTCTAAATGCCACGTGTGACAATTTTTTTGAAAAAACACAGGGAAGGTGGTGGGGGGAAGGGTCATCAAAGTAACATGACAAAGAAGTTATTGATGACCTAACTTATCGGGATTGTCCTAACTGTTAAAAGTCTAAAAAATTAAACAAACAAAAAAACTCTATAAATACTCTTTCTTCTTCTTACACTTTTTAACCTACCCTAAAAACCTTCACTTATTACTCGGACAAACACACCCCAAAAAAAACAA
The DNA here is from genome assembly GCF_019175385.1 of Lycium barbarum. Lineage (NCBI taxonomy): Eukaryota > Viridiplantae > Streptophyta > Magnoliopsida > Solanales > Solanaceae > Lycium > Lycium barbarum. The sequence goes on from NC_083343.1 coordinate 11,866,621, forward strand.
AAGAAAAAAGGGAAGAAACTCAACCCAAAGTTCAAAGAAAAATTGTTTTCTTTTTTTCTCTTTATAATTCCAGATTGATTTGAAGGAGTAATGATTAAAAGCTCTGAAGGGTCTATTTTGAGGAGGAAAAATAATAAGGAGATAATGAATCAAGAAAAGGATGATCAGAATATTATTACAAACGAAAAGTGCAAGAAGATGAAGAAGACTATTGCAAAAATAAACAAAGGAGAAAATAATAATTACCCTTTGGTTTGTTATCATGAATTGCCAGAATATATGAAGGATAATGAGTTTATTCTCAATCATTACAGAGCTGATTGGCCTATTAAACAAGCTCTTCTCAGCATTTTTCGTTGGCATAATGAAACTCTTAATGTCTGGACGTAAGTATATATCCATCTCATTTCATTTTTGTATATTTTCTCTTGGATATAACTTATATACACTACTAAAAATGTGAATTTTGGATGAACTCCGTCGAAAATTGGCTCATCGAAAATGTTTCCAAGAACTTTCTGTCTGACCGCGTTCAAACGGGAACAACCATCAGAAATTTGCGTTTTTTTAGTAGTGTAGTTACCGTCTGAAAAATATTATACTCTCTGTACATAAGTGTATATTAATATGTTGCATGTAATAAATAACTTACTTATTATTGGTTACTTTAATCTGATCGTGTAGAAATTCTAATACACATATGTGTTAAAAGAGTTAAACTCTTTTGCTCTTTCTTTTTGTGGTTAATTTTTAAAATTGGATTTGTTAGGTGGAGTATTTATTAATATATTGATCTATTATTCTATTTTCAGTTTGTATATTTAACCTAGTTTAAACAAAGGTTAAACTTGTTGATTCTCATTTGCAGGCATTTACTTGGGTTTATTCTATTTGTGGTATTAACCTTATCCAATGTAGTGCAAGTGCCTCAGCTTGCTGATTTCATGACTATGTTTAACTGGTAAGTCACCTAAATTCTATGTTTATACTTGTTTTTCCTTTCACTCTACCAATGACTAATTTTCACATTAAGTTTTGTTTATGAAATTAAAAGTAAGAAAATGGTTCTTTTTTTTTTTTCGTTCCTAGTGAATGCAAATAAATTCAGAGATTGCATTTCTTTAAGATCCCTAATTCTCATTTTTCTCATTAATAGTTGCTTCATTTTTTTCAATTTTCTCCCTTTTCATGTATAGACCTCCTTTTCCTTCAAGCAATCGGGAACCCTTTTTTTGTACGGTCTCCAATTAGGTATCTAATACTCGTATTGAGACTCCCGACTAAATTCAAATTTGTGCTAAAAGTCCCATGTTGAGTTAAACGCTCCCGAATAAAGTAATAATAGCGACTCCATATTCAACGATTTGAACCCGTGAGCTCTTTATTTCTAAAGTTACCTAAAAGAGACACTTCTGTAAGTGTTATTAAATTGAGCAAGGTAAAAGAGAGTTAGGTCACCTAACCTATGAAATCTTTTTGTTTTTTTCTAGTTTCCCAACAAAATCCATTTGTCTCTTATTTCCTACTAATCAAAAATGCAAAGTTAGTACCATGAAAAGTGAACTTTTAATTTTTTATTTTTTTTGAAATTTGAATTATTTCTATAGTAGATCCTAGTCCTAGTGACAGCTAACAGACACCCTATAGGGGTCCATTTTAATAGATGAAAAGTTGGTGAATTGGATAGTAGTTTTTAGCATATGCTTTTATGAAAGTTGTTGGCTCTCAAACTTCCAACTACATTCCATAAATACGTTCGCATTTATTTATGCCATATTTTTTTTATTGGCTCACACTCACGTCACATTTTGTTTTATACAGTAATAAAAATAAACTTAGTCTTTGCTTCACCAAAGTATCACACCCTCCAACAAAATTTTTGGAATTTATATATCAATTCACTTTAATATAAATTGAAAGAAGGAAAAAGGACGGAATATAAAATATTAGCACTAAATAATGTTTAATTTTTTTCATCTTGCATCACTAATTAAAAAGCGTTTCAATTTCATCAAAGGCCTTAATTTCTGATGTTATTTGGGGTGAAGAAAGAAAAAAAAACAATTGTTGGATTTATTGTTTGATAATTAATTGTTAAATTTTGATTCAATCTTGCAGGAACTTACCCACGAGTAGTGATGTAAACGTCTCCAATAATTCAAAGGAATATTTCGGGGTGAGTTATTTAATTCTAAAAGGCCAGGAAAAACATAACATGGAACATGAACAATGTGTCTCTTTTTTAGTAAAACAGGAGTAAATGTCTATGACAAAAAAGATCTAATAACTTGGAAAATAAAGTAAATAACAAGTTATAACGTGTTAAACCACACTAGTAACAAATTTCACTTCTTTTCCATAGTGACATGTATAATAGGGAAATTAACATGAATGGTCGCCCACCAAGATAATAGTTGGTAAATGTATATTTTTTTTATATATTAATGTATAAAATACATATTTTATACATAAATAGTATATATCTTTTGTATATATTTGGTTAGCGGCTGTAATTATTTTCGGCCAAGCAGTAAAATGTGTTAAAGGCCAGGGAAATTAATTTAATACCACCTCCCCCCCCCCCCCTCCCCCCCCCCCACCCCAAAAAATAGCCGACAGATACGTAATATATGTATAATTAGCATATAATATATGTATATTGATTTGTCCGAGCAAACAAATGTGTAAAATTCCCTAATTTAAACCCTCTTATATTTCAGGGCCCAGCTAGACTAATTGATTTGAAGCAGGACCAAAACTTACAATTGGACATGATGTCAACAAATAGAGTAACAAGTGAAACAACATGGCCATTTTATGTATTCTTGGCTGGTTCTATGTTCTGTCTGCTTTCAAGCAGCATTTGTCACCTCTTCTCATGCCATTCCCACAAATTAAACACCCTTTTGTTGAGAATGGACTATGTTGGAATCACAGTCATGATAATCACCTCATTCTTCCCACCAATTTATTACATCTTCCAATGTTCACCACACTGGCAAATTGTGTACCTAAGTGGGATTACAATCATGGGAATTTGTACCATCATCACCCTCCTTTCCCCCGTGTTTTCGACCGGGAAGTACAGATCGTTTCGAGCTGTTCTGTTCATGTCCATGGGATTATTCGGCCTGGTACCTGCTGTCCATGCGATAATACTGAACTGGGATGTGCCCGAGAGGAACGTCACGCTAGCTTACGAGTTGGCCATGGCGCTGTCTTATTTAATTGGGACTATGTTTTATATTACTCGTATCCCGGAGAGATGGAGACCTGGATTTTTTGACCTAGCTGGTCATAGTCATCAAATATTTCATGTATTTGTGATCTTAGGTGCATTGTCACACTATGGTGCTGCACAAGTTTTCTTGGAGTATAGGGGTCGATTGGGATGTGACAATCAATAAATTACAATGCACTATAACTTTATTTACAAACGAAAAAAAGGAAAGAAAAGAACAGGATTATCATACTTTTTCTTTTTTTTCTTTTGTATTTTAAAAATTATATATTGTTGATGTAAGGTATTGCTTTGTGTTATGCAAGGGGTTAACTTTTTTACCCTTTTAGATATAGGACAACCATTCATTTGTAATGTAATGAACTTCTAATATACGATTGCCATTATTTTTTACTTTTTCATCTCAAGAAAATGTTAGGCTCAGTTTTTCTTTTAAATTCTTCTTCTTCTCCTTCTTCTTCTTCATGTATAAAAAAACATTAATGAAGATGCTCACCACACCTTATGTTTATCTCATCAAATTTTAGGAGTCAAATATTAAAGTGAGAATATACATAACCGAATCATCTTTTAGGGATAAATTTATCAGCTAGTGCAAAGAATTCCTTCACCGATCACTTGAATATCTTGGTTGTAGGAAAATTTTCTGGAATTTACACAAATAACAGGTCGGATTCACTGTTTACTTTGCATAGCTCAGTTTATATAAATTATACACTAATTATACCTAAATTATACATATATTATATGTTAACTCTTCAAGTTTAGGTGGAGGATTATTTAGGTTAATTCTTCAAGTTTTCTGTATTTTCTGGCCTTGATATAAATGTTTGCTGATCTGCTTGAAATACGGACCAATATTTTGAGCTTCTTGTTTCTGGAAGATTTATTACAACTGGGCCAACTTCTGCTTCATACTTGGTAATGGTGGGGTTTCACCTAGCCAACCCAAGTTCATTTTAGGACCATACAACAGTGACTTTAGAAAATAAAAACCAAGTATATTATATAATTATAAATGCATGAAAAGCAGCCGGGGTAAAAGAAGAAAGAAGGGATAGCAATTTTGACCCCTCAACTATAGTATTATTTCAATTTAGATCCCCGTAATATTAGACTAAGCATTCTCAACCTTCAATTAAATGAAGTTGGTGATATTAATTCTATTACTAATGAAGCTGAACAAAGTTAACGGACCGTTGCATATTAATAAAGGTAATTTGGACATTAACCATACTGAAGTTAGCTATGTTATATTAATGCATTTGATAGTACGTCTCCAGATCAACACGTCTCACATTCACACAAATGCGTTTTCCTTTTAAGCTCTTCAAAACGTTCTCCCATCAAAACTAGTGTGAAGCCCCGAGCTATTTCAATGCTCCTTAAAGTCTTGAATTACTCTTACCGCGGTGCTTATATGAGAGGATTAAATTTCTAAGTCCCAAGACGATATGAATATACAAATTAGTCCTATGAGATTATTTGGAACTTAGTTATATGTATGTTCTCTCTTCGAAATAATATATAGTCGTAATATAATGAATATGAAGACTGTGTTATAAAATATATAAGTTTGTTAGTGGGCCACGGTTGATATGTAGGCATATAGCAATGCATTATGAACCCGTTTCCCCATTATTTATGAGAATAATTTCCTAGGCATAACCTATCTATACTAATGAACCATAGAGGCCTTCAAAGCCGAAAGTGCTTCGATGTAGACAGAGATGATTTTGAGCGTAACCCTACTGAACACTTTCGCAGACTTGTGATTATGTCACCAGTGATCAAAAGCACTCCATTTTTTACGATGGTGATGGAAATTATTGAAATACTAGTAAATTTGTTCGCACTTTACGCGATTGTCTAAGTTAAATTAACTCTTTAATTTTATTTTTTGTAAATGAAAAGAAGTTTCAAAAAATTACTACTGATTTCCTTACTTCTATGAGAATTACACATCATACTTTCCTTTCAATCTTTATCTTCATGTTTTTTTTTCCTATGAGATGTAATATTGAATAGCTTTTCTTCGGCGTAAGTGTTTATTTACAAATCATTTTTTGCACTTAAAGAATTGCTTCTTAAACACGTAACAATCTGAATTGACAAATATTGTACTGCTTTACATGAACGGCAAAATTATTAGTCCATAATTTAACGTAAAGGCAGCTATTAATGCAGTACATTCCTTCATTCTCTAGTATGAAGTTAAATTAAGAAATCTTCTAAAATAAAATAAAAAATGAAATGTGTGTCCTCTATTTTTCACTTGTATGTAATAATCGAAACCAAACTCGGAGTACATTAGAAAATGTGAAAGAAAGTTCCAAAAAATATGCAAAACAAAGAAAAGATTGAGAAAATGAAATAAAAAATACTTAGTCTGTATGATGTGACTATAAATTGACTTTTATTTTCTCAGGCAGCCTGAATCTTCTCCTTTACCATTGACACTGCCTATGGTGCTTCACACTTTCACCTGCCAAAGTTCCTAATTTTTCCTTGAACTCTTGATTTATAAAAAGGTACCAGCTGGTAAGCAAGATATTTCATTTACCATCGTGGATCACTTATGCAGTCTCCCACTAAAATCATGATAAAAGCATTGACAATTAGTCTGCTTCCTTCTAATAATCTCGTCCTACTATTGGGAAAATAACAAATTCTCCTGAAATTCAAATTGAAATATCAAACGTAAATATTATGATTGGAAGGTATATTTTCAAAGTTTAAAAAAGATAAAGGAAAAATAAAGCTGAGAAAGATTTGGTACAACCGCCAATGTGATTGGAATTTAATTCCTTGATGAATATTACAAATATGTAAACAAATAGTTATGTGAAGGAATAGATTTTAACAGACAATGGCGAAATTTGGAGAAGAATACCAGACAGTAAAGGTGTCACTCTACACCGGACTTTGGATAGTTATTATGTGTACATCTCTATCACTCTCGACAAACTGTAAAGTGGGAGAATAAGAAAATATATAAGAGATATATGCTCTTCACTTTATACTACTAACAAACAAATAGTTAATGAAAAAAACAACTACTCTATAATATTAGGAGAGTACTTTCACAGACCTTTACATCCGCTTCCACCTACTTGATTGTTTGAGTTTTTTGACTGGGTCTGCCATGGAATACAAATTGCTCAAGCAGTAGCGGATAACAACATTTTATGAATTATTATGATATATTTATACTCTCTTATTATCCTCACCTTATCTTCTTGTTTACTACTTCCATTCGACGGAGTTGGCAGCGGCCTCCGCATTCCATCAGCGTGTCATTGATGGAGATTTCACGGACACTTTTGCATCACTTTCTATAGAATTTAATTAGTGCTAACAATGACATTGGTTAAAAATTGGTTCTCTTTGGGGAGAGTAGAGGCTATTACTTCATTATTATATTTGTAAAGGATGAAACGTACTTGCTAACAACATCGATGGGTTCATGTAATGGGATAGTTAATGTAATACAATAAGAGAAAAACGTTTGTAGAAGTAATTACTTTTCATCTTAACGTTTGTAGAAGTAATTACTTTTCATCTTTTATCTTACAAAGTAATGCCTTCAGAAAAACGGTTTGAAAGTAATGACTTTTCATCTTTCATTTTACAAAGTAACTGCTTTCCGCTTTAATTGAATAACTATGTAGCTAATTTTAGGCTTTTAAAATTAAGATAAAGTGGGAAATAAGGAGGAAAAAGTCAAAAAAAAAATGAGTTTCTTGGCCAAGAGAGGTACCACATAACTCTTCTTTTGTCTAGCTTTATATTGTATATAGATATAGATTAAGCACAGTCTTGTTTTCTTTAAGTTGGAGGTTGTCTTCAGAATTGATAGTTTGTTAACTATTAAGCCATCATCTTCTTAAATTGATCTACTATCTAATGATCAAAAGAAAGGTATCAAGATTGATTTGGTTTATTACTTGCAGCAGTGGGAATTACATGAATCAAGCTTAGATGCTTGGATTGAATCATAGAATAACGTGAAGTTGGGATTTATAATGCAAGGTATCAAGATTGACGCTTTTGAACAGGATGTGAACGTCGGAGGTGCTTAGTACACTTTGGAGCTTTGACGTAAGTTAGACTTACTCTTATAATAAGAAATTCTAGTAAAACCTAGGTACTTTGTGTGTCCAAAACAATGTCCTAAGAAGAATTCTTGTCATTAAGTATTCAGTTTAATCCGTTCTTATCATTACGATCATAAGTAGTAGTGCAAGAATCTTTTTATATGTTGCTTGATGTCTTGTATGTGTTATATAATTTTTAGACTCAGTTTTCAAAAAATATATGCTTACGTGTTACACTGTTAAAAAAATATTATATCTCAAAAGAATATTTTTCATTAACCTCCTTAATGTCTTTCAGCCAATATAGTCAAATGTATTTGTTGCCCAACGTATTTGATAATTCATTTTATTGTCTTTATGACTAATTACGCTTTTGACTCATATTAAAATATTTGCGACGTTTGCAGATAACAAAAATCATTAGAAATCATCTCTTTCTTTGGACTATATAAATATGATCTTCAGTGGTCATGTTGGATGTAGAAAAAACCAAGAATCAAATTCCTTCTTCTCATTTTTTTTTTTGTTGGGTTTTATAATTTTACTTAAATCATTGTTGGATTCTGGCTCCTAGTTTTGTACTAGAAGAGTTTGTTGAATCCCGGGGATACGCTTATACCGGGTGAAATATTCTTAAGGACAGTGTCTTAATTGACATGCCTCAAGCTTTGAAAAATTCGCTACAATGTTCGTGGTGAGTATTTTTCCGTAAGATTTCCAACAATCTTAAGAATATTTTACACTATAATTTTATGGAGAATACGAATTACAATGTGAATCAAAGGGGCGAGACGAGCAAACAATAGTAGCAAGACATGGATGGAATACAAAGGTTGATGAGGTAACAATCTGAGTTATGTGATGAGGTATGCAACGATACTGTAACCTCTATGTTTGAATAAGTGAAAGAAAAAAAGTTATTGTTACAAGTCCAAAGATAATAATAAAAATTATTTTATGTGTGGCAAACTAAGTCATCATGTCACTCAATGTAATAGAAGATACGGAGAAATGATAATCCCGCTAAGAAAAATATCGTTGATTGAGCGGATGATATAAATTATTTTGGTCATTTCTTAAGCGAATCTTGTGGCTAACGTGAGAGATTGGGTGTTAGACTGTGATGCTACTAAACATATTTGTGCTAATATAATTTTTTGTTCTACACCCAAATTGAAGAAGAAAAAGAATGATTATTTATGTTGGTGGATCTAGAACTACTCAAGTTCTTGGAATGAAAAAGTTTTTCTTAAACTCACATATGAAAAATATTGACATTAACTGGGGTAATTCATGTTCCTAATATTCGGACCGATTTGGTTCTTGTGAGATTTTATTAAAAAAAAAATGAAGGTTTTATTTGAGTTTGATAAGGTATTACTAAAAATAAAATTTTTGTGGGCGATAAATGTATATATTATAATCATTTTTTATCTGTACATAATATTTTTCAGAGAGGAAAATGATAGTGTGCATTTTCCACCTGCTCTAGGCTGAAATTGATTGCATGGTTCTTGGCATATATTTTAATGTCATTATTGATATCTTATAGGGGCTATGAATACAGTTATCAGACTTTTCTTTGTTTAATTAATTTCAAGATGATTTTACTACTGGTGAGATTCATCAAAAAAAAAAAAAGGATAGAAAAATAATTTGATGAAGATTTTTATACTTATCTTGTTAATTGAGGTTTTCATCCAGTTTGAAGTCCTGTTGGTGTCTCATAAAGGAAAAAAAAAAAGAAAGTTAAGAGTTGTTTATGAAAATATAACTACAATTTTCATGTTGCTTATATTTCTGTGATGAAGATATTACATTTTTTTTTAAGACTTGAATAAACTCTTTGATATGTTTAGTTATAAATTTGTGTATCAGATACAAAATGTGAATACCTTACAAGAATTTTCTTTTGTGAATTTTGAAAAAATTATCCCCTTGGACTGAAGTATTTAAAAGTGTGGGGGTGCCTTGTTAATGTTATGCTACTTTTTTATGGAGGGTAAAAAAATATTTGAGAGATACCACAATTATGATTCTACATATACTGAAATGTTTTCTGTTTTACTAGAGTGTTACAATTGGTTCTCAAAATTTACAAGTGGTTATGTGTTTATCCTTTGTGGTGGGTGTAATTATATGAAAATCAGCCAAATAGACCATAATGAATTTTGAGTTTGTGGTTTGAAGTTGGCAGGTAATGAGGCTAGGAGACTCTTAGTGAGTATTCCAATCGGAATAAAACCAACATATTTTGTGTTTATATATTGTTGTTGCCGAGCAAAAAATAATTTTTTTATTGGCAAAAATAGACACATTTATTTGAGATATAATGTGATAAAGCAGATGCTGTGAGATGAAATTATTTATGTAAATTATGTGAAGTCGGAGGTGAATCTGATCAATTCACGGACTATAAGAAACATCGAGGGGATTGAGATTTTTTTAGTCAATTTGAGAAGATCAACAATGATGGTGACCCAACCTATGTGATTGGAGATCCATGAATTAGGTTCATATGGATAATAACAAGTCATTAGTTAATCAAGTAAACACTATTAACTTATGTCCCTCCTATGGTGTGTGAATGTAGTGCAGCTGAACAAAGCAAAGTGAGGCTGAGTTATAAACTCTTAATTCATTACCATATCCTTTATAGGTGGTGTATTTCTCTACAAAATACACTTGATGTGTGGACCTATATGAGTGTGGAATGGTGCCGCTCCTATGAAATTATGACAGATTTCTAGAGCATTTATGAATAGCAGGACAAGCGCATGGCCTCTTAGCGCAAAACCGCAATAAAGGCAGTGGATTGTGAATCCACCATGCGCGGGTTCAATTCCCTTCATTCGCCCATAATTCATAAATATTAGACAAATGATTGGCTACAAAGGGATTTTTTTTTAGTGAACGTGTAACAAGCTTACTCCTTTTTTTTTTTTTTGTAAATTTTTTGTAAAAACGAAGAATTAAATTCGATTTTCTCTCCTATTTACTACGGCAACGAAGGCGACATGGGGGCGAAAAACGGAAAGAGAGCGATGGGGTTTCTCTCGCTTTTGGCATAGCGGGCCCCCAGTGGGAGGCTCGCACGACGGCCTATTAGCTCAGTGGTAGAGCTCGCCCCTGATAATTGCGTCGTGTCTTCTTTTCGATTATAATTGATGGAATCAACCATTTCGCTACATAAAGAATGATCGATCTGAACAGGCTGTAAGAACGGAAATGTCACAATATTTTTTTGACACATGTAAAGGTGATGGAAAACAAAGAATATCTTTTACATACCCGCCAAGTTTATCAACTTGAGATGGAAATTCCTATACATTCTCTTTTATTTGACTATTTGTTAAGATTGTGCTAGTATAATGTGATAGGATAAGGTTATGGGCTTATAAAAGAATTCTTGGTCCATAGAAGTTTTAAGCTTCACCAATTATTCTGTAAGTATAATCTTATTTTACCTAGGTTTGGTTCATAGTCTATGCGACACCAGATTTAATGCATTGTGCTCATATGTGGAAACCCAGCAAAATTCTATTTTATTCCTTATTATTCTTTTGACATACACGGGGGATTGTTAAAAATATATTATATCTCAAAAGATTAATAATATTTCGTTAACCTCCTTAATGTCTTTCATTCGATTTGATCAAATGTATTTGTTGCCCAAGGTATTTGATAATTCAATTTATTGTCTTTATGACTAATTACCTTTATGGCTTTTAACTCCTACTTTGAGACGTTTGCAGATAACAAAAATCATTAGAAATCATCTCTTTCTTTGGACTATATAAATATGATCGTCTATGGTCATATTGGATGTTGAAAAAAAAACAAGAATCAAATTCCTTTTTCTCATTTTCTTTTGCTGGGTTTTATAATATTATTTAAATCTTTGTTAAATTCTGGTTCCTAGTTTTGTACTAGAAGAGCTTGTTAAATCCTGGGGGATACACCAATACCGGGTGAAATATCCTTATCGATAGTGTCTTGCTTGACATGCCTCAAGCTTTGACGAATTCACTACAGCGTTCGTGATGAGTGATTTTTCCGTAAGATTTCCAACGTACACTTTATGTTATGTTCAATTGCTTGCAAATTATATCCTTAGTTCATGTCAAGTTACTGGTGTGATCACATCCAAACTCAGACAGAGCTAGCCGACCTCCCCTTGCATGAGTGCCACGACCGCCTGGGTTAGATACCCACAAGCTCGTAGTGGCTATTGTTTGCTAGGGAAATAGGCTGACACGCCCCAGTGCGTGTTGCTAAATCCTCATGTACGTAGGGCCATTTTGTGAAATGTTCTTTTTACTCAGAAAAGTTATTTCTACTACAAAATAACTCAGATTTTAGCTTTAGTTTCAGTTATCAGATTTAGACTCTGTTTCCCATTCAGTTATCAGTTTATGTTAGTTTTCAATACTTTATATGATTTACACGTTCTTGTGAAACTAGTTTTTCCTTGTTTGTTACGCTGAAAGTCTAGATCCACCCTTTTTAGGAGGTAGTCTATGAGACTTATTGGGCACCCTTAGAGATACTTATCCCGTTTAGGCCTCCCACGTTGTGTGGTAGGTGTTGAGTATGCATGTGACAAATCACATGGCTGGAGGCAAATGTTCTAGACTCCGTTAGCAGGCTTCATTGATTCATCCCAGCGTTAGCAGATCCTTCCGGTCTTTTATTTACTTTAGATATTTACATTATTCCCGGAGAATGCCCCCAAGCTCTGTGCATTTAGAGTTCAATTAGAGGCTCGTGGCCTGACAGTGGGTTAGCTTTATAGACACCTTGAGATTATGTTTCTTATTTAGTTTGCTTGACAATGTTTAATCAAGACTTTTTTTTTCTTTTTACTATTGAGATCAGTTTAGACCTTCAGTTAGCTAGCACGGGGTTTACTCAACGGGTAGTAAGAGTTGGATGTCAATCACGTCCCATCCTAGCTTGGGGGCATGACAATAAGTGCAAAATCATCTTAGCTAAATTTCACCAAATCCTACCGTTTGTGTGTTTTGGTAGAAGTGACCAACACCCCAACTGCAAAAGTCCCAATGGCCAAGGAATGGGCCAGCTATCCTTACACTCATTGGTGTCATTGTTTGTTAGATAAAAATTTCAAAAAAAAAAAAAACTTTTCCATATTCAATTATGAGAACTTAACTTAGTTCAAATTCAATTTAATTTATCAGAGACTCAAATTTTATACATTTAGTTTCAGTTATCAATTTCAGACTCAATTTTCAGGTTCAGTTTCAGTTATCAATTTCGGACTCAATTTTTAGGTTCAGCTTCAATTATCTGTTTTCAAACAAAATTTTCGAATAGTTTCATGGTTAAAGATTGACAATATTTGTTATGTGAATTGCTTGCTTTATTTTTTTGCATTTTATTCTATATGTAAACATAGCCCAGATTAGTCTCGCCCTCCGCTTAAGGGGTTGTCAACGAGATCTATCGTTTACAGGTGCTTAGCATGTTTAGTTGCCACGTCATGTGGTAGGTGTTTTGTGTGCAGGTAACGAAGCAAGTGGCTCGAGGCGGACATTCCTACACTCGTTGACAAGCTTCGTTGATTTAGCCCACTGATAGCAGCCTCGTCCCAAAATTTTCTTTATTCTTAGATGTTATGTTATTAATTTTGCGGGGAAGGCCCCAAAGATTTTGTATTAAGACATCAGTCCTTACAGGTTCATGATTTGTCAGTGAGTTACTATAAGATAATTTACATTATGTCCATAATTTGATTTTCAGCCTATACTCATTGTAGATTTGAATAACATTTATTGTTGTATTAGCCATCATACAATTAGATTTTTTTTCCAGACAATCAAAATAAGGTTTACTCGACGAGTAGTATATATAGGTGTCAATCACGTATCACCCCAATTTGGGGGCGTGACACATTATCTATCTTTAATTGTTTTTTGAATCATTTTTTACTACAAATTCACACTCACAATAAAGACAATTTATAATAAGACAAAATGAATTCTACAATACAAAAGTATATGCAGTAAACCAAACTTTTAACTTTCTCTCGAAGACCTTGCTGGCCACCAGCGTTTCTACGTACACTAGGCTGGGATGAATATTCATTCATGATCGTATAAGTTATCGATTTTTGTGTTCTTATTATTTGTTTATAATCTCTTGTCCATCTGGTTATGTCATTTTCTAATTTGTTTGTTCTAAGGAATCGTAACATAGGATTTTGGTTTAAAAAAAAGGGATTCAGCGTGTTCTTATTATTCCTTTATAATTTCTTATCGTGTACGAATTCAGTCCCGTTATATCAAAAAAATCAAAAGATCAATAGGATCCCTAACACCACTACTATTGATCACGGTGTAACTACATCCGCTGACAGTCTTGATACCAATTAACAAGGTATTGAGGGAATTCGAACAGGAAAATAGAGGAAGGAGAAGAATTGAGAGAGAGAATTAGGAAGAGAGGGAAGAATTCAGAGAAAGAAGGGAGATAATTCCACCAGCACTTCAAAAGTGTGTATTCCTATTACAAATGAACAACTAGAGGGAGATAATAGCATCAAACACATCAAAAGTGTGGATTCCTATTACAAATGAACTACATATACTTGTTAAACTAAAGCAATTAAAAATGAAAATGCAAATTACAGTAATTGAATAATTTGAAAGTGCAGAAATGGAATTAACTAAAATAACCAAATTTCTTGCCAAAATCCTGCAAGCTCAATTCGTGTGACTCGATCCATTTGCCAGCTAACTTGGCATCCCATGTGCTTTTCCATAACTAAGCATCCAAATGTGTATCAGTCTCATTTCAGTATCCGCATAATCTTTTAGCAGTATAAAATGAACTCTCTTTTTTTTCTCATAAACAAGATGCACTTGTTTTCCATTTTTGACATTGAAATATTGCAAAACTCGAAAAGAATAACCAAATCATATAAATCATTATTAGAACAAAGATGGTTGGAGAGTCTCATATAATAAGGTCATACAGAGTGTAGTGATAAAATTAGAAGTTATTTTTTCTTACATTTATGTGAAACTTAACACTTTAGATTGGTTTCTATAAATTTGTGTAAAATATTACATTTTTATTTGATATATTTTATAAATCACAAAAAATACTTGAGAGTTGAGATTATTTGAATGGATAAAAAGAAGTTTGATCAAAGCCTACATTCCTTCTATTAATCGAATGAACAATCAAGAACTAAATTCATCGACTTCTCTCTCGTTGTAACACAAGTAATATATAATACGATATAATACCAAATTGTTTTTATTTATTTTTGATTTTTTGCTCAGATTTATATATACCTGAGTTTATGTAACATTCAAGATGTTATTAATTTAATAACTATATTAGATGCTTTCGAACTAGCCTTTTACATGAAGTTCAGCATTATGAACTTGAAAGTACAAGAGGAGGTTGGGGGTGAATTGTAATTTTCCTTTTTCTAGTCGACTGATTGGGTTTAATAGTCGACAGTAAATTATATAGAGGATACCTTAAAGTAATGCAGTAAGTAAATTGCATAAAGTAAATGACTCCGAATGTTTTTATACTGGTTGGGATTCAATGTGGATCTTAGTTCAGTCCTCTTCGGTTTCAAGGGTGTTCTCTGTAGCTCTTTCAAGTGTTCTTCGTACAATGGTGTTTAGAGTAGAGCTCCTATGCCTACACTCAAACTCTCATAATCTTTTTGATACAATGTGTCACCAACTATAATTTTTCTTTCCTTTTTTTTTTTTTTTTGTGTGTGTACATAGTAAATCACTTGGAAATACAATGCATGTTAAAAGTAGAGCAAAGAACTCGAGATGTTGAAACGAAAGTATGTCTCTTCTTCGTTAGTTGAGCCTTTATATATATTCTTCAGGATATAGTTGTATGGATCTTTAATCAGAGATGGCGATAAGTCGTGGATTTTGGACCATTTACATTCCCTCCTTATACTTTTTAGGAGTTTTTTAAGTATTATTCTCCGTTTTTATTGTGTTTTCTTATGTTTTTAGGTTTTTGGGAGTTGAAGAACAAAAAGAGAACAAAGGAGTTGAAACATGACTAGAAAGGGCGTAAATGCGGCCTCTAATGCAACGTTGCAATGTCCAAATGCGACCACATGTGCAAATAAGAAAGAATCAACCAAAATGCGATGCGAATGCAACACCGCAAACACTAAATGCGGCCGCATACTCAGAGCCTGAGCAAAATAGTGAAAAATCCAAAATCGTAGGAAACGTGGCGCCTACTGGAGGATACAAATAGGTATGCATACTCATTGATGAGAAGATTCAAGATCTAGGGTTTTGGAATGCAGTCAACATGCGACTGCATACTCAAGATGCGGCCTGAAATGCGATCGCATTTGGGTCAACGCAACTTATCATTTTCAGGATTTTTTGTATTTTTTGTACTTTGACTATAAATACTTTGTCTACGGCTATGAGCTCATGTGTCACACCCCACCCTAGGTAAGGCGTGATTGGCACTCGGCACCTTGCGGAAACCGAGCGAACCAACTTACAACTCATAACCTCTATGTCTCGAATTGCAACAATAAGGTCAAGAGGCTAAATATGAACATAATATCATGCATAATTATATGTACAATAGACCCATGATGCCGACATTACTACTATCACACTATGACTAAGATGTACATAGGAACTATCTGCAAAGCCTCTATGAACGTGACTGAGGTATGCAAGTCGGGACAGGGCCCCCGACATACCCTTAACACAATTCATATATATATGTATAGACTCAGACTCGGCAATGCTCCAGGAGGAAGTGGAGCCACCGCTCAAGACCAGCACCTGAAGGCAGCCTACGATGAAAGATCCTCGTTTCGTCTATCTACACCTGGGGGCATGAACGCAGCGTCCACAAGAAGGGACGTCAGTACGAGCAATGTACTGAGTATGTAAGGCATAAATAACAACATAATGAAAGTATGAAGGTAACGTAATATAAAAGAGATCAGCTTGTGTCTCTGAATGCTTTTTTAAGGCGAATGTCATGCACGCTTAACTTTTTTAAAAAAAAAGAACTTTTCCGTATATAGCCATATATAATATCTTGTCTGGCCGTTAAGGCGCGGTAATATATATACATATATATAGCATCTTGTCCGGCCGTTAAGGCGCGGTAATAAATATACATATATATAGCATCTTTCCCGGCCATTAAGGCACGGTAATAGATATAGCATCTTGCCCGGCCATTAAGGCACGGTGTTATCTTGCCCGACCATATAGGCGCGGTGTTATCTTGCCCGGCCATGTAGGCGCGGTGTTATCTTGCCCGGCCATGTAGGCGCGATATTATCCCCAGCTGATCAGTGAGATGCAATGCATACATACATACATACATACATACGCATAAAAATACATAAATGAAATCAACGCCATCATTAGCATTGCCATTGTCACTATATCATTCCTTGAAGAATCAACCATCGTAAGATGAAATCGATAATGTCATGGGAGTCTCGAGAATCATGAACTTACATAGAGTTGAAAATAGAATCATTATCTTCGCTACATCTCACCTCGAAGGAACGAGTAACATGAGGTGAGACCATCAACAATAAGTAAGATCAAGATATTCATGAAATGACTCAATAATCTCATAATGCCCTCAAATCATAGCTTCGGAATTTCTAGAATTAAGATCATCATCATCATGTTAATCATAGAAAATATGTCATCCTTAGCATCATAAAAAGCTTTTAAGAATCATGAACTTCTAACTTTTGGAAGTAAGAAGGTTATGAAAAATATGTATGGAATCATAACATAGGAATTATGCCTTTGAAATAAAGGGACTAGCCTTAACATACATGTTCAGCCTCTAATTATCTACACTTATTGGTTCGAGCTCGCAAGTCTACATTTAAGAGGATTCACACAATCGTTAGACTCATCATAGTAAATTTGTGCTAAGCTCTCAAGTCAAACTATTTTATATCCTGCTGAAAATCGGGCAGCATCTCCCCTGTTTATATGCCTAGCCCGGAATCTCAATTCAGCAACCAACACAACAACAACAATACCAACATCAATAACATCATTTCCAACACCAATATGTACCATAAAACAGCCCACACGTTGTTTTCCAACTTCTAGAACTAACCAACTTACTATACAATTATTTAACGACTTTATCTCCGTAAATAAGCCTTAAATAATATCAAAAGAGAAAGATTCATACCTTCTTTCTTGTTAAGAAAGCAATATCCTCAATATCCATGCTAAAATCCACCGCAAAACAATACTAGAATCACAACTATGCGTTACCCGGGCATAAACCACTACTTCGCGACTTAAAAATTGCTCACTTTTTGTTTCCCTCTCTCTATCTCTCTTTAATTTCCGGATTTTTCTAGGAAAATCTGATGAAAAAAGGGGGTTATTACCCTTTATATAGGGGTCAAATTCGGGTCGGGTCACTGTAGCATTAATTGTAGCAGTACTGTAGCACGTCTTTCTGCTCTGTCATCTGAACTTGTAACGTCCATAATTCTCTACTCCGATGTCCTATCAACGAGCGGTTTGTTGCATTAGAGACTAGACTCGACGAACTTCATTTTAGGCTTTTGTTTCACTTCAAAACACTTCATATTCTAAGAGATATTCGTCCCTCAATTTGGACCAAAATTTTCACACGAAACTTTACCCATTCTTTCTCCAAAGTCGTACTACTCCATTTCTTCCACTCATTTCCTTATAAAACTTTCCGGTATACCTTATATGCATCCTTCACTCATTAAATGTACTTGATAATGCTTGCTTATATTTCGAAGTGGTTTTACTTAACCATAACTCAACGTACTTACGTTTCAAATTTGATAAATGCTTCTTCGAAGATACGGGGTGTAACATCATGATTCAGTATTCCAACTTTAGTTCTTGTTCTTAGCATTGAAGACAATATTAGTGTTGGTGAAGCTTTTAATAGAGATTTCCTCTTCTTGTCATCTTGTCCAACTACTTTTTGTAAGCATCATGAATACTTATTCCATTATTGTCTTTAATTTAATGAATATGAGTAGCTAATCCCATTAGCTAAGGTTCTGGGACCAAAATGTGTTAGTTATGTGATTGGGTTGTTATATTCAAACTCTATTTGTACGTAAAATATGTTTTCTATTAACTCTTCATGTTTTAATGACTTTTAATAGTGGCCAACATTACTTGTGCCTAAATATTTTTACTTTGCTTGGAAAAGAATGTAGAAGTCATGAAAAGAGTCAAATAGCAAGAATTTTGGGCTTTAAACCCTATTTAATAGCTTGAGCTAGGGATAGGAAAGCTTACTTGAAACTAAAATGGGTGCTCATATTTCTACATTCTATGGCTTGGAAAAGCTTATTAATGACATTTATCAATTTGATTGGGATACTTTTGGTAAACTCAAAGAAACCCATTGTTTATTACATCTAGACATATAAGTGAGGTGAATCGATACCCACTTGCATTACTTCCCATTTGGGACTACAACCTTAGTCCCTTTATCAATTGGTTGTAATTCTAACAATATTCTCTAGCAATTAGTATAACAATCGTCAAACCAAACAATTTTTATACCCTTTTTCCCTAGAAATATAGAATAATAGTCGAGCATTATACTTAACAAGTACATTTATTCATTGTATTCTTTGTGGGATTCGACCCCAACATTTTTTAAGGGATGAGAGAGAGAGAGAGAGAGAGAGAAAACAGTGTTGTATTTTAGAAGTAAAAAAGTGTAAAAAAAAAAAAAAAAAAAACAATGACAAGTTGCTATAGCAGGTAAGTAAATGTTACCTAATAGTGTAAAGAAAATGTATACACTAAACGTGCACAAAGTCTAAAATCTTGAAATTATGGAGTCCGCATTAGATAACTGATGTTAAATTGGATATTAAACCAAATTTAAAAGAAAAAGTGGATTAATTAAGGGTGTGTTTAGAATAAAGGAAAAAGTTTTTCACACGAAATACTTTTTGAAAATATTTTCCTCAAAAATAAATGGATATCTTACATTTGTATATAGTCTAGACAAACACTATAGGTATAAAACTAAGCAAACACTATAGAGGTGTGGGTGAGAGATAGGGGTGTGCACGTGGTGGGGATGAGAGCTATAGGGGTGGGGTTGGGTTGACGTGTGTTGAAGGGCGTAGAGACAATTAGTGTGAAATGCTACTTATAAAACTTATTTCCCCACTTTCACTAGGAAATTCATTATTCTCATTTTAAAATAAACTACCAAAATTGAAAAAATATCTCATACCAAACACACTATAAATTTTCTCATCTTACTTTCTTTTCTTAACGATTTATTGGTTACCAAGTGAGATATTTACAACGCCATAGCAGATTGGAACTTTATTTGCTATCTAACATGAAAACTCAAAAAAAAAACTATGAAGAAGAGCTCTCTAGAACTTAAATCTATTAATTGGCTTTCTAATTCTAATTGAAGCTCTAAGATAGCAGACTACATTAATTTCTCGAACCAAACTTTCCAAAGATACTCTTAACATGGTGTAATATTATTCGTTTTGAGCCAAGCCCGCACGGTTTTCCCCAAAAGGCCTCACACCATTAAGAGTATCCAACACCTTATAAGTAGCTCATTTTTCTTTTCAGCTACTAATGTGGTACTTTGTTCACACACCCAAAAAACTCCCCCACGAACTAAGCTCCACATGGCTCATTACCATAACTCACGGGTCAGAGATTCAACATGTCTCTGTGCCACCCACATCGTCAGAGTATTTACGGTCACCGAAGCCCAAAGGCTCGGTATGCATCTTCAAAGCTATGGGTAAATGTGGTAAACAATCCCATATACGGTAAAGGCACTAAGTCGGGCCCCACGCCACACTCCGCCATCTTCATACTCGTCCCACCAAAGCATTGGCTCTGATATCACTTTGTTTGGAAGAACGAGCAAAAACTAAGAAACAAGCAATAACTAAATAGCACAACAAGGTAACAACGAAAGAAAATACCCAAGTCAAACTTCCCACACTATTTGAACACGAGAAGAAAAGTAATTATAAGTACAAATGGAAATCCAGAGAGCAACTACAATAAAATAGCAAAAGCAAGCAAAATAAACCAATTGCAGGAGACATCAAATTTACGTGAAAAAAACCCCTTCAATGTGAAGAGGAAACAACCACGAGACCTCCGCCCACAAAAGCTCCACTAAAATCAACAAGAGTTACAATAATGTTCTCCAAATGGCTACAACATCAACGCCAAACACGGAGCACAATACATAAAAGATAGCGCCAAAACTAGTGAAGAAATGAGAGAAATCACCCCCAAAATGAGCCACTGTTCATGCCTCCAAAATTGAATCTACAGACAACAAAATCCAATCTCCACCATTAAAATTCAAGAACTATATGTTGAGAACCCCCATTTCAAATTTGTGCACGATCCAATTAATGAATCGGAAAATGGAGTTTTAAGCCGACTGCTTGAGCAGAAATTTTTCTGGAGCGAAAAACACAATTTTTCTCTCTCAAGACTTCAAAAATGGTTGCACCTCTCTTTTTCTCTCTTGTTGTCTTTAAGACCTAAAATATGTCATATTTATATGTCCTTGACATTAGTGGGCTATAAGGAAAAGTAAGCTAGGTCCAAAAGGTGTTTTATTTATCCACATAGAAAGGAAAAAAGCCCCAAAACCCAACAATTCTCCCCCTCCCGACTATTTGTGTCACCACCCAAATTGGAGGCCATGACGGGCACCTGACCATACTAGTCAAGCACCATCCAGCATGCATCTGTGACATCAACATAAACATAAGTGGGCTGATAGGGTCATCATATGACTCTCAGTAAACTCATAAGGAACATGCATGTATCAACTAATCTGAAAGACTCATCTGTATGAATATATTGGACATACTGTATGAGCCGATAAGGCTATCGTAACCACCCTTGTGATGACATATGAAACCTCAAGTCTGGACATCATTTGACTATACATAACTGACTACAAGCCTCTACTGGGAAACATAACATAACGTGGCCAGGAAAGGGACCCCCCACACCCACACACATATATATATACATAAGACCATACTGACTCCTGGCATCTCCAGAACAAATGGAGTGCATCAACCTCATCCGTTGAGCTGACATCCTAGTAGATGGATCGCTAACCTGTATCTCAGGACCTACGGGCATGAAACGCAGCCCCTCCAGACAATAGGGGAGTTAGTACGAATAATGTACCGAGTATGAAAGACATGAAAACAACATATACATAAAAATTATGAAAGGAATCTGAGATATGAGAGTCAATTTGTACATCTGAATGTGTCTGCATGACTGAAAGTGTTTACATAACTCTGTATACCTCTGAGAATCATGAAACATGTAAGTATCATGCTTATGCATATGAAACATGAGGTCGTACATAGATATGTTCACATATCATCATCAAGCCTCTGAAGGCATCCCATCATAACATATCATATCGGCCCTTCTGTGGGCATCATCATCGTATACCAACTTATCAGGTGGTGATGTATATATAACGCCTATCCCTTTCCCCATACCCCATATACATATAATATACGCGTATATAACGCCTTCTGGTCATGGGTCAATGTGCATAGGTATAAATGAATGTAATGCATAAGTAAGATGAATAAATAGAACTTCCGGAGTGACGTAAGGTCGTGCTACCTCCGATAAACATCTTTGAGCTAATATCATCAATATATGTAATCTCAAGACCCACGAACAAAAGGAATAATCATAAAAGGGGAACAGGAACATCAAAGATTAGAGTACTCCTAGTGCTTGTAAGAGTAGAGTGATATGGGAATTCGTTCATTCATTCGTTCGTTCGTATCATAAAGATCATGCCAAAATAGAGGAAAGGATAGCCTTAACATACATTGTCATTTACCTAAACGCCCAACGCTTATCTTTCAAGCTCACAATTCTACAAATAAGGCAATTATATACCATAATCAGACCATATGTATGCTTGAAAACTTGTTCTAGAATAGCGAGCGATTTAACGAAATTTCCCCTATAATTTCCATTCCAATCCAACTCAACATAGCCCACAACATACACAATAACATCAACAACAACAACAATAAGATATACTAACATAATCAAGTATAAATCTCATCAAAACCTTATTCCAAATCAGCCCCAAAGGCAACCATGACAACAAGTCAATTTATACCCCTCATAACATGTTTTCTTCACTTCAAAACTTACAAATTCCTCCACACAAGACTTATAACAAAGTTAAAGTAGAATTCTTACCTTGAATACTTAGAATCTCCAAGAAAACCTTCAGCTTCAATTCACAAACAGGTAGCCACGCAACAAGCACGCAACTACTACGATTTCCTTACTAGTTTCAAGGTTATAAGTTGGAACCTTCACTCAATTTGATAGAACATAGTTAGAAACACTTAGAGAGGGTTTAGGAGAGCTTATGCTTATGTGGAAATGAATAAAATGAAGGCAGATCGTGGTATATATATATATTTGAGTCGTTCTGGAAATTGCACCGCCTCAGCTTTGATGGTGCATATTGACGCTCGTCAATCATGTCGACGGTCCGTCCAATTGCACGGTTCATAATTTAGTCTATATTTCTCCAAATTGTGATCTGCCAAATGCATTGGAAAGAAGACTCTCTGAACTTATGTTTACATAGGCTATAGATTTCGTAAGTCCTCGTATGCTAGCAGATATGCCCCACACAAATGGACCCAAAAAATCTTGTCTGAAAACTTGCCAAGTTCTCCCAAAGTCTCGACAACTAAATTCCTTTGATTCGTTTGATCTCCAAACTTCCAATACTTGTTACATATGAACTTAAACCTTCATATATGAGGGATAACATATCCAATATCTCATAACCTCGAAGGCTAACACTTGAGACCAAGACGACTAGTGTACCGTATACATCAATGCAACAAATGAGAGGCGTAGCGTATTCTTTCTTGATTCGCTTAGCTCTCGACTCTCACATTCTCTAAGATATAAGTTGATGATTATATCTTCCTTTAACAAACACTCGTAAGATACTTGTACAATTTCCCTAATAGATCCTTAGCACGAGTCTAAATCACTAAGATCATTATGGAACCTCAAAGTATGGGGAAGGAGTGACACGAAATCTTATCTTGTCTTCTTAACTCTGGAAATTCTTGAAACTTGTCCCACTCATACTAGCTTGCTTACGTCGCAAGATAGAAAAATTTTCCAAGGTGTAATAATTTGGAGGAGACCGTCATCCCGACGATCATGCAACACTCTTCAAATTTCCCTTTTGGCAAAGCTTTAGTCATCATTTCCTAACCACGACATCAGTGTGAATCTTCTCAAGTTCAAGCAACTTAGAATCCAGTACATCTCTAATCTAATGGTATCTCACATCATTATGTTTCGACGCACCATGAGAGTTCTTACCAAGATGAATAGCACTTTGACTGTCGCAATAAAGCACATACCTCTCCTGAGGAAAGACAAGTTCCTCCATAAATTTCTTCATCCATAGCAACTCTTTACAAGCTTCAACGACAGCAATAAGCTCAGCTTCTGTAGTAGGTAAAACAACACATTTTTGCAACTTAGATTGCCAAGACATAGCTCCCCCTACAAAAGTAACCAAGTAGCCTGAAATAGACTTGCAAGTATCAATATCACCGGCCATATCTGAATCAGTGTAACCATAAAGAATAGGCTTCCTTGTCCCAAAACACAAACTCAGACTAGAAGTACCACAAAGATATCTCATAAGCCACTTTATAGCATTCCAGTTCTCTCTTTCTGAATTAGAAAGAAAATGGCTAACAATACCAACAACATAAGCAATACCTGGTCTTGTACAAATCATCGTATACATCAGACTGCTAACAACTGAAGCATAAGGAACTTTCTTCATACCTTCCTTCTCATCATCACTAGAAGGACACTGCTTCATGCTCAATTTGAAGTGCATAGCTAAAAATGTACTTACAACCTTAGTTTTATCCATGTTGAACCTGCGAAGTACTTTATGAATGTACTTCTCTTGTAATAATCACAGCTTTTTGGCCTTTCTGTCGCGAACAATCTGCATGCCAAGAATATGCCTTGCTGGCCCCAAGTCTTTCGTAGCAAAAGACTTATTCAACTCTTACTTTAACTTCTGAATTCTGCAAGCATTATGACCAACAACAAGCATGCCATCAACATAAAGCAATAGAATGATAAAGTCACCATCAGAGAATATTTGCACAAAAGCACAATGATTTGAAGAAGTCTTCTTGAAGTCCTGTTAACTCATAAAAGAACCAAACTTCATGTACCACTGCTTGGGAGCTTGTTTTAAACTATACAAGCTCTTCTTCAATTTTCAAACATAATTCTCTTTATCTTTGACTTCAAAACCTTCTGCCTGCTCCATATAAATTTCTTCATCTAAGTCACCATGGAGAAAAGCAGTTTTAACATTCATTTGCTCAACCTCTAAATCTAGACTTACAGCCAAGCCCAGAATAACCCGAAAGGATGACATCTTCATAACTGGAGAAAAGATTTCATCAAAATCAACCCCCTTCTTCCTATTAAAGCCCTTTACAACCAATCTAGCCTTGTACCTCGGAACTAGGTTACTATCTTCATGTTTCACCCTGAAAACCCACCGTTTTTCAAAGTTTTTCTATCTTTAGGAAGCTTAACCAAATCAAATGTATGATTATCATGCAAGGATTTAATCTCATCTTGCATAGCATCATACCACTTTTCTTTTTCTTTTTCTTTACTATCCATGGCCTCATCAATACTTCCAGGTTCTCCCAAATCAGTCAAGAGTACAAACTCATTGAGAGAATAATGAGATGAAGGTACTTTCTCTCTAGTAGATCTTCTGAGAGAACTCTCTAGAGCATCAATAGTAGCTGGTTGCTGGCCAACCACATCATCTTCCACTGGAGCATCAACAACATCATGCTGGTAATTCTGAACTTGACAACTATCTGCATTATCAACTTGATCTTCATTATTTTGAAGATTTTCTTCTAGTGCAATAGTCATAGGAACAAGATCAACATCAACTAAGCTCTCAATGCTTTGAGAATCAAACTTCTCAGCTTTGTCAAAATCTTCAATTGTCTGGTCTTCAAAGAACACAATATCACAACTTCTAACAAGTTTCTTCTCAACTGGATCATAGAAACGATAGCCAAATTCGTCTTGATCATAATCAATGAAAATACATTGCTTAGTTTTAACTTCCAGCTTTGACTTCTCATCCTTAGGAACATGCACAAAGGCCTTACACCTGAAGACTCTCAAAATAAGCATTAAAGACATCCTTACTAAACCAAACTCTATCAGGGACATCACTATCCAAAGCAACAGTAGGAGAAAAATTGATAACATAAGCAACAATATTAAGTGCTTCTGCCCAAAAGGAATCTGGAAAATAGCATCTGAAAGAAAATATCTAACCCTCTCAACTAAAGTTTTGTTCATTCTCTTTGCTAAACTATTTAACTAAGGAATCCTTGGAGGAGTTTCCCTGCTCTCTGCAATAATTATCAAAAGGACCAATGTATTTACCACCATTGTCTGAGCGGATATATTATAGTTTCTTCCCTGTCTGTCTCTCAACCAAGGCCTGAAAAGTCTTGGACACATCAAGTGCTTGATTCTTGGACTTCAAAGGAAATACTCAGAGTTTGCGAGAATGATCATCGATAAAAGTCACAAAGTAAAGTGCACCACCACGAGACCTTACTTTAAAAGTACCACACAAATCAAAATGTACTAACTCCAGCAAATCAAGCTTTCTTAAAGGCAAATGACTCTGAAAAGAAATTCTTTTCTATTTCCTAGCTAAGCAATGAACACATCTCTTTAACTTTGCTTGTTTCACTCCAGAAAGCAAATTCTTATTAGCCTAATTATCAATCTCTTCTCGCTCATATAACTCAACTTTCTATGCCATAACTCTGATGAAGTATCATACTCCAACAAATTTATTAAGTCACTACAAATGGAGCCCTGATATAAGTACAAGTCAGATATCTTGTCACCTCAATCGATAACCATTGAACCTCTAAGAAGCTTCCACTGGCCACCACCAACGGTTTGATCATAACCCTCATCATCAACCTTTCCTACAGAAATTAAATTCAGACGAACATCTGGAGCATGCTTGACATTGTTAAGAACCAACCTCGAACCATTCTTACTTTTCAAGAAAATTATGTCAATACTAAATACCTCAACCTCACTATCGTTGTTCATTCATAACATTTCAAAATTACCTGGAGTATAAGAAGAAAATAATTCCTTCTTTGGCGTGACATGAGAAGTGGAACCTGAATCCACAAACTAGGTAAACTCATCACAAACAAGATTGATATCATTTTTACCACAAGCAACAAGAAGATTATTTTCAGCAACAATAGCAACGCGATTTTCATTATTGCCATTCTTTTTTTGTTGTTTCTGGTCTCTCTTAAACTTGTAGTAATGTTTCTTGTTATGCCTTTCGTTATGACAATGGTGACATGTAACATTCTTGTACCTAGATCTTGACTTGCTTCTACTTTTGCCTTTGTCATTCTGACCTCTGAAGTTGCTTCTTCCCCCTGTCTGCAGTAACCAAAACATCAGAGTGTGAAGTTGAAAAAGACGAAGCTTAAGATCTTCTTCTCATCTCTTCATTCAAAACACCACTCTTATCATATTTCGTAGTTACACTATCACTGGGAGAATAATTAGTCAAAGAAACTCGAAGAGTTTCTCAAGAGTCTGACAGAGTATTAAGAAGCCAAAGTCCTTGTATTTCTTCATCAAACTTGACACCCATTCCAGACAGCTGATCATGGACACCCTGAAAATTATTTATATGATCAGAAATAGGACTACCCTCTTTGTATCTAATATTCATCAATTGTTTCAATAGGAACAACTTGTTATTTTCAGTCTTCGGAGCATATAGTGTCTCGAGCTTTTTCCACAAGCTTTTAGCCTTTGTCTCATTCACAATATGATTTCGAACATTATCTTTAACCCATTCCCTAATATAGCCACAAACCTGTAAGATCTCGAATTCCCAATCCTCATCATCAATAGACTCGGGTTTCTTAGAAGCAAACACAGGTAAATGCATTTTCTTGAGAAATAGAAGATCTTTCATTTTGCTTTTCCAAATATGGTAATCACTGCCATTTAAACAAACCATCTTGCTCATATTTGCCTCCATCATTCAAATAGATAATCAACACAATCAAATACAACCACAAGCTCTGATACCACTTTGTTGGGCTAAAACAACCCAAAGATACTCTGAACATGGTGTGATATTGTCCTCTTTGATCCAAGCCCGCACGGTTTTCCCCAAAAGGCCTCAGACCATTAAGAGTATCTAACACCTTATAAGTAACTCTTTTTTTCTTTTCAGCTATCAGTGTGGTACTTTATTCGCACACCCAACAATGTTGTGGATGAACTCAACATAGATCATTTGAAAGATTTGAGCTTGTTGTGACTTTTCTTTTGATCTTCTGATTATATTTTGTATATGTGGTCTTTTCTAGCAAACATA
Source organism: Lycium barbarum (assembly GCF_019175385.1). NCBI lineage: Eukaryota > Viridiplantae > Streptophyta > Magnoliopsida > Solanales > Solanaceae > Lycium > Lycium barbarum. Next base: position 11,894,551 of record NC_083343.1, read on the forward strand.
TAATGTTGAACTTATATCAATGTTATCAACTTTTGCCACATTTGAGTTGCAAACATACACTCTATGAACAAATGATCATGTGATTCCTCATGACTATGACACAGTGAGCATTCAATATCCACCCATTTGCTAAGGCTATTGGAAACAGTAAAAGGTAAACTTTTTTTTGTAAACTGGTAAAGTTGTATTCCTCAGCATTAAGGGTATGCTGGCTACCTCCAAAAAGTGAGTAATCGAAAGAAATGAAAAAGATTTACAGGAAACCTAGAAAATCTACAATCTGATCTGTTTCCTCTATACAAAATTGTTTACCGCAAAAAAGTAAAGATACAATACACTTTCATTTAACTTTCTGAATAGAATTGGATCTATCTTCAAAACATCTCCCATTTCTTTCACTCCATACAGTCCACCATATGCAGGCTGGTATTATCCTCCACCACCTTTTCTGACTTTTGCTCCCTCCCCTTTTAATCCAACAACTGAACAGATCTGAAGTGTGCTTTGGCATGATCCATCTTGTATTAGAATGTTTGAGAAATATTTCCCAAAGATGGGCAGTGAACTTACAATGAAGAAATAGATGTTTGTTAGTTTCCCCTATTTTGTTGCAGAAAAAAACATCTTGGTACTAATTGCTTCCCTTTCTTTTGTAAAACTTCTTGAGTAAGACAAGCTCTTTTTACCACTAACCACGTGAAACATTTCACCTTGGTAGGTACCAAGGTTTTCCAGATGGAATTCCATTGACATTGTGGCCTTCCAACTCCACCTTGCATCTCTATCTTGTATGTACTGTTGACTGTGAAACAACCATCCTTGCTATGCTTCCATATTATCTTATTAGGTTCTGTTGTGATACCGCTAGAGCCTCATAGTTTTACAAGTAATGATGCCACCCTCTGCACTTCCCAATCATTTAGCAGCCTTCTAAAAGAAAGGTCCCACCCCTGGGGTGTCCAACATTCACACACTTTTGCTTCGGGATTATTACAAATAATGACCAGATCTGTGAATGATTCCATTAGAGGGGTTTGGTTAATCCATCCTTCTTTCCAGAATTTAATCTTGACCCCATTACCTACCTTAACTTTCAGATTTGCTTCTATCAATGGCCACAAAGCCCTGATAGTTCTCCACACTCCAACTCTAAAGAGTTCAGTGACTGTTTCTGTACACCAAGATTTCCAATCCACCCCTTGCTTTGCTAAGTATTACTTTATCCCATTCCACCATACTGTAACCCTTTCCTTCTTTACACCCTTGCCATAGAAATTTTCGTTTTAGCTTGTCTAATTTTTTCACTACTGTTGAAGGAACAGGAAATAAGGACATCACATATATTGGGAGAGAATCTAGCGCACAGTTAATTAAGGTTAATCTTCCCCCAAGTGACAAATATTCTGCTTTCCAACTTGCAAGCTTCTTCTCAGTTTTCTCCACTATTCCATCCCAGATCTCAAGTGCCTTATGCTTGTTACCCAGTGGCATATCTAGGTAAGTCATAGGCAAATTCTCCACTCTGCACCTTAATATGCTTACCAGATCTTGAATATGAGGGACTTCTTTGACAGGGAATAGACTGCTTTTCCCCCAACTGACCTCAAACTTGCTACAACTTCAAAATTACCAATATCAATCTGATATAGCAGATCTGTTCAGCCTTTGGTTCACAAAAAATAACAGTGTCATCAACATACAATAAGTGACAGATCTCCATTTCCTCCCCAGCTCTACCAACAATCTGAAATCCCCTGATCTATCTATTATGTATTCTAATTCTCATCATGCTATCAAATCTTTCCATGCCAGAATAAAAAGAAAAGAAGATAAGAGTGTCACCCTGTCTCAAACCCCTTTTAGATGGAAAAAACCCCCACAGATTCTCCATTTATAAGAACAGAAAACCTGACAGTTTTATTACAAAACTCAATCCAGCTCAGCCATTTGCTACCAAACCCCATCTGCTTGAGAGTGTTTAATAAGAATTACCAATTTACATGGTCATAGGCTTTCTGAATATCAAGTTTGCACATAACACCAAGTTCCACTCCGTTCATTCTTGAATCAATACATTCACTCACTATAAGTGCATCATCCATAATTTGTCTCCCTTTTATAAAAGCCATCTGATGTTTGTTGATTAGCTTACTCACCACTTTCTTTAACCTTTCTGCTAGTAGCTTTGCAATAATTTTGTAGACTCCACCTACCAAACTTATTGGCTTGTAGCATGAAGCTTTTTTCGAAAGTCTGGTTAGAGTGGAAGAACTGGGCAGTGCTTATGATATCTTCCTTCAACATGTCCCAGAAAGAAAGAAAAAATAACATAGGAAAGCCATCTGGTCTAGGAGCCTTCTCCATAACATATAAATTGATACACTCCAGAATTTCCTCCTCCTCAAATTGTCTTTGTAACCATATCTGTTTTTCACTAGAGATCACTAAAGTTTCCTGAAGCTGCAAATCAGGTCTCCAAGATTCAGTCTCCTTATATAATTCTTGATAAAAATTCTGAGCAGCCTCATTAATCTCCTCAAGGTCAGGGACATTAACCCCATCCACGTCTAGATGATTCATGGAATTAAATCATTTGTGAGCCGTAGCAATTTTGTGAAAAAATTTGGTCTTCTTATCACCATATTTCAATCATTGTATCTTAGATCTTTGCTTCCATGCTAAATATCCATTTTTGCAATTATTATAAAAATAGCTAGATTTGTTATTTTATAACAGATTTTTATTGTATGTATAATATATATGCATTATGTATGACGTTCAGTATATGTATGTATGACTTTGTATGTATTTACGCTCCCTAGTATGTGTATAAGTATGATATGTTTTGAAAAGGAAACTACTATTGCAGATTTTTACTGTATGTATATATGCATTATGTATGACGTTCAATATATGTATGTATGTATTTACGCTCTCTAGTATGTGTATAAGTATGATATGTTTTGAAAAGGAAACTACTATTGCAGATTGTTACTGTATGTATATATGCATTATGTATGACATTCAATATACGTATGAATGACTTTGTATGTATTTACGCTCGCTAGTATGTGTATAAGTATGATATATTTTGAAAAGGAAACTACTATTGCTATGTTTTAAAAACTCAAAAATATTGCCATAATTTGTTATTAAAAGCATAAATAGTACTCCTATTTGTGAATATTCACCTAAAGTAAAAACTAACAACCTATTTGGCCATGAATAATTTTCATTTTTTTTGGAATTGTATTCCTCAATCATGTTTGAAAATAAAATTGTTACAATTTTTCAAAATTCAAAAAACTCCAGATACCTATTTTCACATTTTTCACTTTAAATCATTGACAAAACTTTAAGTTGTGTATTTACCTCCGAACGCAACTCCATTTTCAACTTTTTCCAAATATTATTTTTTCCCTTTTTCAAATTTCACATTGGACTAAATCGGGTCGTGAAGGTCCATATCCGATAGGGTCCGACCCATTACTTGCCCTACCATTTTAATCACATGAGTTCTCTTCTATACACTTTTTCTCTTTTCTTGCAGCAATAGCACGCCAAAACTTTGATAGTAACCACTAAATTTCAGTTTCAAGAATCCAACTTCCTTAGTTTAATTTATTACAAAATCTAGCACATACCCAGATAAGTTTTGTTTCAGTTTGTGGAAAAATATGGCAGATGTTTGTGAAGGTGAAAGAGATAGAGAAGTACCAATTTGCCCTTCAATTCCTTCTGGTGAACAAACTGTTTGGGCTGATGCTTCTTCCCTTCTTCACCTCGCTTGTAACGGTATCTATCACTTTTCTTGACAAAATATGATGGTCTATGAGACATTATTTGTTGCATTTATATTTTTGATTCTTAGGGTGTTCTTGATTTCTGCTACTATCTGTTGTTTTTTATACTTTGGTTATCGTATTATTATTTTTTGATGACATGGGAACCCGCAGCCGCTACCCTTAGGTGCGTACAGGGTAAACCCAGCTCCTGTGCAATAGCTCGCAAACCCAGCTTGTGTGTAGTTATGGCTCCTTTTTTTTGTCCAGTCAGCTTTATCATGCTTTTTATAGTATTTTGCTACGGCTTTTATACTGCTTTGAATTGCTTGTCCTTGTGCCTGAGGGTCTACTGGAAACAACTTCTCTACCTCCCAGGTAGGGGTAAGGTCTGCGTACACTCTACCCTCCCCAGACCGTATGCTGTTGTTCTGTCGAGAAAATATGCTGGTCCATGAGAGATTATTTGGTGCATTTATATTATTTGATTCTTAGGGTATGTTTGGTATGAAGGAAAATGTTTTCCATGGAAAATGTTTTCTTGGGAAATAAGGGGTTCTTACTTAGTGGGTGTTTGGACATAAAAATTGTGAAATTTGAAAAAAAAAGTATAGTACTCCCTCTGTCCCAATTTATGTGGCACCATTTGACTAGGCATGGTGTTTAAGAAAGAAATGAAGACTTGAAATTTGTGGTCCAAAACAACAATCCTTTAGATATTTGTGTGGTTGTATATCATCTGAATTATTTCTAAGTATAGAAAGGTGACATTATTTTTGGGACAGACTAAAAAGAAAAGTGTGCCACATAAATCGGGACAGAGGGAGTATTTGGTTTCAAGTTGAAAATGTATTTGGAAATTGGAGTTGTGTATGGACATGAATACAAACTGGAGTTGTTTTTGAGTTTCTGTGAGTGATTTGGAGTGAAAATAGCTTTTTGGAGTTTTTTCGAATCTCGGAATTCAACTAAACAATTTTCTGGAATAAAATTTCAAAAAAAGAGTGAAAACTATCCATGGCCAAACAGGCACTTATTTACTTGTGTTTGGTAAATAAGCTGAGGATATTATCCAAAAACATACGTATATAATTTAGGTAAACACTATTGGGGTTGGCATTGGAGGCTAGGGGTGCCCGAGTAGTAGGGATGGGGGCTATGGGGTTCGGGGTGTAGGTGGGGTGGGCTGTGCTAGAGTGTGGATATTAGATAATTAGTGTGGAATGCCACTTATGGAACTTGTTTTCCCTTATTCCACTACGGAAGTCATTTTTCTCATTTTTAAGGAACTTGTTTCCCTAGAGAAAATATTTTCCGAAAACTTTGACCAACCAAATATGAGAAAATTGAAAAACATTTTCCCCCATACCAAACACACCCTTATGGAAAAAAATCTGGAATGTGATACTATAGGGAAGCAGGGACAAAGTAGAGCTAGAAAGTATTGATGTTGTTTTAGCTATTATCATGTTACTGAAGTACCATGTATGGTATCACAGGTGTTATTATATTGGATGCAATATGTTAAATACTTTGCTAAAATTTTGTGTGCTGCAAAATGTTGGGATCATTAAACTGGGTGTATTGCACTATGTTTATTCAATTAGATTGCGAGATGTAATAATATGAGATGAAGCTACAGAAGGCAAAGGTTGCTTTCGAAGAAGAGACTTTTATCTATAAAATTGCCAGTAATATCCTTATAGAGAGGATTTTTTTTTTTATAACCGTGGTGTCCGGGTCAGCTTGCGCGCACCTTGACTAATTCCACGGGATACCTACTAACTTCCACCATCAGGTACCAGTTAACTCTGTCCACCAAGGCTAGGCTAGGAAAGATGGGAAGAAATCACCTAGTGTTTTTTGTCTCTGCTGGGATTTGAACACGAGGTCTCATGATTCTCAACCCACTTCATTGCCCGCCACACCCTTGGGTGCCTTATAGAAAAGACATTTCCTTATTCTTTTTTACCTTGTTGGGACTCGACCACTAGGGCCACACCATTGGGTGCCGTTAGGGGAGGAAGAATGCATTGTTATATTAGATGTGACGTTTGAGTTGGAAAGAAAATAAAGAATATTGAAGAAGCTATGAATTTAATTAGTGAGCTTGATGTGGTCTTGGGGTTTTTTTATTCATTACGCGGTCAAATATTACTTCTGTGTAATTCAAGGAAGAAGATTGACTTATGTGGATCTGGTTCAAAATATTTGGTCACAGATCTTCAAGATGGGGAGCTGATACACGGGGAGAATTTTAATCTTTTTGCTGCCATGTCGGCGTTAGAGGTAAATTTGCGTTTCCAGTTTTGTGCTTTTCTTCAATTCTCGGATTATCTTGTGGATGGTACCAGTCATCCTTTTTCTTGATACTTATATGAAGTGGTATAGATTTCTTGGATATTATCTGCTAGACTCTGCTTGATATTTTTCTTTATTTTCAATTAATCCAATCGCCCATATTATGATCACCTGAGGTGTTGGGTGGTTTGGCTTAGACCCCTACCTCGTCCGTTTATTTCGCAAAAAGATAATACTGTAGACTCTGCTTGATATGTTGTTACTTTTGTCATACATTAATGAACTGTTTTTTTGCTTCATGACGATACTCTCTATATTTGTGTTGCACTTACATGTTTCGTGAATTGAACTAGATAATGGACCCAAAGATGGATTCAGGCATGGTACGTACATACTATTCAGTAGATGAAGCTATTGAGTATGGTGTTGCTCCTATTCCTTTGAGCTTTGACAAAACAGTTGATGTTCAAGGTACCATTGATATCATGGATCATCTTCTTGCTTGTGAGGTACTCCTAGCTTCTTACACAAAGCAGTTAGCTAGTCGAGCAAGAAGTTTGTTTTTGGCTGATATATATTGAAATGCAGGCAACATGGCATAAAGGTTGTTCACTGGCTCAGACTGTTTTTTCTTGCTTATACCTTTTGAGGCCTGATAGAACGTCATCGCATGCATTACTACATTCATATTGCAGAGTTGTGCGTGCAACCTGCAATGCGGTTGTTTGCACAGTCTCAGATACACGTACAAATGAAGTAAGCACCATGCAACTCTTTAATGTTTATCATTTTGTGTCCTCATGGAACATATTTCCGACAAGTTGAATCTATAGAAAAGGTGACAAATGTGATCTGTTTGTTGTTTTAGTGAAGTGTTGAATATGATGGTTTAGCCTAATGTATAGGAGGTAGATGAGTTCTATACTGCTGCTTTACCATCTTGATACCTTATTAAACTTGTCCTCATAACATAAAAAACTGATATATATGATATTTCTGGAAACAGTTTACAAAACTAGGCAGCCCTTTTAAATGCAAACTTATGTCAGTGCTTTCTCCATTTCTGCACCTAGGAGGGGGGACTGAAACATTTATCTTTCACTTTCTTCCTAAAATAGTGTTGACAGTAAAGAAAGTTGAATAGCTTTGACGCGAACCATTCCCTAGGTTCCTTCTTTTATGTGGAGCGCTCGGTGGGTATGCAATGACGGAATGCCGAAGATTGACTTTTCCTTTTTCCTTTATCTTTTGAGGATTTGGTAGGGAGGTGGTAGTGGATAGGCCGACAGGGTACCATTTGGTTAAAACAATAGGAAGCCAGTAGGACTACTACATGACCCCTTTGAAGAATTTGCAACAATATGAATCATTTAAGGCTTTGTTTTTTTGATAGATAATGGAAGGCTTTGTCTTTTGTATAATTATTGAGGTGAGTAACTATCACATCTAAAAGCTTAATCTGTTAGAAAGAGCACTTTGTATTTACTTATTATTTCTTCAATAAACCTCCTCATGTGAGGGATTGATTTTTTTTTTCCTAGGTCAAGACTGTGGAAATTCTTTTTGATAATGGGTGGCGATGAGATTCGATCCCAAGACCTTTGTCTGCTATGATGCCATGTTGAAGTGTGTGACCAACTCATCTAAAAGCTTAAGCTGTTACGGGGAGCACACTTTTAATTGCTTAATTATATTATTTCTCAACACACTTCCTCATGTGTAGCCCCAATTTTTTTCACAGGCCAAATACATAGAATATTTTTCTTTTTAGGTCGTGGTGAGATTTAAATTCAGGACCTTTTGCCTGCAATACCATGTTGAAGTGTGTAACCATCTCATCTGAAATCTTAAGCTATTAGAAAGGGTAGACTTTTATTTACTTAATTATATTTTCAACAATATTTTCTTGTACTTTATCCCTTTAATGACTTCTTTTGCTTAGCCGAGGGTCTTTCGGAAACAGTCTCTCTACCTCCCAAGGTAGGGGTAAGGTCTGCGTACACCCTACCCTCCCCAGTCCCCACTAATGGGATTACACTGGGTATGTTGTTGTTGTTGTTGTAATGACTTCTTTTGCTTCTCCTTCTCTCCACCCATAATATAAAGTCCTTTTTTTTTCTTGGGTAAGCACCCATATCTTAAAACTTCCCCTTACGAGTGTTTTAGTAAAAGAAAAGTGTTGCAGTCAATTGACGACAAATGTAAAACTGATATAATTATGATAAATACTTTTAGTACTTTGGAGCATTATGGAAGGTTCCATCTAAATTTGATTGATGCTGTAGTTAATGCTCCAATAATGAGATTGGCTTCTGATGACTACACATAAACAGGATACTGTGTGGACAGATACGGGCCATACAATTCGTAGCACTTGGAAAAAGAACCTTATTAGAAAAAAGATAAATACTTTTAGTACTAATGAAATGAGCATGAAATAGAGTGGAATTGCTTACAAGATTCATATAAGCCGACCTAATTACTTGGAGCTGAGGCGTACTTGAATATATTTGTGTATAGTTTTCTTAAAGGTAAATAACCTTATTGATATATTGGCAACCAGTATACTTGTTGTATGCATGAAGTAGAGAATCTAAATTATATTATAGCTATATATAAGAGAGAATGTGAGCTTCTTGTAGTCCTCACACGGCTACATTGAAGGAGTGACACTTGTTACCCAACTTTTAGATTTTGAGCCTCTTTTTTATTTTGCTCCTTGTTTACTTCCGTATTGCTTCAATTGTAGGAGTAGTAACTTTTTGTGAACTTTTTCTTTTCCCTAACTTCGCCTAATCTATTTATATGGTATTTTTTTAGCTTTTACACTTATTCAGAATAAATACTCTCTCCGTTCCAATTTATGTGATATAGTTTGAGTAGACACGGAGTTGAAGAAAAATTAGGACCACTTTTGAAACTTATGGTCTAAAACAAGTTATAGTTATTTGTATGACTGTAAATCATTTTGTTAAGAGTAAAGGGGGAAGTTTTAAGTTAAATTATTTCTAAATATAGAATTGTATCATTCATTCATTTCGGGGCAGACAAAAAAGGAAATTGTATCAAGTAACTTTTTACATAATAAAAAAGATATTCATAGTTTTTTTTTTAAATAATCTTATTTAGTAGATAAGTGAATTTTTATATAACCAAGAAATCATATTAAAATTGGTACTACTATTTAATTAAGGATACTTTAGTGAAAATACTTCTTACTTTTTAAGGGTAAGCTAAAAACACCATATAATATGAATCGGAGAGAGTATAAATTACCCTCAACACAATTTGGTAACTTTGAAGCCACATTTTCGTTTCCAACTAGAGCATTTATTAAATCTTACTAATTTTTTTTTAGATGACAAGGAACCCGCAGCTGCTACCCTTTGGGTGTGCACAGGGTAAACCCCGCTCCTGTGAAATTATTCTCCCTTCGTTTCAATTTGTGTGACACTTTCCGTTTATTGAGAGTCAATTTGACTAAACTTTGAAGCTAAATTGAATTAGATTGACTTAATAGTTTGGATATTTTTTTTTTTTTTTTAAATTACTATAAATATTCATTTTAACTGATAATTAATAACCGCCAAAAGAAATGGTGCAGCGGATGAGGTTGCTCCTTCCTTACTTAAAGGTCTCGAGTTCGAGCCCTAGGTATGGAAATCCTTGATAGGGAGCGCTCCCCCCGAATGGGGTCCTAACCAATCCGGATATAATCGAGCTCCAATGCAGATATTAGACACCGGGTGGGAAACAAAAATAAAATAAAATAATGATAATTAATAAACTATATATGATGGGCTAAATTGATTTTTCGGGTTCATTTAATGAATTTAATTTTGTCCTTAAATCATCACATTTAACTAGCACAAACTCTTGCCGCATGGAATATCATGAGTGAAACTACAACTTAATAAATGCCAAATATATCTATTTCTATCTATATATACAAGTTATATGCCCACAGATTCATAAAAATGCCAATATTTTCAGTTTATGGTTTTCACTGTGTTGTAATATTTTACATGATTTAAAATCATGTTACTTTACAGAATGTCGAATCGCTTGTGTCCCGTTGCTATTTGTAATCCTTCTGCCAAAATTTCTTGTCCATAAATAATTTTTTTATTTAAAAATTATCTAATTATGTGGCTAAGAAACTTCAATAATCATGAAGACTTATCAACAATACATAATGAACGTGCCACTGAATTATCTTAATTATGCGGTAAGAAAATATGATACATATTCTACTATTAAAATATTACTATTTTTATATCGTGAAGCCCGGACCTCAGGTAACTAGTAGAAATATAATTGTATACACATGTAACTCAGTCATTTATACTAACTGGAATCTTATGGGTGCACAATTCTTTATTAGAAGCAAGAAACTAGCCCTTATCTGACAAAAGCATCTTCCACCCCTTCAAAAGCTCGCTGGTTTCTTTCTCCCCAAAGTAACCATATCAGTGCCAAGGGAGCTACATTCCATGCTCCGTGTCCTTTTATGTATCTTAGGCATAACTGTGGCTTGTCTGCGGACAATTTTAGCAGTGTCCACCATAATTGGCTCCCAACCTGACAATGCTTAGGACTTAGGTGGTTCACATCCTCTTCTAAACATATACACTTGTGACATTAGCTGATATTTGTTCTCTCTTTCCTTAGATTTTCAGTTGTGAGGATAACTGCCTTGCTTCTATTTTGGCAACCGTACTGAGAAATGTGGAAATGCTGTATCCTCTCTCTTTAATAGCATGTGATAGAACGATTTAACATTGAAGATTTCACTCCCTTCGTTCTATGTCCATGCATCTTGATTCTTTAGTGTGATGTTCTGTAGTGTAGTAATTTAATAAGGTTTTGGAATGCCTCCACCTTCCAATCCTGTGGGATTCTTTTCAACCTCAAATTTCCTCCTCATAGTGTCTTGTATAGTTGAGCAATTGACATTGTCTTTGCTCAAGATGTTGAACCTTGTTGGAAAAACATTTCTTAGGATGTCAACACACCATGACTTCCTAAGTTCTTGTTCCTATTTTCAACTTTGACCTTAACATTGACAAAGGAGGTAAAGTTATTGGTAAGGAACCTCCAGGTTCAACTGAAAAGTTAGGTTTCGAATCACCAAAGTGGAAAATGACCACTATTGAACACCTTGGTAAAAAAGTTTTGTGGGTGGGGGGTTCCATTTCCAAAGAATCCCTTTTGAAGTTGATGTCTCCATTGGAATGCTCTCATGCTTCCATTATGTTCGTCCACGGGAATCATGATGATTTTTGTCCTACAGTCCCTACTTGAATACCATACTTGCCTTCTCTCAATGTTCTACGGAGTGTTTGCACCTTGTTGTAAAATCTCCATAGCCAACAACAACATACAAGTGGGGTTTGGAAAATCTCCATAGCCATTTCCTTAAAAGAGCTTTGATGAATACCCTTTAAATATTTAACGTAGGACCTTTATACTTTATCAGGTAGAACTTGATAAAGAACTTAGAAACACACAATAGCTACAAAGAATAAACTTATCACTTTTCAATTTACCAAGTGGGGTTTTTCCTCATCCTTTGCATCCCAAGAGAAATTCCTTTAGAGGTTCTCAAACTTTCCAATAACCATGATAGGTGCATATTTGAGAGACATGTAGTATCTGGTTCGTTGGTATTACATGTCTTTGATTTTACTGCTAGATCGCTTGTCGGTATTATTATTATGAAGGTGGCATTAAGGCACTTCCCTGATTCTCTGGATATCTTAAATTATCTTTATAATCTCGTCCTTTACCATGTCTCAACATTGAAAAAAGTAAAAGTGAATCCTCGGGTCATGCAAAACTCTCCACTGTTTCCAGCACTTCCCTTCCATGATATCCCCGTCTAGCCATTTCGTCAACTTCCGTTACCTGACCAAATTCTAGCCCTCCTAGGGTTGGCCTCACTACTCTTCTTCTTTGTACAATTGAGTATAAGGCCCACAATTGCCCCTTTCACCTCCTCTCTACCTCTTGCACCATTCCCTCTATCTCTATTGATTGTACAATGTTTCTTTTCGTGGTCGCCTCCTATGAAAGAACTTTGTATTCTCGTCCCCTTTTCAACCAAAGAGCCAAATATTTTTGGAGATTGAATCAGACAACAAAAAAGGCTTCCACCTCTGCCGCAACTCACGCCAAGAACTCCCATCTTTTTTTCTTTTTTCTTTTTTGAAACAAGAACTCCCATCTTTCCTGAACTTAATCTGACTTAATAAATTTTATCTCTGGGTGGTAAACATTGGATGCTTAGAATAGAATATAGAAAATGTTGTATTACTCAAAAGTGATAGGAAGGCGTTGTCTCCCTTTCTTTTATGCGACGTTAATGAAATAGGTCAATTTCTTAATATCTGGCTGACTTTCTTAGTTCTTCTTTACACACACTGTAAAGTTATATTTTGGTTGTACTTCTGTCCAGCTTTTTCTTAAAGTCAGCCCCTTCTTTACATCAATAATATTCTTTCAGTTACCTATCAAGTTTTTTTCCCCCCTTAATATCCCTTTGCTGATCTGCAGTTATGTTGGAGTTGCTTGTTTCTGTCATAAGTTTAAGGACATTTGGTCCTCATTCTAATACCCCTCTTTCTTCGAATAGAATATTCTTTCTACTGAAAGCACTCAGTTATCTTCAAGTAAGTGCTCAAATTTGTTTTTTTGTTATTGATTATCATTGTTTTCTTGTTATGTTGCTGTCAGGAAGAAGATCTCTTTACTATGACACATGGCCTTCCTCTAAAGGTAGATGGAGATGACAAATGTTTGACAATGCTACATGCAGTTGAAGAAACAATTGCTCGTCAATTACGGGCTTGTAAAGCTACATTGTCTAAGAAGAGAGTTACAGAAGGTAGTCATTGTGCATGGTGAGAGCAACTTTAAATATAAAATAATTTAGATGTGAAAAAGCTCAGTAGATAGTGCATAACAGTTCGTCCTTTGTACTTTCCCACTTCTCTGCCTTATCAAAAAAAAATGGAAGAATTATTTACATCTGGCTTGGCAAACAAACTTCAATTCTAATCTTACAGCTGACTTCAGGAAAAGAGAAATTGTTCCAAAAATTTCACTATTCCTTTTTACTTTTTGAAGTCTGAGTTGTTACTTTGTATTTACCATCATAATGCCTAAGATCATTTGAGAGAGGAGCACTACCATGTCTCCTCTTGGTATCTTTTAGCTATTAAGGGCAGCCCGGTGCACTAAGTTCCAGCTATGCGCGGGGTCCTGGGAAGGGCCGGACAACAAGGGTCTAGCCTTACCCTGTATCTTTAAGCTATTATCACCTCAAAAAAGTTTGCAAAATGAAGGCATTATGTTATTATCAATCATGAGATATTACCTTGGCTATAAAGTACGAACTGTTGAAGTTTGTCTTTTTGAGCGAGGCTGTATTGCCCTTTTAGCAAGAGCCGGCATCTATTTTTTTTTTTCCCATTTTGGAACCGGTCTTACATAAATGGGTAATTTTATGCTGTCACTTTGATTGGAAATTTATTACAATGAGGTAGCCTTCAAACTTCGTATTCTAGGTGTATTATATTGTGCAAAAACATTCATGGTCCTAATATCTGATAAAGCTGAGCTTTCTCAACTTTCTAACATAATGAAATATTTCCCCATAATCTTTGAGCCCTTAAAAAGGTTGTAATGCTTGCATTAGTTATGGTACATGAGGTGCATCTTTTGAGTAAGAATGCATGATACAACTATTTTAATCAAGATTATTTTAATACCATGAAAGCTTGTGCTTTTATGAGGATTTTTTATGATAAATTTGGCAGAATCATAACTGTGTCAATTTTGGGTGTTTTATTTTTTTAGATTTTTATCCCTGTATTAGTATAAGTCTGGTCCTCCAATATCTGAGAACTTTATTTCTCATAAACAAAACCCTTTTCTATTAAGGTAAAAAAGAACACTTCATATTTTCTGAAAATTATAGTTATAAAAGTTTGACGTGGTCAGAGAGTCATTCTCATTGAGAAAACTGCAGGAAGCTTAGTGAAAATTTAACTATACTAATCCCATTGACCACCATATGTTCTTATGGGTTGCTTATCTTTTGTGCAGATATAGAACCATTACAAAATAACCCTGATTTGGAGGAAGGATTCTGCAAATCTTTGTTATGCCGATTACGTTTTCGTAAGGTCTTACTCTGTGTTGTCATTTCAATAAAATTCTGTTACATACGTCTCGCTATGTTTTTTTTTTTTCAGTCTATTAAGCTAAACATTGATAATGATCTTGAGGATGTAGAGAAATCTTACTTGTTGACCAGGTTTCATGGCTCTCTACGTGTCTTTTCTTCTGCGTTCTCTCTCTCCGATTGATTTCGGCCTCTACCTTTGTATGCCATCACCAAAGTTGATGATTAGATATCTGATTTTGCCTTTCAATTCAGTAACCTTTGTTCAAAAGAAGATTAAATTAGGAAAGTGACTGAAGCCCACTTATCAAAAGGAAAAAGGATATAACTCAAGACCAAGATTTTTTGAGTTTCACTGGGTCCATATGAATCGTACAAATGAATATTAGAATGTTATCTGTTATTATCAGATTGTTAGACTAGTAGCCTGTTTGGCCAAGCTTCTAAAATCAGCTTATTTCGAAAAGTGCTTTTTCCAAAAGTGCTTTTCAAAGATGTACTTTTGGTGATAAGCAGTCTATGTTTGGCCAATTAATTTGAAAATAACTTTTGAGCAGCAATTAATGTTTGGCCAAGCTTTTAAAAAGTGTTTCTAAGTGTATTTTTTCAAAAGTGCTTTTCAAAAAAATGCTTTAGGGAAAAGCTACTTTTTTCAGCTTTTGAAAAACAGCTTCTGCTACTCCCTAAAAACACTTATTTTCTCCCAAAAGCTTTGCCAAACACCTTACTTTTTAAAAATAAGCACTTTTGGCCTCCCAAAAGCTTGGCCAAACAGGCTATAGAGCTTTAGAACTCTCTCTCTCTCTCTCTCTCTCTCTCTTGGTGAATGAGCCTCTCCTATTTCTTCTCTGAACCATGCTCTGAAAAGGCTATTTTCTGGGGACTCGTTGCTCTCTTTACTTCAATTATTTATTTTGTATAATGTTGATTTGAGATGAAATTAAATGGAGAAACACAGTCAGTGAGGATTCATATGACTGACCATACCTTTGTTGAGATTGAGGTGTAACGATTGTTGTATTTTGTACAGAGGTATTCCTGATACTTTTACTGCCTTAGCACCATCTTGGTGCCAAGTTGCTTAAATATACAATGTACTTACCTTTTTAAAAAATAATTATTCTTCATGAAGGATAATTTTCTAATCTAAATTTTACTGGTCAGGGTTTATGGAATATAAGCACTTGTGCATGCTCTAACCAGCATAGCTGTTAAGAGTTAAGACAGTACCTTGCTGTTGCTAAATATTGCCATGGGCAGAGATGGAAAGAAATGGAGTAAATTAGTTGTTTCTTTAGCAATAAGAGAATTACTTTTATGCTTGTATTGTAAACCAGCTCCCTTGTTGAAGTATGTATGAAAAGGGTGTTGAATAAAATTATATTCAACTTGCTATAACTTTTAATTCTTCAGAGTTTTTGCTGGTTCATTCCACAGTTGATTAATGAACAAATGAATGAGGCGTAGTGATTCTACATCATAGCACATTTCTATTCATTTTGTAAACATATAATGTATGTCATCAGGGCTTACTGCGAAAGGTCACTGCTGTTCCTCTTAATACTTATACTATTCTCACTTTGGGTTTTCAGCACTTTTACCATGTTGTGACAAATATGAAGAGACCACAAGGCAGAGGTTTGGAATTGGCAAAGAAACATATCGTTTGTTGCTTTGAGGAGTTAGATTCCATGATTAAGTCGGCAGAATTCTTGAGGTCTATCAGTGCACCGGGAACTTTGGAAGATGGAATGAAAAATGAAACAACTGCTTCAGGTAGTCAACCTGTTGGGTTTGATTCTACCTTAAACAGTAGATTATCGGCTCCAACTCCACCTCGTGCTATCGAGACAATTAGCTGGAAGAAGGTAAGGCGTGAAAACGCACACAAGCACCTTGCTTTGATCCAAGTATTACAACAAATCATGTTTGTGCCTATATATGAATTTCTTGGATATGCTAGGAAGAAGAGTATAGTGGGCTGCTTTTTGTTTTTTCTGTTGTTTTTGTTTCTTTTCCTGTATCATCTTGGTACCATTTAATAAAATCTTTACCTTATCAAAAAAAAAAAAAATCATGTTTGCATTCTTCTACCAGGCAGCTGAATATTTCCAAAAGCTTCTTCATGAGCTAGAGATCGTATGTTCCTACAATTTAGATCCAGTCTTTGAAGGTGTTTTACGATTTGTGGTTGAGTTTCAAAAGATTCAACCAGAATTGGTTGCTCGAGCTCATCTCCAGGTAATTTCTAGCACATGTAAATTCTGCATGCTTTCATTCATGAACATTGTGCACAGCAATTTTGCATGTTCTATTCTTGTTAATTCACACGGCTTAGTCCCTGAAATGGGAAACTGATGTAGGCAACTCTTAGAAATGCCCACATTATGTTGCTGTCTTTACTCTTGTACTCCAGAGAACAAATTGTGCAGGCTAAGGACTTTATAATCCTAAAAATCATTGTCTGTGTATAGACCCAAAGACTGGATCTTAGAGTTCATAAAAAGGTATTCTTAAATTTAGGCCAAGTTGTTAAGCCATGAAGTGAACTGTACAGGTTGGAAAGTTTATATTTATCTGCTCCCAATGTCAATGATTTTGCTAACATATGCAGATGATCACTTTCATTTGCATGTTCATGCATCTTGGTATGTGTGGTGATGACGTGATTGGAAATTTGTACATGAACAGGATTTTATTAAGCTATTATGCCTATCTTTTCTCTACAAGTTTTTGGGGAACTCTAATGTATAAACTTAATTAAAGTATTTGCATAATATTTTATTATTATTGGACCATCTTATGACTGAATAAGCCTTGTAATTCTGAAGCACAAGGTTGGCTTTAACTTTTCGAGTTTTCGATAATCAATAAAGAGATTTGCTATCTGAATTCCCATGAAGAAAAATATGTCACGAACAGATTATTCGTTTATCAGTCGCCCAGAGGGGTTGCCTGGGGTTTTGGGGGTTTGGGGGTGGGGGGGTGGGTTCATATACTGGTATGATTTACCTTCTATTGTATGTAGCAGAATTAGCTAACCAGGTCCACTTTTTTAACTTGTTGAACTTTGAGATGCATTTTATCTTTTCACAATGACATTCTCATGTGAAAGACTAATCAACAGCATTTGCTGGTTCAAGATGGGAAGCTTTATGGGCGTGATTCTATCTTTGCCGTGATTTGTAAAGCTTCTTTGTTACCTGAGGTGGCGAAGAACCATGATATTCAGAAGAACGAAACTGTTGTACAGCTTGGGCAAGTAAGCATGAATTTATTTTTAGGGAGATTATTTCTATGTCCAGAGCTTTGATAAAAAATCTATCCTAAAACTTTTCTGTGCCTTTTCCTGGTATTGGTACTAGTAAAATGTCGAACTGATCTGTTTTAGGTTTTATTTGTCTTTGAATAGGCTAGTCTTCTGCTTTTATCAAATTTCATTTGCCTAGTGTATTTAATGAGATCTTTCACCATTAAAAGCATGTTTTCGTCAAATGCAGTTGTTGATCACTTTGCTTCGAGTTCTTTGTACCAACATTTCCTGGCAAAGGCGTAAACTTGGAAAGATTTTGCAAGATTGGCGCATCATACACGTACAGGTTTGAACAGTATATACTTGTCGAAATGCTGTTTCTTATCCCATTTGTACTTCTAATTCTTGTGTATTTGTCTCTTTCTATTTAATCATGATCATTACTCTGCAAACATTTTGTGGCTACCTGCATCTTAGATTCTTGCATGGATATCTGCTCCCTGTTCAGATGGAAAAGGAAGAATAGTTGAATTTGAACTCTTCACATGTTTGAGTTGGCAGATTAAAAAAACGTATAATGAGTAAATCAGTCCTTGAAATGTTCCCTTAAATTTAAGCATGATGATTGGTGCGGAATGCAAGTGGAATATGAACAAGTATCTTTCTTTATGATGGTTTACATAAGGTGTGTTTTTCCCAAGGCTGCATTTGTGCCTTGTACATGGTAATAAGTAAACTGCTGATAGGGCATCAGTTAAGGTATTAGGGGGAATTAATTTAGTTAGCAATATTCTTTTGGTGTTAAAGAGAGATATAAAACTTAGAAATTGCTCAAATGTATATGTTTTGCCCTGATGTTAGAGTAGTACTCATTTAGTAAGCTGGTATTTGTATCAAATTTAGTAGCTCCGCTTAATGATATTTAGATGTTTTCTTAAAGATTTGTATAAAAAAGGGGCAGCCTCATGCACTGAGTGCCCACTATGCCCAGGGTCTAGGGAAGGGTCAGAGCACATTGGATTTATTGCAGGCAGCCTTACCTTGCATTTCTGCAAGAGGCAGTCTCCATGCCTTGGATCTGTGACCTCCTGGTCTCGCTGCGACAACTTACTGCTGCACTGAGGTCTCCTCTGGGTTCAAATAGATTAAGGAAATTTAGACTGAGTATTTCTTCCACTGCTACCTTTGTTGTGCATTATTGTATTGCTTGTTTTCCCCAACACATTGATGATTCACACAACTGACCCCATCTAGTTTGGATTGAGGTGTAGTTGGTTCTAAATGATCTTTAGTAAATCTACATTGTATAGCACATCGTTTCAAAGCAAAGAAAGAAGTAATGTTCTTGTTGGCCTGTAAACTCGTCTCCCCCCCCCCCCCCCCCCCCCCTCTATATATATACACACACTAATTGTGTACCTCTGGAGCCTTTTTACCTTTCTTTAGGCCTTGAGGGAAATCTGACTGAGTGAATTTTCTGGTGTGCAATGGAATCAGATTTCTGGTTTAAAAAACCCTCTGGTGTAGATTGATAACATTGGTTTCTATCCAGGCTTGTGTAGAACTGGGATGCTGAATATTGCACTATAGCTAAACTTGTTTAAAGTAGAGGCTTCTGTTTCTGTTGCTGCAATTGGGTCATCTGTACTATTTTATTTTATTGTTTGGCTGTTGATAAATTTTCTAGGATGCTAAATAATACTCCCTCCGGATCAAAAAGAGTGTCCACTTAGCCATTTGCACACTCCTTAAGAAAATACCAACTCCTACAAATTTTTTTTTAGGTAATTTGACTAAACTGCCCCTAATTAAATAGGTATTGGGATTTGATCACATAGCACTTAGTAGGGGAAAATCTAGAAAAATAAGGTTAATTCTTTCTTGATTTGATAAGTGAACTCTCTTTTTGACCCAAGAAAAAAAGGCTAAGTTCCCCACTTATTTGCTTATGTCTATCTTTTGATTAACAATACTGTTTTTACCCGCAAGGGTGGCTCAGTTGGTTGAGCATGAGGCTTTCATAATGGAGGTCTCAGGTTCGAAACCCACTGCAGGGAATTTGCCTTCTGGGTCGAGCTCGTCACATGGGGCTTACCTAGTGCAGGTTATCTCTCCTGTGTGGTTTCTGAGCTATTGCACGGGAGCTGGGTTTACCCTGTGCGCACCCGAAGGGTAGCGATTGCGGGTTCCTATGTCATCAAAAAAAAAAAAAAAAAAAAAGCCAAGTGGAAACTCTTTTCGATCCGGGGGGAGTACCAAACTTGTTTAAAGTATAGGCTTCTGTTTCTGTTGATGCGACTGGGTCATCTATATTATTTCTTTTGTTAATTGCCTTCCTTTGAACTGAATTCTGCATTTGTTTCTTTGATTTCTCCTTAGCTGGAACTGGCTTTTAGGAAAGAGTTCGGAGATATCTCAGCCACTTCAAGTAACGAGGTGAATATCTTCTGCAACTACAGGGCATTATTTGAGGGTTCAGAATAATAGCTTTCCAAAATAAAATGTGTCTGGAGGACCTGTAAAAAGCAGCTCTTGCTGCTACTTTGTGCTATTTTTTCAAAGTGGAAATTCCTGATCTTTCTTGCTCTGTCATCCTTCTCAGTGAACATTTTTCTTACGGAGGGTATTATTCGTTTTCTGAATTTCGTCGCAGAATATTTGCATGAAGATATGCAGACACATTCTCATATGGGTGGAGGAGCAAACATACTGGATTGCTTCCCGTTTCCTGATGTTGGGCTTTGAATTAGACTTGTATTCTACTGGTGAATATTGTATGGTCTATTGGTACATGTATATTATCCTGATCAAGCTTGCTGAGAAAACACATATGAGGGCAATGACGAGCAATGAAATCAGTAAGAATGCTGCTTACTTGTTTAACCATCTATTTTCCCCTAGTAATTGTTGTAAGTCTCTCAAACAAGGAATTTGGGTCTACGTCCTTGGTGGTTATATGTGGATTTCTAGTTTCCCACTGGAAGTTTTGTTGTTCAAGGGTCAGATCTTTTGGTTAATAGGTTCTTCCTTTCCTGTACCAAGTTTATAGAAATTGATTTACTGGTTGAAGTTTTAAGATTCTTGTCATAGTGAGGCTCTGAAAGAATTTAAGATGTGTATCCATGTTACCAGTCTCACAAAAAAAAAAAAAAAAAAAAGAATTTAAGATGTGTATCACTGTTTTCCTGTTTAGGTCTCTTGATCTTGAATTGTTTGTTTAGGAAAACTTTTTGCTGGCTGGTTGAATAGAGCTAAAATGTTATGTCATTAGATCATTAACTGGAATGCCAAAATATAAAATAAACCAGAAGTCAAAAAAGAAGGAAAGAAGGGTCATCGACATCTCATTTTTCATGATATATGTCATTTTTTGACTCAAAGTGTATTCAACCAAAAAGTTGTGAAGGCATGAGTTGAATCAGTAAAATGTTTTAACATCTGATATCTAGACGGCGTAGAGGTCTTAAGATATTTAGACTAACAATTATGGCTTCATCAGAAGCAAGTTAATAGTGTTTGCTTAGTAGTCAATGAAGTGGGTGCAAATGTTGGAGATGAGGGTTCAAACTATAGCAGAGATAAAATAACACTAGGTGGGTATTTCCTATCTACCTAAGCAGTGGCAGAGTTATCCAGTACCTGAACTGGTAGGAGGTAGCAAGTGGCGGACCTACATAGTGGGTTAAGGGTGCAACGGCACCCAGAAACTTCACCAAATGTATTATTTGTAATATCTTTAAGGATTATGCATAAACAGAGACACTAAATTAATTGGATATTACCCCCTACACAGTCTTTATAGCCAGGGATAGATTTCTATTGAATGTAATTGTGCACCCTCCACTTGCAAATCCTAGGTTTGCCTCTGCAGGTAGCAGGTATCCGGTGAAATAATCGAGTTGTGTACAAGCTGACCAGACACCAAAGTTAACAAAAAATAAAACTAAAATACTAGAGTGCTGAATAGGTTCTCAGTAGTCAGTCCTGAATAAAAATTACTTCATGATTGGGGTATAGATGGTTAAGAATACGAATGTTTCTTTGATCTCTAAGTTACCGACTCTCAAACAGGGATTATCGAATAGTTTGCAAAGGGAAATTTACTATTAGCCATAATAAATCACTAAAGTCGTTGACTGAGGAAAATCTTGATCAATTGGTGGCTACCTCTTGCAGACGACTTCGGACTTGCTACTACCCACCTAAATGCTCAAATTTGATGTGACTCATTCACATATATAAAACAAATAGACAAATGAATCTTATTATGGATTTCCAGATAAGGGACATGTTATCCAAATGTTTGACTTGTATCAGGTAAAAAGAAAGGGAAGAAGAGACGAGATTTGGTGAAAGATGGGGGAAAAGATTATCAACTCCCACCTGCAATTTTGTTTCTTCAGTGCCATGTATATCTTGCTGAAGGTCTTACTATGGTAATTAGCTTTTTTTGCTTTTATTTATGTGCTTTCATTAATGCTCACGGCCTGCAAATTGTTCTCCCATTTTTGGGTTGTAGCATCTCTTTCATATCTGCACAATGCAATTAGCCTTTTAGTTAAACTTACAATTGATTCTGAATTGCTTGAGAACTTTTTGGTTATTGGTTCCTCCAGATGCTTGCAGCTTTGAGGAATGAATGGCAAATCTATCTCAGTACAGGACCTTTCAACAGTGAGCATGAGGTTTGCCTTCTCATATTTGCACGACTTTTTTCTTTTTGGACCACCTTAGCTGGATTTGTAGTGGATCTTACTAACAGTAATGACACATAGAACTTGACCTACTTACTATTCAGACGAAGACCCCCAGCCCCCCCCCCCCCCCCCCAAACCATATAAAAAAAAAAAACATATTGTCATCCATTGTTGCTCGGTGTTGCATCTGCTCTCATTGATATGCTTGTCAAATAGTTAGGCGATATGCGTTTCCATTCTTGACTGATCTTGCAATTTTTTTCAGAGGTTTGTCCAGCACTTTGAGTTGCTTCTGAAAGCTTGCCTGCCCGATCATGTCTCATATTATTCATTCGAGGAGACAACTGCTCATGCTCGGCTATCTGTGAGTCATCCTGTCATTGACAAATTATGCCTTTCCGAATTTTTTCTTTTTATTGGATATATTACGTGCTCTTTCTTTCTTGTTTATTTTTTTTCCTTTCGAGGGGTTTGCAAAACTAGGTCTTTTGCTCAGTGTGTGACTTGAACTCTAATTATGCAGAACTTATCTATGTATAACTGCTTCAAAGAAGCTCAGAGAATAACGAAGGAGCTAAGGAGCAGTTTTTCTAATGATTCGGATAAAATGGCAGAGCTTCGTCGTATAGAACAGGTAGCAGAACATAACAGTGTTGCGCTAGGTCTTATTTCCCGGCTAGGGACCGTTGACCCGTCGCTTAAGGTTCAATTTGAGTTCAGCCATCATCCTTTCTTTGCAACTGCTGTTGTGAAGAGATCTTGAAGATAAACTTCTCTTGATCCCCAAATTTTGCCATCATTTTCACTGTTGTGAAGAGATCTTGAAGATGATTTTCTCTTCATCTCCAGTTTTGAAGTATTGTTAGGTCTCATTGGATGATGTAGCATATTTCACCTCTGATTCTTTCTTTGATATTTCCATTTATTTATTTATTTATCGTTTCCAATTGATTTGATGTAATATTGTAATTTGGGAAGGGATAGTCAAATATTTCATGTATAATATAGCATCTAGTGTGGGACATATGAGGCTTTGCTAGATCATATACTGTGTTTTAAACATAAGTATAAAACCTTCATTTGAAATCTCAATAGTTTTGTGTTTATGTGAAGGGTAGAGGAGTAAACCCATCATCCATCGAGTTTCGAATTATGCACCACTAGCTCTAGGGATCTCAGTTTTTTTGGTAAAAGAATCAAGGTAGTTTTTAACCTGCACAACTAGGGGTGTCAATGATACGGTTCCTGCGGTTATTTTAGAAAATTTAGACTGTATCAATTTTTTGGTTATTTTATTTTGTAGAACCAGAATTAGACTTTGCGAAATCGTCTCATCATGTCAGTTTCTCTTTGGTATCGGTACGATTTGGTTAATTTTTGGGGGTTTTTTTTTTTTTTGGTTAAAAAAAGAACATTATGTTATAGTCATTGGTAAAAGTTAAAAGATATGATATGATGCATACTTCTGTAGGACTTTGACACAATTCTTTACTCATTTTTACTGTTTAAAAGGTGGTTAATCTAGAAAATATGAAAGACGACAAGAATAAAAATTGATTACACTGTTTTACGATAGTGTAAAACATGTTAAACAAAAACAAAAAGTATGACTTAGATCGCACGAGGGGGCAAAATTCAATCAAGATGGGACTCAAGAATTGAGTTTATTAAGATTTGAGTATCCAATAAGAGATTTAAAATCATATGAGGGGAAAGACATCTTAATACTTTGTAGCTTTCTATCTAAGATCGTTGGAATACCTTGTAGCTTACAAACTAATTACTACTTGAGATACTGGAACTAATTTAATTTTAATAGAAATAATATAATAGGTTTCAAGAGTTGGAACTTTAGGTGTTAATTATATTGTTGACTTGTAGTCATTGTCATCATCCTGAGCCCAAGGTGAAATTTTTTCATTATATTTAAATTTAATATATAGAATATATTTAACACATATAAACTTATTCGGTAATTTTCGATTTATTTTTATAAAATTAAAAACCAATCTAATTATTCGGTACGCTTATAAATTTATATAAAAACCGTCGATTTTATTAAAAGAAACCTAAAATTCAGTTCGGTTCGGTATGGTACAATTCGGTCGGTTAAGTCGGTTTTTCAAAAACCATTGACACCCCTATACTGCACAAGCACTTTATAGGTGGTGTTGCATTCAGATTAAATGCAGTATTAGGTTTTTTAATTTTTTAATTTTTTATGTCTACCCACTTCAGAACAACTTAACTCTAGACATTTATGTTTGAAACTAGACAAATATGGATGAACTTCAAATAAAAATATTTGAATTTCAATCTTATGAAACTTCAGACTTTTTGTTTGGCGTTAGGCTTTGTCAAGATTAACTTTAGACATTACACGTCTGACGTTATTTCAAAGTATGTAGATTTGCAAAAAATTATAAACTAATGGCATCAACTTAAATATTAACACCAAAAAATGATATTTAGTGATCCATATCTGCTTTGGGGCTAGACTAATCAGGATTTAGGCATGCACGTTTCATTTTGGGGTTAAAGTGTTTCCTATTAATGGT
The DNA here is from genome assembly GCF_019175385.1 of Lycium barbarum. Lineage (NCBI taxonomy): Eukaryota > Viridiplantae > Streptophyta > Magnoliopsida > Solanales > Solanaceae > Lycium > Lycium barbarum. Next base: position 11,919,330 of record NC_083343.1, read on the forward strand.
GATTTTATTTTTACAGTTTGAATCTAAACTTCTAATTAAGGATAGATGAATATTCACCGTCCCATTCTAACCTTTAGTGGTAAGTAGAGTACTAGTTGTTAGCCCTCTATATTTCCTTTTGCAAGAATAGAAATAATAGCTGTCTGAACGCAAACTGCACATAATAGTATTAGGAGACAAAAAAAGAACTTCAAAAATATGTTGTAGAATAAAAGAACAAGCTGGTGCACATGAAACAGTATTAATTATTCTCCTTAACTGGAAAAACCACGAGCTTAATTGCTGGATAACGAAGCATCTTGCTGTAAGCTGGAATCCATTATTTCATGCTCCCTCCGGATTAAAAAAAGAGTTCACTTAGCCTTTTTTTCTTAGATAAAAAAAAGAGTTCACTTAGCAAATCAAGAAAGAATTAACCTTGTTTTTCCATATTTGCCCCTATTAAGTGTTTTATGATCAAATCTCAATATTTATTTAATTAGGGGTAGGTTAGACAAATTACCTATTTTTGTCTAGGAGTTAATATTTTCTTAAGGGGTGTGCAAATGGCTAAGTGGACTCTTTTTTTGATCCGGAGGGAGTACTAATTAAAGATTGTTGAGTAATGGATTGCTCATCTAAAAAATTATCTATTCTTGCATAAATATTTTTGGTTGATGCAGTGTTGGAAATCAAGAATTTTTGTCTGCTTTAATGCTATGTTAAAATTGTATGGATTTTTTCATCTAAAACTTAAACGGTTCGATAAGACTCTTTTATTACTAAAACTAATTTTAGATGCCTATTCTTTTTTAATGCGATATCAAGTTTGGACAATGGATGTCAAATTAAAATTCCATATATGGAAATTATAACCAAGAGAAATCCACAATGAATTGCCACTTGCCAGCTCCTTTTCAACCGACCAACAACACTTCCAATCCCATGGACCAAAATAAAAGAAAGGCAAGAATATAATAATAATAATAATAATAATAAATTATTATTATTATTATTATTATTATTACCATTTATATATTATGAATTTGTTTTTCACTATAATAATGAAGGTATATCAATAATATAGCATTCACTATAATGTTACGCGTGACTTTAGGTCTATCAAACTATCTCAATCGATCTTTTCTTATTTTATTCTCAATCCGTGCTACTTACGCCTTCTGGAACCTGTAATATGCACATGCACCACGTGCTATAGTATAATTTTGTGTAGATGATCTTGTTGGTTATTTCATATGGTTTCATTTAGGACTATCCTAAGCTTTAGATTTGAATAGTGGGTAATTGTAATTGACTTCATGATTCAGCTTGAATGCATAATTAGTCACAAGTCACAACATGAGGAAATGATGCTAAGTTCTAGATAGAATAAAATTCAAAGTTGAAAACTCCAATTAAAAAGGTATTCTAGGGTCCTTTTAATATCTAGAAGAAACTAATATCTCTTTTAAAATAAATTAAAAAATACACGTAATATGCTCTTTTATTCTTTTGAAAAAGAAACAAAAGACATAAACTTTTAAGTCCACTGCCACTAAGTAACCATTCAAAAATGAAATAAAGAAAAATCATAAAGGTGGAGTCAAAATTAGTGTGTTTTTAAATTTATGTTAAATCATTGGGTTTAATGTTTGGAATCTTTATACAAATAGTCGGTCGAACTTACTGTTTACTTTTTCTAGTCGATATACATAGATTTTACACAGTTTATACACATACTATACATATATTAAAAATCTGAAATTTTTAATTTAAGTGATTGAGTGGACGGATATTTAGATTAATTCTTTTTAATGGAATTTTGATGGGATCGTCTATTTATCTTATATTAAATAAAAATAACAACTTTTTGAATGAATTGCCACTTGTCAGCTCCTTTTCAACCAACCAACAACACTCCCAACTAGTGGTATCAATGGTGCAGTTCGGGCGGTTATTTTATAAAATGTATATTACCAATTTTTCAGTTATTTGATTTTGTAGAATCAAAATTAGACTTTTCGAAACCGTCTCATCGTCTCGATCTTTCTTTAGTATCAGTACGGTTCAGTTAATTTTCAATTTTTTTAAAAAAGAACATCATGTTATAGTCAGTAGTAAAAGTTAAAGACACGATATCGTGCATACTTCTATAGAACTTTGGCAAAAACACTCTAGACATTTTTACTATTTAAAGGGTGATGAATCAAGAAAACATGAAAGACGACAAGAATAAAAATTGATCCCACTATTTTACGATAGTGTAAAACAATGTTAAGCAAAGACAAAAAGTATAATTTAAATCACACAAGGGGGCAAAAATCAATCAAGATGGGACTTAAGAACAGAGTCTACTAAGATTAAGTATCCAATAAGATAAATTTAAAATCATACGAGAAGAAAAATATCTAATACTTTGTAGCTTTCTATCCAAGATCGTTGGAATACCTTGTAGCTTACAAACTAGATACTACTCAAGATGCTAGAACTAATTCATTTTTTTGCGCGGATTGCGCTTCTTTTGGGGTGATCTTTAATTTTTTTCCCCTCAAATTGGTGGTCTTTAATTTTTGCCCTTTGCCTAATACCCCGAGGTTCTGGGTTCAAACCCCAGCTTAGTAAAAAAAAAAAAAAGGAATTTCGCAAGGAAGAATTTTAAGGCAGAATTTTGCTTGCCCAAAACTCTACCTTAAGGTAGAGTTTGCTAAGGCATAGTTTGCTTGCAAAACTCGACCTTAAGGCATAGTTTGCAGGCAAACTCTGCCCCATCAGGCATAATTTGCCTGCAAACTCTGCTCGATGGGGCAGAGTTTGTAGGCAACCTCTGCCTAGCGATTTTTTTTTTTAAAATTTTAGCCTGAGCAGGGGTTAGAACCCGGAACCCTGAGGTTTTAGGCGAGTTAAATACATTCATTTTGATGGGCAAATTAAAGACCACCCCAAAATAATTACTGCGAATTGCCCGAACTAATTTAATTTCAATAGGAGTAGTATAATAGGTTTCAGCGTTGGAACTTTAGGTGCTAATTATGTTGCCGGCTTGTAGTCGTTTTCATATTTAAATTTACTATATAGAATATATTTTACACATATAAACTTATTCGGTACGGTTCGATATTTTTTCGGTTTATTTTTATACAATTAAAACCAGCCTAATTATTCGGTATGGTCATAAATTAATATAAAAGTCGTTGGTTTATTAATGAAACCTAAAAATCGGTTCGGTCGGTTAAGTCAGGTTTTTCAAAACTATTGACACCCCTACTCCCAACCCAATGGACCAAAATAAAAGTAAGACAAGAATATAATAATAATAATAAAATAAAAATGAAAAAAAATACTCCATAATAATTGAAGTTCTCGATATTTTTACTGACATATATAAATGATAATATTAAAGTACTCCTAGAAAAGCATATGTTCAAAATCAACGTACTAACGAGATTAAAATCTATTTCCAACTAGTAGATATTATACATATGGGTCTTTTTCTTCCATTATGTCATAACTCTAGTTAAGTTTGCATGATTCTAATAAATTGTAGGTCTTTTAAGATAATATTATTACATGTGATTTCAGCTTTATCTCATCCCTTTTAATACCTTCATTCATTGTAGTTTCACACCTACAAACCGATCACTAATATTTTCACGCATTATTATTATTGTTACCATTTTTATATTGTGAATTTGTTTTTCACAACTATAATAATGAAGGTATATTAATAATATGTCCATTTACTGTAGTTTTACTCGTGACTTTAGGTCCATCAAATTAACTCAATCGATCTTTTCTTATTCTATTTTCAATGTGTACTACTTACACCTTCTGATACATGTACATGCACCGCATGCTATAGTATAATTTTGTGTAGATGATCTGATTAGTTATTCATGTGGTCTGTATTTCATTTAGGACTATCCTAAGGTTTAGAGTTGAATAGTGGGTAATTTTAATTGACTTCATTATTAAGTCTGAATGCATAGCTAGTCTAACTTCTAGATAGAATAAAATTCAAAGTTGAAAACTCCAATTAATAAGGTATTCTAGGATCCTTTTAACATCTAGAAGAAACCAAAATCTCTTTTTAAAAAATTACAAAATACCCGTAATATGCTCTTTTATTCTTTTGAAAAAGAAACAAAAGCCAGAAACTTTTAAGTCCACTCCCACTAAGAAACCATTCAAAAATGAAATAAAGAAAAATCATAAAGGTGAAGTCAAAATTAGTGTGTTTTTAAATTTTATTTTAAATCATTTGGTCTAATGTTTGGGATCTTTATACAAATAATCGGTCGAATTTATTGTTCACTTTTTGTAGTCAGTATATATAAATTATACGCTAATTATACACGGTCTTACACATATTATATATAATCTATATATATAATAAATATATCCGTTAGCTATTTCTAATTTTAGCAGTTAAGTAGATGAATATTTAGATTAATTCTTTTTAATGGGATCATCTATAAATTTTATATCGGAAAAGGGCCTAAAATACCCTCAAACTATTGAAAATGGAGTAAAAATACCCTCCATCCACCTTTCAGCCCCCAAATACCCTTACCATCCACCTATTGGGTCTAAAATACCCCTATTGCTAACAGAATATTCTGGTCAAACACGTGGCATTTTTTTATTGGTTGGCTTATAAAATTAATTAAACTAATTGACCAGATAACCCAAGTGCCCCCCACCCCCTACCCCCTACCCCCCCCCCCGGTGAATTTTTTTTTTTTTTTGAAAAAAAAGTTGACATTTTTTTTGCACCCCACCCCGCACCCCTACCCCCCCCCCCCACGCAAAAAAAATTAATATTTTTGAAAAAAAAAAATTTGACGTTTTTTTGGGTTTTTTTAGCTGGGAGGGGAGGGGGGCGTAGGGGGGGGGGTGCAGGGTGGAAAAAAAGTCAACTTGTGCCTTTTAGATTTTGGGGGGGTGGAGGGGGGGGGGTGCGGGGGAGGTGTAGGGTGCGGGGGAGGTGTAGGGTGCGGGGTGGGGTGCAAAAAAAATATTGTAGTCTACACTTGTGCCTTTTAGATTTTTGGTTGAAAATATACTATGTTTTTTAGGGTGAGATATTTTTTTTTTTGGTAACTCAATTACATTAGACATTTTAATTTATCAAGACATTTCACAGTACTTGTGCTTTTTACTAGGAAGTTGAGAAGCGTAACAATATTTTTTTTGCACCCCACCCCGCACCCTACACCTCCCCCCCCCCTCCCAGTTGAAAAAAAAAGTTGACTTTTTTTTCCACCCCGCACCCTCCCCCTCCCCCCACCCCCCAAACCCCGCACCCTACGTCCCCCTCCCCTCCCAGCTAAAAAAACCCAAAAAAAAACGTCAAAACTTTTTTTTTCAAAAATATTAATTTTTTTTGCGTCGGGGGGGGGGGGTAGGGGTGCGGGGTAGGGTGCGGGGTGGAGTGCAAAAAAAAATGTCAACTTTTTTTTCAATTTTTTTTTTCACGGGGGGGGGGGGGGTCGGGTCGGGGGGTGGGGGGCACCATCTGGTCAATATTGCAAAAGTTAATTAGTTTAATTAATTTTATAATCCAACAAATAGAAAAATGACACGTGTTTAATGAAAAGATTCTGTTAGTGATAAGGGTATTTTAGACCCAATAGGTGGTGATAAGGGTATTTTAGACCCAATAGGTGGATGATAAGGGTATTTGGAGGCTGAAAGATGGATGATAAGGGTATTTGGAGGCTCAATTTTCAATAGTTCGAGGATATTTTAGGCCCTTTTCCGATTTTATATTAAATAAGAATACCAACTGTTTGACAATGGAAAACTTAACCTCTGATTTGGTTAAAAATAACAAAGAAGTGACACCAAGATCTTAACTATCAATTACTTTCATATGAAACCAAACAAATATATAAATACCTTGTGGTTCATATCTAGAACTACTTTTTATTTGTTTATTGCTCAATTATTGATGTAGATCTCTCCTTAGGTTTGTGTGAGTCTAAAAAGGAGGACCAATGACTTGTTGAAAAGGAATATTACAGTAATTGCCCATCAAGCATAAAGAATACTTAATATTTAATCATGTAGTGTCTTAAATTTTTATAATATTTCCTTTATTAAAAGATGCCAGTTTTTGTTCTGTATGTCTCAGAATGTTTTTTACCCAATTAATTAACAGATAATCAATTTCTTTGACGCTTTACTACTCACCATATACCTTTTCAACAAACAAAAACCTTAAAGCTGGTCCTCTATTTACACTGTATAAATAATTTATTTTCCAAAGCCACTCCAATTTTCAGTATATAATTATATTCAATTTCCACTTTAAATAACTTTTATTCAACTAATTTACTCATTCAAACACCTACTAAATGTTACTCCCATCATTTTAGTGAATTCCTGATTTTCTAATGTACTAATTATGAAATGGTAGATATCAAAATATTAGGACGGCAAATGGACGTATTGGACTGAATCTGTGCGGGTTAAAGTAGATTGAATTAACAAAATAGGTAATTGTCCAACCCCGTTCAAAATTTACATAGACAAAGATGAGTTAGGTCAAGATGAGCTAAATAATGGCTCATAGCCTAACTCGCTCTACTTAACCCATCATTTTTACAATTTCAAACTTATGTTCCATGACTCCACCAATATAAGACTCTTTTAACATAAATAAAATGGTGATTCAAATTTGTTATTCACTACAAGAAAGTATAGAAATGGCAATAAAAAATTTAATATTTGGCAACAACTTAGTTTTATTGTTGGCAAAGAATTTAATTTTGTTGTCATAGTATTGATTATTGTTGCAAAAAGTACTTTTGGCAAAAAAAAAAAAAAAATTGTTGCACGTTGTTGCAATAACAGCCGTTGGGAAAAGTCTATGTAACAAAAAAAAAGTTTTTGTTGCCAAAAGTACTTTTTGCAACAATAATCAATCTATGGCAATAAAAATAATTTTGTTGCCAAATATATTTTTTCTTGTAGTGATTGTTAGACATTAAGACCAAACAGGCAGTACAATATCAAAAACACATTTGTATAGGGTAAGATTAAACATTTTCATGAGTCAAGGTTGGACATTACCGTGTGATCATTTAGACTACTGACTTTTGATGAGTTAACTTGAGCATAATTCATAACCCTAATCAATCTATTATCAGAATCACTAAACCTCTTATAACTTGAGCGGTTAAGCGGGTTAGATAAGTTTGACTGTACTTTCACCTAATTCACTAATGTTAATGACCGAAATGTACCAAATAATAATGAAAAAGATGATTTCAACAGTTAGACTTTTCTTTGATATATATTCTCTATTCCTAATTATTGTTTTCTAAAAAATACTAAAAAGAATAGACAAAGAATTCAAATATTCTTGCCGATGTATTTTGACATCGCGCATTAATTTTACCACCCAAAGAAAATACTAATAAATCTGATAGGCTTAAACCTTTATTGACATTTTCCTACATAAATTTTATTGAAAGTGGCCACATGAAGCACAATCATGTCCATGAATATGTTAAAGGCCCTTAAAATAGCAAATGTTAATTACCAAATCAAGAAAAGAGTGTCCTTCACCCCCCCCCCCCCCCCCACCCCTTCACACCCCCAACCCCACCCCTCCTTTTTTTTTTTTTTTTTGTTTAAAAAACAAGATTGATCATTAGCAGGTACAGGTTAGTACAATGTGGTCAGTTTCACTAAATTGCACATGAATTGTAGTTGTGGGATTTGTCTTTGTGCTCAACTCAGCTAAAGCTGTGGACAGCTACTTTACAAATCAAATTTAGGGTCCCACTCCTCACTCATTGATCCATCTCATCACCACCAAATCTAACGGTCCATATTTGAACATTACAATAATATATTATAGTATAAGAAAATAATTTATTGCTAAGGTAGATTTATCGTACGCTTCCGTATTCTGACAACTTTTGCTTCTGAGAAAGAGTAGTTAGATGGGAGAATTTTACTGCCACTAAATTTTTTCTAAAATGTTTATTGGGCTTAGCAAATCTTTTTTAAAAGCTTACCATTAATAGAAAATATAATTCTCCTGAATGTAATTTAAGTGGCAACTTCTCTTAGATACGAAATTTGGATCTTTTTTTAAAAAAAAATTATGATTTAAAATAAATCTTAAATAATCGCGTGACTATAAATCATTCATTAAGAGTAAATTAATATTTAAATTTATATTATTTTAAATATAAAATATGATATTCTTTTTTCGAATAGATTAAAAAGGAAATATGTCAAAATTGAGATTGAGAGAGTAAAAATATGTTGCCGGAATGTACTCTCTCCATTTTCATTTAATTGTCATATTTATAAAAAAAAAATTGTATTCAAATACTTATCATCTTTAAAAAAAAAAAAACCAATGGTTTAGTGTCGCATCTTCTGGATTACGCTTATTTGCAAGAAAAAATATGCCTTATAGCCTTGATATCTTATTTAGTAAGAAGAAATTAATGTAACTAAACATTAAAATTTTAATAAAGATAATTAATCGATATACTATTCTTATCTTATTACTCTCTCCGTCCCAATTAAGTGTCTTAGTTTGACTGGCATGAAGCTTAAGAAATAAAGGGAGACTTTTGAATTTTGTGATCTTAAATTAAAGAAGTGTATAGTACTTTAAATCTTGTGGTCTTAAACTAATTATGTAAAATGTTGAAATTGGAAAACTTACTAAATATAGAAAGAGCCACTTTTTTTAGAACAAACAAAAAAAATAAAAAATAAGACACTTAAATTGAGACGGAGGGAGTATTATTTACTTAAAAAGCGCGTACAAAACTTATGCTGACAATTAAATGGAAACATGGCAGTAAACATTTGAAAAGGGTGGCAAAAGAAATACAGTCAAATCTCTTTATAACAATTTCGTTTGTTTCAATTTTTTTTACTTTTGTAGCGATTGATTTTTATAAATTTATAACAAACTTTGACATTTAAACCTTAGTATGCTATTATAGCTAAAAAGATGTAAAAATCTAATTTTCATTTTAATGTTATAAAAAGGAACAAAATTATGTAAATAAAAAATTGTAGAAGTATTTATATTTCAGTAATTCAAAATTAAAGAAAGCTAATACATCATTAATAAATTTTGACCACCTTTACAAGATGAAGAACTTTTATCTAATGAATATAAATATGAGTAATTAAGTTGTGGAACAATTAGTAATGATGATAAATTTTTGAATATATACAAATAAAAAGATTAAAAGTGCAGAATTTAATTAATTAAAAATTTAATGTGCTTAATTAAATATTTATAACAACAACAACATACTGAGTACAATCTCACAAGTGGGGTCTGGGAGGGTAGGATGTGCGGACCTTACTCCTACTTGTGTGGGGTAGAGAGGTTGTTTCCGATAGGCACTCGGCCCAAAAGAAATGTAACTGACGTAGGACTGTAAGAAAAATGAGACAATAAATAGCAATATACAAAACAAGTGCAACAACATATATTAATACACATTGGAGAAAAAGAAACCATGCAATACATAAATCATACTACTAAAAGTACGACGATACTCAACTACCTGCCAACCTTTTACCATAATCATTGACCTCCGTTCAGCTAGCTGAAGATGTGTCATGTCCCGTCTAATCACCTTCCTTAGTCCTTCTTTGGTCTGCCTCTACCTCTCCTAACTTTTGCTACAGTCAACATCTGACACCTCCTTACTGGCGCATCATCACACCTCTTCTTCACATGTCCGAACCATCTCAGCTTCCTTTCCCCCATCTCATCCGCCAAGGAGGCTACGTTCACCTTACCCCGTATAATTTTGTTCCTAATCATATCCCTCTTAGTATGCCCATATATCCACATGAACATTCTCATCTAAATGTGGGCCTTCTAGACTGGCCAACACTCTGTACCACAATAATGTTGGTTTAACCACCACTCTGTAGAACTTACCTTTAAGTCTTGGTGACACCTTCTTATCGCACAACGCTCCAGAGTCGAGCCTTCATTTCATCAATCCTCTTCAATACGATGTGCGACATCATCATCATCATCATCAATGGCCCGGTCTCCTTGAATTATGGACCCAATATACTTTAATCTTTCTTTCTTGGGTATGACTAGTGCATCAATCTTCACTTCTACCTCCACTGTATGCATTACGTCGCTGAACTTGCACTCCGGGTGCTCTGTTTTAGTTTTGCTTAATCTGAAACATTAGACTCTAGGGCCTTTCTCCAAACTTTTAGTCTATCATTAACACGCGTCTCGTCAATCAATACTATCTCATCTGTGAATAACATACATCAATACCCCTCCCTTTGCATATGCCATGTCAATTCGTCCATCACTAAAGTAAGAAAGGAACGGGCTAAGGGCTGATCCTTGGTAATTGGTGCAACCCCATCACGACTGAGAAGTGTTCTGAGTTATCTCCCACTGTCCTAACTCGGGCTCTAGTCCCATCGTACATGTCCTTAATAACCCAAATGTAAGGCACATGTACACCTTTACACTCCAAACATCTTCAAATGACCTCTTAAGAACTTTATCATATGTCTTTTATAGGTTAATGAACACCATGAATAATTCCCTCTTCTCGTCCCTATATTACTCTAACAATCTTCTTAAAAGTAAATTAAAAGTTATAAATAATTGACAAATTAAAAGTGCGATTAACTTTTTAAAAAATATATATAATTAAAATTAAATTTATAAAGAATGACAAAATCAATTTATCCATGTCAGCAAAGTTTGACTATTAAGACACAAGAGGTGTAAATGATGGTTTCCATAAGTTACATGTACACTCTCTCTCTTACAAAAAGGTAACGCCATTATTTTATTATTTGAAAGAAAAGAGAGAGAGAGAAAGTAAAGGTAAGAGAATATAGACACACACAAACAACATGTACAATTATGAGTATACTCTAATCAACACAAGTATTCCTTCCGTTTTAAATTACGTGAACCTTTTCAGATTATCAGGATCAAATTTTATAATTTTGACTTTAAATTTTGATATGGAGTTTTTAAGTTTGTAAAAATAAATTTTATATATTTAGAAACTACATTAAAAATATGATAAGTCATGATAATTTATAATTCAAATAATTTAGAAATAATGTAAGAAAAATATGATCAAAATAACATCTCGTACACTCCTCATATAGTAATAGATTCATATAAATTGAAACAGAGGGAGTATAAATTAACGGAAATAAAAAAGTAAACAGATGTAAATACACAAAATTGAATACTATATGTATATAATAATTTCAAGAAATGCAATAAAAAATAAATGGTAAATGACACCGACCGCCAACCAAAACAAATTCATTGTTGGAGACTTTTCTTCTCTGCAGGCCACCAAAATAGACTACCCCCCCCCCCCCCCCGGCACCCCCACCCCCTCTTGTAGTTCTCTTTCCTTTTTCCTCAAATTTCTCTTTGAAATTCTTCAGTTTCACTTAAGTTTCAACTTTCATAACTTGCTTTTTTTGGTTCTTGTTTTTGTTCATAAGAAGATACAATTTTGGCTTTCTTGGTTGTGGGATTGTTGGTTGAGCTGAATTTTTTGAGGTATGAATGTGTAAAGATTGAATTTTTAGTGTGTTGGATCTTTGATTATGAAGTTGTGTGTCAGACTTGTCTTTTAAGTTTTATTTGTTTATAAGAAGATACCCTTTTGTCTTTCTTGGTTGTGAGATTATTGGTACTTTGGTAGAGCTGAATTTTTGAGGTAGAGCTGAATGTGTAAAGATTGAATTTTGAGTTTCTTGGATCTTTGATTATGAAGTTGTTTTTTCAGACCTGTTTTTTTTTTTTTATTCTTGTTTGTTCATAAGAAGATACCCTTTTGGCTTTCTTGGTTGTGGGATTGTTGTTTGAGCTGAACATTTGAGGTAGAGCTGAATGTGTAAAGATTGAATTTTGAGTGTGTTGGATCTTTGATTGTGAACTTTTTGAGTTTTATTTGTTTATAAGAAGATGCCCTTTTGGCCTTTTTGGTTGTGGGATTATTGTTTGAGCTGAATTTTTGTGGTGTTGTTGAAATTTTGAGGTGTAAATTAGTAAAGATTGAAATTTTGAGGTGTTTGTTAGATCTTTGATTATGAAGTTGAGTTTCAGACCTGTTTCTTAATTTTTATTTGTTTGTAAGAAGATACTCTTTTGGCCTTTGGTTGCGGGGTTGTTATTAGTTGAGCTGAAAATTTGAGGTGTAAATGAGTAAAGATTGAATTTTTAGTTTGTTGGATCTTTGATTATGAAATGTTTGAGTCAATGTGCAGCCTGATTCTTGGAATAAAGTTTCTTGTTGGGTTTAAATTTTGACGGTGCCGACTGAAAATGTTTTTGTTGTTTCTGATGTTTTGTTCTTCTGTTGAGCTTTTCCTATGTTTCCAACTTTCCCTTTGTTTCTTGGACTGTAGAATTTCGCCTATAAAAAGTTGTAGAGATATGATAAGCAAAGTTTTCTTGAATTCTTGGATTTTTACTTAGATTCACCAAAATCATACTGGGTATTTCGATTTTCAGGTGAAATGAATACCATATAAAAGATTTGTTCAAATGCTTTGTTTTGTGTGTTTTATTTATGCAATTTGTTGCCTTATCATATATATATGCAATTTGTTGGACTCAAAATGGATGATTATCTTATAGTAAAGAGGATAGCAAACTGGTACTTCTTTATGGAATTCTATTATATTAATCTTGGCCAATGGAGAAATGTTTAGTTTCATTATGGTACGCTTGAATTCATTTACTACAGGGCTTATTATTATATATATAGTCACTACCTGCTTGCCGTGAAGAGCGAAAATGTCGATGTCGGGAGGAGGTACGCAGAACAGCTTAAGAAAAACCCTTGGAGCACTCAAGGATACAACCACTGTCAATTTAGCTAAAATTAATAGTGGCTATAAGGTAATGATGTTTATTTTTGGGCTTTTTTCATCTTTGGCACATTGGCCGAAATTAACTACGGGCGCTAGCCAAAATATACAAAACCTATACACTGATTACGTATATTTGTGTATACAATATTTATATTTATATTTAATATACAAAACCTATACATTTGCTGGCTATGATTTTTTTGAGCGGTCCAAATATGCAATCATCCCTCTATTTTTGCCACTTGTTCTCGTTCTACGTCCATTTTGAGTGCTCTCTTGATACCTGTTTTCTTGATGTTCTTCAGGAATTGGATATTGCTATAGTTAAGGCAACAAATCATGTTGAACAGCCAGCAAAAGAGAAGTACATAAGAGGTAAAGCATCAGATTGTCATGTTATGGAGATGTAACTTACGGAATTAAAGCAATAAAAGTGCATTCAGAATGGGATTTGATAGAATTTTTTCGATTCTCATTTTCAGCCATTTTTTCTGCCATTTCGGCTACCAGGCCTCGAGCTGATGTTGCATACTGCATTCATGCTCTTGCGAGAAGATTGTCGAAGACACATAATTGGGCGGTATGAATAATAAATTTAATTTGGTAGCACCTTTTCATGAAAGTTAAATTCAAGATACTACTATCATAGTAGTTCTCGAGATACTGATTAGGAAAAGTCCCGTTAGCTTTATCTTTTTCTTTTTTTTCCTTACGTACAACTGCACAAATTACTATAGAGATTCTAAAGATAGACGCCAGAAACAATGGGGTGTTATGAACTGCTATTTCACCTCACAAGGTCCTGAAAATTAAATGAAACTAGGATCTTTCTGGAAAAAAAGTTCAAATCTCTCGAACAATTCCTCCATCAAGGGAAGAGAGAATGTTCATTTTGTTAACTTTTCACTACCTGATCCATTGCCTTCTATTGCCTTGCGCTGCCTATAGTTTCTATATCTGAGAAGCACAATGAATTCAATTCAGTAGCACTTTTTTCATGAAAGGTAAATTCTTGAAAAGTTTGTCCCATATCTGTCAATCCTATTGAACAGGATAAATCAAGGGGTGCTATGAAAGTCTTATCCCTGAGTCCTGCAAAAAAAAAAAAAAAAAACTATGTTCTTCCTGGAAAGTTAATTAAATACCTCGAACAATCCCTCCATTAATGTAGAGAAAAATTAAATTCCTCTTTCCTGTTTTGCAAGGGGCCAGGACATGGGAGGGAATTTTTGTGTAGTGGCCAAGCCTATAAGCTTGCTATTTTGGCTAACTGAGTTACAGTCCCTTAAATCCCACGTTATTACATTAATTGCGCCAAATTATGCAAAGCCAGAAAGTGATATTCATTGATGTTTATCAATACCCAGTTTCGTTAGCTTTCAGGTTTCCGCTATTGGACTGAAGTTAAAAGGATCCACATAATTACCACATTCAAACCAACAACTTCCCTCTAAGAATAATTGCTTTCTATTTTGAGGGTTGAATGAGCTAGGATTCATATGCGCTATACTGCGGTACTCAAGTCCACTACTATGATTCTTATGCAACCCAAGATATGTTGGCAACTTGAAAACCGGAGTTCGCTGCAATCATTTCAAATCCTCCTTTTGTTTCCACTTTGTCAATTTTGAGACAAAATTGGCTATTACGTCTTCTTTGTTTCCACTTTGTCAATTTCGAGACAAAATTGTCTATTACGTCTTCTTTGCCCGAAAACTTTTACATCATCTCCGGTCAAAGAGAGACTACTGTTGACACCCAATTTTGGGTCTCTTCTATCGGCCTAGGCCACAAAGCTAAAGGTACTACTTCATCTATTCATTTTTCTTGAGAAAGATGTAAAAATCTCTTCTTTGATTAAAAGGGACCCTCAAAGGGAACCAGCAGTAGTTTGACCTTTGTGGATCACGAGATGGTTCTCACTTCTTGATTTAGTACTTTTTTCTTGTATAGCATTTGATTACTGGAGCTTCAGCTGGCTTTTATAGAAGTTGATCACGTTTCAACTGCCAATATAGCTGAGAGCTATTATTGTAGAATCTTGGTTGGTCTAAGACACCATCATGGTACACTGTTGGTCTAGGTATCTGATAAACTCAAGTTGGTGTAACCCAATTGGGGCATCAAGGTGGTAATGAATCACAAAAAAAGGGGAGAGGGGTGGGGGGAAGAAACACTCAAAATTGGTGAACTTTAGCCATGTAGGGTTGTTTTTCACCTGAAGGAGCTTACTTTGAGAGAACATTGACATGACTATGGTCCAAGTTTAAAGTATACGACGACATTCCTGCATAGCATCATGATTCAAAGAACGTTGATGCGACTAAGGTCCTATGGAGACCCCATAAAGATCTGGATCGTCTCTCTTGTTCATGTTGCGATCAAATATATTTAAGACCTTATGTTGAGCATATTATGAGACCAATTGTCAACAGTTTTTGTGCTGTGTACTTTGTTTTTCTGGTCTATTGACACATGATAGCCACTGGCCTTAATTTCACTGGTAAAAACAGATAAGATTATAAGCCCATACTTTCTGCAATTAGCTTCAGTTGCAAAGGACTAAGTAGGTGTTTGGACATGAACAGAGTGATATTTGAAAAAAATATATATATAATATTTGAAATTAAGTTGAAAAAATGGTATTTGGTTGTTGAGGTTGTGTTCGGACATGCATTTCACTTGAAAAAAATGTTTGATGTTTTGCGAGGGAATTTTCTTTTTTACTTGAAAAACTTCTTTTCAAGTTTGGCGTGAAAAATTGACATCATGTATAACCAAACAAGTTTTTGAAAAAACTCTTTGCCAAATGGACCCTAAATATTGCCTTGCTTTTGTGAAGGTCTAACTTCTGTGGCCGAGGAATAATGTTGATAATCAAGTGTTGGTTCGAATGTTTTAAGACTCATTTTTCTTTGTTTTCATAATCTTGGTTTCACATCAACTCGTCAAGAATAGAAACTGATTGTGCTTTGAGGACCATTGCTGATTCACCTTTCACTGTTTTTGGTTTACAGGTTGCTCTAAAAACATTGATAGTCATTCACCGTGCTTTAAGAGAGGTGGACCCCACATTCCACGAGGAACTTATTAACTATGGCCGCAGCAGAAATCGCATGCTTAACATGGCTCATTTCAAAGATGACTCTAGTCCAAATGGTATGCATATTATCAACCTTTTTTTTTTTCTTCTGCTGAAAGGAAGTTGTCCATAGTGCTCTCCTTCAATATTTGAAAATTGCTCCGATAAACTCTCTTCAGCATGGGATTACTCTGCTTGGGTGCGTTCGTATGCCTTGTTCCTGGAGGAGAGGCTGGAATGTTTTCGAGCTCTGAAATATGATGTGGAGACCGATCGTCCGGTGAGAGAAACACTTTTTTTAAATCTCTTCCAATAGTTTTAAAGGAATTGTGTTGGATTTTTTTTTTTTTTTTTTTTGTGTATGTATTCGGTTGTTCGGGCAGCTTTCGTGCCCCTCAACTAATCGACCGGGTTGCTAAGGTAATTCTGCCTACCAAGGTTGGAGCAGTCGTACCTAGTGTTGTAGTAGGGATTCGAACTTGGGATCTCCAGTTTGTTACTGCCATATAGCGGGTTGGGCTGAATTTGAGCGGGTTAAAATGGGTTGTGTTAATAAATTAACCCGCCCAAAAGTAACTTGGGCTGGAATGCGCTAAAAAGCGGGTCATAACCCAACCCCCCAATTCTTACTAAGTTTTAATTTCTTTGTTTGTTCGTTTATAATTTTTAGTAACTAATAGAACTATTTTTTTCCCCCTTATAATGACTATATCTAATATATCAAATAAAAAAATGTCTTTTTGAAAGAATTTTGACAAGATTTCTCATGGGTTAATTTGGGCTACGTATCAGCCCAATTTTTGATGGGCTGAGCTAATAAATATTTGGGCGGGTCGGGCAAGTCATGTTTTCACGGGCTAATTTTGCCACCCCTACTCCCATACTAGTTGGGAACTAGATTTGTTGGATATCTAATGGCCTATGTGTGTGGATAGTATTTTGTTTTTGTGCAATGATCGTCATTCAATATTGCGAGGATCCAATTGCTTTCAATACCAATCTTCTTATCTTTAGGTGAAAACATTTTATGTTGGGATTTTCTTATGTTTTTAATACATTTAATGCAGAGAACTAAAGATTTAGACACGCCGGAGTTGCTTGCACAGTTACCGGCCTTGCAGCAACTTTTGTATCGTATTATTGGCTGTCAGGTACGTTATTCTTCATAATCAGTTCAATATGGCTGCTACTTGCTACATGAACAAAAATGTGCTTGATTCAGATGGCATATTCCATTGTGCTTAAATTTATGATCACGAAATTTTCATGCAGCCACAAGGAGCATCTGTTCACAATTTTGTGATTCAGCTAGCACTTTCAATGGTAAGTAATCTGTTCTTCATATATTTATCAGAAACGATTTGCGTATTTATTTCTTCACTGTCTGATTGCTTATTATAATTTTGATAGGTTGCTTCAGAGAGCATTAAAATCTACAACGCCATCAGTGATGGTACAGTCAATTTAGTTGACAAGGTAGGCTTTTCTTTTGCCAATAATATAGATATTCTTATTTCCCCTCAGTAATAACTAATAAAGTTTAACTGATTTATTTTCTCGACAGTTCTTTGAGATGCAACGGAATGATGCTCTTAGGTCTCTGGATATATACCGCAGGGCTGGTCAGCAGGTACCATCTTGAGAGATTATTTTCAGAGCCAGCTAATACAAAACTGCGTGACTTTAGGAATTTAAACACCTTTCCCGATAATTCTCCGTTTATTTTATAGGCGGAGGCGCTTTCAGAGTTTTATGAAATATGTAAAAGTATTGACGTGGGACGTGGCGAGAAATTTATTAAAATTGAGCAGGTATGAGAAAAATTTTCTGGAAAATATATGCGATTTTTTTTGGTCTGATTGCCCTTGTATATGTCTGCCTAATCCTATTTGCATTTTTTTATAATCTAGCCCCCTGCATCATTTTTACAAGCCATGGAGGAGTATGTTAGAGAAGCACCACGAGCTTCTACAATGCGGAAAGATTCGGTAAGAGACTCCTCACACCTTGATAAACGTCAATTATCTCTGGATCGAGCTAGCAAACATAGACGAATATTTTTTTACTTATTTAATTATGTTTAACAAGCCCCTTCACATCAGAACCTCGTTCTTCTACTGTGGCCATGCATGCAAAGATACTTTTTCGGTAACAGTAGCGGTTAGACTTGAATTTGATATGTACAACAGTACAAGTCTGTTTTACACCAATGAGATCTTAAATTTCAGTGCAATTTATTTTTGGGCTTTTTCCATTTTCGGCCCGTTGGCCAAAATTAATTACAGGAGCTGGCCAAAATATACAAAACCTATAGACGGATTATGTATATTATTATATTTATACTTAATATACAAAACCTATACAACTGGCTATTATGTTTTAAAGCAGTCAAAAATTTAATAATCCCTTAATTGTTTTCAACTTCCAGGAACCCAAAGTTATTTTGGCTATTGAGTACAAAAAGGACCCGGAGGTCAAAGATGCCGGTTCCCATTCTCCCCCTCCACCCGAATCTGAAAAGGAACCTGAACCGAAGCCAGAACCTGTTAAAACGGAGGCTCCTCCGGCAGAGCCTGCTGATCTTTTGGTAATAGTTTGAAGACAATATTTCATCTGTAGCCTTTTATCGTATTTAACTTTATGATTGGATATTTGAAGCCTTATATTTTTGTTGTCCGTAGTCTATGGATGATCCTTCTCCAGCTGCTGCAGAACTAGATGAGAAAAATTCTTTGGCTTTAGCTATCATACCAGTTGGTAAGTTTTTAAACTCAATTGCACTATATACCTAGAAATGTTCGAAACTCACCCGTCACGGTCCTCAAGACGGAAATTCTGACTTTTTTCAATTATTATTATTATTATTTGCTATCACAGGCTCTACCAACCCACCGACTTCAACTGGTTCAAATTTTACTAATGGAACTGGCTGGGAATTGGCTCTTGTGGAAGCTCCCAGCTCGAACGAGAGCGCCGCTACTGCTAGTAAATTGGTACAATTACACATCTTTCTCATTTCGCTGGTTTTAAATGGCGCCCATTGACTAGAAAATTGAATAAATTGTATAGTAAGAGACATGATTATAGTCTCACCAATCACCATCTCTAATTTGGGGGCTAACATAATGCATGCAAGTAGAGATAGATGCAACCTCCGTACGATGGGTTCAATTGAACCCGGTGTTTTTGACACGAAATATAGATATACATGTGAAAAATTGATAAATATTGTAATTCTAAACCCATAATTTCGAGAAAAAAAAAAGAATTTTAAAGGTTGAACCTATTAAGTTTAAATCTCGGATCGACATGCAGAAGATTTTGATGCACTGGTGCTTCACATGTATAAGGAGCCATACTTATACGGACGCCAGTGGCGGATGTAGTCTTCTGATACTTTTAACACACAGCATAAATTTCTGTGCAAAACAAATAGTGGATATGAACCCATTCTTAAGTATGTAATGGGTTCAATGTTAAAGAATCTTAAAAATTGAACTCATAAAATTTAAATCCTAGATCTGCCTCTGACTGATACTTCCTGCTTTTGTAAAAACTAGGCTGGAGGACTCGACAAACTTACGCTAGATAGTTTGTATGATGATGCTTTGAGACAAACCAACCAAAACGTGAGCTATAATCCATGGGAACCTGCACCAGCTGCTCCTCCCATGATGCAAAATGTAGGATACGACCCGTTCTACGTCTCCAACATGGTGGCGGCCCCCACGAATGTACAGATGGCAGCCATCGCCAACCAGCAACAGGCTTTCATGTTACAGCAACAACAACAGCAGCAGCAGCAGATGATGATGATGACGACTTACCAACCACAACCGAACGCGAATCCTTTCGCCAACCCTTATGGAGGAAATGCCAATCCATACGGCCCCGGTATGCCTGTACAAACCGCCTATAATCCGTATAATACCGGCCTCATTTGAGCAAAATTCCAAGGGAAGATGTTGCTGTATTCAGCTATTGATTTTGATACTCCAAATAGATTTGTATCAATGCAGGGGGTAGGGAAAAAATTATTTGTTAAATATGTAGGTAGCTTTCTTGGTTCATTCATTATTTGCAAACATCGCGGGCATGCTCAATAATTTTCGACTCATAATTTTTTATCAGTTCTTTTTTTTGTTTTTGTAAGATTTGTGATTGTTGAACACCCGATGTATTGTGAAACAAAATTTGTTTTAGTGATCTGTACATCGTTTGGATATGAAATGGTCTTTTTGTATAGTCTTTTTGTTCCTTCAGGATTTTCTTACTGTCCTCTTTGTATTAACTTTTCGTGGGAAATTAATTTTCCTTTACTTATTATGCATTTTGCAAGACAATGTAATCGCATCATATATACTTGACCAATATAGAATATGAAGCATTTTGTATAGACCTTTGAATTAGTTACAGAATCCCCACGAATAGGATCATACCTTATTTCAGTAGTATTTACAGCACCATCTCCTTTTCTCCTTGTTATAAGTTGTATCGTAATTCAATATTTTCAGTAGTATCATACCTTATTACATTACACTCTGTTTGGATTGTTGTTACCCATCGTTTCATAATATATTGTACTGTGCTGTATTGTACTGTACTGTTTGTAAATATAATGTTTGGATAGATTGTATCGTTTGATGTTATTTAATAACATCTTTTTTGTTTGGATTGACTGTATCGTACTGTATTGTAATTGATAGGTTTACTAAAAATGCCCTAAACTATTGTTAAGATTGAATTTATTAAGTTTATAATGCATTGTAAATATATGAATTTAATGCAAATTTTAACAACAATTAATGAAAACAGGTTTATGCAAATTTTAACAAAATTAATGAAAACAGGTTATGGACAAAAAGTAATACATGTAATTGCGAAACAAGAGAAGAAACGTGGGCAAATAAAAATATTACACTAAAATCACAAAAGTTTTTCCACCAAAAAGTAGGAGGAGACAAAGATGAAGAAAGAAAAACGGAGCAGATACAATAAGTTGACGAGGTAGAGGAAGGAAGACTTAGGGCTGGGTAGATAACGTAGGGTAAAGGGTAAAATAAGATTATGAAATATTAAATAAAGATATAATTGGAAAGAGAAATTAGATAATAACGGGATAACACCTAAGCAATTGTTACATAAAATGGGACTTTTATTGTTAGGTAATGACGGAATTTAATAATACGATACAATACATTTTAACTAACAATCAAAACAAACATTGTATTTGTAGTAACAATACGATACAATGGGTAGCAACATTCCAAACATAGTGTTAGTATTTACATCACCTTATCTCCAGTTCTCCTTAGTCGTATCGTAATTCAATATTCTCAGTTTTCATGAATCTCAGAAGTCATGGTAGTCGCGCTAATTTTATCTTTCTTTGTCTGCGGAGAATCTGACTTGATTCACTAGCGAGAAAGTTTTATCAGTTTTTTCATTCATTCAAATCCTGTCTCTCACCGGGTGGGAATGGAAAAAATCATGTTGGGAGCGCCGACTCAAAATGAGCCCAGCAACGCACTATCCGAATTTAATCGGATTTAATGAGGGTACTGAATACTGGATGGAAAATCAAAAAGAACAAAAGGCGGATGCTGGTCAAAAGCTCAAAAAATATAAATTCAAGTGCTCGTTTGTCGATGAGTTCTCTCTAAGTAGCGTTTTTGCAAGTTTATATAAATTGTCGAGTCAATATTTAACTACAATTTTATTTAAAATTATCTTTAAATATCTTTTAACTATAAACTTTTTGCGATTCATGATACTTATTGTACGTAACTTCAAATATCAAAATAACTTTGAAATAATTAAATATATATGTCTGAATTCACGATACAATTTAAATATAGATTCTTTTTTTTTTTTAATCAAAACCTAAAAAAAGTAGATTCTTTATACTCCATCCATCTGCCCTATAAGTCTATTAGAGAAAATAACGTATTTATATATTTAAAAGAATTTAACTTCAAGCATTGCATTTTCTCAATAATAAGATACTTTTATCTTTCTTTGTCTACGGAGAATTTGACTTGATTCACTAGCGAGAAAGTTTTATCAGTTTTTTCATTCATTCAAATCCTGTCTCTCACCGGGTGGGAATGGAAAAAATCATGTTGGGAGCGCTGCCTCAAAATGAGGCCAGCAACGCACTATCCGAATTTAATCGGATTTAATGAGGGTACTGAATACTGGATGGAAAATCAAAAAGAACAAAAGGCGGATGCTGGTCAAAAGCTCAAAAAATATAAATTCAAGTGCTCGTTTGTCGATGAGTTCTCTCTAAGTAGCGTTTTTGCAAGTTTATATAAATTGTCGAGTCAATATTTAACTACAATTTTATTTAAAATTATCTTTAAATATCTTTTAACTATAAACTTTTTGCGATTCATGATACTTATTGTACGTAACTTCAAATATCAAAATAACTTTGAAATAATTAAATATATATGTCTGAATTCACGATACAATTTAAATATAGATTCTTTTTTTTTTTAATCAAAACCTAAAAAAAGTAGATTCTTTATACTCCATCCATCTGCCCTATAAGTCTATTAGAGAAAATAACGTATTTATATATTTAAAAGAATTTAACTTCAAGCATTGCATTTTCTCAATAATAAGATACTTTTATCTTTCTTTGTCTGCGGAGAATTTGACTTGATTCACTAGCGAGAAAGTTTTATCAGTTTTTTCATTCATTCAAATCCTGTCTCTCACCGGGTGGGAATGGAAAAATCCATGTTGGGAGCGCTGCCTCAAAATGAGGCCAGCAACGCACTATCCGAATTTAATCGGATTTAATGAGGGTACTGAATACTGGATGGAAAATCAAAAAGAACAAAAGGCGGATGCTGGTCAAAAGCTCAAAAAATATAAATTCAAGTGCTCGTTTGTCGATGAGTTCTCTCTAAGTAGCGTTTTTGCAAGTTTATATAAATTGTCGAGTCAATATTTAACTACAATTTTATTTAAAATTATCTTTAAATATCTTTTAACTATAAACTTTTTGCGATTCATGATACTTATACGTAACTTCAAATATCAAAATAACTTTGAAATAATTAAATATATATGTCTGAATTCACGATACAATTTAAATATAGATTCTTTTTTTTTTTAATCAAAACCTAAAAAAAGTAGATTCTTTATACTCCATCCATCTGCCCTATAAGTCTATTAGAGAAAATAACGTATTTATATATTTAAAAGAATTTAACTTCAAGCATTGCATTTTCTCAATAATAAGATACTTTTATCTTTCTTTGTCTGCGGAGAATTTGACTTGATTCACTAGCGAGAAAGTTTTATCAGTTTTTTCATTCATTCAAATCCTGTCTCTCACCGGGTGGGAATGGAAAAAATCATGTTGGGAGCGCTGCCTCAAAATGAGGCCAGCAACGCACTATCCGAATTTAATCGGATTTAATGAGGGTACTGAATACTGGATGGAAAATCAAAAAGAACAAAAGGCGGATGCTGGTCAAAAGCTCAAAAAATATAAATTCAAGTGCTCGTTTGTCGATGAGTTCTCTCTAAGTAGCGTTTTTGCAAGTTTATATAAATTGTCGAGTCAATATTTAACTACAATTTTATTTAAAATTATCTTTAAATATCTTTTAACTATAAACTTTTTGCGATTCATGATACTTATTGTACGTAACTTCAAATATCAAAATAACTTTGAAATAATTAAATATATATGTCTGAATTCACGATACAATTTAAATATAGATTCTTTTTTTTTTTAATCAAAACCTAAAAAAAGTAGATTCTTTATACTCCATCCATCTGCCCTATAAGTCTATTAGAGAAAATAACGTATTTATATATTTAAAAGAATTTAACTTCAAGCATTGCATTTTCTCAATAATAAGATACTTTTATCTTTCTTTGTCTGCGGAGAATTTGACTTGATTCACTATCGAGAAAGTTTTATCAGTTTTTTCATTCATTCAAATCCTGTCTCTCACCGGGTGGGAATGGAAAAAATCATGTTGGGAGCGCTGCCTCAAAATGAGGCCAGCAACGCACTATCCGAATTTAATCGGATTTAATGAGGGTACTGAATACTGGATGGAAAATCAAAAAGAACAAAAGGCGGATGCTGGTCAAAAGCTCAAAAAATATAAATTCAAGTGCTCGTTTGTCGATGAGTTCTCTCTAAGTAGCGTTTTTGCAAGTTTATATAAATTGTCGAGTCAATATTTAACTACAATTTTATTTAAAATTATCTTTAAATATCTTTTAACTATAAACTTTTTGCGATTCATGATACTTATACGTAACTTCAAATATCAAAATAACTTTGAAATAATTAAATATATATGTCTGAATTCACGATACAATTTAAATATAGATTCTTTTTTTTTTTAATCAAAACCTAAAAAAAGTAGATTCTTTATACTCCATCCATCTGCCCTATAAGTCTATTAGAGAAAATAACGTATTTATATATTTAAAAGAATTTAACTTCAAGCATTGCATTTTCTCAATAATAAGATACTTTTGTTATGACACGTGCAAAGTCACAAGTTGCAAAAAAAAATCTTATAACTACATTAATATTATGACATATTCAGGAGTGAAAGTTTAGGTTTTTAAGTTTTCATTTCTTTTCTAAATTTCTTGTAGAGTCAAACTATAACGAAAATATTATTCTACACTTAATTTAAACCCACTTCTACGAGGAATCAAAATGTGTCTTCTTTTATCTATCTAAAACTTAATAGATAAAATTACTAAATATAATATGTTTTTTATTAACGGGAGGTAATAAGTATTCGATGAAATAATCGATAGCTCTCCGGAATATTCTCGAGCTGTTCCGAACACTGCGTCGTAAAAGAATAAACAAAACAAAAAAAGGGAAATGCATGTGGGGGACCCACCGGTCTCAATACAACTAGACAAGTTTCGGTGATTGAGAGAGACAATAGATAAAGTTAAAACCAATAATACTTTTTTAAAGCAACCAAATAATTTGAACTTTATTACACACTTCTCCCGACAAAAATAGTAATAAAAATAGAAAAAAAGAAAAAGGAAAGACAACAAAGACAGTCAATTCAAAGAAACTAAACTGGAATAGTACTACTCACCTTCCTTTGATAATAACCTTCCCAAATAAAAACAAACAAGAATATCTATTTTTTTTATATCTCAAATTAGTTAAATTGAGCATACAATTAAATTAGTTTAATTGAGTATATAATTTAATCAATCTTAAACCAAAACAAGGTGATTTATTCTATGTGTTAAGTCTTGGTGAATAGAGTTTCGATAGGAAATAGCAGGTACCTGTGGAATTAATAAGGTATGCACAAACTGACCCGAACATCATAATTATTAAAAAATTAAAAATAGAGCATACGAATTTTCACTAATTGTTATGCTTCATTAGGATACTTCATATTTTCGTACTTAATTGTTTTTATGGAGAAATTAATCTATTCTTAAAC
Organism: Lycium barbarum; assembly: GCF_019175385.1. Taxonomy (NCBI): domain Eukaryota; kingdom Viridiplantae; phylum Streptophyta; class Magnoliopsida; order Solanales; family Solanaceae; genus Lycium; species Lycium barbarum. The sequence goes on from NC_083343.1 coordinate 11,944,743, forward strand.
TAGTGATTTGCTAAAAATAAAATGATTTTTTTATGTCACATTTAGCTTCCTACTGATAAATAATTTTTAAATATACTCTCAAAAGACCTCACTTATCCCTCTACTAGCATATGATCTCTAACAAAAAAAAACCTTAAGCAATAGACTTAATATAAATTTACCAACGATCAAGTAAAAATTTCTTTTACCAACAATGACTAAATTTAATCCTAATTAGTTGTCTCGCTCGTATGAATGAAAGGGATGACTGTTATAATTTTTTAACTATATAACTCTTTTTAATAGAAGAGACAAAAAATAATATAGGAAATTGTTGTAGGATCACTTTTCTCAAATAATTTGCTTCTAATATGTATTCTTGCAAACAACAACATCACACTATACTCTGTATAATTTTACAAGTGAGGTATGAGAAGGATAAAATGTGCACATATTTTATTCTTACCTAGTGGATGTAGAGATATCATTTTTCAAAATACCCTCAACTCACGCGCAACAAATCAAAGTAGTTATTAAAAAGAAAATACAACAGTGAAGAAAATATGACACCTAATAAGGAAAACAGTATAGACTATCCAGAAAAAAGAACAGTCCAGCGAAATAATAATAATCAAAACACAATAAACTTTTCAAGTAATAGAGAAAAGCAAAAATAAAATAAAAAGTTTTAAAGGAGGGAAAATGGAAATAATAAGTGATCAAAATAGCAAATTTTAGAAAGAGGACCATGGTCTCAAACTCTCAATACAACTATACAAGTTTCGGTGATTGAGGGAGACAACAATAGAGAAAGATAAAAAAACAAAAAAAAAATATAGAGAAAGATAAAACAATCCGTAGTACTCTTTTAAAGCAACCTAAAATATCAACTTTATTACACACTTCTCCCCATAAAAATAGTATAATAAAAGAAAAAGAAAAAGAAAGACAACAAAGAGTCAATTCGAAGAAACTAAACTGGAATAGATTACAACTCACCTTCCTTTGATAATAACCTTCCCAACTAAAAACAAACAACAGTATCTATGTTTCTATCTCAAATTAGTTAAATTGAGCATACAATGAAATTAATTAAATTGCGCATATAATTATCAATCTTAAAAACCAAAACTAGGTGACTTATTCTGTTTGTTCTCGTCTTGGTGAACATAGTTATGTGCTACCTAGTTGATAGGAAATAGCAGATACATTTAGAATTAATCAAGATGCACACAAATGGCCCCGGACATCACGATTATAATAAAAATAAAAATTGAGCATACAAATTTTCACCAACTGTTATGCTTCATTTGGGTACTTCATATTTTCATACTTAATTATTTTTATGGAGAAATTAATCATTCTTAAACTAGTGATTTAAAAAAATAAATTAAATCATCTTTCCACTTATAAATAATTTTTAAATATGCGAAAGAATTAATGTCAAAACACCTGATTTCACACTTCTACACTAACTTCACACTTATCCCTCTACTAACATATGATTTCTAACAAAAAATATTTGTTAAGTAATAGACTAACATAAATTTACCAACCATCAAGCAAAAAAATAAAATTAAAATTACCAACAATGACTAAATTTAATTTCAAATCTCGTATGAATGAAGGGGGTGACTATTATAATTTTTAATTATATAATTTTCTTTTTTAGATGATCAACAAAAATAAATATAAAGAAATAGTTGTTGGATCACATTTTTCGTCAAATAATTTGCTTCTAATATGTTTCTTAAGCCTTGGGCTATCGGAAACAAACTCCATACCTCCCAACGTAGGAGTAAGGCCTGCATATACACTACTTTCCACAGAGACAAATTCAAGATTTAAACTTTACAGGTTCAACCTTTTAAGATTCTTAGTTGAACCCATTATATATTTTATAAGTTACGGATTCATGTCTACTACTCATTACAATTTTATTAATTTTTTACACATAAATTTATGTTTGAACCCCCGCCTCAGCCTTTCAAGACTTCACTTGTGCGATTACGCTCAGCATGCAGTTGTTGTTAATTTGCTTCTAGTATGTCTTTATTTCAAACAAAAATAAAAGTTTTAAAGGATGACAAAGGAAACAATAATACTCCCTCCATTAACTTTTACTTATCAAGTATTTCAAAAATAAATTTTTAGTTTTACTTGTCACTTTTAGCCTATCAAGAGAAGATTTTTTTTATTTTTTTTATTTTACCCATATTGTTAATTTCTCACTTCAAAAGCATTTTTTGAATTCAATAAAAATACGCATCAATTAATACGAATAAACCAGGCGTAATAATAAGAGATGAAAATAGCAAAATTCTAGAAAGAGAAACACACATACAATAATGTCATCATCTTGGTTCTCTCTTCCAAAAAATCCTTTCAAATCCGACGACGATGACGTCATCACCGGCGGCGAGAAACCCTCCGATCCGAATTCGTCCGGCATAAAAGAAGATTTCTCAGCAATTTCCAACACATTCTCCCACCATCTCCGCGGTGTCGCCGCTTTCCTGACTCCGACATCACCTACTCAGTCATCCGAGCAACAATTTAGTGGAATTAAGAGTGATTTAGTTGAGATTGGAGATAGCTTTAAATCGAGTTTCTCTTTGTTTTCTTCGAAATTGTTGGCTTCGAATTTGTTACAGTTTAGTGATGAGGTGAAGGATCGTGAAAATGATGAATATGATGATGATGATGATGATGATGATGATGAAGAGGAGGATGTTGTTGGTGTAACGGATGAAGTTGTTGATTTTGTTAGTACGATTTCGCAACGGCCTCAGTTGTGGACTGATTTTCCAATCTCTTTACCTAGTGGTAATTAATTCTTAAAATGTTTTGTTTTTAGTTCACTGACTGTCGTATTATATTGTATCGTACTGTATTGTTCTGATTGTATCATTACCCGGCATTACATACAGAGGCGAATCCAGGATTTCAGGAGGATGAGTTCACCTTAGATTTTTTTTTTTTTAAAATAGATGCAAAAGCGCACTAAGTAGGGTTTGATCCCACAACCTTAAGGGATTAAACCCAGCACTTAACTAGTGCTCCACTCAGTCTAGTTTGATCATGTGTTCCTTCAATTAATATTAGATACATTTTAAGGATTATATACATAATATAACCGATTTTAGTCGGGTGATCATGTGTTCACGTGACCGATATTTTACACGTGGATTCGCCACTGATTACATAGTGTAACACATTAGCAATTTGAAGGATAAACCTATAAAAAAAGTAGGATAAAGTCACTATCCTGGGTAAAGTTACTATAAAAATGTAGGATAAAGGATAAATAGGACTAATAGATAATAAGTAAAGACAAAATGAGAAAAAGAAATAAGGTAAAGGATCGTGAAAATGTTGAAGATGAATATGATGATGATGAAGAGGAGGAAGTTGTTGGTGTAATGGTTGAAGTTGTGGATTTTGTTAGTACAATTTCGCAGCGGCCTAGGTTGTGGACTGATTTTCCAATCTCTTTACCTAGTGGTAATTAATTCTTAAAATGTTTTGTTTTTAGTTCACTGACTGTCGTATTATATTGTACTGTGTTGTATTGTATCCAGAGGCGTATCCATTCATACTAGTAGTTGTCTTACTCTTGTAGTTTCTTGTTCTTCGATTTCTGCAACAATCTGTCGTTGCTTGAACTTCATTTATAGTTTTGCTCTTTTTTCAGACTGCTTTATCATGCTTTTATATAGTATTCTGCTATGGTTTATTTGCGTCCATTATACACATTGAATGCTGAGATTACGCATTGAATTTCTGCTAGTAGATCCATAATCAAAAAAGTGTTTGTGTTTCTTTTCCATACTGCTTTGTACTATTTGTCCTTGTGCCGAGGGTCTTACTGAAAACAACCTATCTGCCTCCCAAGGTAGAGGTAAGGTCTGCGTACACTCTACCGTCCATAGACCCACTTTGTGGGATTTCATTGGGTATGTTGTTGTTGTTGTGTTGTATCGTACTATATTGTTTTGATGAATATAACGTTTGGATTTATTGTTTCTTTTCCTGTCATTACATAAATGTAACACATTAGCAATTTGAAGGATAAACCTACAAGAGAAGTAGGATACTGGGAAAAGTTACTATTAAAGGTAGGATAAAGGATAAAATAGGACTAATAGATAATAAGTAAAAACAAAATGAGAAAAAGAAATTAGGTAAAGGATCGTGAAAATGATGAATATGATGATGAGGAGGATGATGATAATGAGGATGATGAGGAGGAAGTTGTTGGAGTAACGGTTGAAGTTGTGGATTTTGTTAGTACAATTTCACAGCAGCCTCTGTTGTTGACTGATTTTCCAATCTCTTTACCTAGTGGTAATTAATTCTTAAAATGTTTTGTTTTTAGTTCACTGACTGTGTTATATGAGTATGATTACTTGATTAGACTCATTGAGTTGATTAGTTAGGACATGGCACAACTTCAGTTGTTGATTGAGGACATGACCTTAAATAGGAAGGTATGGACGTTGAGGATTAGGGTAGAAGGTTAGTAGCTAGCTGGTTGTTGCCGTACTTTTAGTAGTATGATTTAGGTATTTTGTGGTTTCTTTTTCTCTTATGTGTATTGATATATGTTGCTGCGCTTATTTTGTAAATTACTATTTTGCTGTCTCTTTTTTGTTTTCCTACTTTTTTTGCGTCGGTTACATCTCTTTTGAGCCGAGGGTATCGAAACAGCCTCTCTGCCCTGCAACGGTAGAGGTAAGGTCTGGGTACATCCTACTCTTCCTAGATCCCACTTGTAGGATTACACTGGGTGTGTTGTTGTTGTTAGTTTCTTTGAGTGGTGATCATTTTGCTGAATGTGAAACTAGTCCACTGCAGATTTTTTTTTTCTTATTTAAATGAACTCAGAAAGAGCCAGGGTTCTAACAGTTGTTATTTCTATGCATTGACCACTTATCCATGCCTTTGTTGTGTTTATTTTTGCTGGATATTGGCTATAATTAATTAATGTATGCCTCGATCCCAAATTGTTTGGTGTTAGGTTACATGATCTTCTATATTAGTTCTGCTCTATTCAGGTCCATTTCATTCCAATACTAAATAAGTGTTCTCTAAAACTCATAGATATTGATAGATACAACAATATACCCAGTATAGTTCCACAAGTGGGATCTGGGGAGGGTGAGGTGTGGGATACCTTATCCCTACCTTTGTGAGGTGGAGAGGTTGTTTTCGATAGACCCTCGACTCAAGTCGTTTTTCTGAACAAGGTAAAGAAATGCAAGAGTAAAAAGCTATGATGAAAATATTGAAAAAAGAAAAGTACTGACAGTACAGATTTGATAAAATGGACCTTGAGTCTAACTCAACCCCAAAAGTTAGCTCATGGAAGGAGGATTGCCCAAGACCATATCAGAAGGCCTTCCCATCCCTAAATGGATGATGCGGGACTCAACACTCCCCGGCATGCCCAGGACTGGACATCTGGATCGTGGACAATATAAAATGGGGGCCCAACATCGGTAAACGAATTAGGATGGGTCTGACTCTGATACCATGTTAAGAAATGGATCTTGAGCCTAACTCAACCCTAAAAGCTAGCTCATGGAGGGAGGATTGCCAAGACCATATAAGAAGGCCTTCCCATCCTAAATGAACGATGTGGGACTCAACACAAATATTACGGATAATCAAAGTAAAAGAAACAAAATCGAAGGATAATATAATGCAAGCATAATGATACTAGTACAGGTAAGGGAACTAATAGGTTCTTTCGACTATAATCCTGCTCTACCCCCGGAAAGAGAGAAAACGCTCGACTACTTACTAAACGTCCACCCTAGTCCTCAACCTACATGCTCTCCTACAGATACTACTACTACAACAACAATAACAAATCCAGTGTGATCCCACAAATGGGGTCGGAAGAGGGTAAGATGTACGCAAACCTTACCCCTATCTTTGTGAGGTAGAGAGACTGTTTCTGGTAGACCCTTGGCTCAAAAGAAAAGTAAATGACGCATGATTGTAAGAAAAGAGACAACAAAATAGCAAGATAAAAAACAAATATGACAATAGATAGTAATACACATCGAGAAATAATAAACTACGCGGTAACTGGATATACTACTAAAAGGAAAGGATGACAGGAGGATACTAGCCGCCTTCCTGCCCCACACAAAGTGTGACAAGACTTAGCTACCTACTAACCTTCTACCCTAATCCTCAACCTCTATATCTTCTTCCTATCTAAGATCATTTTCTCGGTCAACTGAAGTTGTGTCATGTCCTGTCTAATCGTCTCCCCCAGTTCTTTTTTGGCCTACCTCTACCTCTCCTAAGTCCCAAAGAATAGGAAGATAGGTGATTTGTGTATATACTTTAAGTAACATGCATGCAACCAAATTTTTTGTAGGGGGAATTATACACCAAGGCATAGCAAAATGATCAAACAAAAAGTGTGCATGACACTTGGTATTTAATGCCGTTTGTCAAAGTCATTGAAATATTACTACACTTTTGACTAACCCTCTTCCATCCAGAGCGTCAAGGGTATAGAATTCAAATCATGAATATGAATTCTAGATCTTTGCTTCTTTTTCTCTGTCCACATTTTCTTTCACTAATCTTTGGGGCTGAAGATATTTTGTTTTGATTTAAGAAGTTTATCAGGTACGTGACTTTGCATATCTACCTGGCAGAATGTGTTGCAAATTGTTGCATGCAACAACTTCCTAAGTTGGAAATCTTTATGGGTTATTCATTTCACATGTATCAGCAACCCAAGTGGTTTTTGCATGAGCACTGGACTCTTCATCTTTAAGAATCTCTTCTTTATCTGTTTTTGTAGTGGTTTCCTTAGAGCAGATAACAATAACATGATAGGTGAAACAGAAACTTGAAAGGCTGAAAAGGGAAACGACTGTGTTTGCTAGTTCTCTATGCCTGCTAAGTAAAAGAGCGGAAACCAAAAAGATAGTACAAAAAAATGTAATTAGTGAATTTGTGATTGGCTGATTGCCTGTGGGCTATAAAGTTACACATAATTGATGGTTACTGGAAACTTGGAATAGCTGATATTTATCATTATGAAGTTTCTTAATATGATTGTTTATGTTGGTGCCTCATGCTCATCTGATAATGCGATGCAGTAATTTTGTATGCTTGTAGTGCAAGCAGTGGTTTTCCTCAGAGTAGTTCTTCCTGAAGGATGTTATCCTCAACTTTGTGTTCTTTAATTCGCTTATTAACATACGTTATTTTGAAGTATATCTTGTCATCCTATTTGTATTTATCTTGAATTAACTTGTGGAACAATTCTACATTGCTATGCACACTTCCCAAAGAAGACTTTATAGTGTACTGTTTCAATAGAAGTGAATTTCCTTTCTTGTTCTTTTCCGAGTTTTGACCATTTCTGGATGCTTACACATACTTTATATGCCAACCAAAAGGAGTAGTTCCTTGGTGAAGGCCTTGTTTGCACAACAATTCTTCATGTTTCTTGTGGCCTCTGGTTGATGGTTATCAAATTTTTTTGCAGATTTTTCCATGTCTGATAGTCAGAAAGAACATGTGGCATCCATTGTGCAGTTTGTGCCTGGACTTGAGTCCTTGAGGCAGAAGGTTTGCCATGAATTATCTGATAGGCAATTTTGGATGATCTATTTCGTTTTATTGCTTCCAAGGTTGAATGGGAATGACTTGGAGCTGTTGTCAACTCCTGAGGCAAGTTTCTCTCTGATAAGTTAATATATCAAATGACTTTTTGCCCGCAATTCTTTTATAAATTTGTGAGCAGACAGCAGTCAAGTATCAAATATTTGTTTAACTATGGAGAGAGAGTACCAAAAGGAAAAAAGAGATTTTGAAGTTAACTAGAAGCAATGTTGTCAAAAGCGGAAAGTGCACAAAAGTGAGAAGTTCCATGGGCCTTGTAACGAAAAGTGAGAAGTGAAGCGCACAGTTTAAGTAATTAAAAATTAAATCATATTGCAGTTAACATAACAAATTCAAGAATCGAATACACAATATCGCTGATATTAATCCAATTCCTCGGTGTTGAGATTGAAAGAATTAGTCATTTCTTGTTGGGATCACTCTCCATGTCATTATTTGAAGTGCACATTTCTCTAAAGCACATGGCTTCAACTAATTGCTTTATTGCTTTAAGCGAAAAAACGATGACTCTTAATAACACTGATTAGAAGAGTTCCTCATTGGCGCAGTCATTAGAACAGAATTGAGAGAAAGGCTTGGACTTAATTGGTCATTGTTTGTAAGTCCAACATGTGAGAAACTAAGATGGAAAGTGAAGAAAGAACTAAGAATTCACAAAATAATCCGAAATATATCATCCTGGATATTAATAATCCTTCAAGATTACAAAATTGGGTCACTTTCTGTCCATAGTTAAAAATAAATCCCAAGAGAATAATGGATAGAAACAGTTGGCTATTAGAAACAGAGCAGTTCAATAGTCCTTCAAGTTTACAAAATTGGGTCACTTTGTAGTTGATAAGAAATGGATCTTAGGCCTAACCCAATCCTAAAATCTAGCTCATGACGTGAGCATTGCCCAAGATCATATAAGGAGATCAATGACCCCATCCATAGTTGATGTGGGGACTTCAGACACCCCTCCTCCCCTCGCACCCATGCCTGCCAACTGGAGCATGGGACAGCATAATGTAGGGGCCCAACATTAGATGGCAAGTCCAGCCCAAAAATACTCTTAACATGGTATCATATTGTCCTCTTGGGCCAAGCCCACAAGGTTTTCCTCAAAAGGTCTCACACCAGTTGTCAAGTTTGGGTGTGTGAGTAGGGGTAGTGTCAAAAGTCCCACATTGGGTATGGATGGAGTTGTTAGTCTCCTTATATGATCTTGAGCCCTTTTGGGATTGAGTTAGGTTCAAGTTACATTTCTCATCAGTAGTATACTTATTATTTTTTTGATGAAGTAAGTGATTTGTTATTAACAAAAGCATCAAGAAGATGCATAGTTACAAAAATGGAGGAAAAATCAGCTCATACAAAGATAACAAAAAGACTATCATAAGACTAAAGAGTTGATAAAATTCCAAAGGGAGTCTGGGTTATACACAGGGGTAAGATTAACCCAGCTAAAGAGACTAATCAGGCATCTGGCCTTGAGTTTGGAACTGGCATTTGAAATACCATCAAAACATCTTCGATTATTTTCCACCCATAAGCACCACAAAATACAAGCAGGAACCCTAGACCAGATTCTTTTAATGGCCTTCCCAAATTTTGATGAGCTCCAGCACACAAAAGCTTCCCTGACAGTGAAAGACATAGACCATTGCAATCCAAAAAGAGAAAGGAACATATTCCACACATCTGCAGCAATTGAACAGTGTAGGATCAGATGGTTGATAGACTCCGAGTTGCAAAGGCACATGTGACATCTATTTGATAGATAGAAACTTATCCGTAGTATACTTATTCCACGTGTTTTCTTTGGGCTCATCAAACTGGATGATTTGTCAGCACTGCTAGTAGCTTAGAACTCATTCACCATTGAATTAGGAAAGTAAAATGAAAAAGAAAAGAGCAAAAGAGAACGTGAACGTGAAATTGGTTTGCTGGTTTCATTCTTATCAAACAGTAGTTTGTTTTCTACTATCATTGTTACACCGTGGACAATTTGGAGAAGACCTACGTACCGATGCCATTTGAAGATGTAGATAATTCGTGGAACTGGCAGGTTAACATTGTGCAGAGTGTCTGTATAAATCATGCCGAGGGAATGTACAAGTGTAGCCTACTGTAGAAAAAGATCCATGTCTCGACTTGGCATTTGATATGGATTGAAGAATGATGTATTCTACTACCTCTGAAGGATAGTTCTGTAAATTATAGTGTAGGCTTCAACTGGATTGAGTTCAGTAATTGCTCTATGGAGGAGATGTAGTCTCATATCTATTTTTTTTTTCATTTTCTCATTCTTGCACGTGGTTCTCTTTCGTTGACTTTTTCTGATTTAAAATTTATGATGACATAATCATCTTTTTCAAGTTAATTTCTTTTACTGTAGATTGTTGAAGTGAGGGAGACACTTCTGCAGCAGTTGCAAAGTAAGAAAGACCCACAACCTGAAGCATCTAAGGACTCCGAGATTGTTGATGCATCTGAGAAGGATGTCGAGGTCAGTGGACAGCAAGCGTCTGAAAGTAAATTGGAGGAGAAAAATATTCCAGCAGAGACTGCAAATACCTCTAAAGATAAAGACAGTTTGAATGTCGAGAAACCTCAGCAGCAGTTAGAAGATGAAAAGACTAAGAATACAACCTCATATGCTGACAAGAATGAGGACGACGTTTCTTTCAGTGATCTTGAGGATGATGATACCGATCTATCAGATAGACTGCAAGGAAGCAAGCCCACGCACAGAAAGAAAGTTTCCTCATCTAGTGAGTCCCATGAATGGATTCAACTAAATGAGAACTCTAGAGCTCAAGGGAGTCAGCAGAAGGCTGGCCAATTGATTCAGCGTGATAAAGATTCCGAAGGTGAGGACTGGCTCACTGTTGATGACATTGATTCAGATAGTGTGGCCACCAATTGATTCCTCTAAAGTCTAAACTCTGTAAATGTTTCTTTTAGCACTCTTTTATAAGTTTCACCCTGTAGATTTTTATGGATGCCTTGGAAAATAAGCCAAACAATCCCCCCCCCCCCCCCCCCCCCCCCAACCAAAACAAAAAGGGAAGTAAGAAAAAGAAGAAGAGATAGAAATAGAGAGATCAGTTGACATGAGTTCATATGTCATAGCTGACCTCCTTGGTGCCAGAATTGGCAAAAATGGATTTGCTCTTTGTTGGTTTGATTGTCACTTGTTTGATATTGTACATGATTTACAGCTCTTATTCTTTCAGAATGCTTTTATTTGTTTACATTAGTAAATTCACGCAATTAGTTATGAGGTTTAAAAAAAATGAACGTTTCATGCCTTGCAAAAACATAAGCTCAGGTGAGTGCTTGCCAACTCTCTAGAGTAAATGAGGAAGAAAAAAAAAGATAGTTAAAAGACCTTTTTTTTGGGCATTATTGCTCTTATCTATTGGAACTATATCCTCACCTATCTATTAAAGAAGTAGATCTGCGCGAAGAGAATTAATAATGCATCAGAAGGATGAGATGCTCGAAAATAGTTGAAGTAGATGAATAGGAGGATTACTATAATAATAATCCTTCTTTTTCATCTGACCCTAGATTTCAAACACAGTACAACAACAACAACAATTATGCTTCAGTCGCTAACAAATTAGGATTGGCCATGAGTTTTAAGTGTTAACTGGAATTTAAAACCACATGTCCCTCTTATGGGTGTTACTTTTCCAACTTCAAGAACTAAAACTAGGAGAGTACTACATAAAAATACGTATATGCCTACTGCTCTGTTGTTGCATCAATTTATTCGTCAAAATTAAAAAAGAGAAGTCTTCACAATAACATTGAATAGTAAAAGGTCTTTCAGTTGATGATATAGTTACTATACATGAAGAGTTATACAATGGATGAGTATTACCAAGATCATCACATAAGAATTTCAATCATTTTAGGTACTCTTATCCAAGTATTGTTAGTACATGTACCTTTTTTTTCCATGAAGTAGAATATCATAAAAGGCATCAAGAAGATGGAAAGAGATTACACAATAAAAGAGTTGGTCAGCTCATTTATGTTAAAGTGCTAGAAAACTAGAGAGCTGACAAAGTTCAAAAATATGTCGGTTATTTACAAGGGAAATTTTAACCCAAGAAAACATCTGTGATTTCTTTCAGTCCTATTGCACCAGAAAATGCTTGTAGGCACCATTTTTTAGATTTTCTTGATGGCTTTGTCAACTTTCTCTGAGTTCCAACTCACATAGGCATCTGTGACAGTGAAAAGCATAGTCCACTTCAAACCAAAAACACTGGGAAACATATTCTAGATATATATAGCCACTGGACAGTGAAGTAATATGTGGTTGATGAATTCTGAGTCAATTTGGCACATGAAACATCTGTTTGCTAGCTCAAAATTTCTTTTGATTAGGTTGTCCTGGGTGAGGCAGGCACCATTTCGGGCAAACCAACTGGAGCAACTGACTTTTGTTGGTAGTTTTGTCTTCCATATATGATTCATCGGCACTTTCCATTAGTTAGACTTCACACACTATATAAACAAATAGTTGAAGCGTGCGATAGAAAGCGGAAAAACGAATTGATTGACTAAAGGCCATAGATCAATGATCATTTTGTTGGAGCACATAGTAGCATAACCTACCTTAAAGAGTATATTCCATTCTTAAGCCACAAACACTTGGATTTTTCCTCCAAGAGACCTCTTCTGCTTGAACCAACTGTTGGAGCTCAGTTTTAAAATTTAGAATATTAAATTTCTCAGCTTCAGTCTGAAGCCTACCTTCCACTGCTTGCTCTAACAACAATAACTCCTCCAAAGCTTTAGTTTCCTTACTTCTACTTGCCAAAGAGTTCTTTGGTCAATAAGGAGATATCTTTCTTTGTGTTTTAGTTTTTGAAATAAGGATAAATTCATGGGAACCATTCACAAATATAGATCGCCAACATTATGTAATATTCTCACTGAAACCTTCATATTATAGCCTCATGTTTTCATCAAATATAAGATAGGATGGATTTGTAAACCAGTCACCACTTTTCAGCACAATTAGTCTGTGGTCTGAGATAACATTTGGGAGATGATCTATAGAGCCAAAAGTATCATTCCATTCATTAGAGATTAAGAATCTATCAATGTAGAAATTCTGGAAGGTTGAGCAGATTCTTCTCCGCTAAATCAGGCGTAGTGAGCTCCTGGTAACGGGAGATCAATCGATTCCATGTCTTGGATAATGTCAGAGAAGATCCTTACCTCTCGACCTTCTTATGTAATTGAATCTTTCATGTTCTAACTTCACATATTGAAATCACCTTGTACCACCCATTGATCATTTCATAAACCCCTGACTGCAGATAACTCCTCCCAAATTTTGATCTTTCTAAATTGGAGTGTGGCCCATAAACTCCAGTGAAGCACCACCTAAAGTCTGTAACAATGCGCAGATAGAGTAAGTACCCTGCTGAATCTCAGTCCAAGTCCATTGCCTATGATCGCGGACGATAGTGATCCCACCACAGCTACCCCAATCCAACAATTTATAGCCCATATTTGCCTTGTCAAACCTATTGTACAGTCCTCGATATTGGTTTCATGTATACATAGGATGTCTAGCTTCCACTTTTGTACCAAGGATTTCATGGTGCATCTCTTACTTCCATCATTCAGCCCGCACGTTCCAACTAATAATTTTTACTTTCATTTTGAGAGAGCTTTTTCGCTTCCTTCCCCTTATAAGCCCTTTCCCATGAACTGCAAATCCTTCTTCATGGTTGATTAAGCAAATGGAGATCCTTCACCTCTGCGACCTCTAGTCCAAACGTTGCACCATTAATGCTTTACCGGTTACTGCTGATCTGGGCTTCATTGAAAATGGAAATTTCAAAATTTCACTCAATCACCTTCAATTCAATCCTCCCAGGGAGTTCGTATTTATAAGTTCTTCATACAAATACGAACCAAGAGAAGATGAGACCTTTTTAAGTCGCATGTACAAATATAAGTACATGCGACTAGCGAGCATGTATCTATATAGTCAAATATCCTTCCTTTTTCACCCATCTACTCTTATTACACATTCTATAACGTATAAGATAATACACAAATTCTTGCATAAGTTATGCATGTATCATTTATGCTATCTCGAAAACCAACATTCTATTTGTAATGCAACACTTTATTACCAAAACCAAACATTGTATTAATATTGCAAAGTTTATATGTTAGATTTTTTTTTTTTATGAAGGAAACAAAATGAATGTGAAGGCATGAAAACTTAGTGCAGTAACCAAGTCCAAATAACCCTATGGATACATGTACTCGACACACCTAGATGCACAAGGAAATCCACATAGGATCACTTGGCTTTGGAAACAGCAAACATATTTTGTCCAATTATCTTGTGAATTGAATAAAATCCTCACTTGTCATGGAAAATGAATCAATGCCAACATAGGAGTTACAGAACTAACAAGAAAACCGCTACTTGTTTCATGTTTCTTACACATTTGACACTATTAAGCACATTCTTTGTTACACACACTACTAAGCACATTATCTATCTACAGCAAACAGATATAACATGAACAATATACAGGGGCTTGGGACTGGTGAGGGAACTGGAAAAAGAAAATCGACAAGACAGCTAATTAAGGCAGCTAAATGAACCAAGTATGAGACGCAGAAGAGCCTGTTCACAACAATAGTCCTCTGTTTGACTGTTACTGTAGGAACACTACTTCACATGACGGGAATAGAAAAAGAAGTAAAGAAAGAAAAACCAACTATAGCCTGTCTCAGTTTACTCCTCTGTCCATGAGCCTGACTAGGTATCCATGCATATATACAGCTTTGGAATGCGCTGAATAATATTCAAAGAACTGCCCAACTGTTGATTGAGTTTACAATCAAGACCTCCTTACTCTTTTATCAGGAGGCTGCAAAGAACTTGCAGCAGCAAGTGAACCAGACTGTGGCCTTGGAACAGTATTAAAGGTGAAGCCGTCAACTATGGGGGTGGCACTTTGGAATTGGCAGGCAGATGATAGAGTAGAGGAGATGGTTGTGAAGAAAAACTGTTATGGGCTGTGGTGGAGGATGGATAAGGAAATACTGATCCGGAAGAGGGGGCAATGTTCTTGAGGTTGAGTTGGAAGATTCAGGGGGTAAGGCTCTTGGTGGTTCATTTATGCTTTCATTCTGAGCATCTGGTGGCAACCATTCAGGCATATCATCACAAATTAAGTTTTTCTTATCCGAGCTATCAAATAGAACAATTGGTGAACCAGAGGCACAAACTGTAACTGCCACTGGAATTGCATGACTTTGGCTGTGATGCTTTTCTTCCATTTGCCTAGAGCCAGTGACCAGTTGACCATGGTCATTAACATTTCTAGCTAGGGGCATATCTTTACTGACCGATATTACCAACCTAGGAATACTCATGGAAAAGGAAGGTGCCACAGGTATGGTTGGCTGTTTAGACATATCTAAAATCCTACTTCCAGAAAGTTGAAGCCTATTGCCAAGAATGGATCCATCAGAACGATGCGAACTTGAAGATATTCCACTAGCAGTTCCAAAGTCAAATTCAGGGAGATCATCATCATCTGAGAATGCCATCTTCCATTTTGATGCATTAGGCAGCAACGGTATTACAGCTTTTGGGAGGTCCGTACTTTCCTTGGGTGGTTCAGCAATTGACTGATGTGACGCTTCACTGCTCAATCCCCAAAGACGCGAGCTCAAAAGTTCAGATTCTTTTTGCTAAAAAGGGGGTGGCTTCACACCTGAAGTTGTTAAGGTTGTCCTGCTTGAGGACCCATCTGGAACCCCATTTGCCTTGTCAATCCTATTGTACAGTCCTCGATTTTGGTTTCATGTATACATAGGATGTCTGGCTTCCACTTTTGTACCAAGGATTATATGGTACATCTCTTACTTCCATCATTCAGACCCCGCACGTTCCAACTAGTAATTTTTACTTTCATTTTGAGAGAGCTTTTTTGCTTCCTCCCCCTTATAAGCTTTCCCATGAATTGCAATTCTTTTTTCATAGTTGATTAAGCATTGGACATGCTTCACCTCTGCGACCTCTAGTCCAAGCGTTGCACCGTTAATGCTTTACCGGTAGCTGCTGATCTGGCATGGGCATCATTGATAATGAAAATTTCACTCAATCACCTTCAATTCAATCCTCCCAGGGATTCTTATTTAGAATTCTTAGTACAAATATGAACCTAGAGAAGATGAGACCTTTTCTAGTGTTCATCAGTGCCAATATAAGCCCCCACATTTTCTGACCATACATGTAGAGGGATACCCACTGCCTGAATCCATAGTTGTTCTTTCCTTAAGTGGGTTCTTTTTCTTTTATGGTGAACTTATTAAGTACATGCAACTAGCAAACATGTATCTATATAGTCAAATATCCTTCCCTTTTCACCCCATCTACTCTTATTACACATTCTATAATAACATGTAAGATAATACACAAATTCTTGCATAAGTTATGCATGTATCATTTATGTTATCTTGAAAGCCAACGTTTTATTTGTAATGCAACACTTTATTACCAAAACCAAACATTATTAGTATTGCAAAGTTTTTATGTTAGATTTTTCTTTTTAATGAAGGAGGAAACAAAATGAATGTTAAGGCATGAAAACTTAGTGCATTAACCAAGTCCAAATAACCCTATGGATACATGTACTCGACACACCTAGATGCACAAGGAAATCCACATATGATCACTTGGCTTTGGAAACAGGAAACATATTTTGTCCAATTATCTTGCGAATTGAATAAAATCCTCACCTGTCATGGAAAATGAATCAATGCCAACATAGGAGTTACAGAGCTAGCCAGAAAACCACTACTTGTTTCATGTTTCTTACACATTTGACACTATTAAGCAAATTATTTGGAACACTTATACTATATTAAGCACATTATTTGTTACACACTTACACTACTAAGCACATTATCCATCTACAACAAACAGATATAGCATGAACGATAAACAGGGGCTTGGGACTGGTGAGGAAACTGGAAAAAGAAAATCAACAAGACAACTAATTAAGGCAGGTAAATGAACCAAGTATAAGATGCAGAAGAGCCTGTTCACAACAATAGTCCTCTGTTTGACTGTTACTGTAGGAACACTACTTCACATGAAGGGAATAGAAAAAGAAGTAGAGAAAGAAAAACCAACTATAGCCTGTCCTGACTAGCTATCCATGCATATTTACAGCTTTGAAATGCGCTGAATAACTTTTGAAGAACTGTCCAACTGTTGATTGAGTTTACAAGCTACTATCAAGACCTCCTTACTCTTTTATCAGGAGGCTGCAAAGAACTTGCAGCAGCAAGTGAACCAGACTGTGGCCTTGGAACAGGATTAAAGGTGAATCCTGTCATATAACTAGGACCATCTTGAGAGGGTATGGGGGGTGGCACTTTGGAATTGACAGGCAGATGATAGAGTGGAGGAGATGGTTGTGAAGAAAAACTGTTATGGGCTGTGGTGGAGGACGGATAAGGAAATACTGATCCTGTAGGAAGAGGGGTAAACATTCTTGAGGTTGAGTTTGAAGATTCAGGGTGTAAGGTTCTTGGTGGTTCATTTATTCTTTCATTCCGAGCATCTGGTGGCAACCATTCAGGCATATCATCATCACAAAATAAGTTTTTCTTATCCGAGCTATCAAACAGAACAATTGGTGAACCAGAGGCACAAACTGTAACTGCCACTGGAATAGCATGACTTTGGCTGTGATGCTTTTCTTCCATTTGCCTAGAACCAGTGACCAGTTGACCATGGTCATTAACATTTCTAGCTAGGGGCATGTCTTTACTGACCGATATTACCGACCTAGGAATACTCATGGAAAAGGAAGGTGCCACAGGTACGGTTGGCTGTTTAGACATATCTAAAATCCTACTTCCAGAAAGTTGAAGCCTATTGCCAAGAATGGATCCATCAGAACGATGTGAACTTGAAGATATTCCACTAGAAGTTCCAAAGTCAAATTCAGGGAGATCATCATCATCTGATAATGCCATCTTCCATTTTGATGCATTAGGCAGCAACGGTATTACAGCTTTTGGGAGGTCCGTACTTTCCTTGGGTGGTTCAGCATTTGACTGATGTGAAGCTTCACTGCTCGATCCCCAAAGACGCGAGCTAAAAAGTTCAGATTCTTTTTGCTGAAAAGGGGGTGACTTCACACCTGAAGTTGTTAAGGTTGTCTTGCTTGAGGAATCAATACTGTTCACATTCTTGTCATCCGTGACATTTGCCTGTTGTGGGGCAGATCGTTTTGAACTCTCAGTTGATGGCACAGATAAAGAACTTTGTCTCTCACCTTGCAACGTAGAAGAATCACATGGTGACTTTTGAAGCTGCTCCTGCGAAGAATTAGCCTTTTCCTCAGACTTTTTAGCAACAGAAGTCAAAGCAGTTCGATTCTTCTTCCATACAACACAACCAATCATCAACTCAGAGTTTCCTTCCACAGCTGCCATTCCCTTAAAGAAACCATATTTTGCTAGAATAGTGATAATTGCATCGCTCCGAGGACAAAGGTAGAGATCAACACCTGGAGAGAGCTTTGCAAGTCCGACTCTTTCACCTATTATATATCCTTTTGCAGCCTAATGGAGACAACACTACCTTGAGCAGGGAAACATTTACAGACAATCAATATGCTTCATTTAGTGGTAGGGATAGTAGCATTTACCTCTTTCATGTCCTTGAGTCCTTTTTCAGAAGCTCCCTCCTTGGAGCAAAGAGAAATTACCTGAACAGAAAACAATTTACTTAAATACCAAAATAATACTTCGGCGAAGAGAACATTTTCCTCAGTAACAAAAAATTTAAAACTTTATCACTTAGATAACTCATCTATTAAAAATCTGAACACTCTAATTCCATTAAGAGTTACAACCACCTGTCAACATAAATCAGACTAATAAAGCCAATGTATCCGAATCATCTGATCACTAGAGCATATAATTCTGAATTAGCCTTATTGTGCCTTGATACAACAAATATTAGCTTTTATGCACTACAGGTCTTGTAAAGCCTTGGAGATTCGGGGTGGGGCTCCAATCCTTATGGAGAGGGGTGATAGTAGATCAATATGGGGTGATGGAAGGGGGTTGGAGAACTAATGATACCACTTTGGCGTTTGGTTGTGGACTGTGAAGGAATATCTTTGAAGGGATGGGCAGATTTCTATGATAATACCTCTTTCAGGGTAGGGGAAGGGAGTAGAGCTAGTTTTGGGGAAACAAATGGTGCGGAGACATGTTGCTAAAAGATGAGTTTCCGAGCATTTATGGAGTGTCTTGTCAAAGGGAGATGGTAGTCCAGCACATAAGGGGGACTCGAGGGGAAGAAACGTTTTGGGATTTGAGAGGATTGGGATGTGGATGAGTTTCAAAGGTTCCTAGCTCTACTCCAGCTTTATCGTGAGCCGGTTGATAGACCAGATACGTTGAGATGGAAGTTGGGAAACAATTATGTATTCTCTGTCAAGTCCTTTTATGAAAAGCTTTTGGTGAGGGACGAGGAGATTTTTCCTGTAAAGTTGGTCTGGATTCCTAAGGTAACGAGGAAGGTGTGTTTTTCACGTAGTTAGCTGCTAGAGGGGTGATCTTGATGGCGGAAAACCTTAGGAAAGGAAAGGTTATGTGCATCAGCTAGTGTTACTTGAGCAAGGACGCAATGTGGTATCTCTGGCCACAGTACATTGTCTATTTAACATATTCCCTTTGTACAAGGGATGATCTTAGGGCCTTAAATAGGTGACAAAGTTATATAAATTTTGCTGCTTATTTCACATTAACAGGTCAATGCAATAGTTCATGAGGTTCCTTGATTCACATTAAGCAACGCAAGTACTGTGAAAGCGGGCAGCTACTTCCCTGTCCCATTTCATTTGACACTTTCCTTTTTAGTTTGTTAAAAAAGAATGACACATTTCAATATTTAATAATGTAACTTAGATTTCTCATTTTCCCCTTAATTAGATGATTTATAGCCACACATATGTTTTATGGCTTGTTTAAACAAGTTCCAAAAGTCTTTCTTTTTTTCTTAATATTTGTGCCAGTCAAACATCATGACATAAAATGGACGGAGGGAGTAGTTTCGATGAACAAACTCTTCCTCAAGCTGGGGATGCAAGTAATTTTTTGAATAATGCTTTGTATATATTCCAGCGAGAAAGGATGAGCAGGCTGATCATCCGATGATTAATATCGTAATTTAGCTAGGTAACGTATAATGTACAACAAAACGTTGATCATCCAATGATTAATATCATAATGTAGGTAATGTATAATGTACAACAATATGTTCAGGTAAAAATAATACTCCTCTCTCAAAGTAACAATTCTAGTTGACTATTATGGTCAACATTTGAATCTATTACTGTCAAAAAATTAATTAATCTCTTTAGTTTTCTTTCGTCAACTAAAACTTCATCCTATGGTAATGCTTTTACCATGCTTCGGTGCTTTGTAATAACTCCTGCTATCCCAAATTAACTATCTGTTCTGTTAGTTTAGTAGACCCACACTAACTTGGGATTGAAAGTAGCTGATTCTTTATTTTAGTATGTTTCAAAATTGTGACCACTTTTTTTTATCAATTCTTTTTCAATATTTTTCTGATCAAAAGATGCATTCCAACTTTAATCCTATATGATACTCAAAGTTTTCCAAAAATCAACATTTATGTCCCGCTTTTAGCCCATTTTCATTCATATAGAATAAATTCAACTTTCCAAACCAAAATGGGACACCTAATAGGGAATGGAGTATTGTTTTGTGACTTAAACAATTATAAGTCAAATCTCGCTTAGTAACTTTGATGTAACGACCCGCTTGGTCGTTATGCGAGCGTTGACCATTCTACCTTTGCTAGTACTTTCCCGAGGTTAGGAATGAGCGGACCTAAATAAATTGGGGTGTGTTTTATGTTGTGTTTTGTAATTTATAAGTGACTCTGTGATGTGTTTTTAACTTGGTTTGTTTGTTGGCTTGTGTTCATAGGGCCTTAGAATGATTTTGAGAGACTAAGTATAAAAATGTAGAAAAATTCGTGCTCACTGCCTAAAACGCATCGCTGCAGCGGAAGGATTTCTGCTGCAACGAGACTGCTGCAGCGAGGAGGGGTCCTGCTGCAGCGAAGGATGGATTTCTCAAAGGCCCGCTGCAGCGAGGGGGGTTCTCGCTGCAGCGAAGCGGGGACCGCTGCCGAAGTTAAATACCTTATTTCGACCCCACTCCTCACATAACTCCAAAAACAGTTCCCAAGAACCCTTGAGGCGAATTTTCTAAAGCAAGGTCAATACTCTTCATCAAGGTAACTTTTCACCATTAATCTCGTTAGTTCTTTAATCGTATTAACTCCTAGCACCAAATAAAGGCTAGTCTGGGGAAGAATTGAAGGGTTAGAACACCTAAATTCATGAAACCCTAGAATATGAATGGGTTATTGTTTATTGTTGTTTATTGATTGTTTAAACATCTAAGGTTAGAGATTATCACTTCATAGCATGAGAATTGGATATTCAATGATGAGAATTGTTTGTTGAGACCTAGGGTTCCAATAAAAATGGGAACTTTGGCTAAAACCATATTTGTAGGGTTGAAATGATTAGAGAACCCATTAATTGATTCAATATGATGCTTGAGACTAGCATTAGGATGATTATGATCCTAAGGATAATTAACCCATTTGATTAAGGGTAGAATTGGTGGGGTTGTCATCCCCAATTTGTTATTGTTAAGTTGATGATCCTTTACTTACTTAGAATTGTAATTCTAGACTTTGAACGTTCCGAAGCTTTGAGGAAAGGAAAAGCTATTACGGAGTGATTGCATTGTTCCAGTTCGGCTTCGAGGTAGGCTACGGTTTACTTGAGTTAGACTTTGATTAGTTGATTGTATATGTCGTAGAATCTATGGGAGAAAGCATGTCTAGGACTTCGGACATGGAGTTTGGGTGATTGTTGTTAGTTGTATGATTAAATTGTGTGAAGTGTTTCTCCATTGTTGAGGTTAATAAACTTGAATGGTATTCTTGAGACCATTGCAAGGAAGGTGTTCATATATACCCTTCAGAGACTGATTGAGATAGCTTCATATTATATTATCATTGAGCAGATTATTTGTGGGTCTTATTGTGACTTGTCTTATTTGGTTATACTTCATTGATGTTGACTTGATACGTGTTCTTGAGTCATTCCTTGTGATTTGATTATAAGACGTTGATGATGATTGAGATGGAACATATACATCTTTTAAGGCACATTTGACAGGGGGTGACGATGTAGCCTAGTGTGAGCTCGTGGTCCGAGGTTCGTTCCGGAACGAGCATGGACACCATGGGTCCCCTGCAAGTCATGACTATTTGGGGAAAACATTATCACTCAGCATGTGTGTACATATATGTGAAAGAGCTGGAAACTTCATTGTTTATTGTTTTACTTTCGGTTTGAGCATTGGTGTTTCATTGTTTGGTAATTGGTGATTGATTCTGAAAGAGGATTATTTGAGGATATTTATTGTGATCCATGTTTGTTGTGCTTGTCTGCCTATTTCATTTATTTTATGTATGTATGCATGATACTAATCTTAGTCGGCCTATGATACGTACCAGTACGTGTTGTTTGTACTGACCTACACTTGCTGCACTTTTTCTGTGAGTGCAGATTTTGAGCCAGAAACGTCTTACAGACCTCGCATCTAGTTGAGATTATTCGTTACCAAGATCAGAGGGTGAGCTCCTATCCGTGCCATGCCGCCTGAAGATCTTTCTTTATTTCAGATGTCTATTTTCATCCCAAACATTATGTTTATTTTTAGACAGTATCTCTTCTTTTAGACATTGTTGGTTAGAGTTCTTGTACGGTGACTTTCAGCTTTTGGGATGTAATAGCTAGATTTCCGCACTTGCTAAATAGTTTATTTTATTGTCAGACATTTTATTCCATTATTCGTGAGCAGTGTTTATTAATTGGTTTAAGTAATTGGAATTGGTTTGATAATGGGCTAAGGGATTGGTTCACCGACTGTAGGACTAGTGTGGGTGCCAATCACGTCTGTTTGGGACGTGACATTTGATTGCTCAAAGCTAATTAGATACTTAAAATGAAGTATCCACTTTAAAAATCCCAATAAGGTCACACTTTGATAGAATGGAGAAATTACGACTCCCTCCGTCCCAATTTATGTGATATAATTTGACTCGGCACGGACTTTAAGAAAGAAAGGAAGACTTTTGAAACTTGTGGTCTAAAACAAGTCATAGATATTTGTGTGGCTGTAAATCATTTCATTAAAGGTTAAAGGGGAAGTTTCAAGTCAAATTATTTTTAAATATAGAAATGTATCATTCTTTTTGGGACAGACTAAAAAGGAAAGTGTATCACATAAATTAGGACAGAGGGAGTACTTTTTTTCTTTTTGATTAAGAATAAAAATTTCATTTGGTTTAATCCAATTCAAATGTATGGATAAGAGGCCCAATTCATGAATCCCATTCATCATTAACCTTCGTCTTCTTCCATCTTAGAAAGTTATTACTTGAAACTTCAAGAATTGTTTTTTTTTTTTTGTGAAATTTGTAACATGTTGAAACTTCAAGAATAGTGTTAAGTAGCGGAACTCTTTCTCTTTTTAACACACCGTATATGAAAGATTACTTCAGGTGGGACAAGTTTTGGTTAAAAGATTGTAGAAGCTGAAGAAAGTTAAGAAACAATTGCATATGCCACTAAAGGCTCGTTGGTTGCATATAGCTAATTTGATTGAAGCAGCATTTTTATGTTATGATTTTAGTGGTTTTGACGACCCTATCTTATCCTGTCTTGATTACACAATTCCCCTGTTTGACAAAAGTTGCATTTGTATGCAATAATCGGATTGTAGCGGGTATAGTTTGGTGGTAAAACTGCGATTCGTTCTATTATACCTTAAATAAATGGAAGTAATCACTGGCCACTGTTGTTTTGTACTGTTACTGGTGATAGTGCTAATACTGTTGTATTTGTATTGATAAAAATTTGTATAAGAGGAATGCTTTATTTCTGGTGAAACTTCAGATAATGTTTTTGTTTTGCCATTGCTTCTGCCTTGTTGGAGGACTGAGGGGTAAATGATCCAAACAAATCAAGAAGCCTATTGAAGACAGATAGTATTAGAACAAGTTGTCTGGAGTTCAAAGACTACAAGATCTGGCAACTATTTCTGAACATGAAAGGAATCAAGTGGACTATGCCAAAGACTACAAGAGAGCTGCTGGAATGTTGGAATAACACTGCTGGCAATGCTGGAAGTGGACTATGCCAAAGACTACAAAAGTGCTTAGAAGCTGAAAAGTGATAAGTTGGAATAACCAAACACGTAGATAAACCAAAAAATTCTTTAGGTGTTCTCCAAACGTGTAGATAAGCAAAACCTTTTGACTTATTATGGCTTATAAGCACTTTGGGTATTTACCAAACGTGTAGAAAAACCAAAAGATTCTTATAAGTCAATTTGACCAGCTTATAAGCTTAGCCAAACACACACTTATTTAGCATTGTTACGATGGTTCTTAATAATATTTCTGATTGTTGATAGTTCACAAAATTTAAGTAGGGATATTACATCCTTTGAGATTGATCAGCGGTTTATTTTCTCAAATTATATAGGTTTTGATTTTTTATCATGACTTTTTGCAAAACCCAGCCTGAACAAAATCCAAAGACAGGAAAGGTTGCTATTGCCTGGTAGCCGAATAGGAGGTTTGGTTTAATTTTAATGCAAACAAATTAGTAATAGCAGGTTTTTAGCAAGTATGCAGCAATGAGCATTCTCCACTTGATCTACAAGCAGATAATGTCAGCTTTGTGCTGCCTTTGCTCACTAATTTTGACAGGTTTCAACGGATTTCTTAAATCAGCAAAATCACCAGTAAACCAAACCTTCTACAATTGAGATGAGTATTGGCTCTTGAGTGCAAAGTTACCTGATCTTTTATACCTTTATCAGGAAACAAAAGATAACCCGATCTTTTCGTACCAAGATTTATGTCTCAGTTCAGTTCTATTGTTTTCTGGGAATTCTTAGATGATGATTCTGCTGTATCATTCCTAAATTCATAATTTCTACCAATATCCTAACTTGAGTACTGTGTTAGCCAACTTATGGACAGTAGCTACCTTTGCCAAGATGACGAAAAACTTCTGGAGTATCTAAGTATGTTTATCTTCTCTAGATAAGCATGCCAGGTCAACAAGGATTGTTAGATTGGATGGAGGGAGTATTGTATTTCATCAGTCTCAAGAACTTAAAACCTTTGCAGAGAAAAGTGTCAGCAACAAGTAAGGTACAATTTTGGAATAAGTTTAGGCAGCCAATAAACAGGTGACTTCTTTTTTTTCTTTTTAAGGACCGAGGAGGAAGTAAGTAATCAGAGACTAGTGAAATGCATCCCATATAAAAACAGACGTTTCACATCTTCTACTAATTTTCTATTAACCACCATTTCATGTTTCTCCTTTTCAGCTGAAATTTTAAAAGGAAAGTGCATTTTTTTTTCTTTTTTGAAAAATTTATAGGCATCTATTACGAATGAATCATGTTAACTCTCGGTATTAAAGGACTGTTAAATTAAAAGAACAAAGATAACAAGTCTTACCATTAGTCCCCGGTTTCGTGAACGAGGAAGATCTTGAATGAATTTTTCAAATGCATCTAATCTTACTTTGCCTTTAACTTCTACAGGTTCAGACCACTTGATATCAAGCAACTTCTCACCGCTACATAAAAATCATCATACATAGGGTCAACAAAATATGACTATAGTGGACACCAAAAATTATCAAAGAAGGGACAGAAAGCAGCTTGCGATGCATGCAGGTCTGTAATGCTACAAATCAAGTAAACAGAAATAGATCCACCAGCATCACGTGTGAAGAGGATCAGTGCAAGAGCAAGTAAAATTATGAACAACAGCATGGAAAATGGAAAGCCAGATAGATTATGCACAATAGTAAATGCAGAAGAGGTAGGGGTAGGCCAAAGAAATATTGGGGAGAGGTGATTAGACAGGACATGACGCAGTTACAGCTTACCGAGGACATGACCTTAGATAGGAAGGTGTGGAGGACCCACATTAGGGTAGAAGGCTAGTATATAAGTCTCGTTATCTTTCCTCATTAGTAGGTGCATTAGCGCATTATAATTTCTTGTGCTTTGATTTATGTTATTATTTGCTACTTTCTGTACTTTGATTACTCTATTTTATCTGTGCCGCTTTCGTGATTTGCATTTCCATATCGCTTTGAATTCCTTGATTATCCTGTTTTACTGTGTCGCTTGCATTATTTCATTGCAATATCGTTTTAAATCTTTTAATCTTATCTGACCCCCCTTTTTATGCTTCTATTGAGCCGAGGGTCTCTCGGAAACAGCCATCCTACCTTGGTAGGAGTAAGGTCTGCGTACATTATACCCTCCCCAGACCCCAAGATGTGGGATTTCACTGGGTTGTTGTTGTTGTTGTTGTTGTAGTAAAGGCAGAAAAAATAAAGTTATTAAATAGGGAACCATGAAAGACAGGAATCTATCCTGAATACAGAGAAAACACCTGCCAAACTTCATATTGAAAGAGCCATCATATTAAACACTCAGTAAAGACTAAACATATCTAAGAAAATCTGTTAGAACTTAGAACTAAGTTAACTACATTGACTCAAATAGACACAATTCAAGAACATAACTAATTAAATTGAACGCATATGAAGAATGCAAACCCCATGATGCACTACCTACTAGAAAAGATGTAAAAATTCCCAACTCTGTTCTGGTATACAATTTGGAAGTTAGCTCGGTGTGTTTTACATATCAATGAAGGCCGCCATGAAGGAATTCTAGTTATCTCTCCAATATAAAAGACCAGTTATCCAACATCTTTCTTTTTTATTTTGGTAACAGAACCAGTTATCTAACATCTTATACTACACATCCCACTGACGCAATTTCTTTTTTTCCCTTTTCTCTTAACTTCACTCCAGATGAACTGGCATATGTGATGTACATTAAAATAGTTCCACATTTAAGCTTTGAGATTGGTATGAGTTTATGACTGACTGGCCAACTCTCAAACACAAAAGGACCAAATATCTTTCAATTGTAAGAGGCATAGAAAAACAATTTCCCAGGAAAACCAACGAAAAAAATAAAATGAAGCAGCAATGTTTTGAATGTACAATGAAATATGGGATTCTTTAAATTTATATACTTCATATCCAAATAAGTTGCAAATAGGGACAGACGATGCTATTCTCGGAAAATTGACACTAGATGGATACTCTGTGGTTATAGATTGATTGAAGTATGCATTTGGATTGATCGCTGACCATGCACTCGAGCTACACACTTGTATGGTGAGTGATAGCCTTATTACAGTTCATGTTTCTACTACTTAATCAATAACCTAATTCAATCTCTCCACTAGTTGCGGCAATGAATCGTTGATACATGTTATTAAAGTCTTAAGTTTAACTAGGTCATCAAAAGCTTAGTTATCTTCAATCCATGCACATCACAGCAAAAGGAGGACCCTTCAGCTAAAATTATCACAAAAATGATCAAAGGGAAGATTGCCTGAATATAAGCCAGTACATACACAGCATGCACGTAAAAGACAACCATTTTTGAGAACTAATAGGAGTGTTCTACAAAATAATTATTTTTTTTAAAAAAGCAACAAGTTCTAAAGTTCTAAGAGCATTCAACCAAACATTATAAGTTGTATGTATGATCACATGTTACACCACCTCTATTGACATAACATGATGTACGGAAAGAGCTTCTATGCCGGATCTCATTGAACAAATAGGATAAGTTGGCTTTTACTATGGACCTGACATCCAAGATGTACTAGAACATTTTGGATGACTCGATGCAGACTCGAAAAGGAAAAGGGCCAACTTTTTTTCAATTGCAACGTTCAGAACGCGTAAATAATCCTAAATTATTTGAAACTAATACTACAACAACAAACAGACATTAACGAAAACATACTTGTTGAAGAGTGAAGACATACACAACAACAACACACCCAGTGTGATCCCACAGGTGGGGTCTGGGGAGGGTGGGGTGTATGTAGACCTTACCCCTACCTTTTCTGGGGTAGAGAGGCTGTTTCCGATAAATAACTAGATAAAAGCGTGCTCTGTCTAACAGCTTAAGCTTTTAGATGAGATGGTCACACAATTCAACATGGTATCAAATAAGGCAAGAGTCATTGGTTCGAATCTCACCCCACCAATTACCAAAAATAAAAAATCACGTGCTTGGCCCATGAAAAACGAACCAAGCTCGTACATGAGGGAGCGTTTGAAGACATAATTAAGTAAATAAAAGTGTGTTCTCTAAGATCTTAATTTTAGATGAGATGGTCATACAGTTCAACAATACTTTTTTCAGTTGTAGGGTGAAGATCATCAGAAGAAAAAAAGGATTGAGCTGGCTAATCACTTGATGACCCGGTGGAGAATGGGAACAGAGAGTTGCTCACATACATGAATGAATGGGACTCCTGGTTCGATCATTCTGACAACTCAGAAATCATCAGAAAGAGATGGGTCGGAGCCTGGAATCTGACCAAAAGCCCTGGCTTTTTCGAGGCAGGGCTTCGACCCGTATCTAGCCAACTCCTCGAACTGCTGGGTGTGGCATATTCATGGACTGGCAAAGCGAGGGACAGGGAGTATAATTTCAATCCTAACGGGGGATTTTTTTTTTCTTTTTTTGTTTCGCATTTCTCAACAAACAAATAGGGGATTTTTTTCATTACTTCAACTATTACTGATTGATGGCAAAGAAATATTTTTCTTTTTTCAATTGTAGCATTTAAACTGTAGTTAGAAATCATAAATTCTCCTGGTTGATCTACTGTACAAGTAAAGTACATTGGGATTTGAGATTAAGAAGTATTCTTCAGGATTGGGATGGATGGATTTCAAAACTTGGTTGATCTACTGTAGAGGCAGAGTGCATCGTATGGTACTTCTGTTTTTTAGATACTGAGAGGATAGGGACGGAATGTTCACTGTTAAATCATATTACCAGAGCATGTTGGAGAGGAATCGGTTTTCACACATCATTCTATTTGGACTCCAGGAGGCGCAGGAAGGTGTGTTTCTTTGCATGGCTGGCAGTAAGGGGAGTGATCCTGACAGCAGAGAATCTAAGGAAGCGGAGGATCTTATATGTTAATCGGTGCTTCATGTGCAAATGTTTGGGTGAAGCGGAGGATCTTAGTACCACATACATATAAGGTTGAGTGAATATCAGATGGGTAGTGTGCAGAATGTAGTTCACATGTTACACTAACTCCGTTTCATTTTATGTGTCTTGGTTTGATTATGCACGGAGTTTATGAAAGTAAGGAAGACGTTTGAATCTTGTGGCCTTAAACTAAAATATCCTTGATCTTGTGGTCTTAAACATACCATGTTGGATGTTGAAATTTAAGGATTAATCAAATATAGAACGTGTTATTCTTCTTTTTTTTTGTGAAAAGGAAATGCCATACTTTTTGAGCAAACTAAAAAGGAAAGTAAGACACATAAATTGAAACAAAGAAAGTAGTACTAAATTGTGTTTGGGAAGTGTGCATTATAGCAGATTGGAGATAAAAGATATGGTATATCTAACTTGAGGCAAGGGGAGAACATTTTCAGTTGATACAAGATTCTTGCATGGCATGAGTCCCCGCAAAATGAGAAGTTTTGCTTCATCTTGTCTGTAGAAATGTTAGAGGCAGCAAAACCTTTTCTGCCCGTCAAATATTACGAAGCTCATCAACTCACTGATAACACAGATAAAAGACCTAATGAAATCAATCCAACTAAAACTCAAGAGTTTTGAAAATAAAGCAGCAATAGTCACTTTATTGTCCTATCAAGAGGGTGCTATTATGTTACCAGTATCAAAAAAAAAAGAGGGTGCTATTGCTCCTTTCTCTCTCTCTCTCTTTCTCTCTCTCTCTCTCTCTCTCTCTCTCTCTCTCTCTCTCTTTTTTTGATAAGGTAAAACTTTTATTACTAAAAGTATCAAGGAGGTACAAAAGACTGCATCAGAAGCAGTCAACAGCTACAACAGAAAGAAACCAGTTACAAATTTCCTAACAAATCTAAAAACTCCAAAAACTGATCCATACTCTCAATTAAACCTCTTTTACACCAAAAGAACAGATTTTGAAGATAAGTATTTTTTATTTTGGATATGTGAGCCCTTTTTTTTTTTCATAATAAGCAATGTTCATTTCCTTCCAAATGGTCCAGCAGATGGTCCTCCACAGCTGTTTCTGATTTCTTGCTATTTTCTGATTCCTTTCCAAATGTCCTTTCTTTTTATCTTTCTATTTACTAGTATTTCATTACAAGTATATTGTACTAAATCAAACACTCAATATACAACTTCATTTGTAGATATATAACAAGGCAAGATTAGGTGAGAGAAACTTTGTGAGCTTAGACCCCAACCAAAGCTGTTCGTTCTGAATGAGCCAATCCTCTTTGTTGACGAAAACCTGAATCGTGAAGGGACAGTTTAAAAAACATGGGAAAGAAGTGGCTGATTTCTTTGGTTCAATCAAACCCCATCACAAAGGGACAGTTTCAGAAAGTTGGAGAAAGCGGCTGATTTCATTTGGCTCAATCAACTTTTACAGTCAGACTTTTGAGGACTGATCTCAAGCAAATCAGCTAAAAGTTAAAATGGTGCTGTAAGGAGGCCTGAAATTACTAATTACAAGTTTTTCTCAAGCTTTTCAATTATCAAGACCAATTAAGTCTCTCTGTTTCAAAGAACTGGATACAACTAGCTTAATTGTCACCTGCAATTGACTAGGTTCTTTTTTCATTATTTTCTTTTTTAAGATGTAAATTCTTATTCCAATATTAAGTTGTCTTATCACGTACATGGAGAGAGGACAGGATATGCTAGGAGATGGGGACTAATTTATTGTTTAAAGTTGTCTTATCACGTACATGAGAAGAGAGACTTTTTCATTATTAGGTTGCCGAGATTA
This sequence comes from Lycium barbarum, assembly GCF_019175385.1. Taxonomy (NCBI): domain Eukaryota; kingdom Viridiplantae; phylum Streptophyta; class Magnoliopsida; order Solanales; family Solanaceae; genus Lycium; species Lycium barbarum. Next base: position 11,975,455 of record NC_083343.1, read on the forward strand.
ATCTACTATCTTGGTGCTGATGAATATAACATGTTACCAATTTCACAAAACTAATCTACAACAGCTAACCCCTCAATAATATAAAGGAAAAACTTAGTATTACTTCTAAGGTAGCTTGCAGTTTTTTAAAAGTAGTAAGCAAAATGTCTATAACCAAAAAGAAAAGTAAATGGAAAGACCTTTTGAAGAAAGCCACCACAGACACAGTAATAGATGAGTTTAGCTGAAGAGATCCATCCCATAGCTTTTCAGCTGCAGGAGACATTTTATTAGACGGTAACCTAGTCTTCTTATCTGATCTGTGAGAACTATGGTTTGACTTATTTGATCCAACATGTTGAACACCATTTGATGGAGAGTGCCCATCTTTAGAGGAAAGGTCGTCTGTCAAAGAACTCTTGATGTTCTCCTTATTTATTGCTTCCAGGTCCTTCATTTTCATATCACCTTCCATGTGACTTCTTCCTCTACTTTCAAGTAAGTTGTCTACACGATTATCAAAAGAACCAACGAAACTCTGAGCCTCATTATGCAATGACTTTCCACCAACCTTTTGGTCAGTAGAAGCCGAGACTCCTGAAAGAATATCTCTATATGCGGGAATATTACTTCCAGTTCTGTTTGAAGACTGAAGACTTGGTTCCAGAACACAAGAATTCCCAAATCTATTGGCTTCCTCGGGACAACCTCTTCCATGAGAAGAGGAATATGTGGTATGGTGCTGAGAAAAATTCTGCTCAACTGCTCCAACCTCTCTCACAACTCTAGTGGAAACATAATGCATTTCCAATGGCATCCTAGAGGTGACAACAGGGTTCCCAGAAACCAAATCTTCCTGATAAGGATGGAATTGAGATTTTTCAGTATGCAAATTATCGGATTTTGAAGAGGATCTACCAGTGTCAGCATGTGCAAGCATGTTACTTGTCTTTGATACCCAATTTAGCAATTCAGGCGTCTCCCCAGTTGGGACATCAGATTTCCAATGTGGATGCTGGTGCTGTGTAGATTGCAACTGCATGCATAAAGGGTAATGGTTTATACTTTCAATTTCATTTTCTTGTGTCTTCCTATTACTAGTGAATTTATATCCTTCGACACTGTTCTGATAATTAAATTGATCACGCTGGAAACGATCTCCAAGAGCAACCATTTTGACAGACTGAGATTGGTTTACAGTTGATTCACGAGTGTTTTCTTCTGTAGTGGATAAGACTGGACCATTCTCTTTTAACCTTGACTCTGGAGGCCAGGAAAATTCAGGCAAATCAACTGGCCTTGATATCCTTTTACCCAAACGCGTCCCACGGGAATCAATGTCGTAGCCTCCGGATGAAGATGGAAGTATTTTGTTTTCCATCCAAGCTTCCTTAAGTCGTAATAAAGCAAAAGTTTTCTGACTTGATGAACTTAGTATTTCTTATTGTCATGCCTTGTACATCAAACCACTCCCAATAATATCCGCTCGCAACAGTAGTAACTCAATCCTGGTCACTAGCAAAATAAGATCAATAAAATAAAAGAATGATCAAAAGAAAACAAATAACAGTGATCTAGCGCTTCAAAAAGCTAGAATAGTATAAAAGAACTAATGGGAGAACTTAAACTATGAGTGCTAATAGAAATTAAGGGTACTGTTAGAAGCTTTATCTGAGTGATTATTCCCCAAGAAAACACAATTAATCCCTTTGTCCCTAACAATCAGTAAGCTGTTCTAAATCTTTATTCTAATCTGAGTGACAACATAGCCTTCTGAGATAAATTGACGGACAATGATGATATTTCCTCGTTTAAATAATTTTATTATAAAAGATGAGGAAAACCAGATCAAAGTTCGATACTTTGAGCAAGTCAACTTCTCCCAAGAGAAACAAACAATTGATGCAGCATAATTCTAAGGATTGTCTATGGCATAAACTTGCTTCTGAAACTTTGGTCAGCATTATTGCGCAAAGAGCAAAATTATTGCGATAAAAAGCAGTCTTTTTGGTTTTTGTCGAGAAAGGTAACAATATATTTATTTATTTATTTCTTTTGAGAAAGGAAAGTAAGATAAAAACAGTATATTAATCATCAAATAAAGGCTATGTTGGAGCCATATTTATAATTTCAAAAAAGCAACTGTGTGACCTTGTTCTTCTTAAAGGATTCTAAGAATTCTAATAGAGATTCAGCTTCCTCTACATGGTTTTTTTACACCAAAAGCAGTTGCTTTTGTCTTCTGTTCAATTCTTGGAGTTTCTTTTCCCAGTAATAAGGGGAATCTTACAGTAACAAAGTACAACAGTACTCCAGTTAATCACAAAGAAAGAGGTGGGTTTGAACAAAGGAAGAAAAGGGGAAATTTGCAAGATGAAAACTATTTTGGGGTTAAACTGTAACTCATGAAACTCGAGAGAAGAGATGACGGAGTATTTTTTTTTTCCAGCATTTTCTTTTATTTGAATGTTACATGTGTCGTGCTCTCATTGGTGTGTTATGGACTTCGCAAGAAGAAGCGGTCATAAGTCATCCAAGGAGATCTTAGCTATGGAATTGACGAATTAAGGTGTGTAAAAGGATGCCCGCAAAGAAAAGGTGTGAAAAGAATTTTCCTGCAAGTTGGAGGGGTAAAGTATGTATTAAGCCTAAACTAAATAAAAGAGACTTTATTTCATATCAGTTTTATTTTAATTTTATACTTTCTGGAGATAACAGTAATAGTGGTGGAGTCCAGGGCACTGACTAATAAGGTTACCACTCAGTAGCACTGGAAGAGCAACTTGAATCTCAACCAACTCATATACAACTCCTCTCACTATCTAATAATGGTACATGATGACATCTGTTGTCCCCCAACTTCGTTTTTCAATAGCAGTCCCACTTTAACCAGACATCAAGATGACCCATTCAGTATCTTTACATAAACTCTGCGATCTGATTCTGCTAAGAAAACCAAAACATCCTAAATCTTTCTTCTTTGGTTTCAAAAGAACACGAAATGTCCAATGACATCCCAGCAATGCAATAGTTGTCTTGCGGGAAAGACAAATTAGGGGTCCTCCAGAAAAATAGATGTTACAGATCTCAAAATTATCCTTCCGCAGACAAACGAAGTCTCAAACCAGACTAAAATTACTCCTTGAAAATATTGTAACTGGCATAGGTGTAAGACAACTAAACTCTAATCTCGATTAGTTGGTACCTCGTAAATGAATCATTTGCTTCCATGATGTTCTGTTCGTAGCTAAATTGTCATTGGTTTTGAGAAATAAAGTGTTGTCTGGAACAACTATCCCTTCATGTGTATTTAAGTCTACTCCATCCTCTTCTAGCACCTTCACTCATCTGTACCTACTGACAAGTGCATATGTAGGTATATGCAGGACATGGTCAAACCATTTGAGGCAATCTTCGCTGAGTTTATCCTCCATGTTTTTACTTGCACCCTCTATTGGATGTTAGCATTTTAATATTGTATAATTTTGTCTGAGAAACATTCATCTTGAGAAAATATTCTAAGATCCAACATTCACTTTCACAATATATTGTTAGTCTTACAGTCGTTATATAGAACTTGCCTTTCACTTTGTTAGTATAATCCTATCATATAATAATACGTTTTTGATAAAATACGGTAAATTTCACTAATAAGTACCAAGAAGGTACTACAAAAGTCAATAAGGAAATTATATATGTTGCACTTCCATAACACTCATCCATTTAATCATCTTATTTTAATTACGTGTGTTACATCTTTACCTATCACCCCATTTTCCCTGAAAGAATGAATCGACATATCTGAATTGCACTTAGGCATTTCCCTGAAAGAATGAATCGACATATCTGAATTGCACTTAGGCACCACTACAATCCCAAATGACATATCCAAAAAGATAGGTATTGCTCTAGCACTTATGTGGATCATATGGAGAGAGAGAGAGAGAAGTAGAAGAGCTTTCGAAGGAGTAGAGAAGGATTTCGTACATTTAAGAATAGCCTTTTATACCTTGTTTCTTTTAGGAGCACCCACGAGTTTTCAATATGGATAGAACATGAGGTGTCTTTCGTAGAAAATCATTTCTTTTATGAGGTTTTCTACTTTATGTTATACGGGCTTGTTTCTTGCCCTTTTTAATATAATTTTATTACTTGATAAAAAAAAATGTTGTTTGGCTCGCAAACAAATTAAATGGGATTAGAATACAATGCTTAATTTTTTATTTTATTTTTTTTGATAATGAAAATACAATACTTATTAATTATTTGAAGAATAGTAAACACTAATGAATTGACTTTTTTATGGATTCTTGGTTAATTGTGGTTAATAGTACTAAAATCTGAATCTTTTCATATCAATGGTGTCTAAGTCAACTAACATGCACCTTGACTCATTGGGCAACTCATCCGGCGCACAAGCACAAGTCCCAAGGTAATCCAATGCACCAAAGTTGAAATAGATGGGCTCTGACCATGTTTTGTAGTTAGGATTCAGACTGGAGATTTCCAAGTTGCTATCCTTTTTTAATAACGGAGAAATTTCCGCAGGCTAATGACGCACGGTTCAAAACTCGGTGGATAATGGGCCCGACACTCTACCCTTCTCCACTCTGGGCTTTTCTCTGCAGTAGGATTCAAACTTATGAAGTGCGCCTAACCCACACTTCACATGTTGCGCTCTTACCACTAGACCAAAGCTCTGGGGGCTCCAAGTTGTTATTCCCATGTTCCAACCAATACACCATCCCCTTGGGGACAATTTGGTTTTCTTTTCATTGGGTAATAGTTTGTATTTTCTAATAATACCAACTACTTTATCCAATTCTTTTTAGTTTTATTAACATATGTAGTTAAAAATATTTAGCATATGATAACAATTTAACCATTTTAATTATCTAAAAAAAAAAAGGAATACTTTTAAAAGAGAATTTATAATATCGTATATTAAAATTGATATAAATGAGTAAATAAATAAGGTCATCTTCTGAATATGCAAATTTATTTCCATACGAAACTTTAAATTAAAATAAATAATTAAAATACTATAAGAAATCAATAAGTATTATTATAACTAAATAAGTAACAATACAAAGGATTTTTATCCGTTACGTGCTCTACGTTTATTACATGTATTGCGAAGACGTGTATTTTTATTCTACATCGAATTCGGTACAAAATAATGTGCCAATTACAACATAAATACTACATGGATTATCGATACAATGATTAGCATCAGTAAAAATAATATTTCAATTAATACACGTAACCAAACGACCCCTAGATTTTTATTTTTATTTTAATAATAGTGGTGTCCGGGCCAGCTTGCGCACACCTCGACTAATTCCATGGGATACCTGTCACCTCGCACCAGCAACAGGTACTAGGTAACTCTGTCCACCACGACCCCTAAATTTTATTTTTAAAAAAGGACGACAACGACAACAAAACAAACAGAAACAACAACAGACTTCTATCCTTTGTTGTGTTATCAGTTTCTCTCTTATTTAGTCTCTCTCTTGTTCTGTTTCAAAAAAAAAAACCTTTACATCCACATCCAGACTGCAAGGAAACAAACAATGGCGGACAGAATCCAAACACACCATTGAATGAATTCCATTTGTTAATCTTTTATATGTTGAGCCGAGGGTCTATCGGTAAAAGCTTCTGCCAGGATTCCATTTCCTAGTACCATGACCAAAATGAACTCCTGCCTCCATCATCTCTTCCAAACACAAAGGTAGGGGGGTAAGGTCTGCGTACATCCTACCTTCCCCAGACACCACTTGTGGGATTACAGTAGGTATCTCGTTGTTGTCGTACAAGAAACCAAACAACGCCTAAATTTAATTTTAAAAAAAGGACGACAACGACAACAACAACAACAGACTTCTAGCCTTTGTTGTGTTCTAAATCTCCTCTTTGTTCTGCTTCAAAATTAAAACCTTTACACCCACATCAAGACCACAAGGAAACAAACAATGGTGGACAGAATCCAAACCAGCATTGAATGAATTCCGTCCATTAATTTTTTCATATGTTGAGCCGAGGGTCTATCGTAAAAGCCTCTCTACCCCACAAAGGTAGGCGTAAGGTCTCCATACATCCTACCCTCCTCAGACCTCACTTGTGGGATTACACTAGGTATGTCGTCGTTGTAGCTGTTGTTGTACATGAAACCAAACGACCCCTAAATTTTATTTTGTAAAAGAAGGACGACTCCATCAACAACAAAAACAACAACAACGGACTTCTAGCCTTTGTGTGTTCTCATTCTCCTCCTTAATCTGCTTCAAAATTAAACCTTTTCATCCACTTGTAGATTGCAAGGAAACGAACAATGGCAGACAGAAACCAAACACACCCTTGAATGAATTTACTTTGTTAATCTTTTTATATAACGTCTATCGGAACATGCCTCTCTACCTCCCAACGTAGGGGTAAGGTCTGCATACATCCTACCCTCCCCAGACCTCACTTGTGGGATTACACTAGGTATGTCATCGCTGTAGCTGCTGTTGTACATGAAACCAAACGACCCCTAAATTTTATTTTGTAAGAAAAGGACAACAACAACAACAACAACGAAAAAGGACGACAACAACGACAACAGACTTCTAACCTTTGTTGTGTTCTCAATCACTTCCTTTTTCTGCTTCAAAATTAAACCTTTACATCCACATCCAGATTCCAGACTGCAAGGAAACAAACAATGGCAGACAGAAACCAAACACACCCTTAAATGAATTCACTTTGTTAATCTTTTGATACCAAAAAAAAAAAAAACAAGAAGGTGAAATTTAGGGGAAAACAGTCAAATAGTTGATAACAAACAAGCAAAGTAAAAAACTCAAACACCAACTAATCAATGCCAAAAAAGAACCATTTGGGGGTCTAAAAGAATGACATAAAAGATAAAATCAAACAAGTAAACATCAAACTAAATGATTAACAACAAAGAATAGCATATTAAAGAATGCAGTAAAAACACAAAATTTGAAGGGAAATCAATTAGTATACCTTATTTGATGACAATTTTTCTAGGGTTTGAGACCCATTATTCTCAAAGTGCAGATTTTTTATATTTTTCTACTGAATTTGAGTGAGTGAGTGTGTGTGTGTGTGTGTGTGTGTTTCTGGGTTAGAGTAATTTTGCAATAATAATAATAGTAGAAAGAACATAAACAGGGTTTTAGATTTTGTGAATCAGAAGGGAAATTACAAAATTTCTATCCACTTTGGACCCCTCTTAAGGTGGGTCCCACATTCTTGCCACGTAGGATTGATTGTAATATTGTTTTTTTTTTTCCTTTGTTTTTTTGTGATGGATCATGGAAGTATATGCCGTTACAATTTTTGGGAGTATAATTTGAAAAGTTTTTTTTTATATATATATAATTTTGGGTATATGAATTAAATGCATTTTGCATTTTAGAGGTCATGGTATTCCAATTAATAATTTTGGGCATATGAATTGAATGCATTTTGCAATTTAGAGACCATGGGTAATCCAATTAATAATTTTGGGCATATGAATTGAATGCATTTTGCATGTTAGAGACCATGGGTAATCCAATTAATAATTTTGGGCATATGGATTGAATGCATTTTGCATGTTAGAGACCATGGGTAATCCAATTAATAATTTTGGGCATATGGATTGAATGCATTTTGCATGTTAGAGACCATGGGTAATCCAATTAATAATTTTGGGCATATGGATTGAATGCATTTTGCATGTTAGAGACCATGGGTAATCCAATTAATAATTTTGGGCATATGAATTGAATGCATTTTGCATGTTAGAGACCATGGGTAATCCAATTAATAATTTTGGGCATATGAATTGAATGCATTTTGCATGTTAGAGACCATGGGTAATCCAATTAATAATTTTGGGCATATGGATTGAATGCATTTTGCATGTTAGAGACCATGGGTAATCCAATTAATAATTTTGGGCATATGAATTGAATGCATTTTGCATGTTAGAGACCATGGGTAATCCAATTAATAATTTTGGGCATATGGATTGAATGCATTTTGCATGTTAGAGACCATGGGTAATCCAATTAATAATTTTGGGCATATGAATTGAATGCATTTTGCATGTTAGAGACCATGGGTAATCCAATTAATAATTTTGGGCATATGAATTGAATGCATTTTGCATGTTAGAGACCATGGGTAATCCAATTAATAATTTTGGGCATATGAATTGAATGCATTTTGCATTTTAGAGACCATGGGTAATCCAATTAATAATTTTGGGCATATGAATTGAATGCATTTTGCATGTTAGAGACCATGGGTAATCCAATTAATAATTTTGGGCATATGGATTGAATGCATTTTGCATGTTAGAGACCATGGGTAATCCAATTAATAATTTTGGGCATATGAATTGAATGCATTTTGCATGTTAGAGACCATGGGTAATCCAATTAATAATTTTGGGCATATGGATTGAATATATGAATTGAATGCATTTTGCATGTTAGAGACCATGGGTAATCTAATTAATAATTTTGGGCATATGAATTGAATGCATTTTGCATTTTAGAGACCATGGGTAATCCAATTAATAATTTTGGGCATATGAATTGAATGCATTTTGCATGTTAGAGACCATGGGTAATCCAATTAATAATTTTGGGCATATGGATTGAATGCATTTTGCATGTTAGAGACCATGGGTAATCCAATTAATAATTTTGGGCATATGGATTGAATGCATTTTGCATGTTAGAGACCATGGGTAATCCAATTAATAATTTTGGGCATATGGATTGAATGCATTTTGCATGTTAGAGACCATGGGTAATCCAATTAATAATTTTGGGCATATGAATTGAATGCATTTTGCATGTTAGAGACCATGGGTAATCCAATTAATAATTTTGGGCATATGAATTGAATGCATTTTGCATGTTAGAGACCATGGGTAATCCAATTAATAATTTTGGACATATGAATTGAATGCATTTTGCATGTTAGAGACCATGGGTAATCCAATTAATAATTTTGGGCATATGAATTGAATGCATTTTGCATGTTAGAGACCATGGGTAATCCAATTAATAATTTTGGGCATATGAATTGAATGCATTTTGCAATTTAGAGACCATGGATAATCCAATTAATAATTTTGGGCATATGAATTGAATGCATTTTGCAATTTAGAGACCATGGGTAATCCAATTAATAATTTTGGGCATATGAATTTAATGCATTTTGCATTTTAGGACACATGGATAATCCAATTAATCGATGTGTGAGTAATTTTGGGCAGATGAATTGAATGCATTTTGCATTTTAGACACCATGATAATTGGAATAAATATCGTATCAGAGTTACGAATTATGGTTTAACTTTTTACAACATATTGTCATTCCATCGGTAGTGTAAAACCTTGTTTTTAAACAATAATTATAGCTAGTTGCGGACCTAATGAGGTGACTAAAGCGTTCTCAAACTATAAACTAAGCTACAATTTTTGTGAGTATAATTTGAAAAGTTTTTTTTTTAATTAATTTTGGGCATGTGAATTAAATGCATTTTACATTTTAGAGACCATGGGTAATCCAATTAATTGATGTGGAATAATTTTTGGCATATGAATTGAATGCATTTTGCATTATAGAGACCATGGGTAATCCAATTAGTTGATGTGGAATAATGCTGGGCATATGAATTGAATGCATTTTGCATTTTAGAGATCATAGGTATTCCAATTGATTCATGGGGAATTGATATCATATCAGAATTATGAATTATGATTTAATTTTTTAAAACATATTGTTACTTCATCGGTAGTGTAAAACTTTTTAGTTTTAAACGGATTTTATCGCTATTTACATACCTAATGAGGTGATAGAAGCGTTCTCAAAGTGTAAACAAAGCTACACAAGGTTGGTAATATGCATGAGTCATGATATTGGGCGTAGGGGTGTTCATGGTTCGGTTTGGGTCGGTTATTGGTTAAAACCATAACCAAACCAATTTAGTCGGTTTTTAAATGTCTAAAACCATAACCAAACCAAGTAAAATAATAACCACCGGTTTGGTTATTGTCGGTTTTGTTCGGTTTTTCGGTTTATGACTAGCCGTGACAATTCAAATATTTTCTCTTTACATTCTTCAAATTTCTTATGAAACTCTTTTTTCCCCATAGCCCACAAAGGTGGACTTTGCTGCATATTGAGGGAAAGACACGCTGTTGGCAAATCAGGTGGACCAAACTTGCAACGCAGTTTAGATTCAAAAGAACAAATCAAACAGAGGTTTCAAAATACAAACAATCCTTATGCTTACGATTTATTAGAGTTGGGCTTGGATTGTTGGACATATTCTTTTAAGACATGGGCCTTAAAAATAAGTAGACCAAAATTAAATTAATAATTAAAAGGTATAAAATATCTTTAATTATTTATGAAAAGCTAATATTATACATATAAATAATTATAAATTTTATGTATATAATTATCGGTTTGGTTCGGTTATTTATTCGGTTATTTTTTACTATAATCATAACCAAACCAAATATTATCGGTTTTTCAAATTTAAAACCAAACCAAACCAAACTAAACCAAATGTCGGTTATTTTATTCGGTTTGGTTAAATTTTCGGTTTGATTTTGGTTTTAACCAAAACTGTGAACAGCCCTAATTGGGCGTATGATGTAAGTTGTTAGAGAATAGGACAAGTAAAAGGATAGCAAAAATCGGAGAGTGAAAACTCAATCGGACCATTTGATGGTCTCAAGACAAGGCCTGGTGCTCAAAACAACAAATTGTACCACTTGCGGCCTCAATCCTAGAAGAACAAAGTAGGCAAAGACCCTGCTAAAGCACGCATTTTCAATGGTATAAATTAACGGAAGTCTGTCGGTAATGTGGGACTACTAATAAAAAAAATGATGGAGAGTGATTTGCCAGAAATGATCACGCCGGAACAGAAAATCGATGGACACTATCGGTATATTTCGAGAGAGTGTATCTGATACCTAAATAAAAGACAACATGTCTTTTTTTACAACTGGAACAAAAAAAGTTAAAAACATTAACAGACCCATATATATGTGTATTTTTATAATTATAAAGGAACCATTTGTATTTGATTCATATTCTGAGAAAAGAAAATGAAATAACAAAGGACAATGTCGTTATTTGTAATTAATTTTTTTGGAGTTTTATGCAGAAATCCAGCGATTTGATTTTCTTAATTTTTTGGAGACATTTTTTAACAAATCGACTGGCTCCGTCAATTTTATGATAATTTTGGATAAATTTAAATGAAGAAAACGATAGGTGCCGTCGATTTTTTGGTGGAAATTTGAAGAAAGAAAATTGGCTGGCAGTGTATGCTTTGAAGCGACACCACTTGCCAAGTAGAAGAAAAGACATACATCAACTATACAACCAAAACTCCACAAACTCAAGGAAACTCCACATTTCTCCAACAAACTTTATGCAATATTAAGGGCTTGTTTGCTCGTATTTTTATTTTATTTTATTCATTTAGCATAATCATGTTATTATTCTAATTTTTGAAACTACACCTCTTAATACTGGAAAGAATGAGTCATTAACAAACTTGGCATATAACGAGTAACGTTATTAAAGTAGAACTTCGTTGTGAATGAGGCTATAGACTTATATTTTCCTTTTCTTTTGAATTATTTACTTAAGTTATGTTGGAACTTATTTATGTATTGGAATTTGACATAAGAGTGTTATGTTAAACTTTTTTTTTTTTTGGATTTTGAATTTAGGTTATATTTTGAATTTTAAGTTATTTGCTTTCACATTGCGTGTTGTTTATTTTTCACTTACATTTGATGGATTTTTTGTGTCAAACATTTGAATAATATTATAGCATTATATTTATAAATATTATTTTTTGTCAAACATCCAATCCATGACGTTCTCACAAAAAAAATCTTCTTTTAAGTTTTATAATTAATTACAATTAAATATTATTAATTTGAAAAATATATATCAATCATTTTTTACAATATTAGTTAAAAATATATGATTATTAATTAATATATTTTCAAGAAAGAATGTGTTATTAAATAACTAATTTAATATCATTTATAATGGCAAATATTTTTTAAATATTAATTTTAAATTTTTTATAATGAAGTTTTATTTTTAAATCAAACTAACTGTGTAATTACACTTGTGCAACCAAACAAAACGCTTGTAATTACGTTATGACAAACAATTAGGTCGTTGTAATTACAATACTGTGTAATTACTAGGCTGTGTAATTACTACCCTAGTAATTATACCAATCCCAATTACCAGGTGACTTTCCAAACAAGCCCTAAATGAAAACTAAACATTCACAAAATACAAGTTTAAACATCCACAAATTAAGGTAAATTGTCCATAAAATTAATTAAAACATTCAAAAATTCAATACAAGTTTATTCCAGCTCATCAACTTCATCACTGGAAGAACATTATCATGTTGACGGGTAGAACTATAACGTCGAGAACAAGGAGATGGGAATAATGCAAGGGCGCTAGAAAGCTTGATCATACAAATAATTTGGATAAATAGTAAAAATTTATCCACACCTGGTGTTTATATCAAACATTACTAGTTATCACGGTTAAGTGATAAATTAAGGTGAGAATATGCATTAATTAACTATGATTTAGTGATAACCATGTCTGCGAAGACATGTGTCATATATTTATTGGATTAGTGTAAACACTAGATACGACTAAGTTTCTTACTATTCTATTGCTTGAAAAATAACCGGCCCAAAAGAATAAAAGATGGTCTTTATGCGATAGTCATTATTAATTGAGTTGTCAAATGTAAAAAACTGTCACTAATATTGTTGATTTATCTCTTCTTTTTTTTTTTTTTTTTAAATAAGGATGGTGTTCGAGTCAACTTACGCACATATTATTTTATTAGGTACCTATTAATTTTTACCGGTATATATGTTTGAGTAATTATGTCCATGAACATTTATACATGTGAGAACAAATCACCTACTAGTGGTACTTTCTTGCCTATGTTGATAAACAGGACTATCTTTTGTGTGGTTAGCAGAGCCTCAAGATTTATACAGAACTTACCATTTAACAAGCTGAAAATAGATGTTTGCCTTGACATCTCAGTTCACTAGGTTCATGCAAAAGCAGCAAATTCCACTTTGGTTGAATGGATGTGGGAAAAAAGAAGGTGTCCTTCAAAACTCCACTTTGGCTGTGGCTGACTACCATTATGCAAAATAAAGACTTAAAAAAATACTCCCTTCTGTTTCAATTTATTTGTCATACTTTTCTTTTTAGTCTGTTTAAAAGAGAATGTCTCTTTTTTTTTTGACAACTCTTTAATTCTAACTTTTCACATGGCATGTTTAAGACCACGAGATTAAAAAACATTTTGATACATTCTATACATCTTTAATTTTAGACCACGAGATTCAAAAATCTTCTTTATTTTCTAAAATTTCTGTCTCAAATCAAAACCAGATAAACAAATTAAAATGAAGGAAGTACTATAATTAGTGAGTAGAGATTTTTTAGAGTATTACATTTCTTCATGATTTTGGATTTCGACGTAGGACCTTTAATTTATTGGATTCCAGCATATGCTTAGGACCGGTTTGGACATGATTTCAAATCATGTGTTTTCTCGGGGACATGTTAGGCATGCAATTTGGATTTCTTCTTATATTTTTTTTAATCATAAACATGAAAATCCGATAATTTATGAAAACTATCAAAATTTCACCAACTCTTATGCAATCTTAACAAATGAGCAACCCGTAGTTCATAAATAAGGTATTATAATAATACTTTTCAACAACTAACTCAAATGAGTGGTAAGGTCATAAATTTTATAAACCACATTAACCAATTATTATCATGTTAGATCTATCCAAAAACGTAAATGCTTATTTAAAAAATTTATTTCAAATGCCTAAAAATGATTGCGATCACTATATACTACTACTAGCCCTAGAAATACTTTTTATCAGCCAACTCAGTCGAGTTGTAAGATCCTAAATTACCAAAAAAAAAATTAAAAATAAAATATATATATATATATAGCTAAACAAACAATATAACATACTTTTCCCTCCATTTTAATTTTATAGGACACTCTTTCTTTTTTAGTCAGTCTCAAAATAACACTTTATTTATTTAGTAAAAAAACAACTTTAAATTTATTTTACCCTTAATGAAATGATTTCTAGCCACACAAATTTTAATAATTTGTTTTAAAAATCCTCCTTTATTTAAACTTGTGAAATTGTATGTTGAGTGTGACATGCCAAGTCATACTCGTGTGAGACTCTTCATAGCTGACATTTGGACGAGTGGACCCTACCTCTACCACTATTATCTCTCCCTTTTATTTCTTGCTTATTATTCATTTACATTTACAATTTACATTTACAGAATAGAAAAGATTCAAATATGTCATCTAACTATCGGAAATGAAATGACTCATTTATGCCACCCGTCAATAGTTTGGCTCATTTATGTCATCGTCGATATCTCAAAATGGCTCATCCATGCCATTTTTCATTAACGCCAGTTTTATAATACCAGATATGATAATTGACCTCCAATTGGAGGTCCACATCGTGTAATTAAATCAACACAAATTAAATCCTAAATTAAACTAAAACCCGACCCATAAGTTTGTGCTGGTTTAGTTAAACTACGTGGACCTCTAATTGGACGCCAAGTGTCATATCTGGTATTGTAAAACCAACATTAATAAAAAATGGCATAGATAAGTCATTTTGGCAATGACGATGGCATAAATGAACCAAACTATTCATGAATGACATAAATGAGTCATTTTCGATAGTTCGATGACATATTTGAGCTTTAGATAAGAACACCTCCCAACACCTTTTTCTGCATCCACTTTCCTAAACACATTATTTAGCCCAAAATTGGTGATTATTTTTCCATTTCACCAACACTTTTAAATCATTGGTTGTTCAGTTCTTGATGAGAATTTTTAAAAATCAGAAGATTGTGGGTTGCCATTGTTATTTCTTATGAAGAAGAAAAGACAATTTTGGAAAATTATTATGGAAAAAAAAGGATTTATGTGGAATGATTTTTAAGAGCTTATGAAGTGGGTGATGGACGAAACTAGATCTAAAGGATTTTTCACTTCTATTCTCCACTTAAAATCTAGTTTTAAATTATAACCGCATTTAACTATTTGTGAAAAAAAAAAATAGGCCAAAAAAGTGTTTTTATTTCTTTGGAGGAAAATAATGGTATAGGTGGGGCCTACTAGTCCAAATGTCCAGCTATAAAGGGTCGACTTGGAATTTGAGACTCAACATAAAATTTGTCTATCGTAGTCGCTAGGCTTCAATAAACTAGGATACTCATGGCCTGTTTGACTAATTTTTTTTCTTTTTTCTCTAAAGGTGCTTATTTTAAAAAAAATGAGGTTTTTGGTCAATATTTTATGAGAAATTAAGTGTTTAAAAAAAAAAGAACTTTTGCTCAAAAGTACTTTTGAAAAATATACACTTAGAAGCACTTTTTAAAAGATATGTCAAACAATAATTGTTGCTCAAAAGTATTTTTTAAATTTAGGAAAATTATATTTGGCACAACCATTTTTGTCACAAGTTGGCACAAATGAGGATAAAAATTGTAACTTCACATGGTTTTCAAGGGAATCTTGGCTCTTTATCATTTTATTATTATTATGTGATATTACATAAATGCCCTTCCTGAAAAAAAAAATATAATTTTAGATTCTCTCTCACTTAGGCTAATCATAGTTTATGTTCTCAATAAATATTTCTAGATTTTTTTAATGTGGAGTGCACCAATAGCCCTATTTTTTAATTATTTAAACAGTAGGTGTATTATGTATATATACGTTATTTGGCCTAGAGTGTATTTTTGGGGTTTTTTTTTTTGTTTTGGTATCTGAAAGTGTTTTCCCCCCCCCTATAAATAGAGTATTATATATTGGCTATATACATACGGTATTTGGCCTAGAGTGTATTTTTCTTCTTCTTTTTCTTTTTGTTTTGGTATCTGAAAGTGTTTTTATTTTTCCTGTAAATAGAATATTATATATTGGCTACATACATACAATATTTGGTTTTTATTGAATGCTATATATTGAAAAGTGGAATAATTTGAATGAATGATTAATTTATGTTGTTTAATTTTGTTTTATTTTTGTTCAAGTTATTTAATTTTGTTTTATTTTTGTTCATGTTGTTTAATTTTGTACTCTATTATTTTTTGTTGAACTCCATATTGCTATTTCTTGTGAATGCAGTGTCAAATCATTATTTATTAACATAACGAATCAAGTCACTTTTAGTGTCGAGGTAACTATGAACAAAAATTAGTTATAACCTTATTATAAATGAACTCACAATTACCGATCAGTAATGTAAAACAACGAGGAGAATCGTTACCGATCATAGCGTAAACGAGTTCGTAACGTAAAAAACCCAAACCAAACATGAATATCATGGAATGCTGCCAATTTGATTGTGAGAATGCAACAAACCAATATTTTGCATTGAATTTCCTATTAAATATTGAAAAGTCCTTTATTTTACCATTTTTCTCTATTAAAAAATGCAGATAACTAAATTTCCGTTTCTAGAAATGTTGAATGTTGTCGCAGTGAAATTGGTCAAGGTCCACATTTTGAACCCTTATGTCACGACCCAATCCCATGGGCCATGACTAGTGTCCAAACTGGACACCCGTATACATTTCTGCTAAGTATAGTCAGATTGAAACTAAGGACAGTATGGAGACTTGTAAAAGCAACCGAAAGATTCATAACACCATATATCATAAACCTGCCTCCTGAGGAGTCACAGCTGATCAAAGCATAATACGATACGCAAGCCGACAAGGCTGCCACAACAGGCGGGAATATCCATAGCAAACTGTATTGACACAGCTGACCATAATCAATATACAACCCACATATGTCTACAGACCTCTAAGAGTACCACAGTTAAACATGACGGGACAGGGCCCCGCCGTACCCCTGGGTATACATAAGTCCATATCAAAAGATCAGTACCAAAATAACTTAGGCTCCGGAACAATGGAGCTCTCCAAACAGCTGAGCAGAAGTCCTAGACTGGAGAGTCACCAAACCAAGTATATGTACCTGCGGGCATGAAACGCAACCCCCCCCCCCCCCCCCCCCGAAGAAAGGGGGGTCAGTACGAGATATGTACTGAGTATATAAAGCATGAGGTACAATAAAGATGATCATGACTGAATAAAAATTACAGGTACCTTATGAAATAAAAATCATGCATATCAATATCTTATACCATACCCGACCCATTATGGGACTCAGTGAATTCATCATATTCGGCCCTTCATGGGGCTCGGCGCCATCATCATATATATATATATATATATACCGTATCCTGGCCCTCTAGTGAGGGACTCAGTGAACAATGCAGTGAAACTGTGCACGAAAACGTATCCTGGCCCGGGACTCAGTGAAAGATATATTGAGGCATGCACGAGCAGAGTAGTGAGCAACCATATGCAAACTAAATCATATCTGAGACTCGATAGAATAATCAAAATGAACCATCATTTGAAAATCAAGACAATAGTCATATCAAGTACCTTTGAATGTCACTATAATCAAAATGAACCATCATTTGAAAATCAAGACAATAGTCATATCAAGTACCCTTTGAATGTCACTATGGATTATATCAAAATAGGCCGGCTGGAATCATAGACATGTATCAAGACATAATAAAATAGCTTCTGGAAATCAAGAACATTAGCCATCCTATTGCCTCTAAGAATAGGAACTTCTTTGGAGTGATATACTCGTCGTCTGTTTGTTTCATAAAGATCATGCTAAAAAGAAAGAAGGGTTAGCTTTACATACCTTGAACTCTATCTAAATGTCCAACGTCTACTTCTCGAGCTCGTATGTCTAAAATTAAGATAACATAGGTCACAGTTAGATTATCTACATCACTTACTGACCAATCGAAGTACGAATGAAACTTAACAAACTTCGGGCAGCATTTCCCCTGCAAACTTAATAATCCTCGAAATTTCAATTTAGCCAAACATCAATAAAAATACCAAAAACAACAATACCAACAATTTCATATCAAACTAGAATTAAATCCATCCTTAAATTACTTCCAAAACAGCCCAACATACATTCGGATGCCAATGCTTGTATACACTTCTTTATTTCCGTATATCCATAGTATAACAACAACAACAACAACTACAGCCAATCCCCCGATATTCCAGCCCACAAAACAGTTCATAACAACCACCAAACAGTCCGCAAAATATCATCGCAAAATAACCACAAATATCATACCAAACAACCCCAAAATATCGTCACAAAACAACCATGGAAATTAGATAAAACAGCCCCAAAATATTGTCACAAAACAACCACGAAAATCATATAAAACAGCCCCAAAATATTATCACAAAACAGCCATGAAAATCATATAAAACAGCCCCAAATATTGTCACAAAACAACCCGGTATACGCTTTGTATACAATATCTTCATACACTTTATTCTCCCCAATTCAAGAACAACAACTTATCAACGACATCAACAACAATATCAACAATTATTATACATCATAACTCAGCTAATTCCATCCATTTAATCCACCTAAAACATCCCCTTAATCCATAAATCTCAAAAAAACAACAAACGAGTTTATAACGCTATTTTCTCCGTTCTAATCCGTTAAAACTCAAAATAAACTTGTTAAAAATGAAAAAGGGACCTTAATCTTACCTTAAGTATGCAGCAACCACGTCAACACTCTTCTTCTTGGCTGATTTTTAGCTCAAGTTGAAGGCAACGCAACGTACAACACTTTTCTCTTCATGAGCTTCGGAATTCGGGGCTTAGATTGTGATCAAAACTTGGTTTCTCTCTCTAACTCTCCTCTCTCTCTCTCTCTCTCTCTCTCTCTCTCTCTCTCTCTCTCTCTATGAAATATTCTGGATGTTTTGGTCTGAAAAATGAAGGAGAAAGCTGAAAAATTCCCTTAAATGGCATGGGTAATGGGCCTGACCCGACTTGGAATCGGGTTGGGCCGAACTCACTGCCCAGCTCGACCTTTCTGCCTTAAAACGTCCATATCTCCTTATCCCGATGTCACATGCAGACCCACGACCTATGATTGGAAAGATATTTCAATTATCTACAACTTTCATTTTAGGGTTTTTCCCAAATTCCCAAATACTGATGGGGTTATGGCCTCCCGAAGTCAGATTACCCAAAAACGTAACTTAAAAACATTTTTTTGAAGGACTCCCACTTTGATTTGGCTCAAGGGTCCTTCTTGAGTTGTGTTTAACTTCACATATATTATCTATAACTTGTCATATGTCCTTTAAAAAAAATCTCGACATGTGGACCCTACCTCAGCTTACGAATAATCCAACGTACAAAAATACGGGATATAACACCTTAGGTCCCGAGTTTGAGTCTAGGTGCGCACATTTAGTCTACAACTTTTTTTTTCATTTTTTCTTTCCCTTATATGATCACCAAACTTAAACAAATCAAGTACCAATGTACGTTAATTCTTTTGAACACTAAAACTCACTTAGTTTGCTATTTGACTGAGAAAACACTAAGACTTTGAACGAAATATCATATCACATACTCATTTATTGGAAGATAACACGTTAACGTATCTAATACTTTGAATACAGTGTCAACTCATTTATTTCTTAACATGATGAATCATGTCATTTTTGGTGTTGAAGCAACTATGAATTAAAATGAGTTATAATCTTATTATAAAAGAGCTCACAATTACTGATCGGTATTGTAAAACAACGACGAGAATCGTTAACGATCATAGTGCACACAAGTTCGTAACGTAAAAAATCCACACAAAGCATGAATATCATGCATTGATGCCAATTTAATTATGAGAGTGCAAAAAACCTATAGTTTTGTTATTTGATTGAGAAAACACTAAGACTTAGAACGAAATGTCATATCACATACTCATTTGTTTGAAGATAACACGTTAACGTATCTAATACTTTGAATGCAGTGTCAACTCATTATTCCTTAACATAATGAATCAAGTCACTTTTGGTGTTGAAGCAACTATGAATTATCATGAGTTATAACCTTATTATAAATGAGCTCACAAGTACCGATCGGTAATGTAAAACAACGACGAGAATCGTTATCGATACTTTTGGTGTTGAAGCAACTATGAACTATAATGAGTTATAACCTTATTATAAATGAGCTCACAATTACCCATCGGTAATGTAAAGCAACGACGAGAATCGTTAACGATCATAGTGTACACAAGTTCGTAATGTAAAAAACCCAAACAAAGCATGAATATCATGAATTGCTGCCAATTTGATTATGAGAGTGCAACAAACCTATATTTTGCATTGAATTTCCTATTAATTATTGAAAAGTCATTTATTTTACCATTTTGCTCTATTAAAAAAAACAGCTAAATAAATATCCGTTCCAAGAAATGACGAATGCTATTGCAACAAAATTGATCAAGGTTCACGTTTAGAAGTCTTAGATCTCGAGTTCGAGTTTAGTTGCGCGCATATAGTGAAAAACAGTTTTTTTTCATTTTTCTTTCACTTTGATATTGGGCTACATTGCTCCTCTACTGAATATTTGGG
This sequence comes from Lycium barbarum, assembly GCF_019175385.1. NCBI lineage: Eukaryota > Viridiplantae > Streptophyta > Magnoliopsida > Solanales > Solanaceae > Lycium > Lycium barbarum. Next base: position 11,996,121 of record NC_083343.1, read on the forward strand.
TTGTGGTTGTTTGAGCCCTATTTCTTTTAATAGCCCAATGCATCTTTATGTTCACAACAAATAGCCCACAAAATAAAATTTGTCCACTAAAATATAATACTTCAATTTATACCATATAAATATGTGATAAACAATACACAAAACCCCATTTCATTATTTTTTCACAACTTAATTCTTTGTATATATCAAAAAAATTGGTAAAATAAATGACTTTTCAATATTTAATAGGAAATTCGATGCAAAATATTAGTTCGTTTCAATCAAAGTCAACCATAACCAATCTAATCAACGATGAACATCGAATTACTTAGCACTTATTAAAGTTATACTTCTCGTAAGAATATATTTATTATGAATTTTTTCTATTTTATTATTAATTATGCTGTGCAAAATCTAAATTTAAATTGTAGTTTTTTCTTGTTAAACTAATAGGTTACTCACTCTGTCAATTTTTACTTGTTAGTATGTATTAACTTGACACCCCTATTAAGAAGTCAAAAATTGAATGCAAAAGAAGTGACAACTACTAAATGAAATCACAATTACTTTACTTTATATTTATAACATCATTTAAAAGCGGCATTAGAGCTTATTTTACGTAAAACTTAGCTCTGATACCACTTTTATTTTTATTTTTATTTTACTTACGTATTTTAGCAAATTTAAAAGTTTTATTGCTTCCGTATAATATAAAAAAGACATATGTAAACTTATAAATTCAAAAATATATATTTATAAAGCAAAAATTTATAAAATTAGTTTTGTGATTTAGAAAAGTCAACTAAAAGAGAGAGAATTGTCATTTGGAGGCTTAAGTCATAGACAGGGAAGGAGAATGGTTGAATGAATTAAGTAGAGTGGTTGAATAGTTGTATAAATTAAATTGATGAGTTGAATGAATTAAAGAGAGTGGTTGGATGGTTGTATTATTACATATATAAATCTCCATAGTCTTCCATTTTATTCCATCACATAGTCACAAACGAATTCACTCACCACAAACGAATTCAACCCATAGTCTCTCAAACAAAATGCCAACTATCCAAGATTACATTATTACTTGGTTTGAGAAAACATTGAACCAAATCCTATATAGAAAACGATGATTTTGTAAGTCTTTATTTCTTAGTTTTTGTTTTCTATTATTTTGTTATTGCTTCTAATACTACATGTTTGTATAGATTCTTCCAACTATAGATGTTCTTCCACAAGTCGACAAAGAAGCGGTTGTTTTATACGACAATGGGGCTTTCTTCATGAATTACAAGATCGGCCGAAAGGTGCGCCTTGACAATGGATGGGAAGAGTTTGTTGAAGCAAAAGGCCTAAGGGAAGGGATTGAGTTGCATTTTCAAGTTTGTGATCTTGAGGATCGCCTCCACTTCATTGTTACTAAAGTGGAGAAGATGGAGATCATAGATATTGATTAGGTCGTCTCTTTCTATTTATGAAAAATGATGTTTGGTTTGTTTTGTTTTCGTTTACTTAATGAAGCATGGTTTTGATTTGTGTTAGTATCCAAATTTTAGTACTTTATACTTTGCCCACAATATTGAACCAAAAAAATACACACAACAATATCAAATGCAGTGCATTTTAACCAACATATATTCATTCGATTCATAAAAGTGTGGCCATATACAATTACACAAGACCACAAAATTTGTCCAACTTTGTGAGATTAACCTATACCATAATGTACTACCTAAAACAGTCAAATATACTACCTAAAATAGTAAAATGCAGTGCAATTTAACCTACTAGAATCACTAAAACTAAACTTCATCAAGTACAATTTGAAATTGGAACCAAGTTGCAAACAACAATGCTAGACCAAACACCAACATCTTTCTATTTCTTCTTGCACGAGCCTTTTCTTCCTCAAAAGCTTTAACCCTCTTCTACAACCCATAAATGGCTTTATTTGCTTGCTCGGGATGCCTTGGTTCATACCAATTGAAGTAATTACATCCACCTCTAGCCTTCAAAAAATAAAAAGAAGAAGCTTTTTGAATCAATTACGAGGAAGAATTAAGTAACGAAATAACCCATAAGTAGTATACGCTTACCTCACCAATTGGACACGAAAAAAATCTCCTTCCGGGATTATTTGGACTCCATGAAATTTTCAATTCGCAAATACGCTCACATCGGCAAAACTCGATTCTTGAAGTGTTAGCCATTGTTGAAGCAAGATTAAAAGCAAACGAGAGAGATAAAGTAGAAAAAAAATTCGTGAAAAACAATTAATTTGACTGAAAATTAATAATTTTGGAGCAATAATGGTTTTGGTGTAATTAGGGTTCAATATAATGAATTGGGGAAGAAGAAGATATATATAAAATGGATGGGGCAAATATTACTGTTGGAGGGGTCCATTTGACCGTTAGTTTTAGTTCAGGTCAGCATTTTTAACGAGCTCACGCGTCCATAAATAGTGAAGTCCACGAGTTGTGCCAAGCTGGCCCGACGTGTCCAAGTGGCACATTAAAAGATGTCTTGAAGGGTTCATATGGTACACTCCTCAGTTGAGGGATCTAAGTGAAATTTATGGACAAGTTTTAGGGTTTGTCTATGACTTAATCCAAATTTAAATTGTAGCCTTTTCTTGCCAAAACTAATGAGTTACTCATTCTGTCAATTTTTACTTGTTAGTATGCATTAACTTGACACGCCTATTAAGAAGTCAAAAATTGAATGCAAAAGAAGTGACAGCTACTAGGGGGATAGAATTAAAAGAGACTTTTGAGTTATCTATTTGAGGATTTAGGACACAAGTTTTAAAAATTGGGTAAAAGGGACTCTATTATAATTAGGTATTAATTTATGCTCATTTAAAAAATAATATTTTTATACACCCCAAAGTTTTGCTATTTACAAACACGCCCAACATATAAAAGGGTTTTTTGGCCAAAAAGGCAACAAACAATTTCCATTTAGTCAGCTCATTTCAGCGGGAGAAACAACCCTCCCCACATTCATCTTCATCTTCTTCCACATCTTTTTTTTTCAATCTCAACACATTCCAGCCTTCCAAACGCCTTGCTCTCTTCAAACTAGGGTTAGATTTATCTTCATTGAACAAAAATGAAATCTGCATTTGTCTTCTTCTTCGTCACTAAACCAAAGATTTTTTAATTTGTGTTACTTCTCTATTCTTGATAGCAATTTGTTAATACATTGTTTGGGAATTTGCTTCAAAGGGGATAAACAGTTCATCTCAATGATTTAAAGTAATAATTTAATGTTCTTCATCATTTTCTAAATTAAACATTCTGTTCTTCTAGATTGTTAATAAATAACGTGTAGTTGTTTATAAACAACTGCACGCTGTTTATAAACAACATGCAGTTGTTTAAACAACTGGATGGTGTTTACACAAATGACCTGCATTGCACATGGTGTTTACATAAACATCATAAATTTGTTGGATATGAACTTAGCATTGCACATCTTATTCTTGTTAAGTGGAGTGCACTTGTGAATTGGATGGTAAGTTTTCACCATAAAATTCCCTGATTTTTTATCAACACTAGCATACAACCTCCAATTACAAATCTTGGACTTACACCTACACCTCACTTTCTTCTGCTCATTTGGTTTAAGTTTCAATTGAACATGGTATTCAACAACATAATTAGCTACTGCCTTTCTAAATACTTCAGCATTCTCAAATACCATGCCTAGCTCAAAAATACTAACCATACAATCCGGATCATACCTTAATTTGTTGCTCTTCCTTCTGCTTGGTAAGTCAACACCAGGTTCAACATCCACATCCAGATCATCATCTGAATCTTCACTATACTCTTCAGCAGAACTATCAATATACTACTCATCCCTTACTAAGCATCCGTTGTATTTGGAGGCCTTGTTCTTTCCAATATCTTCAAAACCTCTATCTATTTTTCCCTCACCTAGGGGAATCTCAGCAGTGACATCAGGTTCCTTTCTCCTTGGTATTTGCTTCTTCAGTTTACTTCTTCTTTCATTCCTTAAAGAAATTAACTCTTCATCAGCTTCACTATCATCTTCATCTGGTATTTTATCCAGATCTGACTCACTACTAGCAAAAAATGAGTCTCCATCATCAGTTTGTTTATCATTCACTTCCTCTTCAACTTCAACAGTTGACCCTCTCTCTTCAACATTAGGAACATTTACAGACCCTCTCTCTTCAACATTAGGAACATTTACAGACCCTCTATCTTCAACCTCTTCAACACTAGGAGCATTTACAGCAGCTTCTACTATTTCTTTAGGGTTTCCTATATTTTCTCCAGCCCCAGTATTTATATCACTATCAATTGTTGCCCTAGATGCATCATTTACCTCTAACCCACAAATAAGTCCAGTAGGGCCCACATGTTCCACCACCTCAGGGTTTTCACACACATGTGAAATATAAAAATATAACACATCACCAACTTTCAAACCACTCACAATATTTAACAATTCTCCATCAGTTATCACTTGGACGAAAGTTTTACTTATTAAGTCAAAGTAAAGGAAACCACCCACTAAATTATATCCAATTTTTTTTTGTATAAAACAGTAGCTCGAATAAAGAGAAATGGTCTTTATCAATATCAGCAATTACAACATCCTTCTCATCAACATATATGGGGTTAGGGCCTATTGTAAAGTTACTACCATGGTGAAAATGGACCTCAATAATATATGATATATCTACTATTTAATAATGTCAATCGTTTTAAAAAAATCCTAATTTTGCACGGAATAACAACAATACCATCCACTAAATATTTTGACAATAATAAAAGGCTAAAGCAAAAGTTACCTTCTTGAAGAAATGGAATAAACAAAATGCACAGAAAAACCTTCAAAACCCACAGAAAAACTATGACTCCAACACACAAAATCAACCAGCTGAAAACTTAGGGTTTATTTTGGGGGTAACGAACAACACTGTGTCGAATTCTACAGTCAAAATAGATGAATTTAGAATTTGAATTAGGATGAATTTAAGAGGTGAAAATATTTGGAAGTTACTGTTCACTGCCGGAATTCTGCTGCACAGAGACCTGAAACAGGAGAAGAGAAGAGGAGGAGGAAAAAGAAAAAAAAGAACAAGAAAAGAAAAAGAAAAAAAGAGAGAGAAAGAGAAGGCTGGCCAGAAAATGGTGCTGGAAAAAGTCTCCGGCGATGACGCAGTTGTGTTTTGGTAGCGCCAGAAGTAGCTAAAAAAGAGGAAAAAAGGAGAAGAGAAGAAGAAGAGGAGAAGAAGAAAAGGGAAGAGAGAAAAAGTAAATCTGGCCGGAAAAGTGGCCGGCGCTACCTGGTCGCCGGAGTTACCTGAACAGTGATGCGGTCTGGTCGCTTGACGGGGTGGCGGGTGGGGTGGGGGAGAGAGGGAGGAGACCTTACTGTTGGAGAGTTGGAGAGCAGAGGAGAGAAAAAGTGTTCCTAATGGAGAGCAGAGGAGAGAGAAAGTTGTCAGCCCGTGAAGTAAAAAAAAATAAAAAATGAAATCCCTTATATTTTATTCCACTCTCAAGTGTCCCTTTTAGCTCATTTTCCCCAGCTACTAAATGAAACCACAATTACTTTACTTTATATTTATAACATCATTTAAAAGTGGTATCAGAGCTAAGTTTTACATAAAATAAGCTCTGATACCACTTTTATTTTTATTTTACTTACGTATTTTAGCAAATTAAAAAGTTTTATTGATTCCGTCTAATATAAAAAAGACATATGTAAACTTATAAATTCAAAAATATATATTTATAAAGCAAAAATTTATAAAATGAGTTTTGTGATTTAGAAAAGTCAACTAAAAGAGAGAGATTGTCGTTTGAAGGGTGTCGATTGGGCTGGTTAAAGAAATTGAACCCAAACAACCATAACCCAAATATTCAGCAGAGGAGAAATACAGCCCAATATCAAAATTTGTCAACATTACATGTCAGCCACACAAAGTTGACAAAACAATATCAGCTGTACGATCAAATATCCTTGATCAACACGAACAAGTCACTTTTAACTATATTGTAAGAGAATAAAATTAGTTATAGGCTAGCCAATAGAATTTGGACAAAATTGTATAAAGTAATTTGGTACTTAATTTGTTTAAGTTTGGTGATAATCTAAGTAAAAGAAAAAAATGAACGAAAATGCTTTTCATTATAGGAGTGCACCTAGACTCGAACTCAGATCTAAAGGTTCTAAACGTAGACCTTGACCAATTTTGCTGCAATAACATTTGTCATTTCTTGGAACAGATGTTTATTTAGCTGCCTTTTTTAATAGAGCAAAATGCTAAAATAAATGACTTTTCAATGTTTAATAGGAAATTCAATGCAAAATATAGGTTGGTTGCACTCTAATAAAATTAGTTATAGGCTAGCCAATAGAATTTGGACAAAATTGTATAGGATTAAATATTTTTTTTTATTTCTAAGCATAGATGCTCTTCTCTTTCAATGAAATACATAGAAATTTGCAATCTCAATATCTCTCAATTTCTACATATAATGGAGGGAATTTTTTTTTCTAAATAATCGTTGTTAATTTCTCGAAATCTGTTCTTAAATATTATTGATTACATTTTTTTAATAAGCGCCCAGAAATAACATTGTATGTGTGAGCTTCTATTAAAACATTAAACTCTAATTTTATAACATTTTTTTTCTTTTGATAAATGTTAAAAGTATATATGATTAAAATTGAATATAATTGTGGGCAAAGGTGCAAATATACCCCACAACTTTGCGATTTAGAGCAGATATACCCCTCGTTGCAAAAGTAATGTATATATACCCCTGTTGTTACAAAATGGTAGAAATATACCCCTGCCGTTACAAAGTGTAAATATACCCTTTTTTGTTAACAGGGTTTTTTTTTTAAAATTATTTTGGTTATTTTTTAATTAAAAATATGCCACGTGACTTTAAAAAAAGTCTACCTATTTTTTTTAGTACACATATTTTTCTAAAGCCACATGGTAATTTTTTTCTAGTGTGTCTGGTCTGGTTCGTTTAAAAAAATATCTCCGAAAAAAATTTACCATGTGTGTTTAGGAAAATATATCTACTAAAAAAATAGGTAGACTTTTTCTTAAAGTCACCTGGCATATTTTAATTAAAAAATAACCAAAATATTTTTTTTTAAAAAAAAACCCGTTAGCAAAAAAGGTTGTATTTGCACCATTTTGTAATGGGAGAAGTATATTTGCACTATTTTGTAAGGATAGGGGTATATGTACACCACTTTTATAACGAGGGGTATATCTGATCTAAATTATAAAGTTGAGGGGTATATTTGCACCTTTGCCCTAGAATTATAGATAAGGACATTTACATGATCAAGGACCAACACTAGTTTATAAACACATAGCTAAATCTAATTGTCTACGATGATTGTTATAGTTACTTGCAATTGAATATTTGATCAAATATTTTTTTAGAGAAATAGTCCATTTGATCAATTTTTTTTTTTTTTTAGAGAAATAGCCCATTTTAATTTTTCAGTAAAAGAAATAGTCAAAGCAAACTCTTTAAGTTCTTATCAATTTTTATGTTTCTAGCTAAGCATTTTAATTAGGGAAGGAAAAGTGTTAAATTTAACATTGTATTTTTAGTTTACGATTAAAATAAGAAAGTGTCCCCTTGTTAAGAAATAAAGTAGCCTCATGACATAAATAGTGAAAAGAGGGCTTTGTTGTAAAAAAAATAATTAGGGCTTTGTATATTGTTTAAGGGGATTTCTACATGGTGTAGATAACATTAGACCTTATTTATATCTAGTAGCTATACTTTAAATTAATTACATTCCATAATTAAAAGGTGTATATCAATTACTGTACATAACTAAAATATTTAAACACGGTTAAAATTAAAAACCAACCGTTCTCCTCCTCCTCATCCTCTCTCTCTCTCATGTCGTCTTCTCTCTCTCTCTCTCTAACATTTTGAGCCGCCGCCGATCATCTTTTCCGGCGGAGCTCCACCGGAGCCCAATCGACCTGAGACATTATAACCAAATTGATAAAAAGCAAAAAGCAAAGGTACAGCTCCAGGAATCAGTAGCGTAAAACCCACATGAAGTCACTGATGATGCCAACAGTTATTGTCCAATCGAATATCACTTCAGATTATATCCCTATTTTCTTTCTTTATTTTATTTTTATCAGTAATGTATGCCAACAGTTACCGCCTCTCTCTCTATCTCTCTCTCTCATTCTCGGATTTGTATGGATCTGTGTTGATTTTTGTTGCTGTTGGCCGTGGTTGTTGATGTTGTTCGTCGTCTCTCTCTCTTCTGACGACGACGACTTACAACTCCGCAGCGGTCATATCTGGCCAAAATTTGGCCGGAATTTTATTTTTTGTATTCAGTTTTGAGTGTATTCGTTAATTTTATTTCTTGTATACAAATGAATACAGTGAATTTTGAAGTATATACAAATGAATATAGTGAAATTTATTTCTTTGTATTAAGTTTTTTAGTGTATTCATTAATTCTTTTAGTGCAAAATTCTGTGTTTTGGGGTGTATTTTGAAGGTTTTTTTTTTTTTTTTTTTTTTTTTTTGTATACAATCGGTTTTAGATACAATGTAAAAGTAGCTATAGATGAATACATTTGACATGAATACAGTTGAGTTGAATACATATGACTTGAATACAGTGAAAAGAATTTTTGAATTTTTTTTATTCATTGTATTCATGAATACAGCTAGGTCGTTTTATGAATACAGCGAGCCATTTTTCGAATACAGCGGGGTAACTGTAGCTACGAAATGTAAATATTGAAACTGTAGCTATGGCAAATTTTAAACCCCCAAAGTGTAGTCATTTATGTAAAATTCCCTTGTTTAAGTTGGCCCACCGTATAAATTATGTAGATTGTAGGTTATGTAGACCGTATAGATTTATAGGTGTATGTATCCGTTTTAAATATTGCAAAAAAAGGCTTAGATGTGCCCTTAAGTAATCATTACATTGTATTAGAGGGAAAATCTGAAGGGAAATAGGCTGGTTTGGAGCCTTGTGAGGTAGGGGTATATTGGTCATTTTACATTGGCCTTGCATGGATTGTGACCGTTGTGCCAAAATGGGTTGTGTCATTTAGTAGCACTCTTAAATTTATTGGTCAAATATAAACTGCTTTTCGTCAAAAGTTCTATTTTAAAAAGTAATTTAAAAAAAAATACTTTTTAAAATAAGTTTATAAACTTAGCTAAACAGACTGTCAGTCTACTCCTGACTCAACATAAAACTAGATTTTTGCAATGAGTTCACTTAACGTGGGGCTGCTGGCTGCCACTGATGAATGTTGTTAAATTAAAGGGAGTGCCAATTCTGGAGCAATTGCATTTAGAGGAGAGGCTGCTAAGGACCTCATCTCATAATTGGTGTATTCTGGAGCAATTGCATTTAGAGGAGAGGCTGCTAAGGACCTCATCTCATAATTGGTGTATTGTAAATGATGGGACCAATCAACCCACCATTGTCATGGCATTTCAGGGTGAGCTATCCCTTTATTATTATGGTATGATTTTACTTTTTTTTTTTTTTGCCACGTGTTTCTTGATTGTTTTCTTTTGAGCCGAGGATCATCATAAATGATTTAAGTGTGTCGTTTATGATACATAAAATATTCAACCAGAGCTGCTCCTGTATAAGGAGCAAGGTATTGTAATGTAGCAGGGGAAACTGCCGTTTCGGCTACCAAAACAGTGTATTCCATCGCTCCCCTTTCATATAAAGTAGTTACTACCTAGGCCACAGAAAATGCGTTTTGCCCAATAGCTACGTAAACACATATTACATTTTGATCTTGTTGATTGAAAATCTATCAAAAACAGCCTCTCTTCCCATAAAGGTAGAGATAAGGTCTGCGCACATCCTTCCTCCCCAGACCTCACTTGTGGGATTACACTGGGTATGTTGTTGTTATTGTTTCTTGATTGTTTCGATTGGCGGGTTTATTGTATAAAGACCAATTCTCAGTGGGGTGTCATAGCTTTTGGCATTTTCTATTTAATGATAGACTAACTCATACTTCTTAATAAAACCTGTGATAAATTAGTGGCTTATACATACTGAGTTTATAGTCGCATTTGATTTGAAATGAATTTTGGGAGTTCCAATTTTTTTTTTTTTTTTTTTGAAACTGGTAAATATTGTATTCCTCAACATTAAGGACATACTGGAAACTTTCAAAAAGGAACAAACATAGTAAAAAAAAAAAATACTTACAGTGATCTTAATGAGTCTACAATCTGATATATATCTTCTAAGCCTATCTCTTTACCCCAAAAACAAAAAGAGACTATACAAATCCATTTGACTTTTTGAATGAAATTGGATCTATCTTCAAAGCATCTATCATCTCTTTCTCTCCAAACAGTCCACCAGATGCATTGAGGTATTATCCTCCACCACTGACTTTTGTTACCTCTTCTTTTGATCCAGCAACTTAGCAAGTCTGCATTGTGCTCAGCATGGTCCACTTTGTCTCTGTGAGGCTGAGAAAAAGTGTCCATATTAGTTACGGCAAAAAAAAAAAAAGTGCCCATATTTGTGTTACTCCCTCCCTTTCAATTTGTTTGTCTTAGTTTGACACTCGACACGGAATTTAAGAAAACTTTTGAATCTTGTGATCTTAGACTAAAGATACGTGTAATGTATCAATGCCCTTTGAATCTTGTGATTTTAAATGTCACGTAGGATGTAAAAAGTTACTAAAATATAGAAAGTGACTTTTTTTTTAAAAGATTAAAAAGAAACATAAGTCAAACAAAATTGAAAAAGAGGGAGTATCTGCTCTCGCTTCATAATTGTAGTTTTAGAAGTCTTTGAATAGTAGGAAGTGATTTTGGGCGGGTATGCATTTTGAAAAGTTTCTCTAACAATGAGTTATTAGGGTGATTTGGTTGGGGTGCTATCCGAATTTCTAGGATGTTCACTCTTCCTCAGAGGAGGGAAGAAAGAGATGGAGAATCTTCTTCTTCTCCAGACATATCAGAAAGTAGCTTGAAAAGGGTCTTCAAGTTGGTTAGGCGCACGTCACAAATTCGTACCTTGACGGAAACAAAAGCATAGTATTTAAGTCGAAAAGGGTGGAAACCCCTCCCCGTTATCCACCGGGTTTCGTACCGCGTCCCACTGGCTCTCGGGGATTTCTTAGTTATCCCAAGAAAAATAAAAGAAGGATCTTCAAGATGTTCCTAGGTACCACAAAAAGTTGCAAGAGCAAGAGGCAAAGGCCACTTGTTTCTATATCTCACACTGGATAATGGATGCACTAAGATGAGTGTGGTGTCACTTTCATTTACATCTACTTAATAATCATGATACCTCTAACAGCTCAATAAACAAAAGTATCAATGAATGGGATTATTCCAGAATATCAGCATCGGCGTGGTTTCTGAAAAAAGGTAAGCAGAGATAAATTTTCTATGAATCAAATATGTCCACATCAACAACAACAACAACATATCCAGTGTAATCCCACAAGTGGGGACCTTACCTTGGGAGGTAGAGAGGCTATTTCCGATAGACTCTCGGCTCAGAATCAAGTATGTTCTTACATGTCAAGAATAACTTGTAAAGATTCTTACTGGTTGATTTAACTTAGTGAGCTAATGTCGTCAACTTATAGAGTCTACACGATATCAGAAAGAGGAAAAGCTGCCTTGTTATCAGTGTCTTTATGACACACAAATGGAAGTATACCTACACTGCTGGTGTGCAAATTCTGATCTATTTGTTCAAAATTGATGCAAGAAGTTATGAGTGCTTGAATGCCATAGCTACACTGCTGGTGTGCAAATTCTGATCTATTTGTTCAAAATTGATGCAAGAAGTTATGAGTGCTTGAATGCCATAGCTTGTAATGATAGAACTTTACTGCTGTATGTTCTGGATTGAGTTAATTTATATAATAACATTAACCATTGTCACAGAAAACCAGCTGAACTTCTTGAAATCGGTTCTGTTTTGCAAGACAAGATTCCAGTAGTTAAGCGGTTTACTGGAGGAGGCACTGTAATTGTCGATACAAGACAATTTTCGTCACCTTCATATGCTACACGGATGGTCTCCCTAGTGTACAACCATATCCTAGGCCCATCATGTCATGGAGCAGCCAACTGTATAGCAAAGTGTTTCAAGGAGTTGGAGATTTCTCTCTTCATGAAAATGGTACTTTTTTTGCTCCAGGATATTGTTCATTGTTGACTGTCCAGCTTGCAGGAAGTGTTGTAGGTTTTCTTCTTCAAGAACCTTCAAAAAAAAAAAAAAAAAAAAAAGGGAGAAAGAACACTTCACTTTTTACTTGTCCAAAAAAAAAAAACAGACTTGGTTTTAAACTTTTTTATGGAGGAAACACTTGCCTATGCTTGCTGTATGTATTTTTGCACTATATATTTATGACACTGAGTTATTTTGATATTAGTAAAACTTATTTCAACAACAACAACAACCCAGTGAAATCCCATAATGTGGGGTCTGGGGAGGTTAGAATGTACGCAGCCTTACTCCTACCAAGGTAGGACGGCTGTTTCCGAAAGACCGTCGGCTCAATAGAAAGCGTAAAAAGAGGTCAGATAAGGCCAAGAAATTCAAAGCGATATGAAAATGAAAATAACGAAAGCGACTAAGCCATGATGAAGTAGTTTGCAAAGGGACAGTAGCTACCACAGATAAAATAAGATAATTAAAGTAGAGGAAATAACAGATAGTAGCAGAAATTGAAGCACAAGAAACTATAGCGCGATAATGCGACTCCTACTATGAAAGGATTAACGAGACTATCTACTAGCCTTCTACTCTAATCTAAGTCCTCTATACCCTCCTCTCTAAGGTCATGTCCTCGGAGTAAAACTTATTTGACTAATAAAGGAAAAAAACTAGAAGTTGCATTTAGCTGACAATGTATTTGTGCTTTAGTGGGGCTAAAAACTAAGGCTGACTGTTAGGACGATGCTATAGTAAGCACCTATTTTGTGATGGTGATTGTCCTCAGATAGAACTTTTACGCCGCACTCGTTAAGGGAGCTTCCTTTTATACAAATTTAATTATTTGTGGATTAGATAATGTTCACATACTTTCTTCCTAACTTCCTGTCAAGAAAAATCCCATTCATTGGATTGCCACTTGGATGCTTCTTTTTCTGTATTCTTATTTCTTCTTGTTAGCAATGTTCTATTCTTTTCCTCTCTGTGCTTTTGGTTCCCGTTGAATACTTAAATCCCCCCTCCCCCCTCCCTCTCTCCCTATCGTTGTCCGTCTGACTGTGTGTGTTTGCCCACATTGATATGACTTGAGGAATTCTTGTTTTATGTTTTGCTCACCAACTTTCTAAGACAACCAACTTCATATTTGCACTTTTACATGATCACAGACCTATGTTTTTTGGCAACTGCAAGTTTTGGGGAAATGCTCAATCTATCACAAAAGGCCGTTGGGTTCATCATACGTCCTTTCTGTGGGATTATGAGAGGATGAATATGGTTTATCTCAAAATTCCAAAACGAGTTCCTGACTATCGACATGTCTGCTTATACTCTTGCAAGTTCCTTGTTCTATTCGTTAAATAATCTTGTAAGCGTCTTTTTTGTTTTTGTTTTGAAGAACTTGATGGTGCAGCGGACTTTTTAACATTTTGTTTCTGGAAACACTGCGATTTAAGATGTTGGCAGAATAATCTCAGCCGTTTTTAGGATCGATACCAAATTTCATTCTTGTTGTAGGTTGCAACAGTTGGGACAGCTATGTAATTAACAGAATGATATTGTTCAGGTATTCATTAATAGAATATTTTCATGGCCATATATATTTTTTCTCTTCCCTCAATAAATGGAGTAGTAAATTTAGGCACAGAAGAGTGTGGCCTAGTGGTCAATGAAGTGGGTTGAGAACCATGAGGTCTCAGGTTCAAGTTCCAGCAGAGACAAAAACACTAGGTGATTTCTTCCCATCGTTCTAGCCTTAGTGGACAGAGTTACCTGGTACCTGTTGCTGGTGGGAGGTGGCAGGTATCCCGTGTAATTTGTCGAGGTGCGTGCAAGCTGACCCTGACACCACGGTTATGAAAAGAAAAAAAAGGTACATTTAGCCACAGAACATACATAGAGCATTTGTATTTTCATGAGATTCTTCACTATTTTTTGTTTGCACAAGTTACTTTTCCAATGCACATTAGAATTTGCTTGCTTAAGTCTCTGACAGAGAGTTTGCCTATTGGTTACTCAGGCAAGAGATCATTTGGACTTTATCTGCCGCATGAAGGATTATATATCTCTTCTAGAATTCATCAATAGAACCATATCTGCACTTGGCAGCCAGTTTTCTGTAACTTCTCTGGAGCTTGAATCATTTGACTGTCCTGATGACGCGAAATTTGTGCCCTCCTCTAGACTACTGGGAAAACAAGAACTGGAGGAAAGTTTTGGAGTCTGAATCCGGGAATGTCATACTTCAGTCACTGTAACTGCTACAGGACCTTTGCCTGAGGGCCAGTATGTCAAATTATTGGTTGGGAGCTCGCATATGCATGCTAAGTCCCCAAATTATTGGTGCCTACTAAGAGCACGTAGTCTGCCCCATAAAAGGTAGAAGTAAGGTCCGCGTACATCCTACCTTTTCCAGACTCCTACACTGGATATGTTGTTGTTGTAACTAAGAGCACATGGACTATCGTGGCAGCTCTTGAATTACAACACTGATAGTATGAGCCTGTTTGGATGGGCTTATGCCTAACTTATTTGGGGTAGTCTAACTTATTTTTTTTGGCTTATAAGCTGTTTTCAGCTTATAAGCTGCTTTAGATAAGCTAAGTCAAATGGGCCAAATTATTTTTTTGAGCTTATTTTAAGCACAAAATGACTTTAAGCTGACCAGTCAAACGCTCAAAAAAATTGAAAAAAGCTTATAAGCAACTTATAAGCCAATCCAAACGGGCTCTATATCATTAATCGACAAACAAGCAGTGGTATTAGCTAAAATAGATTGTGTACAAAATAAAAACTAGCAGCAACATCATCGTTTCTACTTTTAAACCCATTTATACCGTGGGAAAACTAAATTTGCCTCCACATTTGTAAATATAATAAATTGTTACATTCAATAGCACATAGATTGAAGCACAAACTCTTCCTTCACACCTCTGGATACAGAAATCCTATAAGTATAGCTGTTCAAGTGACTTCGTTAAGATCCAAATCCTACTTTTTGAAAAATTTGGGATTTGAAATCATAATTTGAAGTTGAAGTTGAAATTTGTATAAATTTCAGAAACAAACGCTTATTTAAAATCAAAATATCAAATCATGATTTTAAATTACATGGTCAAATGCCTACTAGATATTAGTAGCAGGTTACTCTTCTACTTTTATGAATAATCGCAACATGGATTAGTTTAACCAATTGTAGCAAGCTATTCTTTTCTATTTTCTAGGTTACCATATCAAACTTATTATGAAGATCTTATTATGATTTCCTCTTACAGTTGTTTATGGACTTAATCTCATCAGTATTGAAGCTAACTTCTGTCAACGTGGTTCAATTGCATTCCCTTCCCCTTAAAATTATATTGAGTAAATAAGGTAAAATAATTTATTTATATATAAATTGTTAAATTTCCTTAACATAGGAAAATATTTTAGTTTTAATGAAAAAGAAGAGTTTAAAAAATTGCTTTAGGTTGGGTTCTAAATTAGGTGTGATGTACATTTTAGTAACTTCTTGAGTTTCTTCTATAATTTTTTGACTCTTTCACTAAATTTAATGATAATCTACAGTGCATATAATTTAAACTTTTAAGTAAAAGTGAAATGGATATTCAAACATATGCCAGATTTTAATTTAATATATACTAGGAAAAACATTGGCATGTGATCATAGCCCCAGTGGTTCACGTGCTAAGTTTAGTTTTTTGTTTGCTTTCACAATTTGCTTTCACCACTACTCACTTCACTCATACAAGTCGTTTCATTCTCTCTCTCTCTCTCTATATATATATATATAATAACATCACTCCTCGTACCAACATCTTTGCCCGCCAAAGGATGTGGGCAGAGGATGAGATTGCTCCTCTCTTAATCAGAGGTTTCGGGTTCCAGCCCTCGATATGGAAAATCCTTCGTAGGGAGCGCTTTCCCCAGAAATGGATCATATGCGGCATGAATTCGGATATAGTCGAACTCCAATGCGGGTGGCGGACACCGGGTGGAAAAGAAAAAAAAAACATCTTTGCCTTATCTATCCCCTTTCCACACTGTAAGAAAACAAAAAGGGTCCCCCAAGATAATAATGATTGTGGAATAATTAAGAAGGATTTAGTTAGAGTATACTTTTCTCATTTCTTCATTCACTCACATTCAACTTGTATACTTATGGAGGAAAAACTTGCTAGAATGAGTCTTAAACTACATAAGGAGGCACTTCAATTGATACTCATGATTATGGAATAATTATGAAGATTTAGTTAGAATATCATAGATTGGGATTCAACTCATATATACTGATAACATTGTACAAAATGTTTACACTAGCGTTAAACCTTTTATAGTCAGTAATTTGTAATTATTTCTCAAGTTATTAATTTCACTTTTTGCAGAAGAAATATTGGTGTTTATTGTTAATTTATAAAGGTTACCAGATAGCATATAATTTTTTTTTACATGTCAGTTTATAGAAATTAAACTCCAATCAAATCCGTGTGTATGCTAGCTAGAACATTTCAGTTAGGGATTTAAGTTCTACACACTGTATGCAGTGTAAAAAGCTTTTACGTAATGTGATCACTTACAGGGTAATTACATAAATGATAATATAAAAAAATGGCATGAGGCCTGCTATCACATTACAACAACATACGCAGTGAAATCTCACAAGTGGGTTTAGGGAGAGTAGAATGTACGCAGATCTATCTTCTACCTCGTGGAGGTAAAAAAGCTATTTCCGGAAAACCCTCAGCTTGAGTGCGACCTGCTATCGCAAATTAAACCATATTGTACAAAAAAAATTACGTTGTAGCGTATATAATTTAAATCCATTTCGGCTTTTCCCATATTACGCTAGCAAAAATTTGCATATGACCATAATAGAGCCCCCTTGTTCACGTGCAAAAGTTTTAGGTTTTTGTTTGCTTTCTCCACCACTCATACAAGTCATTTTCTTCTATATACCATCATCAATTATATAACATCATCAATCTTTGTACCAAAATCTTTACCCTATCCCCTTTCCTCCCAACAACCAAAAAAAATGGAGTCCTCAAAGACCAACATAACAACTCTTCTTTTCATCTCCATACTTCTCATTTCTTCATTTTCTCCAATTCTTGGTTGTGGCCATTGCAAAAAACACAAGAAAAATCCCATTGTTCCACCTGTGAATAATCCATCACCACCAACAGGGTCTAGTACTTCTTGCCCCATTGATACTATCAAACTTGGGGCCTGTGTGGATCTTCTTGGTGGGCTTGTTCATATTGGGCTTGGTAACCCTGTTGTTAATAAGTGTTGTCCAATTCTTCAAGGGCTTGTGGAACTTGAAGCTGCAGTTTGTCTTTGCACAACTCTTAAGCTTAAGCTTTTGAATCTTAACCTTTATGTACCTTTGGCACTTCAGTTGCTTCTTACTTGTGGCAAAACTCCACCTCCTGGCTACACTTGCTCTTTGTAGACTTTGAGTTAAGTATGTAATCTTTTACCTTTTTTGATGCAGAAATAGCTTTTACTAGCCACTTCTCGATCCTTGTTATTGAAAAATAGTTACTGTCATGAAGTTTCAAATTCTACATGTGATAAAGGACTTTATTATAATATCCTGAAGTTGTACATGTGAAATTTGAAAATTCATGACACTGGCTATTTTTCAATTATAGAGTCTGGAAAGTGATTATTTATGGAATTTATTCCTTTTAACCTATGTATATCTCTAGCTTGCATTACAAATTTGTTTTGGACTATTTAACTGATTATTGCTTTCGGAAAGTCAAAGAAACATTAAAGTTTAAACTAGTAATGTTAAAAGTAATTCACGCCAAACATATGTTGTCGAAAGGACCTCAAATGAATCCCTTTCGTCGGAAAAATGTAAAATGCGAATAAGGTAAAATAATTTTTTTTATAAGAGACTTCATCTGTTTTAATTTGCGTTGTAATTTGATTGTGCACGAGTTGAAGCTAAAAGACAAACTTTAGGAACTTGTGAAAGCACATCATTAAGGAAAATGTATAAATTTGAAGTTAAATTATTTTCAAATATACTAAGATATCATTCTTTTTTAATCGAATTAATAAAAAAATTGTGCCACATAAAATTTACACAAGAAATCTTTTAGTTATTGAATCCGGTTAACAAACGAAAAACTTAAGTGTGTATAAGTGACAAAGGTAGCTCATTAGATTGCAGGTTTGAATTCCGAGGTGATATTGTTGTATCTTTTTGCTTTTTAAATTAAATATGCTTGTCATAATTCTTGGCCCCGCCACTTAATAATGCTTAGGATAATATAGTTTTCTCTAGGAGATTAGGGCAATGATTTTGATTATTTCCACTTTCGGTCAAAAGATAGTTAGAACAATACATCCTGGTCACGTGCCTTAAGTATATTTATATACTGTATTTTCTAATCATGTGAAACTTCTTGTTTTATGTGCTGTTGAATAGTAAACTTCAAATTTTAATAGAAATTTTATGACATTAACCTTTGCTAAAACTCATTTGAGACATAAATTATTCTTAAATTGCAGGTTGCAGGTTATAAGATTTTGGAGGATTGTGTGGACTAATTCGACATGAGAGGATGTCTGAATGTATGATTTGTTTTCATTTCCCAACAACCTTAGCTCCAATTACTTTTATCTTGTGGATTGGTACTAGTGTTATTTTTTTGTCTTATGTAGAACAGTAATTAGTTTATGAAAATTAGTGTATCGTTTTCAATTTAATTTTTGCAAAAAAGTGAAGAGCCCACTCTGAAAAAGTGTATTGTTAATTTTCTTCCTCTATAAATTGTTTCTTTATTTTTTCAAAATCTATTTTTTTACACATGGACATATAGAAAAAAGCTTTTAAGGGGTGCTTAAAAGGTTAATAGTTAAAAAATCGACCTACGTTTGACTTTGGTACATAGATTAGTAAGGGACGATTTTGCGCAGATAGTCTTTCATTACAATTAGTTAAATTTTGACCTCCTCGATTAAAAGTGTCTTACAAAAAAATATTGCTGCCATCATTATATAGCAAAATCCCGACAAGCAGAGGCGGATCCAGAATTTGAGAGAAGTGGGGCCATTACTAGTCTCTGGCTATAAAAATGTCGCCAAGAACATTTTGTGCGGATGCTGGAGGGAAAATCGAACCCAGGTCTGCACACTAAAGGATCATTTGTGCACCCTGTATAAACCAGTGCAACTACTCGACCTTTGTGAATGAGGGTGCCAATCAAAATATATACATATATTTTTTCCGAGGTTACTGGAGGCACGTGACCCGTCTACTCTAGGGGCAGGTCCGCCATTACCGACAAGTGACCAGGATTTTAAATTAATGGACAAAACTTGTGGTTGCTAAAATTTGTGGCCAAATTCTAACGAATTGCAAGGATTTATGGTCAAATCCTTCTTTGCTTAAAAAAAAAAAGTGGTTGCCAATATTTGGCCACAAATCTTGAAAATTTCTAATTGATAGGTAGAACTTGTCTTGTTACATTTGGCCTGTGAAAATTCACCAACATGTTTTTACTTCAAAATTGGTCCAATGACTCTAAATTTAATAGGGGTTCTTACCCATAAGTACTGTCCAAACAAACAGTTTACAATGAGCATAGCCCAATAAATGTTTACATCTAAAATAGCCAATATATGTTTACATTGAATTTTGTGAAGCCAAATCTATTTTGATGTTTTTTTTTTTTTTTGCTTTCTTTCCTGAGCTACCATAGAACCCTCTTCATTTTTCTATTTTTTGTTTTTAGAATCTGTATAACATGATGTATATACGCTTTTATACACTATTATATGTTACATCCTATACACTATCCATGATGTATAAATAATGTATATGCTTTGTATAACAACGTATAAACAATGCATTCTCTTGGGGCCTCAAAAATTCGAATGACCGCCAGAAAATCCACTGTAGAAGTAACCAAATCCATCGGCGAGAAATATTTTCTACCTCCCTCCAACTCCACACTTCCGGCAACAAGAAATGAACATTGACATAAGTGAAATTCCATCACCAAGAGCATGATGAAGTCTCAAAATAGCACATCTATGGCTAACAAAAGGTGAAATTCACACTAGGTTTCGTTAAACAAAGCGGCGCTCGAAACAAAGAGATCTGCTAAGTAATCGTTAACGGCATCTTCATCGGAAATTAAAGGATCGTCAGTCAGAGGAAACTTCAACAATTAAAGATGGGAATTTTTTATTTATTTACTTTATGTCTGTCACAGCCCAAGCCGATAAGCCGTGACGAGTGATCGACCACTACTGATCAAGCACCCCTAAACTCGTTCTTACTCTATACAAGGTAACCTGATGACCCATTTCAACTGATATTCGATTGATACCATATACTATAACATTTATACGATAAACTTTACCTCGGAATCTCATAAGTCATGCATATGGTATATATATATATATATATATATATATATATATATATATAAGCATATGAACAAAGGATGACAACACAGACCGCCTTGGTCACTACATATACTGTACACAGAAATAAGAGGCAACCCAAGCCGCACGACATCCCCACTATATACAAATGTCTACAGACCTCTATAGAGTATAACTGTAGAAAGGACAGGACAAGGCCCTGTCATACCTATATATCTACATATAAAAAATAACATACCAAAAAGGCTACAGCTCCAAACCAAATGGAGCTCACTGACTGCGGCTGAGGAGAGGTCTTATTGGTCTGGCTCACTCAGCTGACTACCTGAACCTTTCGGTTTCCTTAGCGATTCAACGTTTACCCTTCCAAGCTCGTAAATCACACTCCCGCTAGAAACCGCGAAATCTTTACTATCCACCTCAGATTTAAGCCAAAATCCCTCGCAATACGATATTATAATCGCAACTATAATTGCAATACGATATTATAATCATGCTCTGATACCACTTTTGTCACAGTCCAAGCCGATGAGCCGTGACGAGTACCCGACCACTACTGATCAAGCACCCCTAAACTCGTTCTTACTCTATACAAGGTAACCTGGTGGCCCATTTCAACTGATATTCGATCGATACCATCTGCTATAACATTTATACGATAAATTACTGCTTGTAATCACCTACTGCCAGAACTGCAGGCTTTGCTACAAGGCCCGGCACTTGCTGATCAACACCAACTTGTCCCAATAGAAATAGAAACGGACTCTGTTGAAGTCTTACAGCTTTTGCAACATTCATGTTCTAACTATCAATCGCTTGTCCATGAATGCAGGTGCCTGTTGAGGAGGTTGCAAAATCCAGTGGTACGGCACAGCTTCCGCGAAGGGAATAAATGTGCTCATGTTTTGGCTAAAATGGGTTCCCGGCTGCCAATATGTAATCAATTAATTGTGGTGTCATCTCCTCCGACTCCGCTCAGCTGGTACTACAAGCAGATCAAGCCGGAGAGTCCTCTACTAAAGTAGTCTCGTTGTCTACTTGTAATAATTTGGCTAGTCTAGGGAACTTACATGTAATCGCTATGACTAATAGTGACTCAGTGTCTACTACTACAAATGTAATATTCTAGTACTAATAAAATATCTGTTCTACCAAAAAAAAAAAAAAAAGAAGCAGCATCAACGAATCAACATTAAATAATCTTAAATTGGGCAATACGTGTTACTTTTCAAATGTGGGACGAGCGGACCTAACTAAAAGGCTGCTGGCTTTTTCATAATTATTATATGCAAAATGTGCAATTAACTCATCAACACAGAGTGCACGCTCTTCAAGAAAATCGACTTTACAAAATGACATTTATAACCCCGTGAGGACGACAAAAGCATCCTCATAGCCTCGTATATTATTAAGTAGTGGGGTCGTTTGGTACATGGTATAAGTTGAAATATTTCAACACTATTTTTTTTATATCATATTTGATAGAAATTATAAATTTATCCCACGATAAATTTATACCTTATACCAAACAAAGTATAAAATGCATCTCATAATATAAGCTGGGATATACTTTCTTATACCACTTATCTTGGGACTATTTTATTCCATCTCCTAGATAGTATAAAATAGTCCCAAGATATGAGATAAATTAGTCCCGAAATTATAATTCCGGAATAATTTTAGCTATGCACCAAACGACCACTAAAGTAATACATCCAACAATCCAACCTCCTTCCTGGTTCGTGCAGAGTGAAATTATTGACCGACCAACCGGATCCTCAAAATCTACTCACAGACCATAGTCAACAGCAATATAGTCATGTTCAAATAATATTATTTCCCATATGTACATCGTACCACATTATTTCTTGAATTTTCAATTCCACTTCCATGAAAACGACCCCCACTCTCCACCATTAAATCTCACACCATTAAAAGCATACAATTTCACCATTATTTTGTAACCCATTCTCCTAAAAAATAAATTCTTGAAAAGAAAAAAAAATCACTATTCTCTTTTTCTTAGTTCTACATAGATCCTCCAAAATTAATGGCTAAAGATGGAAGCAATTCCCTTTTTTCTCCTTACAAGATGGGAAAGTTTAATCTTTCTCACAGGTCAGTTTTTTTTTTTTCTTTTTCTTTTCCATAGCTAAATTTTTGTAACATTTTTGTGAGCTTTTCTTAACAAGAATCAAAAAGGGTATCTATATATATATATATTTGAATCATATGATAATATAAATCTCAAAACAATAAGAGAATATAAGCTTTGTACTCTTTTTTTTTTTTTTTTTTGGAGCTTTTCTTAACAAGAATCGAAAAGGGTATTTTTATATTTGAATCATATGAAAAATATCAAAAGAATTAAGAGTGCTAACATGGGCAAGTTCCATTATGAGAGCTTAAAAATTAACAGATTTTGCTAAGCTTTTTGGAGCCAGAATCGAAAAGGGTGTATTATACGTATTTAGATCATGTAACAAATTTCAAAATCTAAAAGGGTATTTCTGTATATGGGAATTGAAAATTATAACATTTCTTTTGGATCAAGAATCTCAATTGTGAATATGGGTACTGAAAATTATAACATTTTTTTTCTAAACTTTTTTTTTTTTGATCAAGAATCGAAAAGGATATTTGTGTATGGATCATCTAACAAAATTACAGCTCAAAATGGGTAAATTACATACCTAGAAGATTGAATCATATAAAAATCTGATTAGAAAAATCTGGAAGTTGAATTCTTAGTGACGATTTTACCCTTGAGATGGGATCGTATTTACGAGGGGCGGAGCTAGAAGCTCGGATACGAGTTCGGCAACATAGTAATTTTTGTTCAAATTGTGTATTTGTGTCTCGAAATTCATTAAATAACTTCTCTAGTTTGGGATACAAAAACATAATTTACCATTTCATACCTATTTTACTCTTATTACTCCCTCCGTCTCGATTTATGCGATATAGTTTGACTTGACTTGAAGTTTAAGAAAGAAATGAAGACTTTTGAAATCTGTGATCTAAAACAAGTCATAGATATTTGTGTGGTGGTAATCGTTTCATTAAGGATAAAAGAGGAAAACAAGTCATAGATATTTGTGTGGTGGTAATCGTTTCATTAAGGATAAAAGAGAAAGTTTCAAATTAAATTAGTTTTACATATAGAAACGTAACATTTCTGAGATGTATCACATAAATGAGGGATTATTACTTATTGGGTTGGAAACTCTAAGGAGTTGTTAGTGGTTGAACAATTTTTAAAGTATATTTAATTGATTTCATTTAGTAATAATTAGGAGATGGTATAATAAAATTGTCATTAGGACTCCTTAGGGGTGTGCCAAGTCGGACAAGTAAAGGGAGAGAGTAATACTTGACGTTGTTCTGAAATACAAAACTCATAAAGTTAAAATTCTAAATCCATCTGACCTTTTGACACGTGGCAGGGTTGTATTGGCTCCGATGACAAGGTGTAGAGCACTGAACAGTATTCCACAAGTGGCACTGGCTGAGTATTACGGGCAGAGAGCAACAGATGGTGGATTTCTCATAACTGAAGGCACTATGATTTCTCCTAGTTCTGCTGGGTATGTTTCGTATATTTGTTTAAATTTTAGGGGCTTTTTTGGTAAACAAAATATTCAATTATTGTTGCTCGTGGCCCCTCATTGCACTGTTGGGAATGTCCTGTTAGCACGAGTATATTTGTCACTTACTATTTTCTTTTTCTTCTTTGACAACTAACTTTATTAGTGGAATTTTGTGGGTCCGGTAGTGTCCACTAGTGATTCTTTTAATCCCTAGGTTCACTTTAATTGTCCACTATTTCATAAATAGATTTTCACTTTTACTTGTTCACTTTCGTCTATCAAGAGAAAAATAATTTATTTTTCTGTTTTGTTCTTAGCATTAATTACTCATTTCAAATTGTTTTTCAAATCCAAAGCAATTATACATCAATTAATATGAGTATCATGATAAAATATACACCTCATTTTTATTTTTTTTAAAAGTGTGTAAAGTCCATAGTGGACAAGTAAAAGTGAACGGAGGAAGTAGTTCTTTTCCCTACTCTTTGTCACAAAGAGGTAAATATTCTTGAAGTTTATGATGTAATACACGTTATAGATATTTGTATGACTTTTTCAGAAAAAGAAGATGAAGATACTTGTATGACTATAAATCATGTCATAAGGATAAAATGAGAAGTTGAGAGTTAATTTAGTTTTAATCAAGAATGTACGCATTCTTTTTAGAATAAAAATGGAAGTAGGATGGGTAAAGTGGCACAGAGGAAGTAATTTTGAGATTGCATAAAAAGCCATACTCTTCAGGATTACATTTTTTAGTTTAAAATATTTTAAGAATTTATAGTAGAAGAAGAGAATGTTGCTTTTCAAATATATAGTAATGATAAAAGGGAGTATTTGAGGGTTAAATTTACTTTTGCAACTTCAAAGAGTACCAAAAAGAATCATTCATTGGTTATTTGAAGCATTTAATGTTTGTAACAAAGTTATGGGCCTTTACATACATTATCATTTTGTTTCCATTGAATGCTTATGAATATTTTATTAGTGAGATCAACACATAGTTTAGAGGGTAAAAACTTATCCTTTAACACTTAACCAGCTAAGTTATATATATTTTCACTTTGATTAGTTGACTTTTAAGGTTAATAATTTAGTTAGGTGTGTACACCTAATGCGGATACGTATTTACGTCTAAAGGGTCATTATCAAATTTGTTTCTTCAGAAATTTTTTCCTGATATATCATGTGGTTGGGTTTCAGGTTTCCACATGTGCCGGGGATTTTCACACAGGAGCAAGTAGAAGCATGGAAGAAAATAGTTGATGTAGTGCATGCAAAGGGTTCTGTCATATTTTGTCAGCTGTGGCATGTTGGTCGTGCATCTCATGAAGGTGATACACTTTGACCCTATGAGAGAAATTGTCTTGTCGGCATCACTTATATTATGTCAAAGTTGTTACATTTACATTAAATTAGGATCGTGAATATTTTCTAGATGTATTGCAACTAATTTGGTACTTGTACCGGTGGGAGGTAGAAAGTAATTGTTGAATACTCGAGGTATGAGCAAGCTAGTTCAAGACACCACCATAATAATAGATTGTGTCGATGTATTTGTGTGAAGTAAAAAGTATTCTGCGAAATAGTCAAGGCGTGCGCAAGTTTGTCCATACATCACCGTAATAAATATGATATTGTCTAGATGCATTGGTAGGTAGAAGGTACTCGATAAAATATTTGAGGTGTGCTCAAGTTAGTTCAGATACCACAATTATAAAGAAAAATACCGTCTAGATGCGTTGGTGGTCGGTGAAGGTATTCGATAAAATAGTTGAGGTGTGCGCAAGCTAGTTCAGGCACCACAGAAAAATATTGTCTAGATACGACAGTGGGAGGTAAGAAGGTACTCAGTGAGCGGTGGTGGGAGGTAAAAGGTACTCAGTGAAATAGTCGAGGTACACAAGCTAATCCAGACACCACCGTTATAAAGAAAATAATTGTCTAGAATTCTAGATGCATTATGGGAGGTCGAAGGTACTCGGTGAAATAGTCGAGATGTGCGCAAGCTAGTCCAGACCCAACCTTATAAAGAAAAAAATTGTCTAGATGCATTGGTGGGAGATAGAAGATATTCAGCGAAATAGTCGAGTTAATCCAAAAACCACGGTTATAAAGAAAAATATTATCTAGATGCATTGGTGGGAGATAGAAGGTACATGGTGAAATAAACAAGTTGTGGATATCACCGTTATAAAGATTGGTGGGAAGTAAAAAGGTACTCTGTGAAATAGTCGAGATGTGCGCAACTTAGTTCAGAGACTACCATTATAAAGAAAAATATTATCTCAGATGCATGGTTTATTCTCTTAGAGGTAGTGCATGAAAAACCTGTTGACTGGAGCACATGTTTCTTCCCTCATTTCATTTTGCTTTGCTATCAACAAGTTCTGTTTTCTCTATTAATACTGCATGTCCATTCCTCTCTTTATCTCCATTTCTCTTAACAGTTCAAACATAGAAGTTAATAGTTTCAGATGAGTTATATAACAAAGGTCATATTTCAACTCATTAGTGTATCAACCTGGTGGAGCTGCACCAATATCATCCACTGAGAAGCCAATATCAAAGCGGTGGAGAATACTAATGCCAGATGGAACTTATGGGATTTATCCAAAACCAAGAGCTCTTGGAACCTATGAGATCTCACAAGTGGTTGAAGATTATCGCAAGGCAGCCTTGAATGCTATTGAAGCAGGTTAGTTCTGGATATCTCACTTTGATCCTATTCTCTGTTAAGTCATAAGTGATTCAAGATATATTCCTTACTATGGTCGTAATGTTTCATACTGCTTCAGTTTCAATCTGTTTGTCTTAATTTGACTGGGTGCGTCGTTTAAGAAAGTAAAGAAGACTTCTGAATCTTGTGGTCTTAAACTAAAGATATGTATAATGTACCAAAATACCCTTTAATCTTGTGGTCTTAAACATGCCATGTGAGATGTTGAAACTAAAGAGTTGCCAAATTAGAAAGAGGCATTCTTTTTTAAACGGACTAAAAAAGAAAGTAAGACAAATAAATTGAAACAGAGGGAGTACCAATATAGCTTGTTTTTTCTTTTGAAGCAAGAACAGGGCAAGATAATAAAGCTTTCTGCCCAAAAACCAAAACAAGAACTGATTGATTCATCCATCCTGTAAAGTAAAAGA
The DNA here is from genome assembly GCF_019175385.1 of Lycium barbarum. Classification (NCBI taxonomy): domain Eukaryota; kingdom Viridiplantae; phylum Streptophyta; class Magnoliopsida; order Solanales; family Solanaceae; genus Lycium; species Lycium barbarum. The sequence goes on from NC_083343.1 coordinate 12,023,477, forward strand.
TTCAAACAATTAAAATCAGAGATGGTTCTTAGATTGGACCACCAAACTCCTGCTAGTGACATTGTTATCCAAACATGACTTAGTGATTAATCCATGAAATGATTTGTTTGCTAAGCTGGTCAATGCATAGCATGGTGGGGAACATATGGACTTTGGGTTTAATCAAGTCTGATGTAATGAGCAAAAACAATTTTTTGAAAGGTAACTGTTATATATTGAACATTGAAAAAAAGTCATCAGCACACTTTTGCGGAAAAATAGATTTTGACTCTGGCATCAGCACAGAATACAGTTTCATCCTGGTAGATATCATCTATTGCTACATTTTTGTTGTTGTCTATCTTGTTGCATTTTATCTAACCACCTGATAATCCAAATATTTACAGGTTTCGATGGTATTGAAATCCATGGAGCTCATGGTTACTTGATTGACCAATTCTTGAAAGATGGGATAAATGACCGCACAGATGAGTATGGTGGATCACTAACGAACCGGTGCAAATTCATTACACAGGTGGTTCAAGCAGTCGTCACAGCAATAGGTGCTGATCGTGTAGGCGTGAGGGTTTCACCAGCAATAGATCATCTCGACGCCATGGACTCTAATCCACTCACTTTAGGCTTAGCAGTTGTCGAAAGGCTAAACAAAATCCAGCTCCAATTTGATTCCAAACTTGCCTATCTTCATGTGACACAGCCACGATATGTTGCCTATGGGCAAGCCGAAGCGGGCAGACCTGGCAGTGAAGAGGAGGAGGCACATTTAATGAGGACTTTGAGAAACGCATATCAGGGGACGTTCATTTGCAGTGGCGGATACACTAGGGAGCTTGGAATTGAGGCTGTGGCACAGGGTGATGCTGATCTCGTGTCATATGGTCGTCTTTTCATCTCTAATCCCGATTTGGTAACGAGATTGAAGCTTAATGCACCTCTAAATAAGTATAATAGGAAGACATTCTATACTCAAGATCCGATTGTGGGATACACAGATTACCCTTTCCTTCAAGGAAATGGAAGCAATGTACCGTTGTCGCGTCTGTGAGAAAAACAGTTGGATTTTTTATGAACTGTGAAGCCTGATTTTGTTGGGCAATTTTAGTAATGAAAGTTGTCTCCGTGTGACCTATAGGTATGGGTTCGAGTTGTAGAATCGGCCACTAATGCTTGCATTAGGATAGGCTGTCTATGTCACACCCCTAGGGGTGCGGCCCTTTCCCGGATCCTGCTAACACGGGATGCTTTGTGCTCCATTTTTAACTTATTAGTAAAGAAGGTATTGTTAGTTGTATATGCATCTATTTGAGGTTGTGAAGAAGCATATTTTAAGGAGAAATTTGTACAATTAAAACAAATGGTGTGATCAGCTAGATATGCTCTAAAGTTAGTATTCTTATAAGCATAGGAGTACTATATTCTGTTTTAGCCTGCAAAGAAATACTCCATGTATTTTGCGGCATGAAAGAATAAGACTTTTTCTTTCTTATTTTTTACTTTTCTTCATTACATCTTTTAATTCATTTGCTTATACATCGCTCCATATTTTTATCTTAATAAATTTATTAACCTTTGGCAAATTATCTTGCATTAAAGGAGGACAACCGACTTTGAAACTTGTACACTAATTTTAGTCAAGTAACAAGTCAATAGTATCAACATCAATTATACTTTTTACGAATATAATATCTCAAACGTCTAAATACAAAATAAAATAAAACAGGAGTGATAAAAAAACTAATAGCAATATCAGCTTCAGGGACAATAATACAAAGAAGTTGCCACAACAATAAGGTTTTTTACTTCTGTAAACCGTCAATATTTAGAAATTTAAAACCATCAATGTAGTTTAACTGATTATAGCTGGTTATTTGTTCGATTTTCCAATTTAAGATCAGACTTATTATGAACAATTACATGTTACAAAATCAATTTAATTTGATGATATATTAAGACTGTCAATGTATAGAAGTTAAACTCATACTCATGTCACAAATTCAGCAAATAAAGGATCCACGTAAAATTGTATTGCAACTGAGGGAACTGATGCGGAATTAAAAACATGCAAGACTACACCTTGAATTTGAATATGTGAATTAAAGCAAATTTTGAACTACCGTTGGCATTACGCGAATCGTCTCAAGAATTCGAAAAGCTTATATATATGCCAAAAAACTCTTTTTTTGCCTTATTTGCACATCGTAGTTTTTTGAGAAAGAGATTCAGTTGAATCCTCTTGCATCAACCTAGTCCTGCCCTCGACTTGTCGAAATTAGCATATATAATGATGGAAGAACTAGGCAAATTTTCTCTTCATGATCAAGCTAATTAAGGGCTGAGCTAGAGTGCAGGTTACCGGTTCGGTAAACCAGTAACTTTAGTTTAAATTATATTTTTGTCTTAAGAAACTTTTGGAATATGTATAAAATATTAATTTAAAACTCAGAAATTTAGAAGAATTAGAGTTTTGTGTTAAAATCTACGTTCCTTCTATCTTATAATTTACATTAGTGGTAGAATGTTTATTTTCCTTTTACTCTAGGAATATTCTAGAATATTTATTTTCATTCTAAGTCTATGATTTACATTAATTACATATTATTTAGTTACCTTTTAGTTTAGTATCTATTTGATTTTATTTTTTTCCTTTTAGTTATGTATAATTAGTGATGTAGTATTTTATTTTCAATGTAAGAAACAATGCAAGAATCAATACAAAGAGTTTTCATTCTTTTTTCTCTCTCGTTTCTTCAATTCCACAACATTCTGAACCAATAAGCTTCAAATTCTTATTCCGCCTGTGAAACTAACGATGAGTAAATAATACTTTATATTTATACTAACACAATTTGAATTTGGTCCGTAATACGTACCTATGCTAGAACAACTTGTTGAACAACAAAACTTCCAACCTAAAAAGAACTAAAAACAAAATCCCTGCCCAAAATAACAGCAAATTAAACTCAAGACTAAAATTGAAATCTTCTTCTCAGTTCAAAAAAAAAATCTTCTTCTCAGTTAAAAAAAAAAATCTTCTTCATCAGATTCTTCCTTGTCAATTTTCTTTTCCTCCTTTTTCTCTTCAACAACAACTTGTGCAGCAACACCAACATTATTTTCAGCAACAATATTATTAAGTAGGATGTATAAGAATAGAATGTTTGGACTGTTTGGTTTGTTGGGATTAGTTTTGCTAACATTTTTTTTATGGACTGTTTGGTTTGTTATACACCCTCCATTCCAAAATAAATGATGTGGCACACCCGTAAGAAAGTTAATTAAAGACACTAATCAAAGGGTAATTTGTCAATATCACTCTTTTGTTTCTTACCAAACTTTTCTTAAAATTAGAGATAATCAATGTTGAGATTTGATTATAGTTGAAAAAACTCATTAAAGAGGAGTAATTTTGGAAAAAATTAATTAATACATTTTTGAACTTTAAAAAATTCATTCATTTTGGATCATAAAAAAAAGTGCCAAAAATTCATTTATATTAAATTGGAGAAAGTATTAAATAACATGTATATTCATAATTTCTAAATAGTACCGAATAGAATGCATTAGAGATAAAAACCTTAGCAAGCAATTTCCAAATCAGAAAATATCGAGTCTTGCTTAGCAATACCTAAAGATGACACAAAAGGACAAGTCATATCAATTATTAAAGCTTCGATCCAAATATACAAAAATCCAATGCAAATACAAAAATGGCAAAATCTTATCAATCAAATTAATAGCAATGGATAGCTTAACTCTGCTCACCATATTTTGATTTATCCTCCTCTATGATAACACCATAAATTAAATTGAATTTCAGGGAAGAAGGTGTTAAATAATAGTGCAGTTCAGATGGCCCTTGATCAGGTGAGTTCAAGGTGTTACTTACAGTTTTATCGTTGTTATTTTGACTTTAAAGATTTCACTTGTGTATGATTGACATTAAGGGTGTGTTTGGTATGACGAAAAATGTTTTCCACAGAGTAAGAGGAGGTGGTAGTGGGGGTAGGAATTTTGTTTTCCATGTTTTATAATTTTTTTATAAAATTGAAATAAAATATATGAAAAAGAAAATTTGAGTGTGGGGGTGGGTGGCTTGGGGTGGGGTGGGGTGTGGTTTGGGTTGGTAGGTGTTGGGTGGTGGGGTGAGGTGGGGGTAGGGCGTACGGGGGTGGGTTGGGGAATGCGTTGGTGTGTTTTTATTAATCCAGAAAATGTTTTTCCTCAAATTTTTACGGAAACATTTTCTCACATTTTGAGGAAAATATTTTCCAGGATTTAAGTGTAACCAAATAAGAGAAAATAGGAAAACATTTTCTGGAAAATATTTTCAGTCATATCAAACCCACCTTAAAGATTATAACATTTTTCATTAGTTCCTAGTAAGATGTTTCGTGATTGAAAAGAAGAGAGTTATGCGTAATTACTTTAATGAGTGAGAAACTACTTGAACTAACATTCATCAAAACTCCTCAGAATTTTTGAGAAATCATCGTCTTAGATAGGTCCGACAAAATGGTTAAAAAAACCAGTAACCGTCCAAACCGACCCATAGACATTGGTTGGATCACTGACTTTTTAAAAATGGATCAAATATGGATATTATCCGCTAAAAAAATTGAATATCCAAATGGATAATATGGATCAATACCCATTTAGTCTGCTTGTTGTTTTTCACGAGTTCTTACTTTCTGAGAAACTAAGCTTATTTTGGCTTTTAGCTTATATTTTCACCTGACTATTCTTGAAACCATGGATAATATGAATATCTATATTATAACCTATGTTTTATCCGAGTTAAACATGGTCTGGTCGGATGTTTTATCCATTTTTGTTTAGCCCGTTTTCGACCCCACCCGCCCGTTTGTCACTCCTAGTCTTAGATGTCATCATCCTAGTTTTGAAAGCACCTAGTTTAAGTATTCTTAAGATGTCTAGTTTGACTAACTATTCGCTTTCTTTTTATCTCGAATGGGATAGTGCCTTGAGCTTTTATCTCTGCACAAGGGATCAGATGATTTTTATAATCTCACTATCTAATTTACAATTTTCTACTTCTTAAAAGAACTGTTGCATATGAGTTTCTGAAGAAAGTTGAACAATTGCTCAAGGAAGTATTTGTACTTTAAATTCTTTTTACCCTCAACGAAGTTATTAAATGATAGTACTACTTGTAAAAACACAATGACCAGATCAACGCTAAAACTTTACTTTGAAATTCCACAAGTATTCTTTATTTGGAACAACAATTTGTTGTAATTGTTGGGCGACCTTCTCAACCAATTCAAGGTTAGTTGTACAAGTTGTGCTTGAAAACATGTTTTGAACTCTAGTTGCTGTAGCTTTCTTTTAAAATATTTATAGCTCGAAAGGTTTAAACTTTTCAACTAGCGAACTACTTACACACTTTCCTTGAACTATCTAGGCCAGGGGAATTCACTTCCAAGAGGAAATAATTATGGAGATCCTCAACAGGTTATCCGTGCGGTCTCTTCAGCGATTCAAATGTGTTTCACCATTTTGGAAGGCATTAATCTCTGATCATTTCTTTAAGATGAAGCATCTCAATCGTGCCAAGAATGATCTAAATTCCCCAAAACTTCTTGCTGCCCAACACCCCGCGAAATCGAATTTTGCGGTTAAATTCTCTTGTTTCTCTTTATCGTCAGTTCAAGGGGTTGAGGATGAACAAACACTTGATTGCCCTTCAAACTGCAAACCAGCTTGCACGATATGTTGTTGTTGTGATGGATTGGTTCTTCTCTCAACGTGTGATAGACTTGATAGGCACCTTCTGCTCTGGAACCCTCCACAAGAGAATCAATAGTACTTCCCTATCCAGGATATTACCTGGGCGATTGGGTATATGGATTGGGATACGACGCAACTAGTGATGACTATAAGATCCTAGCGGTTGACCTGAATAGAGATTATTCTGAGAAAGTATCCGCTGAAATTCTTGCGCTAAAAAGTGGTTCCTGGAGAAAAATTGGTGATTATCCTACTGGCATTGGCTGTGCGTCTGGTTATTTAAATTGTGGTATGGATTCTTTGGCATTTATACATGGAGCATTTCATTGGCTTGGTAAGTCAGCATATTGTACTATCGTTTCATTTAATATTTCAAATGAGGTGTACGGAGAAATACCATTGCTAGAGCGGATGTGCAATATATCCGACTTAAGGCTCGACCATGGTGTTTCAGTGTTGAGAGGAATGCTTTGCTATTATTCTACGTCTCATAAATTAGATCAGCTTGGCACTTTCAAGTTGTGGGTAATGAAAGACTATGGTGTCAAGGAATCTTGGACTCAATTGCTTACAATACAAGATACCAATTATATTCGTTCAGTCAAACCGAAATATATGTTTGCGGATGGTGAAGTGCTACTACGCTGCCTAACACCATTACGTATTACTTCTCTATATTGGACATCCAGAAGAGGACCATTTGAACTTTGGCCTGAACCTGTCCTTAGTCAAGGAATTGTTTATACAGAGAGCTTGATCTCTCCAAAATTACTTATTTAATAAAGACACTTTTTTTTTCCGAAAATCATGTAATAACCTCCTATTCTGATAAATTTATCTATTGCTCCTATTTAATATGTGCTTATGCATGATTAAGAGGGTTTTTTTTCCTTTTCCGAAGATCATGTAAAACTTCTAATTCTAATGACTTTGTCTATTGCTTGAACAAACATGTGAACCCGGCCCTAGTAGTGAGCTTGTACGTGCAAATGCTGAGCTCCAAGTTGAGAATGCTCGCTTGAAGGAGAAGGTGGACGAGCTTCGTGATAAGCTGATTGAAAATCAAAGAGATGCTAGTGAGCAAGTGAATAATGTTCTGAAAGCCTTTGCTCGTGCTCCCTGATTCCTCTCCTTGTTCCGTCCTCCACATTCCAGTCCCTCAAGCTCCCCTATTTTTCCTCTGTCTATGACATGGTGTTTTAACTCTTTAACTATCATATGTGTATTGTCTAGACTACTGCTTTTGGATAATGATTATTACTTCATCCTTGGGCAAATTAATCTGATGAATGCAACAATTATTTTATCTTTACGCCATACGCTATCATCGTGTATACTTATGGTTCATAGGGTATATACTTATGAACCTTTTTGATAAAACCAAAAAGGGGAAGATATTGTAGGTCAACATGGTAACCTGCAGAGAGATTAACGGGGAAGATATGTTGAATAAATGACTGTGATGCTGTAAAATTCACAACAAGAGGGAAAAATTGGAAGACATATGTGATGATATTGTGTCAATTTTTGTCTTCCAGTTGAAATTGATATTATGTTGCTAACATATTGCAGGTGTCTTGACAATGATGGTCTGTTTCGCGGGGGAACAAATGGGAAGCTGGTTCTCAGGGGGATCATCAGTCTATGAGTTTGTCATCATCAAAAAGGGGGGAAACTAATAGTTCCAAGTGCATTCATATTTTGATGATTGTCAAACTGTTTCAGAACCAGATAAGAGGCCTGGTCTGTAGTCTGCTCTCTGTGCACCTTTCACTGTCAGCAGAGACAACTGTAAAACCGAGCCATTTACTGCACACAAGTCAGCAATGAGCTGGCTCGTGCTTTAGGTCAAAATTGAAGGGTGGTCTCTTTTCACTCCAGATTCTCCCACTATAAATACACCATGATGGCAACATATTTGACAGACTCGAGAACTAAATCTAAATCGTGCAAAGCTGCAGATACAAGTTCTCAAGATCTCTCAAGAACAAAGTTACCTTCAAGCTGAAGAACCAGAACTGAAGATGTTTTAGGTCCTTAGATTGTTGAGTCTTTTTTCATTAGTGCTTATACTGTAAACCTACTCTTCTGTGAAAAGAAGTTGTTTGTAGGTGTCCAAAATTCTCAAGGTTGCTTCCACAAGCTCTTGAGTGGTACACTAGGCTAGAGTTAGCTTAGTTTTATTAGTGTGTGGCTAGAGTTAGTAACTGTGGTGAATTCTCAAAGGGTGCCTTTGAGTGGTACATTAGGCTAGGGTAAGTCTAGGTGTATTGGTGTCCTTAGCTAGGGGTAGTCAAGGGTGAGGGTTGCATAAGCTTTATTGTAAGGATGAAGGATTATGGGAGTTAATTCTTAGCTTATGATAGAGTTATAACCTCAGTTGCTCAGTTAGTGGAGTTGAAATCCTACAGGGGTAGGTCGTGGCTTTTAATCCCTTGAGCAAGGAGTTTTTCACGTAAAAATCTGGTGTTGATTCTCGTACGGCATTGTATAAGGGAATAGGTACACGACCAAATCCCTCATATACTGTTTGGTGGACACACAGCCTGTAACATAATGATTCACTGAAAGCAAATTCGTACAAGGCAGAAATGGGAGAATGATAACTACATTTGCAAATGCCACATTATAAACGGAATGTCTGATGCGTTGTTCAATGTTTATCAGAATGTTGCCACTACAAATGAGCTTTGGGACAAACTGGAGGCCAGATACATGTCCGAAGATGCAACCAGCAAGAAGTTTTTGGTTAGCCATTTTAACAGTTATAAAATGGTTGATAATCATTCTATTATGGGTCAATAACATGAACTTAATCGTATACTAACAAGTTTTGAGCAATGTAAGTTGAAGATGGATGAAACCATCATTGTGTCCTCCATTATTGATAAACTTCCTCCGTCATGGAAATATGTAAATACAAATCTTAAAGCACAAGAAATAGGATATCTCCCTTGAGGAACTTGAAAATCACCTTCGAATTGAAGAGGATTATCGCAAGTAAGAGGAAGTGAATTCTGAATTCTCCAAGGTCCACATCGTGGAGGATGGAGAGTCAAGCAAAGGACCTAATCACCACAACAATAACAAGAACAATAAAGGCAAACAGCAACAATCTATGAAACCAAAAGGCCAGAACTTCAAGAAGAAGGGTCCTTGCTTCCATTGTGGAAAATTTGAGCATCTCAAAGCAGAATGTGGCCATCTGAAAAGGAATCAAAATCCGAATGGAAGCCAGAATAGGAATCAGAATCAAAACCAAAATGGTCAAGCCCAAAACAACACCTTTGTGGCTATGATTTCTGAAGTGAATCTGATTCAAGATGATGTCGCATATTGCTTCTGGGGCTACCAAGAATGTGTGCAAGGATAAGAGTCTCTTCAAGACACTAGAGCCTGTCAAAGATGTAAGTGTGTTGTTCATGGGAAACGATGCAACGGCTGAAGTGAAAGGCAAAGGAACGGTGGAACTTGAGTTCACTTCAGGGAAATTGCTTGTTTTAAATGATGTTTATTATGTACCAGAAGTTAGGAAAAATCTTGTATCTGGTGGTTTGCTTAACAAGTTCGGCTTCAAACTTGTCTTTGAGGTCGATAACTTTGTGTTGTCTAAGGGTGGAACCTTTGTAGGCAAATGTTATTTGTACGAAGGCATGTTCAAGATCAACCTTAATAATAAAATGAATGTTTCTGCTTATATTGTTGAGTCTACTTCTGATTTATGGCATAATCGTTTGGTGCATATTAATTTTAGAAGAATGCATACTATGATTAAATGAAAATTACTTCATGTTCTTGATGGTCATCATGATAAGTGCAAAACTTGCATGGTTACGAAGATCACTGGAAATTCATTTCCTAAAGTAGATAGAAGTTCTAATAAATTAGACTTAATTCACAGTGATGCATGTGACTTGCATAGCACTCCCACCATAGGAGGAAAGAAGTATTATGCAACTTTCATAGATGATTATACAAGATTATGCTATGTTTATTTATTCCATTCTAAAGATGAAGTTATGGATAAATTTAGATTATATAAATCTGAAGTAGAACTACATTGTGAATCTTTTATTAAATGCTTGAGAAGTGATAGAGGAGGCGAATACTATGATCCAAAGTATTTTGAGTCAACTGGGATAATACATCAAACTACTGCACCTTATACTCCGCAACAAAATGGAGTGGCAAAACGTAAGAATAGAGTATTAACTGAAATGGTAAATGCAATGCTTTCTAATTCTGGTTTGTCACTAGGATTTTGGGGCGAAGCTTTGTTAACAACTTGTCATATACTAAATAAAGTCTCAAATAAGAGGAGTAAAGCTACTCCATATGAATTATGGAATAAAAGGAAACCAAACCTTAATTATTTAAGAGTTTGGGGTTGTAGAGCCACAGTAAGGGTACTTGAACCCAAAAAGAGAAAGTTGGCGAAAAGGAATTTAATGTATATTTATAGGCTATACACAACATAGCGAGGCATATCATTTCATGGTTATAGAATCTAATGATTTAATCTCTGTAAATACAGTGATTGAATCAAGGGATGCTATATTTGATGAAACGAGGTTTAATTCAATTCCTAGACCCAAAGATAAATCTCTTAATATTCCAGCAAATGAATTGACAAATGATGATCAAGAAGAAATGGTTGAACTTCGGAAAAGTAAAACAGTTAGGAAAGCAAAGAACCATGGTCCTGATTTCTTTATGTACTTAGTAGAAGGAACAAGAGAAAATGTAAAGACGCATTTACCTTATTGCTTTGATATAAAAGATGATCCATCAACTTTTGTTGAAGAAATAAAATCTAAAGATTCTGCTTTTTGGAAAGAAGCAATACAAGATGAGATGGACTCAATTATGGAAAATAAAACTTGGAAATTAGTAGACCTTCTACCAGGTTCCAAGCCAATAGGCTGCAAATGGATTTTCAAAAAGAAAATGAAACTAGATGGAACCATTGATTAATTTAAAGCAAGGTTAGTAGCAAAAGGTTATGCACAAAGGGAAGGTATTGATTATTTCGATACATATGCTCCTGTGGCTAAAATTTCTACTATAAGGTTGCTTGTTTCTTATTGCTCTTGCATCGATTCAAAATTTAGTAATTCACCAAATGGATGTAAAAACCGCGTTCTTAAATGGTGAATTGGATGAAGAAGTGTATATGGAACAACCTGAAGGTTTTATAGTTCATGGACACGAAAAGAAAGTATGTAAGCTTGTTAAATCTTTATAAGGATTAACATAAGCACCAAAACAATGACATCAAAAATTTGATGAAGTTGTTTTGTCTAATGGTTTTAAAATCAATGAGTCTGATAAATGTGTTTACAACAAATTTATTGGAGGAAAAGGTGTCATCATATGCTTATATGTAGATGACATGTTAATATTTGGTACGGACTTGGAGCAAGTTACTAATACCAAGAAGTTCTTGTCAAACAATTTTGACATGAAAGATATGGGTGTAGCTGATGTTATTCTTGGAATAAGAATAATTAGAGATGATAAATATTTGATATTATCTCAATCCCATTATATTGAGAAAATACTCAAGAAGTTTGGAAAATCTGATTGTGTACCGGTTTATACACCTATGGATCCAAGTATAAAATTAATGCCAAATAAAGATGGACTCGTTGCACAATTAGAATATGCACGAGTCATTGGGCGCTTAATGTATGTCATGACAAGTACACGACAAGATAATGCGTTTGTTGTCGGCAAGTTAAGTAGATACACAAATAATCCAAGTAAATTGCATTGGTATGCATTATAGAGTATTGAAGTACCTGAAGAAAACAACTGATTATGGAATTTGTTATTCAGGATTTCCTTCTGTTTTAGAAGGATATTCTGATGCTAGTTGGATTTCAGATAGAGTAGATCATACATCTACAAGTGGTTGGATTTTCATGCTAGGTGGAAGTGCAATTTCTTGGGCTTCCAAGAAACAAACATGTATAACCGACTCCACTGTGGCATCTGAATTTATTGATTTTGCCTCAGCAAGCAAAGAAGCGGAATGGTTAAGAGATTTACTCTACAATACCCACTATGGCCAAAGCCAATGCCATCAATTTCAATCCATTGTGATAGTCAAGCTACTTTATCAAAGGCATATAGTCAAGTATATAATGGTAAGTCTAGACACATTGGTGTCAGACATAGTTATGTGAGGCAACTCATCACTGATGGAGTGATCATTGTAGATTTTGTAAGGTCAGGTCAAAAACTTGTTGATCCTCTAACAAAAGGTCTCGCAAGAGAAATGGTATTTAAAACATCAAAAGGGATGGGTCTCAAGCCTATAAATAATTAAATCACCAATGTTTGAAGCTCAACTGAACACTTGTGGAAACTTCAAGTCTTGAGTTCAATGAGTCAAAGTACATCATATGGATGATTGTGAACACTTAAATAAAGTAAGCATCCCAAGTGAAAGTGCTTATTACCCGTGATGTAATAAAGAAGGGTGAGCTTAAGGTTCTTAATACACCTACATTCAAAATGGTAAAAGTACTAAATTACGGGAGTACTTGTAGTAGGGTTTAGCTATGTGAGTGAGAAGTGCAGCTGCTTCTAGGAGTTAAAGGCTTGACTCTGACAACACTCATGAAAAGGATACATACACATGGCTAGGGGTGGGCGTTCGGTATTCGGTTCGGTATTTTTAAAGTTCGAGTTCGGTAATTTAAAATTCGGTAATTGATAGTAGATACCAAATACCGAACCGAAAAATTTCGGTTCGGTTCGGTAAATCAAACTTTGGTTCGGTAAATTTCGATACGGTATTCAGGATTTACCATTTAAGGAAACAAAGTATACAAAAGTTGAGGTACAATATAATTGAAACAGATTTGTATACTTCTAAACAACTCTTTACATTCCAACATATTTGAAGTTCAACGACGAAGCATATTCTACCACAGAAACGTGCTTTTATATTCAAATTGAAGAAGCACAGTTTCGGGACAAGCAGAACGGAGGGGAAAACAAAGTGAAAAAGAAGGGCAGGGGACGGGAGGAAAAAGATAAAGATCTCCACAGCAATTGGATATGAAAATCATTCAAATGAAGGACAACACAAGGTCACAACCAGGAGTACAGAAATATAGTAAACACATTAGAGTGAATAATTCAGTATTCGGGAAATTACCGAATACCGAACGGTACTAATGTCTCTTACCGATCCCGAACCCGAATACCATAATTTTGAAATTTTATTCCCGAATACCGTACCGAATACCAAATTACCGAAATTCTCGGTTCGGTTCGGTAATTCGGTTTTCGGTAATTTATGTCCAGCCCTACACATGGCTATATGTGTAAGCTAATAAAGGCATTCATTGGAATATGGAGCTCTATGTGTGACTTGTACCTAACTAGTTTAAAAAGAATTACCGGTTCAAAGCTGGTCTACCAATTAATTCTTATTAGTAGCAATACATTTCACTAAGTGAAAGTTCAAATCGAACCGATACTTTCATTTATGTATAGGATTCCAAGAATAGTCGAATTTTGAAAATTTTGAAAATGGTGGAGGATTTTCAAATCGGTCTCTCAAAGGTCCGATAATCTTACTACTTGCAGTAGTCCTACTACATGTTGAGTAGCCTTACAACATTGTTAGTAATTTTGTCTGTTACTTAATTTCAAAGTTGAATTTTAAGTGATTCAAATTGGCAGTTAGTTGGTAGAGGAATTTATTGTGTTTAAATTCCAACAGTTGTGTAACCAACAAATGTGTCTCTTCAATCTATAAATAGACTGTCAAAGTAACCGGAAAGAAATTACAAGATCTTCTTCTTCTTCTTCTTCTTCTTCTCCAAATCTCTTATACTTATTTGCTGCAGAAAATATTTATAAGTTAGACAAACTCTGTTTTTTCTTTTGAGTGACCTGTGATTCGTTGTTTGTGCAAAGACAAATTCGATTAAAGAGTTTCATTGTATCATACGGGAAATTAGCAATTCACTTTGCATACCTTGTGGTGGGGCCAAATATTCCTTAAGGAAAGTCGCATTGCTACATGCCTTGAAGCCATTTTGCAGGTTTTTTATTTTAATCCCAGTATTTTTGTTCTAACATTAAACTCCTAATCAAAGAGACTAAAATTGAAATTTTACAATTATCAGTTTCAAAATAAAAAATAAATAAAAAAGAGGAGACTAAAATTGAAATCGTCATCAGACTCTTCCTTCTCAGCCACAGCAGCAAGCATTATATTATGAGCATAGGAATTCAAGTTTTTGCTGAATTTGAGTTTCTTAGTTAAATCATGGATAGGAATTTTGCCATAAACCCAACAACATGATGTTAGGGACTATAGGGACTTAAATTTATTAAGAACATGGATTGCTCTACTATTTTTTTGGGAATTATAAGAAGTATTAAGTAAAACGCTCCGCCTCAAGCCTACTTTATTAGGGATGCAAATTATTGCTAAATTAGCATATATAATGATGGGAGAACTCCACAACCTTTAACCTTATTATCAAACTAACTACAATAATACTTGTACTGACACAACAACGTCAATTGAATTTAGTAGCTAAAGGAACTAAAGACAAAACTTTGGCATAAAATAACAGCAAATTAAACTCAATTCTTAGACAATATAACTCACAAATATGGTGCCACCAATAACAATATCATACCATGTCCTTGGGAAAATCCAAGTTTTTGCTGAAATTGAGTTTCTTTTGTAAAATCCTTCGTAGGAATTTCGCCACATTAGAGACTTAAATTTCTAAAGAAAGGAACAATATTTAGGGTATTTGTTAAGCTTTATTTTACGCAAATTGTTGCTAGATTAGCATATAATATAATGATGGAAGAACTCCGCAATTTTTCTCTTCACGATCAAACTAACTACGCGCAAATAATATTTGTATCAACACAAGAAGTTCAATTGAATATAGTTGCTATACTAGAAAATTTGTTAAACAACAAAACTTTGAACCTACAAGGATTTAAAAACAAAACTAGGGGCGGATCCAGGTTATGATATCGGATTCATCTGAACCAAGAGTATAAATTTATGTAAAATTCAATAAAACTGCAATAAATAATATATATGAACTCATAATTTAAAAAATTAATGATTTCAATGCAAAAGAAAATAACTAAAAATTGAACTCATAGAATTTAAACCCTGAATTCGCCTACAAAACTAGTGCATAAAATAACAGCAAATTAAACTTAAACCTAAGAAAGCATGACTAACTAATTCTAATCAAAGAGACTAAAATTGAAATCTTCTTCATCAGATTCTTCCTTGTCAACTTTCTTTTCTTCCTTTTTCTCTTCAACAACAACTTGTCCAGCAGCATTATCAGTAGTACCATTGGCAACAACAGCAGTACCACCACATCCAAAAGACATAGAAGTAGAAGCCAACCTTTGTTTACCAGCAGCAATTAATTCAGTAATGTCTTTGCCTTTGACTTGTGACAAAAGTAGTTCAATTTTGACTTCATCAATTTCAGCACCAACAGAATTTAATATTTTCTTCAAATCATCAGATGAAGGGTCATTGTTGCCACCCAATTTGGCCAACAAATAGGCTGCTATGACCTTCATATTTAATTAAGTTTCAAGATTCTTGAAAATAAAGAATTTTTTTTCTTGAAAACTATGGAATATGTCTACTTATAAAGGGTACATACAGGCACCATTATGGGGGATTATAGTAAGTCAATACGAATTAGAATAGGTACACGTAATTAAGACCATTGTTTAGTTGGATTCTGGAATTTGACTCTTACTAGTAATGGTATTTGGATAAGTAAAAAAGGAAAATTTTACTTGCCATGCGGATGTTAGAAAATTTGGTAAATCCCACCTTGACAAGGAATTATTCATATTATAAAAATAGTAATGGAATATCGACTATTACTCGTTTGGTAAATTGAGCTCATGTTTCTGTCCTATAAATGCTAATAAATTAGACATCAAATAACAAAACATTACTACCATTATTGATGCAATACAATCAAATCTCTCTATAATTATCATTCGTTGTATCAGCATTTCTCTATAGCGGTTTGATTTTCTCCGGAACCCATTTTTCATGTTATAATTTACTTCTCTATAAAAGCAATGTCATTCATTATAGCGGTTCACTCTTTGTAAAATTACCTTTCTATAATAACAATACTCAAACATTGTATAATAATGTTTTGTAAGAAATATATTAGAGTCCGGAGCCAAAATGGCGTATTTTTGCAGCCATTAGCCCAAAATAGTATGCTTTTTTTTTAGACCAAAATGGGTATTTCGTTGGATAACCAACGAAATACCCACACACACTGTTCCGGTGCCGAATAAATTGTTGCATTTCGCTACACATGTAGCGAAATGCAACAATTTTTTTTTTTTTTTTTGCATTTCGTTGTGCAATTCACGAATTAGGTTTTTTTTTTTTTTTTTTTTGTGACTGTGTGTGCATGCAATTGACCTCATTTTTTAGTGAATTGCATTTCGTTGTGCAATTCACGAAATATGCTCTTTTTTTTTTTTTTGCAATTCGTGAAACTAATGAATTTTTTTTATTTTTATTTTTGCATTTCGTGAATCAATGAACGAAATAGTTTTTTTTATTTTATTTCGTTCATCTAAAAACGAAATTGGAATATATATATATATATATATATATATATATATATATATATATATATATATATATATATATATATATATATTGTATTTCGTTGATATACCAACGAAATAGGAAATTATAATTATTTTTTTTTGCATTTTGTGCATTAAAAAACGAAATAGGATAAAAAAAATTATTTCGTTCATATAAATACGAAATTGGAATATATATATATATATATATTTTGCATTTCGGTTATATTCCAACGAAATAGGAAATTATATTTTTTTTTTTTTTTTGCATTTCGTTTATATTCTAATGAAATAGGATAAACATTTTATTTTATTTTTGTATTTCGTTTATATAAAAACGAAATAGGAAAATAATTGGATTTTTTTTTTTTATATTTCATTCATATATCAATGAAATAGGATAAATATATATATATATATATATATATATATATATATATATATATATATATATATATATATATATATTGTATTTCATTTATATAAATAACATACCTATTTGCATGTACAAGAAAAAATATCAACTCGTAATTACACCAATTAAAATCACAAAATTCAAAAATAATATAGTTTTTCCTTTTTTTTTTTAAATCCACTTTTTCGTGTGTTTTTTTTTTTAAGTTTCCTAAAATAAAATTATGAAAATATAAATTTTTTAACTTTATAAAAAGTTATGATAATTTATAAAGTGGATTTTTTTAAAACAAGCGTGTTTAGAAAAAATTTCTAAAATAAAGTTATGTTTTGATTAAAAAATAACACGCTTGTTTTGTTTGGAAACTTTAGGTTTAAGTGTTTTATTTTTTAATCAAAACATAAATTTATTTTGAATATAAACCTAATTCAATTAGATAAAAACATAGTTAAAAAAAATATAGGAGAAAGAGTAGTTATAAATTGGTGAAAGAGTAGTTGTAAATTGGTGAAACTTTAAACAATCATAACTTTGCGCTCGGATATCCGATTTATGCAAAAAAAAAAATTGATTTTGCATATTTTTCCGAGATCTAGCAGCGCAGGCCGGGCCGATTTTCTAGAAAACCTCATTTTTCCCTTCCAATTTTAATTTTCCCCCAAATTGGCGGGAAATTTTCAGTTTTCTTTACTTATAATATGATGATGCGCAATAGACTTAAACATAAAAATCTCGGAGTAATGTAGTTGTGAATGTCAATTTCACTTATGTGGTTTCAATTTTTGAAAATAAAGCTGACTAATTTTCTCGACATATAGGATAAAATTAATTTTTTTTTATCTTATTTCGTTTTTTAATACACGAAATGCAAAAAACAAAAAATTATAATTTCCTATTTCGTTGGTATATCAACGAAATACAATATATATATATAAATATATATATATATATATATATATATATATTTTTTTTTTTTTTCCAATTTCGTTTTTTGATGAACGAAATAAAATAAAATAAAACTATTTTGTTCATTGATTCACGAAATGCAAAAAAAAAAAAAAAGTCTATTTCTTATTGGTCAACGAAATAAAAAAAAAACAGTTTCTTTCATTAATTTCACGAAATGCAAAAAAAAAAAAGTCTATTTCTTATTGGTCAACGAAAAAAAATAAGTCTATTTCGTTCATTGATTCACGAAATGCAAAAAAAAAAGCCTATTTCGTTGATCAATTCACGAAATGCAAAAAAAAAAAAAGTCTATTTTGTTGACCAATTCACGAAATGCAAAAAAAAAAAAAAAAAATTTCATTAGTTTCACGAATTGCAAAAAAAAAAAAAGAGCATATTTCGTGAATTGCACAACGAAATGCAATTCACTAAAAAATGAGGTCAATTGCATGCACACACAGTTTCTTTCACGAATTGCAAAAAAAAAAAAAAAAAAAAAAAAAAAAAACCTATTTCGTGAATTGCACAACAAAATGCAAAAAAAAAAAAAAAAAATTGTTGCATTTCGCTACATGTGTAGCGAAATGCAACAATTTATTCGGCACCGAAACAGTGTGTGTGTGGGTATTTCGTTGGTTATCCAACGAAATACCCATTTTGGTCTAAAAAGAAAAGCATATTATTTTGGGCTAATGGCTGCAAAAATACGCCATTTTGGCTCCGGACTCAAATATATTATGTATAAAAATAAAATATTGAAATATTCATGGTAATCATCATTAATGTCATGCACATGGTAAATTTCAAGAGACAGCGGATGCAAAAGGTGACAACGAAAGTGCTGATGAAGATCCTCAACCTACTGCTATTTGGGATGAGAAAGAAAAGTCAACTATTAAGCTCTTAGACAGCCCTCAAGGAAAAGCTATTGAACTTATTGAAAGTTTGGATAAAATTTTCGTCAATTCAATTGTTATATTATCATTAAGAGACTGGAATTTACGAAACAACCTACAATTGTAGAATTGTTACGTTAAACTTGAAATATTTAAATTCTCAATTAATTTTAAATGCATATGCTCCTTAGATTTTAATCAAACAAACAAACACATTCATATGACAAATCGAAATGGGAAACCCTTCTACAATATTTAAATAACTTCTCTTTGCGTAACTAGGCTCAAGTTTATTCGCATATATACGGGATAAATTATTCAAATGAATCTCTGAACACTGTCAAGCTCAAACATATAGTATTAAAAATGGTACTACACTTGGAACTTCTTTCCAAATCTCAGTAATATGTCCCAGACAGCAGTTTGGAACTACTTTTAATGGAAGATGCACGAGTAAAGAATACTAGAAATAATTCAGAAAGCACCAATATGTACCATTCCCTGTATCTAGGAGCTTAATTTGTCATAACTAAGGTATCCAGTTAAGTAAACAATTTATTAACTAAGTTTTTAGCTTGGCAATTAGTTACTGAAGATATACAATTCTGAATGTTTCTGATAATTTTTCTTTGGTAAGTGTATTCTAAGTTGTGTTCTTTGTGGTGACAGTCAGTTACAGGAAATAATTTCCTTACTATTTACTTGTAAACTGTGAACAAAGATAATATCATTAGGCATAGATTGTCCAACTTGAGGCATAATACTGATCTTTTGTTAATTCGTAAATCCTGTTTACGATGTATAAACAAGTTCCAATTACTCCTGTAAATATAACATTGACTAAGGGTGACAGAGTTGTTGTTCTAGTTTGGTTATGTTGTTTGATTGTGTTCTTAAATTGTCCTTTGATGTTGGCCTTCGTAATTCGATTAATACGAACTGTTTTTAGTACACTTTTATACTAAGAAAATGTACTATGCTTGAATATTGAAAAAAGAACTTTGTTAGTTACATATTTTAAGTTAGATCATTATGTGTTCTTCTAGCCATGCCGATTGATAAATCTTGGATTAGCAAACCACAAAACACACCTAGAATATAAAAATGGGCTAAGAAATTTTTTGAAATTTTGCTTTCGAGCATGGGTTTATTTATGGGCGGGTAATTAAGTGTCTATGTCCGATACTTGGCTTTAAGAAGTGGCAAGAAAGAGGTGTAGTTGAAGAGCACTTGACTTGTAAGCCTTTTCCAAAAAATTACAAATTTTGGTATATGCATGGTGAAGAATCAAATGCAACTGTGCCACTGTCCTTTCAGAGCACAAATTTCACATAAGATACTTTACAGCCCCAAAATCTAATGGCAACCATGATTAATGATGCATTTGGGTTCACCAGGGACGATGTCAATGAGCTTGATGTGTCTTGTAAGCCTATAAATAGAGAAGAAACATTTAATGAAGGGCATGTTGAGGGGAATAATGAAGATTATGCAAAGTTTTTTGAATTGATCGAAGATGGCAAGCAACCGTTATACGAAGGGTGTAAGAAGTATTCCAAATTGTCCTTCTTAATTAAACTGTATCATATAAAATGTTTGCGCCAATGACTGACAAAGTGATGAGTATGATGGTCGAAATCCTAGAAGTACGCGTGAGTTTCTTGTTCAAAAGAGTCTATTTTATCAACTTACTCTCTCCCTTCCATCAACTAGCATATACAGTAAGGTATTTACGTAATTTAACTTTTAAGTTAGGGAGTTCATGCTTTTAATATAGTATAGATATAGATTGAGAAATTATGTCTCTCCTTTAAATGATAAATTAGACATCAAATACTAAAACAGTATTATTGAACGGCAGTGCTACCAAAAAGAATAAAGAAATACAAACCAAGTCGGAATGTAAAAGGCCAAAGAAAATTGGGATAAGGCTTAAAACACATCTAGACTATAGTGAAATCACAAATTACACACCTAAATTATGACCCCCTAAACTTATTTTTTTCGTATTATTTTTCTCCTTCACTTATTACCTGGTAAGAAAAATAAGTTAAAGACACAACATATGCAATTTGTACAAATAATATTACATATAATATATTAAAATTCAAGAAAATACATAAAATCGATGAAAAATAAAAAAAAATACGTAAAATATAAAAACGTTGGCCTATGTCGCTGGGCAGTGGCCAATGCCACCATGCGTTGGGCTATGTCGCTGGGCGCATGCCCTTCCGTCAATTCCTTTAAGTTTCAGCCTTGCGACCATACTCCCCCCGGAACCCAAAAACTTTGATTTCTCATAAGGTGTCGGCGGAGTCCTAAAAGCAACATCCGCCAGCTCTGGGCGCGGTGTGCAGGGGCGACTCGATGCGTGACGCCCAGGCTCCCTCTCTGGAATCGAACCCTAATTCTCCGTCACCCGTCACCACCATGGTAGGCCACTATCCTACCATCGAAAGTTGATAGGGCAGAAATTTTTCTCCTTCACTTATTACCTGGTAAGAAAAATAAGTTAAAGACACAACATATGCAAACACGCGCATATTCAAGACTACAAAATATCTCTTTTTTCATTTTATTTCTCAGACTCAAACAACCGGACAATCATCCTAAACCGACTAGGAGAGAGAGATCTTTCATTTTATTTTTTTTAAATAATAATGGGCATCGACTATTACTCAGTTAGTCAATTGAGATCACATTATTCTCCTTTAAATGATATAATAGAAATCATGAATCGGCGATACTACAAAAAAAGGAAGAAAAAAAAACACAGATGAAAAGTGAAAAATAGTGAGCCCAACTAAGACCAAATTCACCTCTCTCCATCCAAAGCCTTAAATCATCACACGCATCCTCCCTTCGAATTTTAACTTTTATCAGTCTAGTATAAAATAATTTCTACACTATAAAATTACTACTACACAAGGTCAACCATAAAGAATCAACCTGAAGACTAGACAGATTATCTGCAACAAGTTAAAATACACTAACAATGTATAAGTTATTCACGATCGTATACAAGTTAAACTCTAAAAAAGGTAGTGTGTGGTTATACAGCAACAGCTCTTTCAAACTGCAACTGCATAATGAAAGCCATATGTTGAGGATTAAAATAAACTTATGAAAGAAATGATTAAGTTCATGATTCATCTTCATGAGAGCACATAAAACCTCTATATATCTCTAAAGGGAACTAGACTAAGGCTCTCTATATTGAAAATACATCTTGAATCTTTTAAAGATGGCATCTTCAATAACCAAAATAATCTCAGCCACACCACCCCCCACGACTTCCTGAAACCTAAGACTGCAAAGTTAAGGGAAAAACATAAAATTTTGAAAAACGAAAACTTATTCCTGAACTGAGCTATATATATGGTACATATCCTCTGTCAAGGTTGTCCTGAACTACCTGCTAACTCAAAAGTAAAGTTGGGCTGGACAAGAACAGTAAAAACCACCGATACAAAATCACGATGAACCATCTAAAGTTGGACTGCCTGGTAGGAACCTAATACGACTACAGTGTTTCAACTTGGTGATAGCTTCTTGTGCCCTCCCACGCAAAAGATCCACATATACTGCAGTAAGAATAGCTTCAGGACGTTGAGGTTTTGTTGAAAGTGCTTGTACTGCATAATGTTGGGCCTGTTCGATGTCTCCCTGCACAGCAGACATGGCAGCTAAGTTTGAGAAGAGAATTCCACGGGCCTCTTCTGGCTTAACGAACACGAATGCTTGAGATTCCTCTGACGGAAAGGAATTCAAAGCTGCTGATCCACCACTAGTATCTTCAGAATCCAATGTTTTCTCCTGTTTCCACATTTCAGAATCCGCTTCACTAAATGGCAGATCAACACCCTTGCCACCGGAGATATACATTGACAAATGTTCTGCAGCTTCCTTTGGCCGGTTTAGCGAGCATAGAGCTTCAGCAGCATACACATTGCCAAGAAAGATGTATATTTTAGAACATTCTTGGACTTTCAAGAGAGATTTTGCAATTGTAAGGGCCTTCAATGGATTTCCCAATTCCAGCTCTACAAAAGCCAAATCAGCCAATATAGCTTGCTCAATCATCAGATTCTCTTTTCTGCAAGTGGTTTGATACTCGCTAACAGAACTTAATAAGGAGGCATTTTGACTGCTCGCACCCTTGTGCTCCTTCACCTCCCCATTTGCACTAACCTGACCTGATGCTGCCACATTCAGTGCCTTAGGGTCAGCAGTTGATCCATTCTTACAGTTTGCAGTCTTGGATGGTACTGCTTCTCTTGTTTCACTTTCTTCCAGACCAGAAGCATGAGGCTGTGTAGACTTCTTACCAGAAAAGTTCAATAAATGCAATGCATTCAGAAGACACTGACGAGCAAGTGATACTGATAACTTAGGCTGTCTATCCTTAGTCGCCAAATCTTCTGTTCCTGAAAAACTTTCTTGTCCATTTCTTGATATCCCGTCTTCCATAACAAGTTGCCTCCATTTTCCTTTTCCAACAACATGAACTTTAACTTCAGACCTATCAGAAGCAACAACACCGCTCGACTTAAGCAGTCCTTGCTCAAGGGCCATTAGACAACATTCTGCAACTCGTAACCACAAAAGAGGCTTATTGTAGAAAACCTGACTAGCCTTATAGAAACAGCTTACAGCCTGTAATGGTTTCCCACAAGCCAGGTACTGCACACCACAGTTATATGTTATGAGAAGAGACTTATCCTGTGAGATGGTTGAGAGCTTTAAAGGCCGCTCTTTCCGGAGAGATGAACTACTACTCAGAGCCTTGGCAAAAAATACAGATGAAGTGTGATGCTTGCCAAGACGATAATATATGCACCCCAGATTGTTGTAGTATACGCTAGAAATTCCAGTTTCTTCCCGATTACTTGATGCCATCAAGAGCTTGATTGCTTTTCGATGATTCCCGCGAGCATATTCAAGCTGGGACTTTAAATAGAGAGCCATAGAATGATCTTTGCCCCGTGCTGTGTTCATAGCCATCTTAACTTCACGCTTAGCTGCCTTAAGATTCCTGGTAAGGAGAAGAAACTGGACCTTGCAAAGGTGCAGTTTAATCCTCATATCAGCAGTTGAGATAGATTCATCAGCATGGCTCCTTGTTAGATCATTTGAAGATTTCAAGCCAGGCTGGC
This sequence comes from Lycium barbarum, assembly GCF_019175385.1. Lineage (NCBI taxonomy): Eukaryota > Viridiplantae > Streptophyta > Magnoliopsida > Solanales > Solanaceae > Lycium > Lycium barbarum. The sequence goes on from NC_083343.1 coordinate 12,047,287, forward strand.
GCGGTAGATTCTGCCCACCAATCTCCATGGATGATATTAAATGCAGAGCATCATCTTCAAGTCCATCGTCTGATAATGTCCTAGACAAAGAACCTTCAGAGGTAATTCCAGCAGCAGGTGAATCTGGATTAGATGCATCAGAAATAGTTGAATTGCTAGGAAATGAAGCCGATTTCAGAACGGCTGAAGCTGGTGGCTGTGCACTTCCACTGTCAACTTGACTCAATAAACTACTGCTACAAAAGACCTTCTCCACATAGCTGATCACATCCTGGGAGCAAGAATCACAATTAAACTATTTGGAACAATGATTTTAAGAAAGAACGCTACATAAAGTCAAAAAGGAAAAGAAGCAATGTAACAGAAGTAGAAATGAACATGAGATTCCAACACAGATTCCACCATCCTAGAAAAAGTACGGCAAAGTTTCAACGATTGAAAACAAAAACTAAAAACAGCTATCCTTGATAAAATTAGTAATCTTCACTTTTCAATAAAAAATAAAACTACGAATGGAGCATGAACCAATAATCAACCTTTTAAATAGAACAATAATGACAGAACTCCAAGGAGTTTTTCCTGTGCTGGCATAGAAGGGGTTTGAACAAGAAGTTAAAGAAGACTTAGTATATAATGCCTGCTTGCATTTGGTGGTGCATATGGAAAGAAAGAAAGAAACAGAAGATGTTTTGAAGATGAACGAAACACTGTACTGAAGTTTGAAAGTAAAATCTGATTGCTTTACGTTGATTAGAATGGGTAATTGAACCTGAAACGCTGTTACAGTTCATAGAATCATTTGTATAGGCAGTCGGGTTTTTTCTTTTATTCTCTCCGGTAATCTTTTGGACGTAACAACGGCACCTTCTTAGTGCTGACATCAAATACTACTTACCTTTTCAAGAAAACAAAAACTAGAACAATAATGACAAAAGCTAGTCCATAGTACCAGTTACTCCAAAAAAAAGGGCAAGCTAGTCCAATACCATTAAAGGCGGCATATTAGTTCATTGAAAAACTACTGCAACAGATGCAGGAAGGTGCAAAACAAAACTACTGGCATTAAACCATCCATCACAAACTTCAAAGTCTGCAATATTTTATTTAAATATGTTAAACCATAACTCAAAGTTCACCACCCAACAATCGCCTAGGACCACCCAATTAAAAAAATAGAAAGAAGTTATCAAAAAGGAAGAAAATAGAAACATAGGGCCAAAACTTAATCACGCAGGAGACGGATACAGCAAATACAAATGGTATCCAAGTATAGATGATACTAGGTGAATTGATTCCATCTTTTGTAGGTTACAGATAGATTGTTGATTAGTTTATGTGTTCGCAAGCTGGCCTTGGCACCATCGTCATTATAACAACATACCCAGTGAAATCCCACAAAGTGGGGTCTGGGAAGGGTAAAGTGTACGCAGACCTTACCCCTATCTCGAAAGATAGGGAGGCCGTTTCCGAAAGACCCTCGGCTCAAGAAAAAACATGACGAGACCCTCGGCCTTGGCACCATTGTCATTACAAAACAACAACAACAACCCAGTGAAATCCCACAACGTGGGGTCTGGGGAGGATAGAGTGTACGCAGACCTGACTCCTACCAAGGTAGGACGGCTGTTTCCGAAAGACCCTCGGCTCAATAGGAAAAAAAATGTAGAGCAAGTGTAAATGGTAATCTTTCACAAGGATATCCGATCTTGTTCTTTAAAATTGTTATAGGAAACTCTAGTAACATCAGCTACTTCTGTGAGTGAATTCACTTAATATGAACTTTGAGAAGCAGTTCTTCAACTTCAGATGTCTCATCTTTAAGGTCTTCGGAAATTGCAACAACATCAATGTTTCTTACCTTAGAACAAAATGAGGAAAGAAAACCATTATATCCCACATATGGCATCCTGAGAGAAATGGATCTTGAAAACCCGCATTCTAATAAATTACACTTCAAAACTTAATGAAGAATGAGACTACCAATAAGTCATATTAATGGTTTGCCATGAATTCATTTAAGTACCACTAGATGAAGAGATATTCGTTGGATAAATAAGTTATTACCAGATTGGCCTTATAGCTTCAAAAGAAAACCAGGGAAAAAACTTCAATAACAATAAGCTGATTTTGTAGAACACCTGCTAAGGTGCTAATTCAAACACATTAATCAGATCAAAGAAGAGGCATCATCAAACATGAAAAAGAAAAAAGAAAAAAAGGTGAAAAACATATTAGCACATATTGCAAAAGTTGTGGATATATTCTACTTAAGTAGCTTCTGCTGCTTTAGCGTTTTAGCGGCTGCTCAAGAGACTAGTTGGAGGCAAAAATCGAGGGCGCTGTGGTTGAAAGAGGGGGACTCTAATACAAAATTCTTTCACAGAGTTGCGGTAGCAAATAGGAGGAGGAATTTCATTGAGTCTCTAGATGTGAATGGAGCAGTGTTCGAGGCGGAGGAGGAAGTGAAGGGGGCTATTGTAGGGTATTATGATCATTTGTTTTAGGAAGGTCTTAGGTGGAGACCAAAATTAGGGGGATTAGTTTTCAGTCAAATTGGGGAGGGGATGAGGGAGTGGTTGGAAAGGGCTATAGAAGAAGAAGAGCGCCGGGACCGGACGGATTCACCTTATTGTTGGAGGATAGTTAAAGGTGAGTTGATAGAGACCATTGTGGAATTCCAAGAAACAGGAGAGTTCGAGAAAAGCCTCAATGCTTCTGTCATTACCATCGTGCCGAAGAAGGAAGGAGCGACGAGTATAAAAGATTTTAGTCCTATTAGTCTAGTATGAAGCATTTATAAGATCATATCAAAGGTGCTTTCCAATAAACTAAAGAAGGTTGCCACATCTCAGAATGCTTTTGTGGAAGAAGGAAGACAAATTCTGGATGCTGCTTTGGTGGCAAATGAAGTGGTCGATTCCAGAAAGAAGAAAGGGCAGCCAGGTATTTTATCTAAGTTGGCCCTTGAGAAAGCTTATGAGGTGAACTGGGAATTCTTAGATTTTATCATGCCGAAGATGGGTTTTGGGGACAAGTGGAGGAGATGGATCATGTTTTGCATTTCTACTGCTAGATTTTTGTATTGGTGAACGGAAGTCCATGCGGTTTCTTTGGGAGTTTGAGGGTTTGAGACAAGGGGATCCGTTGTCTCCGATGTTATTCATTTTGGTTATGGAAGCTTTGAGCAAAATGATGGACAGGGCAGTTAGTGGAGATCTGCTGAAGGGTTTTGATGCGGCTTTTCGAGGGCATGGCAACCGGACAGTTACACATCTTATATTCGCAGATGATAAATTAGTTTTTTGTGATGCAGAGGTGTCCCAGCTAGATCATTTGAGACAGATTCTTCTTTGGTTCCAAGTTGTGTCAGGCCTCAAGATCAATCTCAGAAAATGTGAGACCACCCCGGTGGGAGAAGTCGTTGATATTGAGGAGATGGCGCAGGTGCTGAATTGCAAGCTGGGTAATTTACCTACTACTTATCTGGGTTTACCTTTGGGTGCTTCTAACAAAGACCTAGCGGTATGGAATCCGGTGATCGAGAGAGTAGAGAAAAGGCTAGCAGGATGGCAAAAAAGATATTTGTCGAAAGGGGGAAAGGAAATTTTGATCAAAAGCACTCTGTCCAGTATTCCTACATATTCCATTGTAAGGCGGCTAGTCGTTTGTCGAGAGGGCCCTAAATTTGTTTAGGACACAATGGGTGATGCCGGGCACAGCGAAAGAGGCTATGTATAGTTGGAATCAGAGAAGGGGGCAGAGAATATCAAGGGCATGGACTGTCACCTCTTTAGCAATCATGTGCGTCATTTGGAAAGAGAGATAGGAGGGCATTTGAAGGGGTGGAGCAAGATTTTGTAAAGATGCAAAGTAGTGTGCTATGTGTTATTTTTAGTTTCCTTTTGGTGTACTTAAGAGGTCCCTATTTGTATAGAGGATTGGATCTCTTTTGTTGAGAATCATATTTTGGTGTATGTTCTCTTCTTTTGGTATACGGCTTGTATACAGGACTTCCCCATTTGTTAATCAAATACTTACCTTGTCAAAAATAAAATACATGAGCTACATTCCAAGAATGATACTTTTACTGATCAAAAATTGAATGGCTTTTCGAACACACTCCTGACAAGTTATACTGCTTTTTTATCTTTTTTGCATGGGTCCGCAAGGCAGTGAAAAACATCCAAAAAACTATTCCAGATAAAAATGTTTTCCCAGCTTATCAGAAAATCTATAAGGAAAAGATCAGAGCATCATTCCATAATGTGGGAAGAATAGCATAAGGGAAATGATAATTGTTGCAGAATTTCCACTTAAGAATGAGAATCACAAGATTCATCAATTTCCTACAATACATATTATTGGGACTGCACTAGTTTCTTGCATCTGAGATAGTCACAAGAACATTCATCCTAGTCTCTTGACATTATAAAGAAACATAGAAGTTGCAATATTTTTTCTGAATCATTAGAGTAATGCTCCACTGAAGTAATCCATCCCCAATCATAATTACAAATGCACTTATGACTTAACATCATCACATTTTGACCTTTTCATCCGTGAAGATGCATAAGATCATCCAATGCAGTCCTAGCAGAGCCTATCCATATAAGAATTTTATGTTTCTGTCTTATCTTCTTATCTAAACTTAATTGCCACACGGAAATAAAAGGAAACTAAAGATATCTAAATTTAACCTCTATGGGTTACGCACCTATTAATTACAATCACACAATATAAAACCATCAGACAATGAAACTAAACTCAAGCATATTTCCTTTAATCAAAAAGTAATTGCCGCCATCATACATTGTTGGAGCGTCAATAGTTACTACAGTATATAATCAGCTCTGATCTATAATGTTATAGTTTGTCAATAGTTTCATTATAGCATCAACGGGAATCATTCCCTTGATAATTTGTTTCTTCAAGTTTTTTTAGCCCAGACAGACACTGGAAAGATAATTTCAAATGTAGTAACTAAATCATGATATTGATAAGACAGTACAAGAGATCAAAAGATACTAATTTCTGAGAAACAAACAGTTGGGCATGTACGACTTACGGCTGATCTTGCTGCATTTCGAGTAAGCAACGCCACATCCAACAGTAAGAGGCAAATGCGCTTGGCTATTTGCTGTGTGCAAATTCATTAGTCAATAAGTAGATTTGAATATCTAATATTTCAGAATCTGCAGTAATTGTTTACCTCGTCTATTGGTTCAATGTTCTGAAACAATCCTTCCAAAATTGAAAATGCTTTTGCATGTTCATGCAAATGAAACCAGCAAACTGCCTGTACAATTCAAATGCAAATATTAGCACACATAAAGGTCCTTAACAAATAAATAGGCCATTTTTCTGGAAAAAAGAACCAGCCAAGCCAGTATCAACTGAACATACTAGATTGTACATGGTCACTGAGGGGTCAAACTCATCAGCATAAACAAGTTTGGAACTATGTTGAGCGGATAGCTGCCGTGGCGCACTGTTATTTCCGTTATTTCCTGTCACAGTTTTGGCTCCACCACTGCTAGCAGGCTCTGCCTGGTCGCCAGCAGCACAAGCAAGCTCTTCACTTCTTTTCTGAACATTGAAAGCAATAACAATGTATCACACCAAGGAGATAAGAACACTGAAGTACGGCTGTACAGGTATAATACCACAATAAGAATTAAAACAACCAAAGTAGTCAGAAAGGGAAGAAAAGTAGAAGGAAGAACTGAGAAAGAACAATTTCGGAGCTACTCTATAGTGTTGTCAAAGACGCGCTTAAGCTTTCAGCGAGGCTCAAAACACGATGAGCTCTTCAAGAACTCAAGATTCTAAGGTCTCGTTAATTATTCACTTTTTTTCGGGAAAAAAAAATTTCACTTTATCGTGTTTGGCCATAAAAATTCCAAATACAACTTGAAGTTGTATTTGGAATTTGGAAAACAACCAAAACTTGTTTTTCACCTTTTTTTTTCACTTTCAATACATTCAAACAACCAAATATTCTTTGCAAAAACTATAACAACTCCAACTCCAAAATACCAAATAAAGTGAAAAATATTTGGTTTACATGGCCGAACGCCTACTAAGACATATTTTTCCTTGCCAATGAGCATTTCCTGAAGAGACGACGCCTAAACAACTAATATTTCACTTCATTGATAAAAAAAATTCCAATTTCTTTGTCCGTATAGTTGTTATTAATGCTTATAATTATTAGTCTTGGACTAAACATCTATATTTGTATTTTTGTCACCATTGCACCTTTTTCCATTAAAGCCCACGCTTTATTTGCGCTTAAAGCCCCGGACACATCCGGAGACAAATTAACTAAGGCAAAGGCTTCCCTTCTGCTTGATAGCTATCAGGTGAAAAAGAAAGTTCACATAATAAATGGAAACCAGGATGCCACCACAAGTGTCAAGACCAATAGATGAAAATTACTCTGGGGAAAGAAACAGAAGAATAAACTGCAGAAATCCAAGTTCACTACGAGGCAGCAAACAGGAAGATACCCAATACTTAGGCAGATCAATATCCATAACCGAATAACATTTTTTATATTTCTAGCTTGTTCAGAAAGTCAATATTCTAATCACTTAAAGAGGAAAAACATCTAATTGACCATTAAACACCCTACTGCTGCTAGTCATAAATGCAGTAAATATAAAATGACCAGTTTCACTGGGATGCTACCAAATTAAGAACTACAGAATCTGTTCAACCAAAAAAGTTGATTTTTCTCCAAGAAGAATAAATCAACAAAGAGAAATTTACCTAAATTAGTTGAAATTATGTTACTAATAACTTTTTTTTTTTTGAGTCAAAGGTAACCAGATAAAAATTATGTTACTAATAACTTAGACAACATTGAAGCATTATGAATGAAAGAACACAAGACAAAGACCAATTTTGCCCAGTAATCTGATTCTGTGCGATCAAATTTGATTAGAAATAGGGATTAATAAGTTAGAACAGGTCCAAATATGTAACTTGTAATAGTGGAAGTAGTTTCATTCTTAAATTTTGTTATCTTTTACTTTATAACTACTAGTGGAATCTTATGCTCATCAAAAGGGTAGCTCCTCAATCACGTCAAATTCTTAAACAAAAACTTGTAGAAAAAGAAAATCCCTTCCGAAAGAAAATGAAAAGCAAAAGTTAGTTGATCTTTGTATCTAGCTTTGATTTGCATCTCTATGACTGAAAAAGTAGTACAATCTATTTGGTATGCCAAACTCAAATCATGCCTTTTACAAAATAGAGCAGTAATTTGATCCATTGGAATAGGGAAAACTTCGAAAAGATAGACCTGCAAGAAATTGTGGCATTCTTTACTTTACAATTCACATCTTTCTCTTATGATTCACAAAACTAACCAAGAATTCTAGTGCAGTTTTCATCCATGCCTATACAAGAATGAATGACAAGAGGCAGACTTATAGTTCCGGTTCAACTTAGTGAGAACCTTCATTCACATATTTTCCTCCAAGAACGTTCTAAAACTCTGACCCCCCCCCCCCCCACCCCAAACCAAAAAAACCACACACACAATCAATTAGCAGTAGTATCCTACTTTGAACCAATTCACAAGGTTCCACAATCTTTATTTTACGATAAGGGTGTTGACCACTTTACTTGTGTCAAGGATGGCTCCTTACCTTTAAAAGGTTTTTGACTGTTGGGGTGCACTTATGCTAACTAGAATTATATTCCTTTTTTTTATAAGTAGAGATACTAAACTAGAATTATATTCCTAAATATCCTTTGACTTTATTACTGCTCTAAACAGTGGAGGTAAATGCCGATATAAAGAGCGCGAAACAATCATAAATTTCGCTTTTCGTAAAAACCTAAGCATGTAAATTTTTTCCACAGGTTAACTTCTGCAGAACAAACAAAGCCCCTCCTTCTGCCGAGGTCATACATCATGCATTAGGCTTGCTCTCGCAACTGAAAGCTTGGCAACGATAGAGCTCTATGATTGAATCTGTTGGAGCTCACAGCACATATAGAATCATTTAAACATGCATAATAGGAGCAACGAAGCAGTACCACAACCACGGCAATGATGAACCATAGAGATAATTATTATACTTCAACATCTCAATGACACAGCTTTACGTACCTTAGCATTATTAAGTTCATCAATCAGCTTCTTAGGATTGGAGCAACCATCTTGAAAGTTCACAGCAATCGCAATGTTATGTAGAACCTAGCGCAGGAGGAGCAAAGAACAACATAAATAAAGCAACTACAAGTTAAAGTGAAAACGACAGAACATCATCATTTTTTATTTTATTTTTTATAATGGTAACATAAAAAAGTAAGCAGGAAATATGCAAAAAGACGACTTTAAAAACGACAGAACATCATCATGAAACCAAACAAGAAGCAATATTAACAAATCCAACGGCTTGATAACTCGATTAACATGATTATGGTGCATTTAGCAAATATATCAACTATTCCTAAATCCCATATGACTTCGGGCCAATAATATAAACAATTCATATTCATTACGCTCTACTCAGAACCAATTTGCAAATCTCAATGCTGGCAAATTTTTTGTTTTTTATGTCTTGGTTAGTGTTTCCTAATGTAAGTGTAGCAAAAAAAACTAAGTCCCAACCAGTGTTATCAAAAGCAAAAAGCGCAAAAAAGCTATAAGGTCCATTAGGGCTTTAAGCGCAAACTGCAAATAAGGTCTGGGTTTTAATGAAAAAAGCGCAAATGGAGAAAAAATACAAATATATATGTTTAGTCCAAGACTAATAATTATAAGCATGCATAACACATATATGGAAAAACTATTGGAAAAAAACAATAAAGTGAATATTAATTGTTTAGTGTCGCCTCTTCAAGAAATGCTCATTGGCAAGGAAAGTATGTCCTAGAGAGCCTTGATGACGACACTGAACGCACATTAAGTGAGGCGAAGCGCTCAACATGTTTTGAGCCTTGCTTCAGGGCTTAAGCGCGCATTAAGCCCACCTTTGACAACACTGGTCCCAACTAGTCGATATTGTCTACATAGATCATTTGTTCGGTTTCTTTTGTTCTTAGCTGATATTGCATTTTCTCGCTATGGTTTTTGGCCTAACTCGTCCCATTTAGTACTTTCAACATATAATGGCATACCTCCGAACTGATGCATTTGAAGGTTTATGTAGGAAATGGTCAAAGATACGATTATTAATGGACTCGCAAGTTCCAAATGAACATCAAATACTAGACCCGCTCACAGTGAAATTTAAACCAAAGCTTCTCCAAATTAAATATAACACCAGTGCCTATAAGGTATCTGATCGATACAAGATACATTTCATTGCTTTCTCCAAAGACCGAGTGCAAATATCTATATTGGACTTATTGTTTTGCTCCAAAAACTAAAATCGGCTGTGGCATACTCCGTTTGAACCCCAACTGTAGTTAAATTAAAAACACCTTAAATACCTCTGTTGCAGCAAGCCTTGTTCTTCCCAACAACCCAAACCAGTAATTCATATTCCAATGCAAGTACTACCTATAGTATAATGAGCTCAGAGCTCTTTAAATGATTACATCCACAATGCCAGTTAAGATATTCCAACCAGAGGCGGAGCCAGGATTTGAAGCTTGTGGATTCAGGGTTCTAATTCTTTAAAGTTACTGGATTCTAAATTTAATAACTAGTACAAATTTGACAAAAAATTTAATACAAATATATGGTTCGGACCAAAGCTACTGGATTGCGGCCGAACCCACGCCTGAAGGGCTACCTCCACCCCTGATTCCAACACCAACTTCAACAAATGAACGGATGCCTCAGTTTCATTGAACTCATTTAACTCCCCACCTATCAAAAAATCCTCAATTACCAACACAGTATTTCACAGAAAATCCTCACCTACCACCTACCAGAAGGACCATAAACATATTTTTATTCACCTCTGTAGACACTTAAGAGATCGAAACGGAAAAATCTATAAATACAACATCTATTAACAAGGCAAAAGGCTGATCTTTCTCTTATGAAACATAATTATAAAAGGATGTAATATAACTAAGTAATAAAATTTGAATCGGATTTGAACATGAAAATTGCATTTTCCATCAAAAATCACATGCAAATTGAGCTCAAAAGCCATCAATTCAAGTAAAAGTACTAGAACTGTGCAAACTACAAATAACCATCACTTAAAATTTAGAAGCATAAATACACTAGAACAGGTTGAAATGCATACCCAAAAAAAGAGAGGGTTGTGGGGGGGGGGGGGGGGGGGGGTGTGACGAGAATGAAATAGTATAACTGAAGTAATTACAATTTGCATCACAAATTGAACATGAAAACTGCACTTTCCATCGAAAGTCTCATGCAAATTGAGCTAAAATCAATCAATTCAATTAAACATAGTAGAAGAGCGCAAACTACAAATAAACCATATATACACTAGAACAGGTAGAAAATGTATAGAGTTACCATACACAAAAATGCAAAAAAAGAAAAAACGATAGAGAAATTAGTCATCTTTGGATCACCTTCCTTTTTCTCCAACAGTCGACGCAAAACTAAAGTAATTACAATTTGAATCGAGTTTGAACATGAGAATCACATTTTCCATCAAAAATCACATGCAAATTGAGCTCAAAGCCATCAATTCAATTAAATTAAACATAGTAGAAGAGCGGAAACTACAAATAAACCATATATACACTAAAACAGGTAGAAAATGAATAGAGTTACATACACAAAAATGCAACCAAAAAAACAACGATAGAGAAATTAGTCATCTTTGGATCACCTTCCTTTGTCTGCATCAGTCGACTCGAAACTCAAGTAATTACAATTTGAATCGAATTTGAACATGAAAATCACATTTTCCATCAAAAATCACATGCAAATTGAGCTCAAAGCCGTCAATTCAATTAACAAGCCTAGAAAAGCACAAGCTATAAATAACCATAAATCACTTATACAGTAGAAAAGGTTAAAAATGTATAAAGCTACCATACAGAAAAATGCAAAAAAAAAAACGATAGAGAAATTAGTCATCTTTGAAGCGCCTTCCTTTTTATGCAACAGTCGACGCAAAACTAAAGTAATTACAATTTGAATCGAATTTGAACATGGAATTTGCATTTTCCATCAAAAAAACACATGCAAATTGAGCTCAAAGCCATCAACATTTCAACTAAAAGTACTAGAAGTGCGCAAACTACAAATAACCATAAATCACTTAAACATTACAACCAACGAAAATGCAAAAAAAAAAAAAAAAAAAAAAAAAAAATCACCTTCGGATCGCCTTCCTTTTTCTGCAACAATTAATGCAAAATTCTAACACAATCCGCGAAATTCAAAAAGATGTAATATAACTAAAAATAGTTACAATTCAAATCGAAATTGAACTTAAAAACTGCATTTTCCATCAAAAACCAGGTGCAAATTGAGCTCAAAACCATCAATTCAGTTAAAAATATAAGAAGCATGCACAAACTACAAATAACCATCTTATAGATTAGAAACATAAATACACTAGAACAAGTTGAAATGTAAAGGGAAAAAAAAAAAGGCTGGACCTTTGCTTACGACACCTTTAGATTAATCGTAACTGCATTTTCCATCAAAAACATGCAAATTGAGCTCAAAATCAATTCAACTAACACGACACTAGAAACAACGCAAACTACAAATAAGCCATAAATCACATAAAAACACTAGAACAGGTTAAAAAGGTATAAAGCTACAATATACAAAAAAAAATCAAAAAGAAAAAATGATAGAGAACTGAAATTGAACTTGAAAATTGCATTTTCCATCGAAAATCGCAAATTGAGCTCAAAGCAATCAATTCAATCAAACATAGTATAAGAGCGCAAACACACATAAAAACACTAAAAGTTGAAAATGTATAAAGCTACCATACACAAAAATGCAAAAATCGAAAAAAAAAAAAAGATAGAGAAAAAACACCTTTGGATCGCCTTCCTTTTATGTTAATTAGGATTAAAAAACATAATTATTAAAGAAAATGTAATAGCATAACTGAAATAATTACAATTTGAATCTAAATTGAACTTGACAACTCCATTTTCCATCCAAAAACATGCAAATTGAGCTCAAAATTAGTTCAATTAAACATAAATACACTAGAGAACAGATTGAAAATATATAAACCTAAAATTCACAAAAATGCAAAAAAAAAAAAAGTGAAATAAAATGAATCACCTTAGGATCGGCTTGTTTTTTGTGCAACAATTGATACAAAACCCTAACACAATCCGTAAATTTCCCCGATTGAAACAACACCGCCGCTTCCTTCGCTAATCCCGATGTAACCGACAACGCGCCGTCGTCCTCCACCGCCGCCACCTCCTTCGCTACTACTGACGACGTCGTATCCATTCAAATCAACACAGATCCACACAAAAAAATCAAACAAATTCTAGGGTTTACACAACTGTTAATTCACATTCAGGTAACAAAGAAAACACTAGGGTTACGACATGTTAGATATACGATATATACGAAGTGTGTATATAAATGTGTTTTGCGGTGCGTGGATTTAGAATTTTTTTTTAGAGAGAGAAATGGGAGAATTTTTGGATAGAGAGAGAAAATCTAGAGAGAGAAAGAGGTGGGGGACTATGCTATACACTTCACTGTATTATATATGAAAAATAATATATATATTTGAAGGGAAAAGGCCAATTATACCCTCAACTATTCGTCTTACTAATAGTTGTTTCAAAACGAGCAAAGTTTGATCAATTTTGTTCTTGAACTATTCAAGATATGTTCGATTTATAATTCTAATATTTAGACATAGAGGGTGCGTTCGGTATGGAGAAAAATGTTTTCCGAGGAAAATGTGTTTTTGGAAAATAAGTGAATTTCTACTTATTTTCTCATTTCGTTTAGGTAGAAGAAAATAAGTGAATTTCTTATTTATTTTTTCATGTTCGTTTGGTTGGTAGAAAATATTTCCAAGAAAATACCTATCAAAGCCCCACAACCCCACCCCCACCCCCAATTTTTTTTTGAAGTTTTTAATTTTTTCTAGATTTTCTAAACCACCATATCTCCAACCCCCCCCCCCCCCCCCCCGCTGAGACACATACCACACCAACCCCCACAACCACCAACCCCCCACGCCGCCACCCCCAACCCCCAAATTTTATTTTTTTTCTAGATTTTCTAAACCACCACATCCCCCACCTTGCGTGGACCCATACCACACTAACCCCCACAACTACCCACCCCCTCCCAAACCCCAAATTGGAGAGGGTGGGTTCAATAGGGAGGAGGGAGCAGGGATGTGGTGGTGTAGAAACGAAAAAGAAATGTTTTTTAAAAAAAAAAATTAGGGAGGGTGGGGGTAGGGGTGGGGTAGGGGTGTGGAGTGGGGGCATGGTTGGGGGGGAGAGGGGGAAGGGCCGAACGGATGTGGTGATGTAGAAACCCAAAAGAAAAAAAAATTAAAAAAAATGGGGGTGAGGGTAGGGTGCGGGTGGGGGTAGGGTGCAGCGTGGGGGAGTGGTGTATGGGTTGCAGGAGTGGTTAGAGGGTGGGATGGTGCATGGTTACGGAAGTGGTTGGGGTTTGGTAGTTGGGGGGTGAGGGTGAGTGGTGCAAAAAACCAAAAAAAAAAAAAATCAAAATTATTTTTTGGAGGGGATGGAGGGGTGGGGAGGGGGTAGGGTGGGGAGTGAGGGCAGGGGGTGGGGCGGGGTGGGGGTGGGGTGGTGGGCGTGGTTGGGGTTTGGTGGTTCGGGGTGGGTTGGATGGTTGGTGGAATGTACTTGTGGACTTGTTTTCCCTACTTTTATTAGGGAAGTCATTTTCCCTATTTTTGAGGAACTTGTTTTCCTAAAGAAAATGTTTTTCAAAATTTTTGATCAAACGAACATGAGAAAATTGGAAAACATTTTCCGAAAAATGTTTTCCTTCATACCGAACACACCCAGACACAAAGGGATTTTTCCAAATTGGGGAGAATCCGGAGAGAGAGAAAATCTAGAGGGAGAAGGTGGGGACTATGTTTTACACTTCACTGTACTATAGCAGTACTCTCCTAGCATAGGAAAATCTTAAAAAGCCAGCGCATTGGAGTTATGGTGGGGTTGAGGACTACTTTGAAACAAAGGGAAAATACATAAATTATCCCCTAAAGTTGCAGGATATGAGATATTTGCCCTCTTACAATTTGAACAGAAGAAAATGGTCTTTTCAGATATCTTATGTATAGAAAAATAATGATCTCTCGTTATAAAACTAAAAAAAGTTCGTAAAGGGCTAAAAAAAAATCCCATTAGTTGTCCAGACAACTCGATTTCACATATTATGGGCGTTTTTTAACTCTCTATTTTTATTCCAGGTGAAATTAATACACCTTCAAAGGTAATGTGGCAAAAAAATGATTCTATCCAATAGGCGCGGAAAAAACAAAACAAAAATAGAAAAACGAGTTAAGTTATACATATGGCATTTTCTTATTGGATATTATTGATTTAATTACACTTAATATTTTTTTTCCTTTTTCCACGTTCTCTTTCTTTCTTTTTTCTCAAACTAGACCACTAGACCTCCGGTAAATAAATTGAACGAAGGGATAAAATAATTGTGATCGCTTCTCTTCCGTATTTATATATTATTTCTGTCGGACTAGTAAAAGAAATTTACTATATTTTCTAAACGAACTAGTTTTTAAGAGATAAAATCATTCCTAAAAATCATATGACCATAAATATGCTAACGCGTCTAAAATATATTTTTAATTAATAGGTATTACCTATATTGATCATTTAACTAAGTGGCGTTTCGACATGCGGTTTGAAACTATGAGATGAAACCAGCGTTTGGACATGGATTTCATCTCATGGTTTCAAATCATGATTTCAAAAATTTTAAATAAAAAATTTGACTCATAAGTTTATATTTTGTAAAAAAAGACACATAAATTGATAGGTATCTTTAACAATTACTTCCACCAACCATTTACTAACCTCATTAACTTCCATCAACTTTTATTTATGTCTATCAACCTTTATTTGTGTCTACCAACCTCATTACTATTCATGTTAAACTAGTGAAGTTGTCTGCGCTTCACGTGATCGAAAAGGACAATAATAGTTTTAATAAAGGATCTATCTTGTAATTTTTATTAATATAAAATATGTAACAAAATGTTTTTATATATGCATATAAAATTAATTCGTAAATTTAATAAATCGCTAATAAATTATTTTCAATCACACATATGGGTGCGATTTTCGTTCATCAAGGATCATATAAGTGTGTAAACCGTTCAATTTTTTCAGATAGGCTAATCAGCAGCAGGCATGAAACATGACTCTACCATTTTCTTTACCTTTTTTTTTTTTCCTCTTTCCATTCTCCCTCTTTAATATATTAAGGAAAATAGAAAGAGAGGAGTTTGGTCTAACAGCTATTATCATTAGTAGTTAACAAAATAATTGTTGATATTCAATCAATATTGACATTAAATATGCATATGTATACAAGAAGTGATACATAAATGTATTATTACATATAGTGAGATAATTTTTTTTCCTTCTTCATTTTACTTTGATTTATTTATTTTAATTCCTCTAAGGTACTAACGTTTGTAGTTATTCATCTTCTGAAATCAAATGGCTATGTTCTTACAAATATCTTATAATCTCTCTTATAACTTTTTCTTGAAATAACCCTCATTTACTCTTCCAATTTTTATACTAAATTTTAAAAAATGTGTTTCTTTCTGTAAATACCTTCTGGTATGCATTCCATCACTTTGTTTAAGTTGAAAGCAGAATTCTCTTAGGAGACATACAATCTCACTCTCTCTCTCATTATTCTTTAGCCAAAGTCAAAACAACCTTCATTTTGTATGTGAATTTTTTTCAAAATCCTCTAAATTAAATTTTATTTTATTTTCTATCCAAAAATGTTTGCATAAAAGTTGATTTGTATGGTGATAACATGTACTTTCATAATACATTACACGATATCGATAGTTTTTACAACTAATCGACTGAAAAAAATTCTCACGTGAATTCATTGCATACCAACTACTACCATGTGTTATTTACTCACATAAAAAATATTAACATTGTGTGATTCATGAAATGAATTATAAAAAACTCTAAACGAATTACATGCTTATTATTTGATTGGCTTCTAATGTGTTAGACATGTATCATATTTCACTCTGGCTTTAACAATTGATAGCTATGAAAAATATGTTGTTGGCATGGTTTCCAGCACTACTAAGATTTTCAGGATATCGGTTCTAACATAACTCGTGTGTTACACCATTAAAAATTACTGAAAAGAAAAGAGGGATAAAAATGAATATAGTCAAATTAATTAGAAGCTGACAAAAATGATAAACATAAATGTAGAAACACACTTTTTCATTCTGTTACAGAAAGAGAACGTGAGAATCCGTCATAGGACAATAATAAAAGAGTAATTTCCTCAAGGCTTTCTTATTTTCTTATGATATGCATAACTATTTTATTTTGTAACTAAATCTTTGTCCGTAACATAGAAGTTCTCATCTTCCTCTCCCAACGACTTCCTCAAGGCTTTCTTATTTTCTTATGTTTTACATTGTATCTTCATCATTCAATCACATGGGAGTCCTTTGAACTGATGAGATCAGTTTTAGACTATTTCATGAAATAATTGATTAATAACTTTCAACAAATAAGAATTGAAATATTATATAAAAAAAAATGTATTGTTCTGATAAACTAAATGAGAAGAATAAAGAAGAAAACTTTAGAAATAAAAGATTAAACATCTAAATAAATAAATAAAATTAATCTATTTATTTATGCTGATCACACACACACAAAACCACACACATAAAATGAGAGGAGGAAATAACAGAAATATAAATAGGAATATTATGAGACAAAAAGATGGTGAGAGGCAGCTAAAATTATAATACCTTAACAAATTTGCTTTCACTACCGGAAAACTCATACCTATAGAGATCAAAATAGAAAATTCCACTTCCAGATCCTAAAGCATAATGAAACCAAAAAGAAGAGCACAACATCATTTGAAAAATATAAGTATCAATCAAAATAACACATGAATAAATTACCAAAAAAACATACACGATAAGTAAAATTACACTCATGCACCAATATCAGAAAATATAAGAGAATAAATAATTAAAAAAATAATTATCAGGCGAAAATAACACATCAATGAATTACCAAAAACTTAAAAATAAGGTAATAAGAATTGCATCTAAAGTAATAAGTTAAGAAAGTCATTTAAGGGAATAGAAACACAACAATAATAAAGTTGGTTGTTTAAGAAGAGAACCGGAACCTAAAGATCAAACAATCAAGAAATGCATCAGAAGAATAATGTTGTAACTGCGTTGTGATGGAAGATAATTCTATGAATTTGTAGTCAAGGATCCGTATCTTACCCAACTCAAAATATATTAGCAGATGAAACTATGCTTGCAAACTATTAAAAGGAATGACAAAGTACCAGATGGTAGAGCGAAGAACAAAAATGATTGTTTGAAGGAATTCTTTTGGTGCCATATTATCACATTAGGAATAGTAATTCAGTCTTTTAAAGTAGCTGGCCAGAAACTTTAGCATCACAATTCCATCGTCCATGGATATTTTTGTTATTTATAGATAGATTAAACCATAAAAATTTAGGTAAAACAAAGTGGATGAGACATGTTATTTAATTAGAGACTGCAAATAGATGGAGGTTTTTTATAACTCATGAAATGATAATGATGGTCTTAAAGGTTACTAAAGAGAGTGAAATGCATTTAACAGTATTTAATATTGAGTATTGCAAAAAGTGAGTTACGTATATTGAGAATTATTTTAACAACTGAGTTTTGAATTTTTTTTTAGTAGCATATAGGGGTAGAAAAATAGGAGAAAAGTCAAAAAATTGAGAAAAAAGATAAATGCCAATGGAGGTCATAGAGAGGTGACACATAGGATTGTCAATGCCTAACTTTATATTATATATAGATTTTTATTTTTATTGAACTAAAGTTTGATCAATTGATGTTGTATTTTTTAGAAAGGTCTTCTAGTAGCGTATTAATTTTGTTATGAACTATGATTTGCTCATTTGGTAAGATTGTATAAGAATTGGGAATGTTTTGATAGTTTTCACAACTTGTGGGTTTTTATGTCTATAAGAGAAAATACAACTTGAGATATCCAAATTGCATGTCCAAACATGATTTCAAACCATGGTTTCAAACCATGTCCAAACGGCTCCTTAATATATATATTCTTAAAAGTAAAATAGGCCAGTCTAATTTTGTGCATATTTTAATTTATTTAAATAAAAGTCATAACTAAAAGTATATATATTCTTAAAAGTAAAATAGGCCAGTCTAAATTTTGTGCATATTTTAATTTATTTTAAATAAAAGTCATAACTAAAAGTAATTATATTGTCATCTAATTTTCTGTAAGTCTAAAAGTATATTTTTTTTATTCTTATCAAAGAATTAAATTCTAATTTATCATGTAGAAAAAATAAAATTTAAAAGTATAAAATGAGAAAGTCAAAATATTAAACATAAGTAAGGAATTTGAATTGCATGAATCTGCATCACCCTTTCTTTTTGCCGTTATATGTCTTTCCTCCTTCCCCTTTTCCCTTTCGTTTTCCTTTTTTGTGTCTTTCCTCCTCCCCTTTTTCCACAGTAATGTGCTTTTTGCAATAACTTGTACTCACCAACTACAGACATGCTTTTAAACATTCCATTAGTAATGCTCTATCCACCCTATTCATTTAAACATATATGGAGTGATCTACAATAGAGATCAATACTACCAACTTTGTTATATTTTCGACAACATATGGCTTACAAAAATGAAAGTTGTATATCACCCGGTTCTAATATATTTTGAGCAATGTCCTCTATTCATTTCTCTGTTTTCTTTCTTTTGCCCCGTTCCTTCTTTGTCACAACACCATACACAATATAAATAAGAGGATAGTTGTAGATAAATCTATTTCTAATGATCTATTTGTTACTGGATATAATGATAAGATTTTACTTACTGAAAAATGATTATTGTTCCTTAAATTTGGCGACATGGCCGATTGATGGTTTCAATCAAGATTTTTTTAATAATGGTTTCTCTTGATGTGTAACGATCCGTTTGGTCGTTATAGCGTTCTTGACCTTTTTACCCCTATTGACCCTTCCCCGAGCCTTATGAGTACGATTTGGACCTGCGGAGATGGGTGGTACGGTTCCCGAGATGATCAGCGAGGTTTATGATGACTTGTGCGAATTAGAGCTTTAAAGTGAAAAACGTTTGACCAATAATTGACTTTTGAGTAAACATACCTTTTTTGGGAATCCGTCGATTCTGAGAGGTCCGGATGGTTAATTGTGACTTGGTAGGATGTTCAGTTCGGCTCCCAAGGCACTTGGGAGCGTTTTGGGTTATTGGTTAGAAAGTTGTTCTTTGGCCATTGGGTGTTGACCTTGTCAAATAGACCTCAGTTGGGAATTCTGAGACCACGAGTGAGTCCGTAGCGTGTTTTTATGTGTGAATGCATGTTTGGTTTGTATATGTGAGGTCTCCGGTGATTGTCGGATTTCGGGATTGGACTTGTGAAAAACTAGAATTTTCTGGTGTCTGGTGTCCGTTGTAGCGACACCAAACCCGCCCTAGCTGAACCACTATAGCGGGCAATCGATGTTTGGTTGGGGCGCCACAGCGGACAAGAATCCGCTGTGGCGGATGCGCTGCAGCAAGCCAGCTGTAGCGGACTCGTGACCATTGCAGCGGGATTATGTGTTTCCAGAATTATTAAATGCTAGGATAAAACCCTTAAACCCCTATCATTTCATTCACTACTTTCTAAAACATTCTTAAGGCAAATTGGAGAGTTCTTGGTTGATTCTTCCTTGTGGTAAGTCTCCTAACCTAGCATTCATTATTTTAACCTTCCTAAGCTTGAATCCCTGCTAGAAATCCATTAGAATTTAGGAGGAAAATGGGTTTTGATGATAACTTCTTGAAATGAATTCTACTCTTTCTAAATGGAAATTGTTGATAGGTTTGACTAATTTAATCATAAAATCTGGTGATTTCAAAGCTAATAGGCTTGAATCTTCCATTTGTGTTGATTAATTTGAAGGTTGAAAAATTAGGGTCATACCTAAATTGGGGGTTTTCTCTTGAATCTCGAAGTTGACCCATTCTTGAGTTATTTTAGCAATTGGTTGGTAGGATTTAACTCCTAGAACATTGAATTGCATTTTTCACTTTCAAAATGACTGTTTTACCCTTGTGGGCCCGTTTCCCCCTTTCTCCATAGTTGAATTTGATTCAAAAGATAAGTATAGCAATATAGGTGTTGTTCTTCATTGTTTCTAATCTAGAATTCGAATATGATTAGACTTTGAGTATTTGGAGGCGCTATGAAAAGGCAAAAGCTAAGGTATGATTGTTCGTGGCTCCTGCTTGGCTACCAGGTAGGTTACAGTTTACCTTATGGTTAAACTTCGGTTAGCGAGGCATATATAGAGTTAGTGATTGTCGGAGAAATCATGTTACGCCTTCGGGTATGAAGTTGGGATGGATTTCTTAGGTTGGTACTGTTTGATTATGGTTTGTTGTCTTGTTGTGATCTATTGGCTTGTTGCCACGTTTGTGATACTAGACTTGACTATTAGTCATTTATTCATGATTGCGAAATCGTATATCTCATTTGTTGAGTATTGTCTTGTAAAGAGGAAGGAATTGATATTGAGATTGTTATTGTGATATGTGTCCATGCGTGGCACGATTTGGCATTTATATATTCTTGTTGATATTGATATCATGCATGCATTCATACTTATATATTGGGATAGGGTTGCGCGCCGCAGCATATATATTGGACCTGGTTGCACGTTCCGCAACACATATATTGGACCGAGTTGCACGTTCCACAACATATATTGGATCAGGTTGCACGTTCCGCAACATATATTGGATCGGGTTGTGCGCCACAACAGGTACATAGACTTCGCGAGTCCCCATGGGCCATGACTAACGAGGCATAGAGGTATTCCGCCTGGAGCGTGTGTGTATCATTGTATTGCATTGCATTCGTATTTACATCTTCGTACTGTTAGATTTGAACTCGGTACTTGTACTTGTGATGATATTCAGACTTGGTGATCTATTCTTGTGGTGGCATTTGGACTTGGTATTATGTACTTGTGGTGACATTTGAACTCGGTATTTAGTGATTGTGATTCTGTTCTTGGACAGTGTTGGTTGTACTTATTGTGAGCATGTCTACCTTTCAGTCTTTTACTTATATATATATGCTAGCTAACTGTTGTCGGCCTATGATGCCTACTCAGTACGTGTTGTTTTACTGATTCTACCTTGCTGCATTCTTTTATGAGTGCAGAGTATGTGGCTGGATCGACTTCTTCCCCTCGAGACTGACTCCCGAGGCATTGCTGACGAGCATCTAGGGTGAGCACATGGCCAGATCTGCAGCCCGAATGACTCCTCCCATTTTACTTGTCTCATGCGCTACTTCTGAGACACCATTTCATTTTGAGACTATGTATTCCGATGTTTAGTTATGTAGTGACTCTTGTACGGCCTATACCAGATTTTGGGATTGATGTAATATTTCTGCACTTATTTACTTATCTATTTCAGACTTGTTAGATATTTATGTTGGTTGAGTTAATTTATCGTTGTTTGAATGTTGATTTAGGAACGGGTTCGCCTACCAGGTGGAAAAAGGATTGGTGCCCGCACATTCCCCGATTTAGGACGTGACATGATGGGTCATATCGAAAATGCGATGATTTGGTTGAATTGAGGTAAGATGCACATAAGACTAACTTAGAAGCCTAAACGATATTTGATACTCCTTCAGTTTTGTGTCGCCGCCAACATCACCATCGTGATAGTCACTAGGATCTGCATGGATATTTTAGGCAAGTTCATATTTTTTTGTAGAGGATTTTCCGGATTAAGCCAATCTTCACTTACACCGAAAGGATATACATTATATTTGATGGATTTCTCTTTTGTTGGTAATAAAATTGTGAGTCATTTGTAGAACGGGAAGGATAAGCGAAGTCAGTATGTTAATTCCTCATCCGCAAATCAGCCATTCCCGTAGGTTCTTTTGTCAAAGAATAAAGAATTGGAAGACGGAAATCTTGATAGAATTTGAAAACGAAAACGACAAGTCGAAGGAAATAAAATATGAAAAATTTATTTATTTTTCACATTTCTAAGGTCTAAGCTAAGATTAAATAAAAGGATTTGCAAATAAAAGTGCTAATGCTACAACCAGCCCATAAATTGTTAAAGCTTCCATAAAAGTTAGACCAAGCAATAGCGTACCTCATATTTTTCCCTCTGACTCAGGTTGTCTCTCAATCAAATGAATACCATAATCATCCACGTCCATTATTATACATTGAATTCGAAGAGAATTAATTTTGAGAGCAAACATGAGTACGTTGACTGATAATTTTTTAGCCTTCTAACAGAATTCAAATGAATTGTTCTTAAATTTTCATTTAATAGAGAATTTCAGGAATTTTATATTGATGGTATGAGTTTAAGGTTTGTTTTAAAGATACTACTACGCGGGCTTTACTTCAGCATTTATGTTTGGAGGCTTTTGTTAAGCCATTTAGGCAGTATATATTATGTATAAAAAGGGGGAAAAAAGGAGAAAAAAGATAAATAGGAATAGAGGGCATAGGGAGGTGTCACATCACTTTGTCTATACCTAGATTTATAATATATATTAATGATTGATTGATATTGATTAAATTATGTTATCCTACATTTGATGTACAATCTATATCTATATCCATAGCTGAGCATAGACAATGTGATGTGACACCTCTTTATGGCCTAGAAAACCATTTCTCCTTTTTTTTTTTTTTGGAGTTTCCCCTCATTTTAAAATTTATTTGCTATATATTTTAAATCTAAAATCCATCTTGTAATTCTCTTAATTACACCTCTTACATACTTATACGTTTTCATCTTCCTCTATAACCGTACCAAATAGTCTAATACGAATCCAGCTTTTCCCCTTTCCTATTTAATGTCCCTATTAAATGTATATAATTTTACAACAATCCTCAAAAGTTTTAACGTCAAATAATATATCCATATATCATTTGTGTTTTTCCACAATTTCATACTCAAAAGTAAAGGTTGGCTCTTATGCACCGTTGCCATAACGAGAAAATGTATATCTCCTCTTTCATTGATATCTCGACTATGAAACTGGTCACCCAAAGGAATGGAGATCTTTTCCTATCAATTATTTTCTTCTGGTTACAAACTTCATAAGTGATTAATTTGGTAGTTTTTCTATAACAACATATTGCTCTACTTTTTTCGGTATATTTATAAATCTTTCGATTTCTTTCAGTATTCTTATTTTATTGTTATTTTTATTTGTGTTGGAGCAGTATCATTATCTAATAGACGTGATGTTTTTCTATTTAAATAGATTCAAAACAAACTAATATCGTTCATGACGTTTTATCATATGGAGGTTTGATGTCAAAGAAATCGCTCTCAATCAAGCCAACAAACCACAATATCAATCAAGGTATGGTTTCTTAAACTATTACAACATATTTTTAAGTTTTCTTTTCCCTTTAATATTTGGGTCACATAAAAGTAGCAAAATATAATATTAGGTGTTTGAGGGTGAAAGATCCAAAGGATTCAAAATTTTGAAAGTACGTAACTAACTTAGCATGTGTATTTCTGTTTGAAGAAGTGAGGAAGAGAAATTTGAGAAAATAAGTGATTCTTCCGGTAAAGCGAAACTCTGAAGAGATTTAGACAAATAAAAAAGTGTCCAAGAAGATGGTGCATATTTTAAATAACTATGGTATTTACAAGGTGATGTGACACTTCTCCAAGGGCTAGAACACCATTCATTTTTTTCCTCCTTTTTAGGATTTTCCCCTCATTTTAAATTAATTTGCTATAAAAGTAGCAAAATCTGATATTAGGCGTTTGAGGGTGAAAGATCCAAAGGATTCAAACTTTTGAAAGTACGTAAGTAACTTAATTAGCATGTGTAGTTCTATTTGAAGAACTGAGAAAGAGAAATTTGAGAAAATAAGTGATTCTTCTCCAAGGGCTAGAAGACCAAGTATACCTCAAGGTATGAATTTACTAGTGAAATAGGTTGCGCTTCGCGCGGTTATAAACTTCATTAGTAAACTTATACTAATTGACACTGTTATAAATATATTCAAGATAGAATAGATTAAAATTTTCAGTGCCTTCATATGATAATTAATTTTATATGTTTAATTAAATTATATGTACAAATATTTATGTTAGAAGTATAACTTAGGTGAACTTTATTTCTTATTAAAATATCTATAAAATGATAAAACAGAAAAAGAATGTGCACATATGCCAGCATAATTTTAATACAAAAATATAGATCTCTTAGTGTACTTATTACTTTCTCTGCCCCAATTTATGTGGTACAAATTTCAAGATTCAAACTTCTAAACTATGATTGAAAATTCAATCATAGAAGCTTTAAGTTTTATATATTTAAAAACTACATAAAAAGTAATATAAATCACAATAATTAACAACTTAAACAGTTTAAAAGACATATAAAGAATGAAGTTTAAGTGGCGGAAGTCGTTAATTAATTGTGAGCTTGCTTGCAACTTCGTGGATATTATTATGATAACAACCCGGGAAAATGACCAACCGTTATAGGGTAAGATGAAAAGGTATAATTTTGAGGTGTAATTAACAGAGTGACTTTTAGATTTTTGAATATATAGGAATTTTTTATTTTTTTTTAAGAAACCACTAAGTGATATACTTAGTGGAGGGATATTATTAATAATAAATTGATAGTCCAACAAACAAAAGTAAAGCAAAGACCCATCTAAACGATCTGGTTCAAATAAAATCAACAAAAACAAAATGCAGCCGACCAAACACCACACCACTCCAACATTTAGGAAAGTTCTCGATCGGTCAACTTCGCCGGAGCAAGGCCATCGCACTTCCGCCACAGTTCGAAAATCTGATTTTCCGATATGGATTCACATCATCTTCGCACCATCAAGCTCTCACCAGGTGCAGCGAACCCATAACCAAGGAGTTTAATCTCAGAACAACCAGATCTGTTCCTTTCAGGTAAGATGTGCTTCCAATCTTCAATTTTCCTTCATGTGTTTGAAATAATGTGTGCTATGTCGGTTTTCTCCCATTGTCTTCTCCAATCTAAAGAGATATGTGTTGATGTGTTCTTGGAATTTGTGTATCTGCTATGCTTATTTGCCTGTTGAGCTCCAGATGCATAACTAGTGTTGTACTCCAGCATTGAATGTACGTACTTGTAATTCTGCTTCCCTTCTATTGACTTAACTTCAACGGGATGAGCCAAGGCTAATACCACCATTAAAAGCTTTGTCAATAGTTGCGTCGCAGAATCATCTATGTACATCATTACTTGCTGTATTTTTTGCATTCCTGATCCGGAGATTAGGGACTTGCTGTTTGTCGAGGTTGAGAATCCTCCTCCCTGCACTAGGCAACTCAGAAAATGAATTAAATCTTGATGTACCTGCAAAATCAAAAGCTAGGTTAGTTAAAAAGTCTGCCAATGTGTTTCCTTCCCTGTATATATGTTGTATTATCACATTAAATTCAGCCTTCATCCTCCTTATTCCCTTCACCTCTGCAATTATACACCATGGTATTTTTCAATCTCCATCAACCACTTTTTTCATCAATAAAAAATCCGTTTCTAATATCAGTGGATGAAGCTCATGGTGCACACAGTATTTCAAACCTTCCATCATTGCTTTTGCCTCAGCCACAACATTAGAATTCTTCCCCAATTCCTTACACTCTGCATATTTCAAATCTCCATGCCAGTCCCTCACACAAAAAACATAAGAACTAGGACCAGAATTGCCCTTAGATGCTCTATCAGTGTTACATTTATACCATCTTTCAAAAGGAAGCCTCCAGTATACAGTCCTGGTGATCAAAATAGGAGTATACCCTTCTAGAAAAACAACTAGTTCAGGCCAAAGAAAAGGTATATTTTTGAGCCATGGGTACCTACTCCTTGTTATGTAGTACAAATTTCTATTGATCTCATGAATAACCCTATTGAAACTCATTTGTCCTCCATGTTTAATTGTATTTCTTCTCTTCCACAACTCCCAAGTAATCATAGCAGGCACAGCATATAGGATAGGTTTAAACTTCTCAGCACACTCTATCTTCCACCAAGTTCTGATAACTTGTTATATCTGTATTAGATTTATTTGTATTCCAACCGCCTGTTTAAACACATTCCACACATCTGAAGCAAATTTACTTGTCAAGAACAAATGTTGCATAGTCTCCTGTTGTGGTACAGTACAACAATAACATCTTGAAACAATAGGTATCCCAATCCTCCTTAATGTATCATCAGTAGGTAAGATAGCTTTCCATAATCTCCATAGAAAGAAGGATATCTTAAAAGGCACCCCCCCTAATCCACAACTGTTTGAAATCAGTTTTTTCATGTTCCCTTTGTCTGAGAATGTCCCATGCACTATTTACAGAAAAATTTCCTGTACTAGTAGGCATCCACCAAGGTCTATCCCAGTTTCCTTCCAGATCCCCTATATGAATTTCTGACTTGATGTGTTCCACTATGTCGGTTGGGAAAGATTGATTAAGCAGATGATCTTTCCAACATCCCCCATCAATAAGATCTGCCACATCATCTAGATCTTCATTTAAGGGATATTCAATAGGAACTACATAGTGCAAAGCACCCAATTTGGTCCAATTTTCATACCAAACATTGGCAGTCCCTCCTTTGATTTCCCACCAAATTTCTTGCTCTATTTCTCCCCTTACTTGCAGCATTTTCTTCCATACTTGAGTTCCACCTTTCCATTGTACTAAAGTAGGCATTACTTTCTTACAATATTTGTTCCACATGTAATTTGCCCACACAGAGGAAGTGGTTCTGAATCTCAACCACAATTTAGCAAATAAAGCATTGGACAAATCAAACAAAGATTTAAACCCCAGACCACCCTCTACAGTTGGAAGACAAGCATCCTTCCAAGAGACCCAATGCCTACTCCTCTCTTCTTCCTTAGTACTCCAAAAGAATCTGGCAAAAATCTTATGAAGCTCCTTAATTACACACTTAGGAGGTGCAATCACTGAGAGTAGATATATCGGCATACTTTGAAGAACACTATTAATCAAAACAGCTTTGCCTCTAAAGTACAGTATCTTCCCTTTCCAAGAATGTAATTTTCCTTTCAACTTCTTAAAAAGATCAGCATAGTATATCTTTTTCTTTCTAGAGTGACAAATGGGACATCCCAGATAAGTGAAAGGGAACAAACCCTCAGTAAAACCAGTTATACCCTCAACTAATTGAATCAAATCATTGCCCACCTTAGAGTACATGTAGAAAGAACTCTTAGATGCATTAATTAACTGCCCAGAAGTCTGTTCATATTTCTTGAGAACCTGCATGATTTTTCTTAGAGAATATGAATCAGTAGAAGCAAAAATAATTGTATCATCAGCATAAGCCAGATGATTCAATGGATTTGTCCACTTTGGCATCCCATACCCAACATACTTAACATCTTCAAATAAACTATTTAAAGCCCTTGATAATACCTCTGCTGAGAGTAGAAATAAAGCTGGAGATAGAGGGTCCCCTTGTTTCACACATCTTGAAGAATGAAAAAATTCAGTAGCTTGCCCATTTAGTAACACAGAATACCAATTGTTCTCTATTAACCTTCTAATTAGATTAATAAGATGCTCAGAAAAACCCATCTTCCTTAACACATGCATTAGGTATTTCCATGATACTCTATCATAAGCCTTGGCCATATCCAATTTTATAACAACATTTGCAGGCTTACCCCTTATTCTGATATCTGAGACTATCTCTTGAGTTAGTAAGATATTCTCAAATATACTCCTTCCTTTCACAAAGCCTGACTGATTTGAGGAGATTAAAGTAGGGAGAATACTTTCCAACCTGTCATGTAGAACCCTTGAAATCACCTTGTTGATGAAGTTAGATAAACTGATAGGCCTCATATCTGAGAAAGTATGTACTGTCTGTTTCTTAGGAATAAGAACCAGATTAGTATGAGTAATAGATTTAGGCAATTCTCTAGTATCAAAAAAGGCTAAAACTATAGCATGAACATCATTTCCAACTATATCCCACACTGCTGATAAAATAAGCCTGTAAACCCATCTGGACCACTAGCACTATCTCCACCTAATGCAAAAACTGCCCTTTTGACTTCATTCTTGGAGGGATAAGAACAAAGGGCAATATTTTGTTCATGTGTAACCATGGATAGGACATGCTGAAGAAGCTCATAGTCCACTGTATCTCCTTCCTGAGTGAACTGTTTTGTGAAAAAATTCACTGCTTCCTCTGAGATTTGATCTATTGAATCCAACCATACACCATTGCAATCCTGAATTCTTTTTAGTTGTAACTTTTTCCTCTTGCCATTCACATGATTATGGAAAAAGTTAGTGTTTCTGTCTCCTTCAGTGAACCAGGAAAAACCAGCTTTCTGCCTCCAATATTGTTCTTCAATGTTTAGATACTTTTTCAACTCTGTTTGTGCCTTCTGAAGCACAATTTTGTTGATTATGCTAGGATCTTCTTCAAATAGTTGCTCCTTCACCCTAACCACTTCCTCTCTGATAGATAATTGCTTGAAGATCTCTCCATAAGTGTATCTACTCCATTTGGATAAAACCCTCTTTAAATTCTACAATCTTTGCTTGAAAGCCAAGAAAGGAGTCCCCACAAATTCTGTCTGCCAGTGCTGCTTCACCATATCCTGAAATGACTCATGTTGTGTCCAAAAATTCAAAAATCTAAAAGGTTTCTTAAGACTGGCAGCTTCTTCACCACATGATAATAACAGGGGGGGATGGTCTGACCCTGTTCTTGTCAAATGTTCCACTTCAATATGTGGAAGAATTTCCTGAAATAGGAAGTTTACCACAATTCTGTCCAATCTTTTAAAAATACAGTCCTCTGCTGCCCTACCATTCCACCATGTATATGGACTTCCTTTAAAACCCATGTCAAATAAATCACAAGAATTTACACAGTATGCAAAATCTTCACATTCAACCAATGTGACAAGTAAGCCTCCCAATTTCTCCTCATCTGATAGAATAACATTAAAATCTCCCCCAACCATCCAAGGCAAATTCATAGAATTTGCTAATTGATACAGATTATCCCACAATACTAGCCTTTCTTCTTCATCACATTTAGCATAGACAAAAGTAGCAATAATGTCTTTCTCTATGTCTTGGTGATGGATCTTCAAAGTGATTTGTTGATCTTCATCCATTATTACTTCCCATTGGACTGTAGCATCCACAAAAACCCAAATCTTCCCATTCTTGTTTGAAATAGCAGCCTCCATGCCAAGTCTTCTTTTGTACTTTTGCAAGTGTCTACAATTCTGGAAAGGTTCCAATAGAGCAACTATGAAACACTTGAGTTGATTTTGTAAATTGATGAGTCCCTGAAATGCCTATTGAGTATTAACAGACCTAATATTCCAAATTAAGGCCTTAATCATCATTTACCCTTTGAAGAAGTTGTCCTCTTTGAAATTCTTTTGGTCTGTGGTATCTCTTGGATTTTATGTTTTTTTCCACTCTTAGCTAGAGCCTTAGGTGATAAACCAACTTCTCTAGCTACTTTATGGATGTTGTTGGCCCTGTCCTCCATTTCATTATCCTCCTCAATTTGTTGAACCCTCCCTGAAGCTTCTTGGATTTCTGTTTGAGAAACTTTATGAGCTACAATGTCTTGTAGATCAGCATTAGGATGTGGAATCCTGTTTTTTTCTGCTAACTGGCTCTGATTTATATTCTTTACTGCAGGCACCTGGTTCTTTTCAGCACTATCAATCAGCAGCTGTGATCCAGTGGGGGATGAAGACCTTTCTAGCACCTTTTCATTTAAATCAATCATTATATGCTCTTGTACTTCATCAACTATGCTTGTATGTATTTCCACTTCAGTGATTTTTTTACTAGATGCTTCATCATGATTATTAGTATTTAGTATGTCTTCTGCCTGACTGCTCTGTTGTATGTTAGCATCTGTATTGTCAGAATCACATGTTCTTACTGCCTCTGAATTACTGAACTCCTCCTCTATTTCCCCATATGGTGGCTTCTTTTCAGGTAGATTATCTCCTTTTGCCTTCAAACTATTTGTCTTTGCAGGCTGACCCTCTATACTATCTGATTCCTTGGAAGAAGATTCACATGTGGATACCTCATGTATGTTATCCACAACTTGTTATTTGCTCTCTATATCTGCCCCACTCTCCATAGGTAATTCCTCTTGTTCCTTCAGAATTGAAGGATCTTCTTGTGTAATTTTATCCTCTGTCTGTTCTTCTGAACCAGAACCTTCAAGGTCCTCCACTCTATCACCCCATTTATGTTGCTCATCCCCAGTCTCTGGTACTGTATCAAGGACTTTGCCAAAAGTATTTGCCACCCATATCTTTGTACCTTTTGTCTCCTGCTCTTGCCCTTGCTTCTCTGACTTTTTGCTTTCATTTTCATTTGATGCACTCCCTGATTTGTTGTTGGTGTTTCCAGAGTCTTTCTCTATTTCCTCATTATTTGCATCATGCTCTTCCTTGTTCTCCTCTAACCCCTCAGTAGTCAAAGCGTCAAACTTGTTCTAAGTTTGAATGGTTTTACTTGTCTGAGATCCATTTGTTTCAGTCTCCTTCCCTTTTTTTCTCTTCCGTAGCACTGTTTCTCCTGTCCTTCTTAGTATTCCAATTTTGTAAGTTTCCAACTACTTTCCCACTTGACAAAATTTTAACAGGTCTGTTAATCCTGTTTCTTTGCTGCTGGTTGGCTCTTTTATCTTGGACTTTAGCATTGGTTGTTGCATCAGTCTTGTTCCTCTCTACTGGAGCTTCTTCCTTGTGGTCATTTGTAGTCTCATTCTGCCTCTCCTCCTTATCAAACCTCAGTTCAGGATTCAAAATTCTACATTCCTTCTCTTCATGCCCTTGTAATCGATATTCAAAGCAGTATTTAGGTAAGTAATCATACGTAATAGGCACTGCTTCTGTTCTCTCCTTTCCAGTAGCTTCATTTAAAATAACCATCTGAACAGACTTAGGGAGTTCATCATTTAAGTCCACTAGCACCTTCACCCTAGCACAACTTGGGCGAGTTTTGTTAATAGTTGCCTGATCCAAGTGTAGAGGTTTGCCTACTGCTGAGGCTAGTGAAAAAAGAGACTCATTTACAAAGTATGTGGGTAAAAGATTGGGGAAAGAGATCCATGCCATAACTTTGGTAGTCTCTTCCTCAACTTTAAACGTCGGATCATATATTAAAGGTCTCATTTGATAATAATATCCATCTTTCGAGTTGATAAAATATGATCCTTTAGATGTGAGATTTATAAAATCTTCCATTAGAGAAAGTCGTATCAAAATATGTCGAAATCTCAAAACACCAATATTACATTCTCCCTTAATACCACACTGCGATGGTATTGCCTTTCTTAGTTCATCAATGTCCGGCCATCCATAAGAAAATTTTCCTACAACAACGTACTGCAACTTTTCAATAGCATTCATTCGAAAAAGTTCATCCTCTGTCCATTGAACTCTAGGAACCCCATTAACATAAGTGATAGGTTTCTGTTCAATTGGATCTACTTTAACAGTGTTTTGCATAATATCCTTCAATAAAACTGGTTTTTGAATAGTATCCTGGATAATTGCCAATTGGCTGGTGTTTTGATTATTCAACAAAGGAAAATCTGATGTGGAAGCAGTATTCAAAGGCTGAACAGTCCCCGGAGGAGGCTGGCCGCCGACCATCATGGCCATGTCGACGGCTACTGTTGCTAGGATAAGGGTTTTTAGTGCATGGGCTAGAGAGAATACGTTAGATTGGGCTTACCTTAGCAAATTAATTTGAAATGAGGGGAAAATCTTAAAAAAAGAAGGAAAAAATAAAATAAATGGCCTTCTAGCACATAGAGATGTGTCACATTACCTTGTATATGCCATAGTTATTTCAAATATGCACCATCTTCTTGGACACTTTTTTATTTGTATAAATCTCTTCAATGTTTCGCTTTACTGGAAATCACTTATTTTCTCAAATTTCTCTTTCTCAGTTCTTCAAACAGAAATACACATGCTAATTAAGTTACTTACGTACTTTCAAAAGTTTGAATCCTTTGGATCTTTCACCCTTAAACACCTAATATCAGATTTTGCTACTTTTATAGCAAATCAATTTAAAATGAGGGGAAAATCCTAAAAAGGAGGGAAAAAATGAATGTCTTGAGCTACCATTAATGCCCTCTCAAAGCTTTTCAAAATTTCCAACAATTTTCTCTCTCGTGTCCCTTCACTAAGAGACTATTTGGATTGGCTTATTGCAGGTGTTTTTAAGCCAAAATAGTTCTTAAGCACTTTTATAGTGTTCGGATAAAATTAAATAAAAATGCTTTAAGCACTATTTTTAAGTCAAACTAATAGAAATAAACCAAAAGCTATATGTTAGGATTCCTAATTTATAACTTATGTTTATAAGTGAGCTATTCGTAGTAATGCCCTTATTTTGGGGTGGTCTTTAATTTTGCCCATCAAAATGAAAGTATTGAACTTTTGCCCTTCGTTTAAAACCTCAGAATTCCGGGTTCGAACCCCTGCTCAGGCGAGAATTGCCTACAAACTCTCCCCATTGGGCATAGTTTGCCTGCAAAACTCTACCTTAAGGCAGAATTTGCAGGCAAATTATGCCTGATAGAGCAGAGTTTCCCTGCAAATATACCTTAAGGTAGAGTTTTGCAGGCAAGCTATACCCGATGGGGAGAGTTTGTAGGCAAGCTCGGCCTAGCGATTTTTTTTTAAATTCTCGCCTGAGCAGGGGTTCGAACCCGGAATCCTGAGGTTTTAGGCGAAGGGCAGAATTCTGCCTTAAGGTAGAGTTTTGAAGGCAAAATTCTGCCTTGCGAATCCAAGTTACACTTGGCGAAATTTTTAAAATTTTTTGACTGAGCGGGGGTTCAAATCGGGAATCTAAGAGTTTTAGGCGAAGAACAAAAATTAAAGACCAGCAATTTGAGGGGCAAAAATTAAAGACCAGTGCATTTGAAGGGCACTCCGCACAAAAAAATATTTATAAGTCATAAGTTATAAGCCCATCCGATGTAACGACCCTCCCGGTAGTTATGAGAAATGTAGAATCACCCCACCAAATAGAACCTTCCCAAGGGTAGAACGAGCTAATAGAAACTCTGTTGTATAACTCTAAGAACTGAAAATTCAACTTGTTTGTGATTGTTGTTTGATTTTGTTGAGTCCATCGGGGTGACGTAGGTAATTAGAACTCCGTTGGGAATTTCGAGGCCACGGGTGGGTTCGTATGATGTTTTTATGTCTATGTGCATGTTTTGTTTGCGTTTGTGAGGCCTCAGATAAAATGTTGGGTGATAGGATGAAAAACTGGGAAAAACTTCGAGCTTACTGCCCAATTTGTACCGCTACGGCGGGGTGTGTACCGCTACGATAACACCACTATAGCGGTGAACCTCTCGCCGCAAGCAGTCGGCCGCTGTTCGTCTGTCCGCCGTGGCGGGCAATGTCCCGCTATGGCGATGTCGCTATAGCGGAACATGGCCGCCATAGCAATGGTTGGATTTCTCTTGGTTCGCTATAGCGGGCACTTGGCCGTTATAGCGAGACTGCTGCAGCGGTAAATTGACAGCTGCAGTGGTCAACGGGGGGCAGAATACCTTGTTTTAAACGCTTAGTTCCACATTCTTTATTCATAAAACTCCAACACAGTTCCCCACAAACACCTAGGGTGAAATTCCAAGCTAGGGCAAGAATACTCTTGGGAGGTAAGTCTCATCTATCCCTTTCAATCATTCCATATCATCTTCATGATTATCATCCCTTTTATGGGTTTTCAAAGGTAAAATTAGTAATAGTAACCCTAGAAATTAATAAACCTTCTATACTTGATGGGCTATGATTGTTATCACTTATTTATCATCTAATGGCTTGGGTTAACTCCTCTTAATCATGAATTAAACCTTTAGAGCCATGAACTAAGTGAATTGAGACTTAGGGTTCCATAAAAATGGTGGCTTGACCATGGAAACTGCTTGTAATTGAAATGTTGATTAAATATTGTTATAGTTGCTGGTTAGTGATTACTAAGGCCCTTGTTAGGTTATTTTACACCTAGAAATCATCCATCCCTTGGAATGGGGCTAAAGGGAAGGGTGTCTTGCATTGATTTTGTGACTAGAATAATTGTGACTCATTGTGCATTCTAATTTCTAGACTTTGAGCGTTCTGAGGCTTTACGGAAGGGAAAAGCTGTAGCAGAGTGATTCGAGTTGTTCCAGCTCTACGTTTGAGGTAGGTTACGATCTACTTAAGTTAGACTTTCATTAGTTGATTGTATGTGTTGTGAATTCTGTAGGAGAAAGCATGTCTAGTCTTCATGCATGATATTGTGTGTTCGAACTCCTATATGTAAATGATTGAGTGACTGTGTAGGCTTCGTGCCCCTATTCGTGTGTTGAATCTACAGTTGATGTTGTTGTGATGAGAGGTTAATGTGATCTTCTCGGTGAAATTGTGATATGGGATGATGATTCGAGCATTGATAATGAGAGGGTAAGAAATACGGTTATGTATAGATATATGGAAAGGCACAAATGTGACCTAGATTATGGGCTCGTGGTCAGATGTTCGTTCCAGAATAAGTGGTACATGGACACCATGGGTCCCCTGCAGGTCATGACTACTGAGCAATGACATCAGTTAGCATGTGTGTACAGTGAGTATGGTTATTGTGGTACACTTGTTTCCTTTTACACCCCGTATCTTCGAAGAAGCACTTATCACATTTGAAACATAAGTACGTTGAGTTATGGTTAAGTAAAACCACTTTGGAATATAAGCAAGCATTATTAAGTATATTATGAGTGAAGGATGCATATAAGGTATACCGGAAGGTTTTATAAGGAAATGAGTGGAAGAAATGGAGTAGTACGACTTTGTAGAAAGGATGGGTAACGTTTCGTGTGAAAATTTTGGTCCAACTTGAGGGAAGAATATCTCTTAGCATATGAAGTGTTTTGAAGTGAAACAAAAGCCTAAAATGAATTTTGTCGAGTCTAGTTTCCAACGCAACAAACCGCTCGTCAATAGGACATCGGAGTAGAGAATTATGGACGTTACAAGTTCGGCTGGCAGAGCAGAAATGCGTGCTACAGTACTGCTACAGTACTGCTATAGTGACCCCCCGAATTTGAACCTTATAAAAGGGGCAAAACCCTATTTTTTTCCACCAAAAATCAGATTTTAGAGCTCAGCACATATAGGGGTTTTTTGGTCATAAAAAGTTAAGAGAATTGAGTGATTTTAGCTAATCAAGGCTCGGATAGTGCGTAGTTATGATCACGGTATTATTTTGCGTTGGATTCGGCTTGGATTCAAGGTGGAATCTTGAAGATATTATCGTTTTGACAAGAAAAAGATATGAATCTTTCTCTTTTGGTATTGTTTAACGCTTATTTACGAAGATAAAACCGTTAAATTATGGTGTAGCGAATTTGTGAAGGGAGAAATGGGATAAACACCATGTGAGGTGTTTTATGGAATACTTTGATGTTACCAATGATATTATAGATGTTGGTATTGTTGTTGTTGTTGTTGTTGGTTGTTGAATTGAGATTTCGGGCTACAGGGGAGATGCTGCCCGATTTTCGGCAGGATATAGAACAGTTTAACTTGAAAGCTTAGCACAAGTACACTACAATGAGTCTAACGATAATGCGAACCCTCTTGGATGTAGATTGCAAGACCGGAAATAAGTGGAAGAGCCGAGACGTGAATTTTCAGGTATGTTAAGGCTCGTCCCTTTCTTTCAAAGGCATGATTCCATAAATGTTTCCATAACCTTCCTACTTCCGAAAGTTAGACGTTCCTGATTCTTAATAAGTTTCTTATGATACCAAAGAAGAGATTTTTTCTATGATGATTATGATGATTTCATGTTTAAGGGTTCCAAACTTATGGTTTCAATGTGAATATGAATATGAGAATGTTGAACTATTTCTTGATCCTCAATTTTATTTATTGATAATGAATCCTTTTCAAAAGGTTCCAAAGTGTATAATTTGACGCTTTATGAGAATTATGATCATATTCTATGTCTTCCCTTGATGTTATTCTTCATTGATAGTCTCACCTCATAATGCTAGTGTAACACCCCGTAAACTTGAACTAGGTGTGAGTATGTAAATATCTAGTGTTAAGATGATATTTTATCTATATGAATCCATTCTTGATGAATTCGGGTGGAGGATGGTCGTTTTGAAGTCAAACCAACTAATGAAGTTCTTAAGGGCTCTTAAATTCGCCTAAATTTTGATAGGTCTGCCTTCTAGGCGATTTTCGTGAAAATCTGTTAAGAATTTGGAAAATATTCCTCAAATACAAGTTGTAGATCTTTGAAAGAGCTTTCCAACGGTATATTATGGGTCTTGAACGGAGCTATGTACAAAAAGTTATGACCGTTTTACTGAAGCCTGTCCGCACTGGAAATTTGGTCTGCGTTACGGACCGTCCCTTGGGGCCGTAACACAAGTTACGGACCGTCCCTTGGGGCCGTAACGTCCCAAAAATTTCCAGAATCTCACTGGAAATTTTCACCAAGTTACGGGCCGTAACACGTGTTACGGACCGTCCCTTTGGGCCGTAACTTGGCCCGTCAAGTACGTTTTTGGCTGATCTGACTTCGGGAGGCCATAACCCCGTTATTTATTGAGAATTTGGGAAACCTCAAAGAACGAAAGTTGTAGATAATTGAAATACCTTTCCAACCATAGGTCGTGGGACTCCATGTGACATCGGGATAAGGAGATATGAACGTTTTAAGACAGAAAGGTCAAGTTGTTGGCCCAACCCAATTCAAAACCGGGTCAGGCCCATTTCCCTTGGTATTTAAGGGAAATGTTCAGCCCTAGCAGCCACATTTCCCATACCAAACATTCAGAATTTTTAGAGAGAGAGATAGAGGATATTTAGAGAGAGAAAGTGGAGAATCGATCAAGTTCAAGGCCCCGAATCCCGAGGCTCGTGAAGGATAAAGTGTAGAACAAGTTGTTGCCGTCGTTCTAAGCTAAAAATTGAACTTGGGTGATGTTGTTTTCGTGGTATCTGCTCATATAAGGTATGCCTAAGATTTTAATGATGTTTTTATCCTTATCATTGATAGATTTGACGAGTTAGAATAGAGAAAATGACATTGGAAGTTCGGTTATAATTTTTGGATATCAATTGATTTGTGGGCTGTTTTGGTATGATTAAATGGATAGGATTAGTTGGATATTGATATATAATAACTATTGATATTGTTGATGTTGTTGATAAGTTGTTGTTCTTGAAATTGGGAGAATAAAGTGTATGAAGATATTGTATACAAAGCGTATACCGAGCTGTTTTGTGACGATATTTTGGGGGGCTGTTTTATATGATTTTCGTGGTTGTTTTGTGATGATATTGTGGGGACTGTTTGGTGGTTGTTATGAACTGTTTCGTGGGTTGGATTATCGTGGGATTGGATGTAGTTGTTGTTATTGTTATACTATGGATATACGGAAATAAAGAAGTGTATACAAGCATTGGCATATAAGGTATATTGGGCTGTTTTGGAAGTAATTTAAGTATGGATTAAATTTCAAGATTCTTTAATGAATGAAAGGAAAAGCAATCTTTTCATGTTCCTTGAACTCTCATTCATGTTTAAATGGTGGTTAATGTGTGTGAGGGGACAAACCCACATTTAACCTAGATTGTAACAAACCCTATATATGTATGTGATATTATGAACGTTTTCCTCTATAAGATATGTTTAATGATGATGGTTAAGGGTTGGTAATGATATTATCATTGATGATTTAAAACATGGAAACCTTTCGTAAAGAAGTTATACGTTTTCAAACATTGGTTGGAATAACTTATCCTTTCAATATGGCATAATGGTCCGTAATGATAATTTTACTATAAAGATGATTTCTTTTAAACAAGGTCATGCGTGCGTAGGGTCAAGCCCATATCGAACCTTACACGAACTATATTACTTTGTGGAACTCGCTTTTTCCCCATTATTGGATTATTGATCTTAATATTCTAAAGGTTGGACCTTCAACTTGTTTTGTTGTAAAATGGGTTTCTTAAACGTGAAATTGAATAAGATATTTGAATAAGATTCTCAATCGGTTGTAACTTGAAATGCCTCTATTTGAGATGATGACTTGAGAAGTGAGATTCGGCTCTAAGCCATGATTGATAATTTGGTAATATGACATGATTTGTATTTTGTTTGTGTTTTTGGGCCTGTATGGGAAAGTTGTGCTAGTTCAGAGGACGATTAGCCTCCGTGGTTTCCTAACCAGGGTATCGATTGATTGATTAATTTGCTTATGAGTGGCTTGCTTCATATCTTGTTTCCTGTGAGTGGCTTGTGGTGATATTGGATTCGTAAGTGAAATGTTTGGCATGATAAATGGTAAAAATTTAAGTTGATATGTCTTTCGTTGATCGATATGCGTAATGAACTTTAATGTTATTGATGGTATGACTGCTTTGAGACAATTGGTGAATCGGCTTCTATGTCGTGGACTTTATTGTTATGTTTATGCCTAGCCATTCGGGAAGATGAGTGGTCACCGAGGTTTTTATATTCCGGTGTGTTTGCCTTGCTATTCGGGAGGAAGAGTAGCCACTATGGATCCTAGTGTATTAATTGTCTTGCCATTCGGGAGGAAGAGTGGCCACTTCCGGGTTCGTTACCTGGGGTGCATTAATGGCCTTGCTATTCGGGAGGAAGAGTAGCCACCGTGAATCCATACTCCGGTGTATTGCGCAGTGTGCCTTGCTATTCGGGAGGAAGAGTAGCCACCGTGAATTCATATTTCAGTGTATTACGTAGTGTTGTTGATATTGATTTGGGCTTATACGGGCGGTTATGATATCCATCCTTATTATGGAACTAAGCATAATTGCAACTGGGATTTTGAAATGACTTGATAAACTGTTAAACAAATGATATATGTTCATGTGTGGTGCGCTATGCGCGATGTGATTGATTCTTGGGCCTGTGTTGGCATGTGTAATATTCGTAATATCTCATGGAACTGTTGTTGACAATCATGATCACTTGAAAGGCATAATTAAAAGTTGTAACTTAATAAAAGACTTCATAATCGGTTTTGATAATTCTTATGGAGATACATATGTTGAATACTTGTTTATATATTGATTAATGGATTTGTAAACTGTTTAATAAATGATATTGAGAATCACAAAGCGAAATGACTGTTTTATGCTATCTTTTTCAGAACTGATTTCTTTATATATTATTATATTTTATTTTCATAACACTTGTTGTCCCCGAGGCACTCACTGAGTACGAAAGTACTCAGGCATACCATTGTTGTTTTTGATGGTATGTTAGGTAACGAAGAAGAGCAGGTTCGTGATACTTTCGACGCTTAAGAGGACTTGCTACTGCTGTGGATTTGGTGATCCCACATTCTTGTTCATGGGACACTTCCTGTTTCGTTTATTATTCTGGATTTCCGGGCTGCGTCCCGAAGTTTGACGATTGTTATGTCTCTTAGAAGCTCCATAGATAGTTGTCAGAATTGTGGGTAGATTGTCAAAGTCTCGTACGACTTAATGGGTGTTTGCCACGTTTATGACTATGACTTATAAAGACTTCCGCTGATTTAATTCATGTGTTCATGATGTGTTGCATTTAATTTATAAATTGTTGGAGGCGAATGTTGAACCTGGCGGGTTCAAGTATCATTATTGTGTTGTTTAGGTTCTTCCGATGTTGTTCGTGACGTCGGATGCCGGTCACGTCTAGGGTGGGTTTTGGGGCGTGACAACTAGGTCCTTCAAGGTGAGACATGACGGTCACGATTATTCCATAATATAATCGGAGGTTACCGACCTTACGTCACTCTGATAGAGTCATAGCTTTTGATTGGGCTCTTATGCATGCTTATGTTATGATGATTACACCGCGCCTATACGGCCGGGCAGCACCACTACGGTGAGCGTAGTGGGCGGCTTATGGATGATTACACCGTGCCTATACGGCTGGGCAGCACCACTACGGTGGGCGTAGTGTGCGGCTTATGGATAATGATAGTAACATCGTGTCTATATGGCACGAGCAGCATCACTAGTGGGCGGCGTGAGATGATTACCTCGGACGCGGACTAATGATGTTATTTGATTTAAACAGCTTATGTATGTATGTGTAATACGTTTAAAAGGTAAAGGTGAGCATGCATGATTCCGCCTTAAGAGGCAAGCAATTACAGTTATACTTTCTTCCTATGTCTTCTATACTTCCTCATTATGTATCATACATTCCTTACATACTCAGTACATTACTCGTACTGACGTCCCTTCTTGTGGACGCTGCGTTCATGCCCGCAAGTTCAGAGAGCTAGCCAAGTGAGCCAGACCAGTAGGACCTCTTTCCAGTTCCAGCCAGCAAGCTCCATTTGGACCAGGGCTCTAGCCCTTTGGTATGCCTTTTGACATGTACATATATGGGTATGGCAGGGCCTTGTCCTGTCCTTTTTGTAGTCTATATTCCATAGAGGTCTGTAGACAGTGTATATATAGTGGGGGTCGTCAGGTGCTTTCAGTTGTCCCTTAATTTTGGGGAACAGTATATACGGCGACCAAGTTGGTCTGCATTGTCATCCTCTGCTAGTATGCTTACATATACATATCCATATGCATGTTTCGTGGAATTCTGAGATAAGATCTATCGTATAAATGCTACCGCGAACGGTACCAGTGGAATATCAGTCAAAGTAGGCCACCAAGTTGTTTAGTACAGAGTGGGAGTGAGTTTAAGGGTGCTCGATCAGTAGTGGTCGGGTGCTCGTCGCGGCTCATTGGTTTGGGTCGTGACATTTCCGTTGTGTGGTTTCCGTTGATTGAGTTCTTGATATTTTGGATGACTTGATTGGTGCTTATCCTTGGTTGACTTGTTGTGGTTTATTTATTTCCTGTCTGTTGGCTGGCTTGTTTATTCTATTGACTTTATGAGATATGCATGATACTAATCTTAGTCGGCCTATGATATCCACTGGTACATAGTGTTTGTACTGATACTACCTTGCTGCATTCTTTTGAGTGCAGATTGTGATACAGAGACTGCTACCTCCCTCACATCTAGCGTTGAGGCCGTTGCTAACAGATTTAGGGTGAGCTTCTATCCATGCCAGGCCGCTCGAAGATCTTCCTCTTATGATGTCTATTTCCTATTCTGGACATTATGGTTATTTGTTAGACAGATCTCATTCCTTAGACATGTTTTAGATTAGAATCCTTGTACGATGACTTTCGGATTTTGGGAAATTGTAATAGTTAGGACTTCCGCATTTACTTCATTATTTATGGTGTGACTTATATTGATTATCTTATGCTTGAATGGATAATAACTGATTGAATTGGTTAATATAAAGATAGACTTGAATGATAGATGACTTGTGTGTTGGTTCGCCCACTAGGAGTTAGTGTGGGTGCTAGTCATGGCGGATTGGGTCGTGACATCCAAACAGGCTCTAAGAAACTTTCTTGCACTATAGAGCTGCCATGGCCCATGGGGCATAATTTCACTGTTGACCAACTTTTCACTAGACAATTGTCACTTGCCATAGCAGCTAAATGCACTGGCATCCCCCAATCCTGAAATATGACATTTTCTTCAATTTTTTTGTTATTCCACATATTTAGACACTAATATACACTTTCAAACCATAGCATCAAATAAATGATGACTTTAATTCAACTATTTTACACCACGTGGGCCCTCTTTGGCTCATGAAGTAATGAATTTGAGCTTGTTGCCCTTGTAATTAATCCTTAAGACAACTAGAAAAATTATGGGCGCTATAACATCGAGCTTAAATATCTTAATGGTTTGCATGTAGGCATTGCAATTTCATCTAACTTCACCTCAATTTTATTCTTTTTATGTTAACTAAACTCACAGCACATATATCCAATTATACTTTTATTTGTTCTAAAACTCATACTCTCTGGAGTGTTTCTATATAGCATTTTTAGTTGAGCGCCACTTCATTGCACCAAAGTCACTATCTTTTAATAATAAAAATCACTCAAATTTGCTTAAATATTATAGAAAATGTCTCCTTTGATTTCTCTTATTGACTTTTAATGATATTTAAATAAAATTGAATGATTTTTTTGTTGCAAAAATATAGTTTAATGACTTTTTATGTCACTTAAATGATATTGAGAGGCATTTTCATTGCAAAATATAATTTAAAAACTGAGCGACTATCCATGAAATTAACCCTGTAATACTCCATTAAGTTGATCTTTCTGCTCTTCAATGGATCTTTCTCGTGCAAATTCGAATAATCTGACTATATGATTTGGAATACTTAGGTGCTTAAAGGTAAAATATAAATGAAACATTAATTAACTAATTAAAGAGGTTTGCGTACACTCTACCCTTCCCAGACCCCACTTGGTGGGATTATAATGGGTATGTTGTTCTCATTGTATAGAGGTTACAACTTACAAGTTAACAAACATATTACTTCATCGAAAAGTCTTTTATATTATGGAATTTGGTGTTTTGGACGTTTTGCTTTTTCTTTTTTTCCCCTAGACATTTTGGGTTCAAATGTTGTTCTTCTTAG
This sequence comes from Lycium barbarum, assembly GCF_019175385.1. Taxonomy (NCBI): domain Eukaryota; kingdom Viridiplantae; phylum Streptophyta; class Magnoliopsida; order Solanales; family Solanaceae; genus Lycium; species Lycium barbarum. Next base: position 12,090,149 of record NC_083343.1, read on the forward strand.
AAATTGAAGATTTTATTTCACTAATCATACACAAGTGATAGGCATGAAACTTGAATTGATGAAATCTCCTATTTTGGTGTCAAGTTCAAGGAAAGAATTACTTGGCAATTTTAGTAGTAAATTTTCTGAAATTCTTTTAATTACTTATTTGACTGAGAATTAATTAGATCTTTTACTATTCTTGTTGTAATGTTAATACTTACTATCTTGTTCTACTCTTGTTTAGGAAGTTTTCATGTACAGGCCTTGAGCCCTTGACCCAGTGAGTCATACAGTGAACTAAAAGACCGATTTCAGAGCACCATGTTGTTCGACTTCAACTTCGCGACTACTTTGGTAAAATGAGTTTGACTTCTATACACCGACAATGTAAAATGAATTATACAGTCAGGTCGCCTAAAAGATAAAAGACCGCCTAAAATTCAAGAACGTCAGATTGAAAAACCTTAACAGGACAACACAGGATTGAAGAATGTTGGTGCAACTGATGAGCAAATCTTGATGAAGACAATTTTCATAGCCGAAACTCTTAATGAAAATATGTAGAGAAAAGAATAACAGGTCGGAGCCGGAATGAAGTAGCTTCAGAGACGAAGATCAAAATACATATATATATATATATATACAAGCATTAACATTAAAGTTACAACATTGTATAAAGTTGAACTAAAGTTTTTTAATTAAGTTTGCGCAACATTTCCAATATGGAGTCTGCATCTCTAATGTCCTGGCTTTCTTGTGATTCTTCATTTCCCTGAGAGAAATCAACACTGGTATATGTCCTGATTCCTGGACCATGTGCGCTACAATCCATTCCCCGACCTTGCTGTGCTCTTCTCACTTCTTTTTGATGCTCAGTCAGCTCAGTATGTCTTCGTTTTGAACTTGAACACATTTTGTCATTCCCCTCCATGAGTTCAACTCGTTTTGAGCACCTACGCAGTGTTGTTGGTGCCTTGTATCTATTAGAAATGTCCTTACCATTGGCTGAAGGGCTGTTTTTGCAGAGTTTTAGTTTTCCTTTCCTTGACAGCTTGTCGAGGATTGAAAGTAAGCTTTGAGGGTAATCTAACTTGATCTGTTCTCCATACGTAGAATTCCAGAAGTTAATAGTAGAGTTGGAAATGATGGGATCCGGATGATCAAGAGTTTTCTCGAGAAGAGGCTCTTGGAGTTGAAGAAAAGAGGAATTGAATTTTATTATTGGTCGCGTTTTCTGCAAACAGTTCAGTGTTTGAATCCATAACTGTTGAAGTTGATCTTTGCAGTTACTGTCTTGAGCTTCGGAATGTGACAACCACAGTAGCAGAGTACTGGTCATAATCTGATGAGAGAAGAGTGATAAAGAAATTAAACCTCTGTACTACCAGAGAAACGCACTAAAACAAATTACGTAATAGCTTTGTACTGTTGCTAATCGTCTCTATTTCCTTCTGATCATCCAATTGTTAGAGTGCACACATACTGGAGAGATAATTAGAAGATGGAATGATGATGCATGGGATGACTTGCAACCTTAGAATGGAAAGGAAGAAAATGGAGAAACTATGGCAAAGGCTCTTCACAATTTGAGAATAACATATCAACATAGTTTATAGGAATAGTGTATACATATTTTCCACCTCAAGAATAGGATCTAATGGCACCATAGATGTATATACAGAAGAGAGTCTAAGTACAAACCTCAATGAATAATGTTATATCCTTCTCCAGGTGCAAGCAATCAATAAAGTGAATCAGTGACGATAGCAGCCTGAAACTATCATAGTTAGCACATATGGTACACATCTTTGGAAATCACCTAGTAAAGTCAGCTTTAAGAAAAATGATTCTTGAGTCTTGAAAGGAGTAGCAGCTCAAATACCAGAGGCTTTTCCGGTGAGAAAAATGACTTTTCTGGCTAAAGTGATTTTGTGGGATATAACTCCAAACATGAGTTTTTATTGTTATCAGAGATATAGAAGTGACTTTACTAGGTAAATTTCAATACTTGGATGACCATACAAGTAATTAACTTGAAGAAACTAGTAAGATAGGAGGAGTCATTACCTTGAGGAAATGAGGCTGGTTGATGCATTAATTTCATCCTTTACCCAAGATAGCTTCACGAAACTGCAGAAGCAGTGGATGCATAAGAAACATGTAGATATTTGAAGTGCGTGCAGAATAAAGCTTATCTAAGCCTACTCCACAGTTTTCAATTATCAAATAAGTCACTAAATGCAGGCAAATCCTGATCTCCTACTCTTTCATCAACTGTCTTCTTGCTTAAGTTTATTGATCGACAAAAAAGTTTTTTTAAGCAGATGGTACATGACAGTGCCGTTTGTATCACTTTAACAACAACAACAACAACCCAGTGAAATCCCACATCTTGGGGTCTGGGGAGGGTAGAATGTACGCAGACCTTACTCCTACCAAGGTAGGATGGCTGTTTCCGAGAGACCCTCGGCTCAATAGAAGCATAAAAAAGGGAGTCAGATAAGGTTAAAAGATTCAAAACGATATTGTAATGAAATAATGCAAGCGACACAGTAAAACAAGATAATCAAAGAATTCAAAGCGATATGGAAATGCAAATAACGAAAGCGGCACAGATAAAATAGAGTAATCAAAGTACAGAAAGTAGCGAATAATAACATAAATCAGAGCACAAGAAATTATAATGCGCTAATGCGCCTACTAATAAGGAAAGATAACGAGACTTATATACTAGCCTTCTACCCTAATGCGGGTCCTCCACACCTTCCTATCTAAGGTCATGTCCTCGGTAAGCTGTAACTGCGTCATGTCCTGTCTAATCACCTCTCCCCAATATTTCTTTGGCCTACCCTTACCTCTTCTGAAACCATCCATGGCTAACCTCTCACACCTCCGCACTGGGGCATCTATGTCTCTCCTCTTCACATGCCCAAACCATCTCAGTCGCATTTCCCGCATCTTGTCTTCCACCGAGGCCACTCCCACCTTATCCCGAATAGCCTCATTTCTAATCCTGTCGCTCCTAGTGTGCCCACACATCCATCTCAACATTCTCATCTCGGCAACTTTCATCTTTTGAACGTGAGAGATCTTAACTGGCCAACACTCCGCCCCATACAACATAGCCGGTCTAACCACCACTCTGTAGAACTTGCCCTTCAGTTGTGGTGGCACCTTCTTGTCACATAGCACTCCTGAAGCTAGCCTCCATTTCATCCACCCTACCCCAATACGATGTATGACATCATCGTCAATCTCCCCGCTGTCTTGCATGATAGACCCAAGGTACATGAAACTACTTTTCTTTTGGATGGCCTGAGCACCAAGCCTAACTTCCACGCCAACCTCCTGGGGTGTCTCACTGAACTTACACTCTAAGTACTCTGTCTTGGTCCTACTCAGCTTAAATCCTTTAGACTCCAAGGTATGTCTCCAATCCTCCAGCTTAGCGTTAACTCCGCTACGAGTCTCATCGATCAGGACTATGTCGTCCGCGAAAAGCATACACCATGGCACTTCACCTTGAATTTGTCGCGTCAATCTATCCATCACCAAGGCAAATAAAAACGGACTAAGAGCTGATCCTTGATGCAACCCCATCACAACTGGGAAGTGCTCTGAGTCCCCTCCTACTGTCCTTACTCTAGTTTTGGCTTCCTCATACATGTCCTTGATCACCCTAATGTATGCTACAGGTACACCTTTAGCCTCCAAACATCTTCATAGGATTTCTCTTGGAACTTTATCGTAAGCCTTTTCTAGGTCGATGAATACCATATGCAAGTCCCTCTTCCTCTCCCTATACTGCTCCACCAGTCTCCTCACAAGATGAATGGCTTCTGTAGTTGAGCGTCCCGGCATAAATCCGAACTGGTTCTCTGAAATAGACACGCCTCTCCTCACCCTCATCTCCACCACTCTTTCCCACACTTTCATAGTATGGCTTAGTAGCTTGATACCTCTATAGTTTTCGCAACTCTGGACATCCCCCTTGTTTTTGTATAGAGGGATCATTACGCTCGACCTCCATTCTTCGGGCATCGTTGCCGTCTTAAAGATGACATTAAACAACCTAGTCAGCCACTCCAAACCTGCCGAGCTCGCGCTCTTCCAAAATTCCCCAGGGATCTCGTCAGGTCCGGTCGCTCTTCCCCTGCGCATCCTACGAACAGCACCCTTAACCTCCTCGACCTTAATACTCCTGCAATACCCAAAATCGTGACGCCTCCCTGTATGCTCCAAATCTCCCAACACGATGTCTCTCTCCCCTTCTTCATTCAAGAGTTTGTGAAAATATGACTGTCATCTCTGTTTAATGAGAGTCTCCTCTACCAATACTTTTCCATGCTCATCTTTAATGCACTTCACTTGATCCACATCGCGCGCCCTTCTCTCCCGCACCCTGGCTAGCCTGAACAATTTCCTATCCCCACCTTTCTCTTTTAGTTCAGCATAGAGGCGTTCAAAAGCTGCCGTTTTTGCCGTCGAAACCGCCGACTTCGCCTCCTTCCTCGCTATCTTATAAAGTTCCCTATTCGTCCACGTCTCCACCTCATCCTTGCTTTCTATCAGCTTCGCATACGCCATCTTCTTTGCTTCCACCTTCATCTGCCGTTTGTATCACTTTAAGACTGGCAATATTTTTTTTCTGACATGAGTGATATTTGCCGAGGACACCATTAACAACTTATCCCCAGACATGTTATAGTGTTGTTGGCTTCTACTCAGAAAGCAAAGGTGCAAAGAAAGAAAAAAAGAAAATTGGTCATTTACTTTAACAAAGTAATGGAGGAAAACGAAAAATAGAGTTGCAATCAAACTCATAAGGCTGTCAAACTCCCAAGTGTTCTTTATGAAGCACATTGGTCACCTGTTTTTCAACCAAATCATCTCACCTGTAGAGCTTCCAATTGCATAAGCACATTTTAATGAATTTGTAAGTTCTAAGTTTTCTATGGAGAAGCATATTTTGACTTGGCAGGAGAACTTTGCTGTTACTAAACTATCAGTCCACCTCAAGAGCATCATAGTAATTGCTCCAGTAACTAGAAATTTTATAGTAGCATGTGCTCACCAGGAAGCGAATTCCAAGCTACTCTTGATATTGCCGGATCTCCAACTTTCACTCTCTTTATCTTTAGATTTTGCTGTCAAAGAAGCTTGTTCTACAGCACATATCATCGCTTCTCCAAACAATAAGAGAGCACCAATATCCTGACCCTTTACACTTGACTGAGGTTTAGTGACAAGATCACCATTGGTCAATGTTTCATTGAAATATGAACAGAACATTGAGTACAGGTCCTCAGTAAGAGTAGGAAAACCAATTTCTGATGCCCCCCTAAGAGAAACATAAAGTGGTCTCCATACTCCAATAACTTGCTGAAGGCTGAAATGCACATTAGAGAAAGAAGATGCAGCAAATGGATAGCACAGAAAATGTATTATTGTAGCATAACCAGGTGAGAGAAAGCTATTATTATCTAAATAATCTTTCAGACAACTTGCCAGAGCTACCCAGATCTCAAAGCATTGAGGCATCTTCTCTGTGTATAGTAAAGTAACAAAGAGATGGAGAATTTCCAAAGGTTCGTATGAAGATAGCAAAAACTTGACATATCTGTGTATCCCTTCAACTATGTCATAATCAGGTGCTTTCATTGTTGACTTGGTCACTGCATGGAAATACAGAAAAGTAATATATGCAACTGGTGATACCTTCTCCTTATAATTCATAAAGCAGATATCTGGTATCTTCGCACTTTTGAATCTATAGACTGGCTCTGACGTCTCAATATTTAAGTCTAGTGCCACCTTGTAAAGAGGGGATTGCAATGTTGATGGTTCTAATTCTTCAACGAAAGCCTCCAAAAGCTGAAGTAAAAGTGGTAGCAGATCATCTATACCACCATCCCTTGAATGCATCTTATCATATATACTCTTCAACAACTTTAACATCATATTCACAGATAAGATAACCTCGTCATAAGTTAAAAGGTCAGACTTCAGGAAATGTTTAACAGATGTCAGAAGAGATCGAAACAAACTTGAGGCAGCATCGTGCATCACTGTCCTGACTTCATGGGATAGAATAATATTTGACCCTTTCGTGATCAGACGATGAATCGTGTTTAGGAAAAACTCCAAGTTACCAAGATCCAAAGGTGACCATTTAATTGGATAGTACTTCCATGAGCATTTTGCAGATTCTGGAAGTTTCGCAATGGAACTTATAAATAACCGATCAGCTTTCTGATCAGTTAACTTACTATTTACATCTTTGTTTCCTGCTGAAATAAAATTATCGAGCAGCTCAATGCAGAAACTCCATGACCATATATTTTTATTGACAGGTCCAACCTTGATGACAACTTCCAAGATGGGCTCCCAAACTGTTTTAACCACCAAACCGGAGCTGGCTAAATTGTCGAGCTTATACAGAAAATAAGACCATGTATTCAGACAGGATACATGGACAGATGCATCACAATTACTAGACATGATTCCAATCAGGGGCGTCATCACAAGTTTAATCTTTTTGGAAAACCCATCAGATTCAGTTGGATTACTTCTTTTGAATACCGTTTGATCCGTAGAATTCTTTACAAGTGCATTGCTTTCTGGAGCATGAAGTTGTGAGCAGATTAAAGCATCAATGAAACCTTCCCAGGCAACCTGCAGAAATAAGGCATCCATTTTTAAACATACCCCAGTTTTTCAATAAGTTGAGTTAGCGGAAGCACTCTATTTGCTTTTTCTTTTGAAAAATAAAACAATTAGGAAAAATGGCACAAGGTGCTGAACTTCCTGCAACGAAAAAAAGGCCAAAACCATCGGGGACCCCTTGTGGTCGCCAAGATCTTTCCCTTAGACACCTCAACTAAGCCTTGTACCCATTGAGCACTCAGACTACATTGAATCTGTTCCGATTAGACACTTTTTTGACAATCAACTAAAATTACAAAGTGTGTGTAATACACTCGCGAGTGACGTGGCATAATGACTAATTAAAAGAGGACATGTGGCATTTAGTGCAAAATAATAATTTTAAAATAAATTATAAGAAAAAATTATTTAATATAAAAAATAAATTTTGAGTAAAAACTAATACTCCCTCTGTTTCAATTTATGTGAATCTATTTCCTTATTAGTCCATGCCAAAAAGAATGACTTCTTTCTATATTTGGAAATAATTTACCTTTATCCAATGATTTATAGCCACACAAAATATATGTGACTCATCTAACACCACAAGTTTAAAAGTCTTCTCTATTTTCTTAAACTCCGTGCCCAGTCAAATGGGTTCACATAAATTGAAACGGATGGAGTAGTTTTTTTAAAAAAAAAATCTATTTTCTAAACGCTACACATTATTACCACAAAAGGTGTTCTTCACCATTTTCATGTGTGTTCTTGTTCCAACCATGATTTCAATCCAAAATTTCAAGAAAAACTCCTCCAAATTTGTTATAACTTCATCTAAAGATTCCCCACAAAGACCCGAAGACAACCCCAACATTAATTTCTCAAAATTTTCATCAAATAAAGACCCATTTTAAATCTTCAAGCTTTCTAAAGAACCCATTAATGGTGTTTTGATGAACTCCTTTGATTTTCTTTTTCTTTTTCTTAGGAGACAGAGCAAGAAATTGGGTTTCTTAAAAATCGTATCAAAAGGTGCGAATAGTGGCAGCAATGAAGGTGAGGAAAGAAGATAAAACACATGATTTTAGAACCTCCGTTGAAGGAGTTTAAGCTTGGGGAAATGGTGGGAAAAAAGGAGAAGAAGAAGAAGAACAACAACAACAACCCAGTGAAATCCCACATCTTGGGGTCTGGGGAGGGTAGAATGTACGCAGACCTTACTCCTACCAAGGTAGGATGGCTGTTTCCGAGAGACCCTCGGCTCAATAGAAGCATAAAAAAGGGAGTCAGATAAGGTTAAAAGATTCAAAACGATATTGTAATGAAATAATGCAAGCGACACAGTAAAACAGGATAATCAAGGAATTCAAAGCGATATGGAAATGCAAATAACGAAAGCGGCACAGATAAAATAGAGTAATCAAAGTACAGAAAGTAGCGAATAATAACATAAATCAGAGCACAAGAAATTATAATGCGCTAATGCGCCTACTAATAAGGAAAGATAACGAGACTTATATACTAGCCTTCTACCCTAATGTGGGTCCTCCACACCGTTCACGCGCCACTAATGAGTGTATCACACTCACTATGCCAAGTCAGCAAAAAGTGTCTAAATGGCACAGTCGGGCCCTACCATAGGTGTCTAAATGAAACAAGGCTTAATTGAGGTGTTTAAGTGAAAGATTTTGGCGACCACTAGGGGGCCCCCATGGGTTTGGCCAAAAAGAAAAGTAAAAGACTTGATGGCACTATAACAAATTGAGTAGACTCCAAACTATAGCTAATAAAAACTGTATGGTATTCAGATAGCCCCTGATATGTGCTATAGGAGGAAAAAAATTCTTACACCAAACTTTTCATGTGACACTCAAAATACAAGTATGCTATTTAAGTAAAAAGTTGAATAACACAATAAGTAAATAGTAGAAGGTTAATTTAAAAGAATTTCAAATTCAATTGACGAACTCACTGTCTTTTATGATTTATCAGGATAATATAATAGAGTTCTTTCTCAAATCAATTATTAATGGCTGAATTTGCATTTACTCGTGAATTTTCTTTTTTTCTTTAAAAAAAAAAAAGACAGCCCGGTGCCCAAAGCATCCCTCATTAACACAGGGTCCGCGGAAGGGCCGCGCCCAAGGGGATGTAATGATAAACTTGATCACTTTTATGAAATTCTAGAATGCTCTCTCAAATCAATCATTCATGGATGGATTTGCAAACTGTACCTTGGTAAAAGCATTACTTAAAGTTGGTTCATTTTAATAGGTTTTTTCTTTTACTTCAACCGAACAAATCTAACAAAATCAGAAGAATTTATTTCTTAACGTTTCAATTTCATAAGCTTTTTATTAATTCGAGCAAGCAAATCTAAAAGATAAGAATTTACTTAACTAAAGAGGGCAGCCCAATGTACTAAGCTTATGAACGCGATCTAAGGAAGGGAGGTATCACATTGGATTATCTTCTTGATAGCTAAGAAATGACTGTAAGAACAGCAATTTCCAACTAAATAGAATAATGCAGAAATTTGGGTTGGCCACTTGACTGTTAACACCAGAACATAGGTAGATGCTAATCAATGTTCATAAAAGTTTTGTAAATATTAAACAATTATAAGCTAGGATATCAACATCATATAATGTTGATATAATCGTTTTAATATTAAGAGTCTGGTAGAAATGTTAACAGTGTCAGTGATGCAGTATTTGTAGTACAAACAAAACTACTGCTTTTTCAGCAGGTACTCATAAATAAGGATTGAGGATTGGACATATCCCATTAAGAGTCAGCGGCTATTGAATCCCATGATTAGAAATCAAATACTAGGACAGACTTTTGCTTGACCAAGTCGCATTAATTATCTGGAATTGATGTGTCAAACTTAGATGAATGAACAGCATACCAGTGAAGCACTCTGAATCTGTGGATCAAGGTCCGTAAAAGTTTGTTCTGGAATTTTAAGTAATTTGTTGACCAAATGCTTATGTTTCATTCCATAAGGTCCAAGTAGACGCATAAACCATCCCCATACTTGTAGAGTTTGAATCTTCAAGCCTTGGTTCAGCAGCTCCTCCATCGTCAAAAGCAAAGTTTTCTTCAAATCTATGACAAGGCCCTGTTTACGAGGCATAAGAAAAAAAGTTAGATAAAACATATCACCTAAGAGTTAACATGAATTATAGCCCTTCTACAAATAAAAATGTCAGCCTTTTATAAAAAGCCCTCATATTTTACGTATACACTTTTGACTGTGCTACGTGGATCAGTCATGCAGAATTCTACGAAAATGGTAAAATTTAGTTACTGATAGCTTTTTATTCTGTAGATTAGGTTGATATACATAATACTGTAGATGCACACTTTTTATCTCCTCAGGAAACATAAGAAACAAAGCAGATTAACACAAACAAGAAATATAAGAAGAAAATACCATCTGCTACCTTAGAGAGAATTTCTGGTGGAGGACATATCACACTAGAGATTTTTTGTAAACAACGTTCTGACATGTCTTTTTCCCTTTTATCGCCGCTGACAAGTCTTCTATAGACTGAAGGAGCCCATATGTTTGACATGGCTCTCATATTTTGAGCTGATGTGCTCGCCAACTTCATTACAGCCTATAGTAGTATAATCACAGAGAATAACCAGACATGACATGTACCAGTGGTAATGATTTATAATTGAGATAAATATACACAAACACACACTCACATATACATACGTAACATATATATACATGTGTGTGTAGATACAGGTATTCAGCTGAAGGTTACATATTAAAAAACCACACTGTATTCTTACTCCTGATCATTCTTATATATGCATGAAAATCCAAAATTATCCGTCGTACATTTGACTTATAGACTATAATGTACAAAGAGTCCAGAACAATTTTTTTTCTATTGCAATTCTGATTCTGTTCCCCAGACCCCACTTGTGGGATCACATTGGGTATGTTGTTGTGTTGTAATTCTGATTCTGTTACTATTTAGGTATAAAACTATAGCTATCTCGTTCTATTTCTTTTATAGCTATCTCGTTCTATTTCTTTTCTCATTACAGTATCATGAGAATAATCCAAGCTGTATTCAACAAAAACAGACATTATACTCCTTCCAAATTAATAAAAAAAATGGGGAAAAGCTACATAGTTTTTGTCTGTTATTCAGTAAAAGAGAAGGCAACGACTCTTATTCAGCACATATGTCTTAAGAAGCAGTAAGACCATCCCGATTTCAAGTGGAAGTTTCTTCTGTTTACATTCTAGAAGAATTTTTTTTTTTTTTGATAAGTTAATATTTTATTAAAACAAAAAAAAAAAGTACCAAGATGGTACAGGATACAAAAGCCCCACTACCACCACTGACACGACAAACTACAAATCTCCTATCTCTTCTAGAAAGTTCATATATTGCTCCATATTTCCATGACACTGCATTTACACCAGATACAAATTCAAAAGACAACTATTTTTTATCCCAGATATATGTCTCTGAATAAATCCTGCTCATACAAATGTTTCATAAAACAAATGTTTGAAAGAGTTGTTCCTCCACTTCTAAGTTCCATGACTATTTCACAACCAGTATTGACGTGTATGATGTTGCAGGGAGTAGCAACAAGAGTTTGAACTCTCCTGACAAGATCCCGACTTTACACAGCATTAAGTTAGACATATCATTGCACAATGTATCCAGCTATACCTGCATCGCCTCAAATGTGATTGAAAGAGAACCAATAGGATTGTCAAGGGCATAAGTAATTGCCCTCAGCAAAGACTGGAAATTTGCATCTAAAAGCAATGAGTTAAACTGCTGCATTGATATACACCAGACACCCAAGTTGCAAACAGACTGCAATTAACAATAGCTACAAGTCAAATTCTCGAAGCATATTTCATAGCAAAGGCTGTCTTGCATACACTACTTTGTTGCCTCACAAGAAGTTCAGAATATTTTAATCTTGGTGGTTGTAATGACCTCAACGAGAGAATCAACAATAGCCCTGGCATCATCACCTAAATTTAGTCATACATTAGCTCCAGAATTCTGAATCTATCCCAAGAATACTTGCACAGTAGCACTAAATGAACAACTCATACATGTAGCTTTGTATGAATAACATCAGAAAAAGAAAAAAAGATACTCGTTAGCTTCAACATATTCGCCTTGCTTTATTTCTTTAATAAATTTGGCAAGAATTCAAGGTGAACTTTTTTTCCTTATATCTTGTACTTCCTTAAATTACTGAGGACATGACCCTACATAGGAAGGTGTGGAGGTCGTGAATTAGGCTAGAAGTTTAGCAGGTAGCTTGATTGTTTTTATTATTAGTAGTATTAGTAAGTAATCGCGTAGTTTCTTCTCCTCGCTATGTATTAGTAATCTGTTGTTTCATTTGCTTTTTATCTTACTATTATGTTGCCATATTTTTCTGGATACCATGCTTCGAATCTTTTTCTTTTCTTTCGAGCCGAGAGTCTATCGGAAACAGCCTCTCTACCCCACAAAGGTAGGGGTAAGGTCTGCGTACATCCTACCCTCCCCAGACCCCACTTGTGGGACTCCACTGGGTATGCTGCTGTTGTTGTACTTCCTTAAATCCAACTGATCCAGAAATAGAAGTTTTTCTCGTTTTAATCTCTCTCCCGAAGTGTTTGTCACTTCACACATTTCGATAGTCGAGTACGCTAAGTTTTGACCTCCTCTTTAATAATGGGACTAAAATTTTCCAACTTGTGGGAACTTTGTTGTGTGTTCTGTGTCATGAGGTTACTAAATCTCTAATCATTTTCAAAGAACAACTTTATCTACATCTAATTTTTACTCCTACAATTGGTCAATTTAAGCCCTGAAGTATAAAACATCCAGCATTTTGAAATGGAGGAACTAACCTAGGATGCCTCCTTTGAGAGTTCACATGAGCAACTACATGGGGTTTTTACTAACCAAAAACAGAGAATACTAAAAAAATAAAAAAGACAAAAGAAAGAACCTTTGATTGATTCAACTATAGATGGATGGTATATCATAAATCCCAAGCACTTCAAAGCCTGAGCAGCACTACAATTTTGAGGAACCAAAACCACATCAGCTTTTGAAATTATCAAAGCAAAGATGTAATAATTTAGAAAGAAACAAAAATGTGTCCAATTTTCATACACATGTCAATGTAAAAAAGACTGAACAATCAAACAACTTAATTCACACTACTAGTGTAAAAGTTAACTAATTTTTTAAACTACTACTGCCTCCGTCCGTCCCAATTTTATATGACATAGTTAGGATTTCGAGAGTCAAACTTCTTTATTTTAACCGTGAATTTGGACATACAATCTCTAAGCTCCCGTTTGGCCATAGGTTTTGAAGTTGAAAGTTGAAACTTGAAAATTTGAGTTTTTGAAGTTGTGTTTGGACATGCATTTTACCCCGAAAAAATTTGAAGTTTTGTGATTGGAAGTCCAAAAATCCAACAACTAGTCTGGACCAGTTTTTGGAACTTGAAAATATTTTGAAGACAGATTTTCAAAATATGATCCAAAATCTATGGCCAAACAGATTTTGAAGATAGATTTTCAAAATCTGATCCAAAATCTACGGCCAAACGCTAGCTAAGTTTTTTGAAAAAATAATTTACATATTTAGAAACTACATAAAAAGTACTCTCCTATGAATCACAATAATTAACAATTTAAAATATTTAAAGGTCACACGAATAAATTGTTGGCAAAGATTTTCTTATTTGACTCTCGGAATCCGAATTGTATCACATAAATATGACATAGTTCGAATTTCGAGAGTCAAACTTCTTTATTTTGAATGTGAATTTGAACATACAATCTCTAAATTTTTTGAAAAAAAATTTACATATTTAGAAACTACATAAGAAGTACTCTACTATGAGTCACAACAATTAACAATTTAAAATATTTAAAGGACAAACGAATAAACCCCGGTCAAAGATTTTCTTGTTTGACTCTCAAAAAGCCAAAAATGTGCTCCCTCCAGTTGAAAAAGAGTGTCAACTTAGCCTTTATTTTTTGGTTTAAAAAAAGAACTTACCAAATCAAGAAAAAATTAACCTTATTTTTTCAGATTTACCTTTATTACTCCCTCCATTCCATAATAAGAGCCTGTTTGGATGGGCTTATGCTTATAAGCTAAAAAAAAATAAGCTGGGGTAGTCTAACTTATTTTTTTTGGCTTATAAGCTGTTTTCAGCTTATAGCTGTTTTAGATAAGCTAAGTCAAATGGGCCCAATTATTTTTTTAAGCTTATGTTAAGCACAAAATGACTTTAAGCTGGCCAGCCAAACACTCAAAAAAGCTGAAAACAGCTTATAAGCAACTTATAAGCCAATCCAAACGGGCTCTAAGTAACGTTTTAGATTTTTCATTTTATTTCAAAATAAGCGGTGCTTTATGATTTCAAGAAGAAATTGATCTCCTTCTTCCAAAATGACCCTTATTTACATAATCAAGAATCAGTAAGCTTTTCTTTTTCTAGGCATTTAATTAGGGTTAAGTTAGTAAAAATACTTCTAATTTTGTAGGAGTGAGCACTTTCTTAAGGGGTGTGCATAAACTTAAATAGTCACTTATTATGGAATGGGGGGAAGTAAGTGTTAAGCGACCAAATTTCAATACCTATTTAATTAGGAGTAATTTAGTCAAATTACCTATTTTAGCCTAGGATTTAGTATTTTCTTAAAGAGTGTACAAATGACTAAGCGGACAACAGGAGGGATTATCACATAAATTGGTAGAAACTCACATTTCCTCGTCGTTATCGGAGACGTCAACGACAATATAGGGCACGATAATAGAACACGAATCGGCTAGCAATCGAACGAGAGAAGGATCAGTGCCGGATTGTTGCTGGAGATGAAGCAACGAAGAGTAAGCTAACTGTTTATTTGATGATAAAATTGTTTCTATCTGCTCTAATTGCTCTTTGAAAGTTTCCATTTTTAAGGATTTTGCTAATTGAACTGATGATTTATTTTTTTTGGGAGAAAATCAAAGGTTTAGGGTTTGGATTTACGCGCCAAAAATCGAGAAATAAGGAGGGAATGAGAGGGACCTGTGTGTAAATAGGAAAGTTTTTCGAATTTGCTCCTATAAGTTTTAAAATGTGGCAATTTAGCCTTGTTTTTTTTTTAAGTGAAATTTCAAATGAGCTCTTTGGCTTTAACAACTTGTTTGACAGGGGCGGAGCCAGGTATGATGAACCCTCTTTGGCGAAAAACTATACTGTTTATATATGGTTAAAATCGGAGGCGGATTCAGGATTTTGAAATTTCGAATGTCATACTATTTTGGAGACTTGAGTTATTTTGAACTTAAGTTCGGGTTATTCATGTTTTTGGTGGAGGGCTTCAACTTGACTTTGTTTGAGCTTCGGTTCAGGTTATTTATTTTTTCAATTTAGATAAACAAATCCACTAAACAAAGTAAATTTAATAATTAAAATAATTTTGAACAAAGCATAAAATTTCAATAGTATTACTATATCAACAAAAATATATTATTCATTGTAATTGTCCTCGACGAATTTTCATATTCTGAAACTATCGCCTGACTCAATGATAAACAACTAAAACTAGAATTAGAACTCATTGTAGATGATGTTGGGAATTCAAAAGTCAAACTAGTTGTTCTTTGACTGTAATTAATCAAATGCCTTTTAAGTATTTTAAAAATTATTAATTATTGTAAATTATAGTACGTTTTACTTAATGTAAATTTTATTCAAAAACATGGTCAAAAAATTAAAAATTTGAATCTCGAAAAAATAAAAAAAATATCACATAAATTAAGATAGAAAAAGTATGAACTATAATACAGAAGCAAGAATTAATAAAATTTAATAAGTCAATAGCAACTCTTAAGAGAGAGCTCATAAGAAAAAAGAATTAGCGGCAAATAAAGAGAAGAAAAAAAAGAAGCAAAACAGAAAGAGAAAAGAAGAAACAAGGAAAAGTAAGGAAAGAAGAAGCAAAAAGGATATCGAATATCCTGTAATTAAATGTAGAAAAAAAAAACAGTTTTAGAGAACAATGGCCCAGGCGCTGTGGATGGATCATTCAAGCCTGCACCAGTGTCACCAAACAGCCATTTGCTATACTATGTGCCACTTTATTTATTTATACATTTTTCCATATATACACACATAATATATACAAGATTGTAATTGAGATGTGCGGGTGGCATGACACTCCCTCCCTCCTTAGTGGATCCACCCTGATTAAAATTATTTTTTATGTATATTTAGTAAATGTTGAACACCTTTTGTGAAATATTATTACTTCTATATATTTTGAACCCCCTTAGTTAAACTTTTGGCTTCACCACTGCTTGTTTGGATGGTTGTTACCTATTGTATTGTATTGTTACTTTAAATATAATGTTTGTATCTGCTCGAGTTGCTCGTTGAAGGTTTCCATTGAAGTGATGATTTTTTTGGGGGGAAATTTGATATAGAATGGAGAAAGATCAATGCTTTGGCCTAGACCGGAGAAGTAGTGTGTCTGCTGGATTTAGGAGGGAAAAAAGAGGGACGAATGTGTAAAATGGATTTTTTTTTGTCTAATTCTAAGTCCTAAAATGTGGCAATTTAGGGTATGTTTGTGTGATGGGAACTGTTTCCAGAAAATGTTTTCCTATTTTCCCTTGTTTGGTTGCACTAAAATATCTTGAAAAATATCTTCTCAAAATAGGAGAAAATATTTTCCTTAAAATTTTGAGGGAAAACAAAATAACACTCTATGTCTATTTGGAGAAAATATTTACCTGGAATGGCCCATATTTCTAATGTTATCTGAAACGACCCTTTTATATATTATTATACACTTTTATAGAAGGTTTATACATTATCTACAGTAAGGGTATATTGTTGTATATTGTTTGTATAAACACTGCCATGCGGTTGTAAATTTAAAATATGGTGACGTAGATGTAATATTTTATGTTGGATTGTATATTACTGAAATTATCCAAAAATATTTTCCAGATCAATAAAAACACACCAAAATCCCACCTAGTACATGCTTGCCCCAACAACTTCCACCCCCACCCCGCC
Organism: Lycium barbarum; assembly: GCF_019175385.1. Taxonomy (NCBI): domain Eukaryota; kingdom Viridiplantae; phylum Streptophyta; class Magnoliopsida; order Solanales; family Solanaceae; genus Lycium; species Lycium barbarum. The sequence goes on from NC_083343.1 coordinate 12,106,865, forward strand.
TACCTCACTTCCGATTACCCCCACCACCAGAAGCTGCACTCTAAATTTAAAATTTCATATATGTAGTGTTTTGCTTTGAATATATGCAAATGTTCTTAAAATGACATTTTTAAACTTGCGTACCAAACACAAAAAAAAAAAATGAGTAGGAAAATCACTTATTTTCCAATAAAATATTTTTCATAGAAAACATTTTTCATCATACCAAACACACCCTTAGCCTTCTTGTTTTCTGAAATTTCAAATGAGTTCTGACTTGACTGATTGAACTCAATTGGAAGCCCTCAATTATACATTTGGTCCTCTTGAAATGTAATAGGGGGTAGATATATAATATTAGCTATGAGTTTAGTTTTATCTAATAGTTTTGATTCAAACTTTGTTTATGTTAAGAAATCTACAAAATATATATAAATATTAAAGAAAAAGTTACGTAAATATACCGTCGGTCAAACTTAATTACCGGAAGTAGCCAAATTACAAAACTTATACACTAATATGTATATTATATGTATAGCTTAAATATACAAAATCTATAAATTTGATGGCTATCTTGTAAACTAGATCACCAAGAATATTGGGCTGTAATTTTTCCAATATTAAATTGGGAAAATGACATAGGGTACCTACTAAGACTCTTTATTACAAAATATATAGGTAGTTTTTCTTATTTACAAAACATAACGATATTTTACTAAACATGATGGATTTTCATTTTTTTTAAATAATTTTTAAATTATAAAAATTAAAAATTTTATTTAAAAAAATAATAATTTAAAATTATTAATTTTTTTTCTCGAGGCTTAAAAAATTAACTCAATTTTTGTGTATGAAAGGTGTATGAAAAATGTATGAAATGTGTATATGTGAGCGAAATTTTAAGCATTGAATATTGTATGAAAGTTTTTTGTAGTTGTATTAATTTTCCAGAAACCTAATATGAACTTTAACACGAAAAATGTGAGCGAAATTCTAAGTCTTGAGCGAGATGTACACATTTCATACATAAAATTTTGAGTATAATGTTTAAACCTTGAACGAGATATATACATTTCATATATTTTTCATACACAAAATTTGAGCTAACTTTATAAGCCTCAAGCAAGATATACACATTTTATAACAAAATTTTGAGCGATTATTTTAAGTCTCGAATGTTGTATGAAAGTTGTATACAATGTTGTTTTAGTTGTATTAATTTTACAGAAACCTAACATAAACTTTATACACGAAAATGTAAGCGGAATTCTAAGCCTTGAGAGAGATACAAATTTCATACCGTTTTTATACACAAAATTTTGAGCGAATCTTTTAAGTCTTAAGCAGAAAAAAATATTTTTTATTTAAAAAAATATATTTTAAAAATAATTTTTTAAACAATTTTTTTTTTGTAAAAGTAAAAAAATTAATTAAAAAATTATTTTCCTTTTTAAAATTTTTTTATATGAAAGATGAATTTTTTTTTGTTCTGTCAATTAAAAAATTTCCTCATATTTCGTAAATTAAAAAAATATGTCATTCACCCTTCAATAAATTATGTATTTATATGTCATTCACCCTTCAATAATTGCATACTCGACATGCTCAAAAGCCGGAAATTGTATCAGTGTGTGGGCCCTTAGAGGATATTATAGAGAGATTTGCGCTGAGATATTTTGGTCTTCAGTCTCAACTCTCAAACTTGAGAATTTAACCACACACGCGCACCATTCGCTGACTGTACATTGTTTGTGATGTTTAAAGTGGTCATTTCTGCAAAAATATATCATTGCCATCGTGTCACTTGGCTTTTCCTTTGAATAAATAAATATGTATTTGGAATCATTTTATCAAGAGTCTTGATTCGAAAATTAAAGTTTATAAGTTTTTATATTGATTTAAGGTAATATTATATTAATAATAACTGAGTGTATAATTAAATTTAAATAAATATTTGTTCCTAAAAATATTAGATATATATCCAAAGTCTGAACAAGAATTACTAGGTTCACATGAACTTGTAAGTAAAACTGTGAACCCGCCCCTAATTTAACATCTTATTTGGCTGAACATGAATTTTTTAAAATATATATAAAAAAAATTATGATTTTAAATATATCATGATATTTTTCTGGCTATAAAAATATTTTTTTATTAATAAGAAAAGAGAAATTGAAATTAAATTATTTTTAAATAAAAAAATATTATTCCTTTTGAATAAACCAGAAATGAAAGAATATCATATAAACAAAACGATTGAATTTGTGTGATTATTAAACCTTAAGAAAAGAGAAAAGAATAATTAACATATAAAACTGATTTGAAGAGTGAAAGTAAAGAATAGCATCTCGGATAATAACAATTAAAACTAGAAAATGAAAGTAAGTTGAGAAAAAAGATCAATATGATAGACAGTAAAGGCCCTATTACATTTAATCAAAAGTCTTGGCTTCGACATTTTTAAGCATTTCTGTATGATTTGAACTTCTAATATTTAATGGTTAAGCAAAAAGTTAAATTGATCAAATTATGTTGCGTGTAAAAATAATTTCTACTTATAAATAAGGGGAAAAAAAAATACTTTTTTCAAGTCACTAATAATTCATCAAGTTGCTGGTTTTCTCGTTATTTTCTCTTGCCGAAATCGGCAAATTATGACACTATTTCCTGCAATTAGGGAACCAGATTTCTTGGAAATTGTATAACGCCCACGGCCAATTTTTGTTTTTATTATTTATTTTTTTCGTTTTAATTCTTGCCAATGAACAGAGAGTTTTCTTTCTTTTCCTATCTTTTTAGTAGCAAAAACAAAGCTACTTGTCAGTAGCTTATTTAAAAATAATATTTAAGTTAGTGGTTATAAATAAAAGACTAAAACTGAACCACAATGATTACCATTCGTAAGATTGGTAATAGACGCGCCAGGTGAACTTATTTTTCTATTCATATAGCCTCAAACGTCATGTGAAACTGTGTTTTAATTTTTTCAAATGACTTGATAAAAGCTCAACAAAAATCTATTTATTCTAACAATTTCTCCAATTTAACAAAGTTTCATTTTTTTTCTAAATTTTAACAAGTTGTTTTTTTAATACAAAACTTTTTGACACAACAATTTGACAAACAAAATAACTCTGCTCGCTTGTGTAAACAAATGAGTTATAAACTAACCACAAAAGAGTTACTCCTATAAGATAAACTTCAGAAGACAAACTTAAGAAAACATCAAAATAAATCAAAATGACCTGTTAAATTAAATAGCTGCTTCAAAATAGTTCGATATATGCAACACAAACAAACATTATAGACTTATTATAGTATAAACCAAAAAAACTAAACTATAAACAACTGATATACTTGAAGATACTTTTGAATTTGGCAACAAAGTCTGATTCGTGTATGGTGATTACACGAAGACTTTTTAATAAACAAAATATTAAAAAGATAAGAAGACTTTTAAAATTTGTGATATGAAATGAACCTTAAATATTTGTGTGATTATAAATTATTTTACTAAGAGCAAAAAGGGAATTAAAGTCAAGTTGTTTCTAATTATAAAAATGTGACATTCTTTTAAGAATAAATTAAAATAGAAAATGGGTCACATCAATTAAGACAGAGAGTAATTGCTAATGAAAAAAAGGGAGACAAATGTTCGAGGAAAAAAAGATGTAAACAGTGAAGAAAGTCAACCAAGAAATAGAATTATGAAACTATGCTTGAGTAGTGTAGAAGGCTTTTTTTTTTCCCTTAAAAGGGAGGGGTGAGGTCGTGCAAAAAGGTATAGAAAGAATTAAGCAAAATGATGGAATCCGATTTCAAACTCCAGACGTCAATTAAATTGAACCCGCTTGAACCACTGCGCCACAATCCTCAGCTTGGCAAGAGGGTTCAATCTTTATTTAGTTATCTATTTTTTGTTTTCTACAGATATTCACACATACAAAAATGTAAAATATTTCGACGAAGCGGGTTCAATTGAATCCGCTTGCAACCACGTAGGTCCGCCTTGAATATATGCATGCGTATATCTAAGAAACCTAATATTTAAGAGTGGTTATAAATAAAAGCATGCAATACAATATATGTATTTGTGTATATATAATAAAACATACCAATATTTAAGTGAGTGGTTAATAATAAAGCAATACTATGTGTTCAACCAAAAAAAAAATAAAAAAAAATACTATGTGTGTATATATAAAGAGACCATTCAGTGAGTGTTGCAATGCTTCCTCTCGATCTATTAGTCTAATCCCTTGTGGCCCTGTGTGGATGGTTGTTTCCGTGGTTCATTATTGTATTGTTCATTAATACAATACAATATAATCCAATATTATACTATACCATATCATGTTGTACATTGTGAAATCATGGGTAACGACCATCCAAACGGAGGCTAAGTGATACCTTTCAATTAATTGGAAAAAGTGAGAGAGAGAAGACAAATATAAAGTTTATAATCAGACAATAATGCCATATATAATTAAGTTGGCTAAGGTTCAATGTTTTGATGTGTCACTTTTTAGTTTTCAATTAATTGGAAAAAGTGAGAGGGATAAGACAAATATTATAAAGTTTATAATCAGACAATAATGTCATATATAATTAAGTTGAATAAGGTTCAACGTTTTTATGTGTCACTTTTTAGTTATAGCTTACATTAACATCATGAAAACACCACTCGCTAACATCACTTGCCTTCACGAGAGGTTAGCTCAAAAATTCAAATTGTTATGATAAAGACATAGAGCTTGGGCCTAATAATTCGAATTGTTATGATAAAGACATAGATCTTGAGCCTAATTCAATCTCAAGAGTTAGTTCATGAAAAAGAAGAATTGCCCAAAATCATATAAAGAGACCAAACACCTATCCCACAATCTACGCGGGAGAATCAACACTTGCAATACACAAACTTTCTATAAAGGAACGCTTTAGGTTAGAAACGTTTTCAATATGAATATTGACAAATATAAATACTTCACGATTAACGTAGTCAACAATCGATGTCATATTCATGACAAACGATTTCTTCTTACCCTTATCCTTCTGAATCTTGATGGGTAAGTGGAAAAGTTACAAGTCCGCAAACTAGGACCACCACTATTGATATATTCTTATTACAGACAAAGACACAGTTTGCAGTGTATTGCAACAGCCCTATGTTAATAAATGTACTTTTTTTTTTATTTAGGTCAGTGCCCCATAGATATTAATTTTGTGTCCAAGGGATCCGTATTTTGTTTAACCAATTTGACACGTTAGACAAAGTTGATTAACCATTGGGGAAAAAAAGAGGGTAGAAATATGATGGCGTGTGCAATCAATTACATAACATTTGATCCTTATTACATGCTTTATTTGCTCTAATGTATGCGACATATCTAATTAGATACTAAATTAGTAAATTTTAATAAAAAACGAAAACTTTTAAAACTTGTAATTTTAAATATGTCATAATATTTGTGTAGTTAGAAGATTTTTAATATTTGTGTATCTTAAACATGTCATAATATTTGAGTGGATATAATTTTTTTTCATTAAAGATAACATGAAACGTACAGATGAATTATTTTTTACATTTAGAATGAATCAATAAGAAAATAATATTACATAAACTGAAACAAAAAAATATACAATCTACGGTTGCTATTAATCTATATACTCATTTCATTTTATTTGTTGATCTTCTCTACATTATTAAATTGATTTAAGGGTTTTAAAGTTAAGAATCATTTCAAATAACGATGCCTTCAAACGTGTAACATTTTGTATATGATTGTAGGACTTTTGGAAAAAGCCATTGTGCCACTTCTCTAATCTTCATTTTTTGTTTAAAAATGTTAAAGAAGGATAATTAAAGTGTAATGTCTTCTAATTTCTAATTAATTTTGGCTAATTTTACAGTTTGATTTGGTTTGCAATTATTATCTTACATTAAAATTTATATAGTCAATTCACATGTATTTTGCATATATTAAATTGCAAATCTAGGGGACATTGCACTAGATAACTTTTCTACCCCCAATAATTATGATCTGAGTTAGGTCTTCATCAGATCCAGCTCAGCACTTTGACTCCAATAATTAAGGATATTAAAAACAATTAAATCCCATCTGTATTCCAGGCGTTCATTTAATGATTGTACTAGTGGGCCCATTCTGTCTAATCACTTCCTTAAACGCAAGATTTTTTCTCCATAGTCTAAACTCAAGAATTATTTGAATTATTCAAATCCTCTCACAATAACCAGTTGTCAACGATTCAACAATTCCAATTCAGTTGCCAAGAAAAAATAGATGCACTTTGCTTCACTTAATCACCTTGTCAATTAATTAATTAACTACAATAAGTAATTACTACACAGTTTCTACATGATTTATATCTAAAATACATCTTCTTTCCAAAAAATGGCAATTTTAATTTTGATCTTTCAAAATTTGCTTATCTGGAATTGTTTTTTTTTTGTCAGAAGTTTTTTAGAAAAGTTCTTACGGATGATAATAATTTGTGTTTAATTAATCAATTTGAAAAATACTTTTAATAATAATAGATCAACGATTTGTACTTAACCTAGGTTTCAAAAGTAATTCGGGAAAAATATCTATTTTTTCAGCTTCTAGTAAACAATTTCAACTACTACTAAATTATCCGGGATTATAATCCTCAAATTATATTTCTGTGACTAACTTATCCAATATTTCATTTTTTCTCACGAGATTGTCATTTTCCTATTCAAGTTGGGCACAAGTTGCTGAGCCGGAAAATCTAGGTCCAACGTGGCGGTCTCATCCACCGTCACTTAACGTACCCGTCTCCCCCAAACAATTGTATATCTTTTTTTCTTTATTGGTTCATTGCACCTTTGGTCCTTTAATTATTGATGACTTTTTATTTTAGTCGTCATAATATTGGAGTAAGCGTATTTAACTTTCAATCAACTAAAATATATTCCCTTCATCCCAATTTTTATGATACTCTTTTATTTTTAGTCAGTCCCAAAAAGATCGATACATTTTTATATTTAGTAACAATTTAATTTTAAATACACCTAATGAAATGATTTATAACCACATAAATACCTATGACTCATTTTAGACTGCAAGTTTCAAAAGTGTTCATTTCTTAAAATCCGTGTCAAGTCAAACACCCTTATATAAACTGTGACGGAGGGAGTATATATTTGGTATCTTTATATAGGAAACATGTGATACGTGGATTATCCCTAAAAGGAAAAAGCATAAAATTTGCCCTTCAACTATGTGAAATTGAACAAATTTATCCTTCGTTGATAGTTGGAATCAAATATACTCCTGCCGTGACTAAAGCACTCTAAATTTGCCCTTATTTTCAAACGACAGAAGCTTAACATCCAGTGATACTACATATCCCGCAATTGAGAATTAATTTTTATAAACGGAGAGCAAATTTAAACCTTTCGTACAGATCAAAGTCAAATCTGACCCTTCTCCCTAATTTTGAATTTTAAATTTATTTACCCTCAAATATGGAGTAACTGTAAAATCATAATACATCAGTACTTGGATGGTTTAGGACTTAATAAATTAGCTAAATTTGTGAAGATTCACAAGGAGAGGAATCAAAAGTGCACATATCAATTTGTTGAAAGCTAAATGACTTAATTAATAACAAATTATAAGAACTAAACTTTGAATTCATCTATATTTGAAGGACTAAAAGTGAAAATTTCATATATTTTTTTTCTTTTCTTTTAATAGAAGAAGAAACCAATAGAGGCAAGGCTGTGGCAGACCAAAATCACCAATCATGTTTCAATTCATTTCTATTTCTAGCCATCATCTTAATCCCATAATCACTATAAATAGCCCAATCCAAAACCCAATAATTCCCACGTCTTTCTTTTCCTCAAGAAAATCCTATTTTTCATATTCTTTCATTAAACCCATTAATAATTTTCCTTTTCGTTTCTCTGTTTCATTACCACCTCCAATTCTTGCTCACAAAGTAAGTCTATTGCCCTTTCTCATTATTTCTCCTTAGCTGTAGTTTTGTTTAATTACTTTGTTTCTTCGTTATAACACGTGGAACGAGAATTTTTAGTTTATGAGTTCTGAATTACAATTCATTTTACTTATTGGATTCCGAATAAATTATACTGTACACACTAAATGACATAAATATACAGTTTGAACTAAAGTTACATATACGTGGAAAATAAACTGCAAAGATAAATAAAATATGAAGAAATAGAAATATTTTATTAATAAACAGTATGCGTATAATTTTATTTATTCCCTTGGTTCTTTCTCTTCTAATTTTTTCTGTGATTCGAGGGCTATTAGTGGCGTGTTTTTATCGAACAAAGATGATGTGGACCTCCTTGGATATTTATTTCGTGAATCTTCTTGAAGTATTTGATTGTCGAGAAGAGTACGATCACATCTTGATCTCTTTGTGAATATTCCATGAGTTTATGGAAGTTTTGAGATAGATTTGTATTAATGAACTGTAGAGTTAAGCATTTGATAACTTATAGATCATGGGTTCAAAATCTGATATTGAAGAAAGCTAATCTATCAGATATTGAACATTAAAAATTAAATCTTTTAATTTTGGTTTTAACCCGCAAGGGTGGCTCAGTTGGTTGAGCATGGGGTTTCATAACGGAGGTCTCAGGTTCGAAACTTCCTGCCTACGACAGTAGGGGATTTGCCTTCTGGGTCGAGCTCGTCGCACCGGGCTTGCCTAGTGCGGGTTACCTCTTCTGTGTGGTTTGCGAGCTATTGCACAGAAGCTGGGTTTACCCTGTGCGCACCCGAAGGGTAGCGGCTGCGGGTTTCCATGTCATAAAAAAAAATTAAATCTTTTAATGAACTCTTATTATCTAGGTAATAATTAATGTCTTCTTACTTTAGTTCATGATTCTGCTTAGCAATAAATTCATGACTCTGATCTGAAATTATTTGGTTTGGTACAAATAGTTGCATGCCTAATCTTTCTTAATTTAGCATGGTGATAAAGATTGTAATTGGAAAGCAGTTGAATAATCTTCTTATTTTAGCATGGGTATAAAGATTGTAATTTTAAGCCGAGTGTCTATCGGAAGCAACCTTCCTACCGCTGTGAGGTAGGGTAAGGTCCGTGTACATCCTACCCTCCCCAGACCCCACTTGTGAGATTACACTGGGTATGTTGTCTTTGTTGATAAAGATTGTAATTTGGGTTTAAATTTTATTTTTTGTTGCTTTTCAGGGAAGTGAAGTTGAATTTGAGAAGGGAGTTGAGGAAGAAGAAGAAAAAGGAGTAGACACCATGACGATCACTCCAGCGATAAGAATTTCCGACAGGAAACTCATAGTAAAGGACAGAACAATACTAACAAATGTACCTGACAACATAATCACCACCTCAGGAGCAACATCAGGTCCATCGGAGGGCATATTTCTCGGTGCAGAATTCGATCAAGAGAGCAGTCGCCACGTCACACCACTCGGGAAATTACAGGATGTTAAGTTCTTATCTAGTTTCAGGTTCAAATTATGGTGGATGGCTCAAAAAATGGGTGATAAAGGAAGTGAAATCCCAATGGAAACACAATTTTTACTTGTCCAAACCAAAGATGAATCATCTCACATCGACGACAACAATGTTGTTTACACGGTTTTCCTTCCGTTAATCGAAGGTTCATTTCGAGCTGCTCTTCAGGGGAACTCTGAAGACGAGCTCGAATTGTGCCTGGAGAGTGGTGATAAGGAAACTGTCAGCTCGGCATTTAAGCAAACAGTTTATGTGCATGCTGGATGTGATCCGTTTGTTGTTATTACAGAGGCGATAAGGGCGGTCAAATTACATCTCAAGACTTTCAGGCAACGGCACGAGAAGAAACTCCCTAATATTGTTGATTATTTCGGGTGGTGTACTTGGGATGCTTTTTATCAAGAAGTTACTCAAGAAGGAGTCGAAGCCGGCCTCGAAAGTCTCACTGCCGGTGGCGTACCGCCGAAGTTCGTCATCATCGACGACGGCTGGCAGTCGGTTGGTGGCGATCCAGAAGTTGAAAAGCCACTAATGAGACTTACAGGTATTGAAATGGGCTAAAAAGCGGGTCATAACTTAATTGCCCCATTCTTAGGCAGCTTCGATTTCTTTGTTTGTTCTTTTATAGTCTTTTAATACTTAATAATTTTTTTTCCTTATTATGGTTATATATAACATATAAGATAAAAAATTATCTTTTTGAAAATATTTTGACAAGATTTTGCATACATATTAGTTCAATTTTTTATGGGCTGAGCTAATAAATGGCGGGAAAATAACGAGCCCAAACTTGGGCACATCATGTTTTCATGAGCTAATTTTCACCACCCCTACTTACAGGAATCAAGGAAAACGAAAAGTTTCAGAAGAGTGAAGATCCAACGGTGGGGATTAAGAACATTGTGAACATAGCTAAGGAGAAATACGGGTTGAATTATGTTTATGTATGGCACGCGATAACGGGTTATTGGGGCGGGGTCCAACCTGGAGTGTACGGGTCGGTTCTGAAGTATCCAGAGATTACAAAAGGGGTGATGGAGAATGAACCAGGTTGGAAAACGGATGCGATCGCGGTTCAAGGTTTGGGTTTGGTTAACCCGAAAAGTGCTTATAAGTTTTATAATGAAATGCATAGTTATTTGGCATCAGCTGGGGTAGATGGATTGAAGGTGGATGTGCAGTGTATATTGGAGACCCTAGGGGGTGGTTTAGGGGGTCGGGTTGAGCTCACTAAACAATATCATCAAGCTCTCGATGCTTCCGTTGCTAGGAATTTCCCCGATAATGGTTGCATCGCTTGCATGAGCCACAGTACTGATGCACTTTATTGGTATGTTCACTTTCTATTTTGGTTCTATTTTTGATCTTTTTATTCTAATTCATGGTTAGATCTAGTTTACCATTCTTAGGTGTTTTTAAGTTTAAATTATTTTTGTTTATGTCCCCTCCAAGAAGAAAAAAAGGAAACTTTTCTTGATGATGTAATTCAAATCTCATCAGATGAAATTTAGTTATTGATAAGTTATTCATTTGATGTCAGCATGATCTGTATTTCTCATGTTATCCACTTTTTTTTTTTTTGGTAGTTTCTTGAAAATTTTGAGATTTTTGTTGATTTTGGAAAGTAAAGGCATATTAATTAGAACATGTAAAGATCTGATTTTCAGACTATTGTTTTGGTCTTCAACAAAGTAAATTGTATTACCATCTAAGTGTTCCTTATTTTGTTAAAGTTTGTTTCTTTTTTTCATAAGAATGATCATTCTTTGGTTACTAGCGTACAAACTAGTGTAAAGTGCATCATGTTGGTTCTGGTTGGCCTGCTATGCCAAATGAAAATACATTAGATGCCGTGGATTCCTCCAAAAATGGCTGGAATTGCTTATAAAATTAATTTTTTTGGCAAGTTGACATAGGGGTGGCCAAGATATTTTCTGCATTGATAATATCAGTAACAGTCATGGCCCATGTGTGTCTTTTTAATTTCTCAATGTCAATCATATATAGTCAGACCTCTCTATAACAGCCATCCGCTATAACAATATTTCACTATAAGTCCATTTTTTTTGACCGATTTTCATGTTATGTTAATTATATGTTCTCTATAATAGCATTTCGCCATAGCAACCAAAATATATTCAGATAAACGACGCTGTTATAGAGAGGTTTGACTGTATGTGAGTAATGTGATAGTAGAGTCTAAGAACTTTATAACATTTAGTGTGAAACTACTCTACATATTTTGTAACTTGTTTTAATATTTTAATTTTGATCTATACTGAATTTGTTGCTGTGTTTGAATCATTTTCAATGAAACAGCTCAAAGCAGACAGCAGTTGTAAGAGCATCAGATGACTTTTTTCCAAGAGATCCAGCCTCACACACAATTCACATTGCTTGTGTGGCATACAACAGTGTGTTCCTTGGAGAAATTATGCAGCCTGATTGGGACATGTTCCACTCCCTGCATCCTGCGGCCGAGTATCATGCCTCAGCCAGGGCGTTGAGTGGTGGACCTGTCTATGTTAGGTAAGAAATTTATGTCCGACGAGTTTTGTAATGACAAATTATTATGTGGTGATTCGTGACAAGTTGCTAATTTTTGTTATTTTCTGAATGATAGCGATGCACCCGGCAAGCACAACTTTGATGTCCTGAGGAAGCTTGTTCTCCCAGATGGTACAATTCTTCGTGCTCGTTTGCCTGGTCGACCTACAAAGGATTCCCTTTTCAATGATCCTTCTCGTGATGGTGTTAGGTATGCGTTTCATTTTCACCATTAATGCTATTTCTTGAATGTTCAGCTTAGGTGGTCCTCAATTTTGTAGCTTTTGAGCTAGAAGGTTGGTTAGTTCCAGGGGCGGAGCGAGAGTGTCAGCTACGGTTTTGGCAAACCCAGTAGCTTTGGGTCAAACCTTGTATTTTGTCTTAAAAATTCATTGAATATGTACTATTAATTTGGAACCCAATAACTTAAAAAGATTAGGATCCAGAACCTATAAGGTTCAAATCCTGTCTCTGCCTCAGGTTAGTTCAGAATGGGAAAAGTAAGGATATTGAAGGATAGAAAAGGGAATTTGTAGTGTCTTTTAACAAAAATGTGCAGTTTAGACTCTCTTTTACTTCTCCTTTTTCATGACTATGGTAAGATTCTGGGTGGAAATGGGAAGTGAACTATTTTGGTGAGAATTGTGTCTAACTAACATAATGATGTTCAGCCTTTTGAAGATATGGAACATGAACAAATACACTGGTGTTCTTGGAGTATACAACTGCCAAGGTGCAGCGTGGAGCACAATTGAGAGGAAGACCACGTTCCACAAAACTAACTCAGAGGCAATAACAGGCTATATCAGGGGCCGTGATGTTCATTTCATATCTGAAGCTTCCATTGACCCCAACTGGAGCGGAGACTGTGTTCTTTACTCTCATGGAAGCTCTGAACTTGTCGTTCTCCCTCACAATGCAGCAATGCCCGTATCTTTTAAGATCCTCGAGCACGAGACATACACTGTCACACCTATTAAGGTCTTGGCACCTGGTTTCAGTTTTGCACCATTGGGGCTCATTGACATGTACAATGCCGGTGGGGCAATTGAGGGACTAAAATACGAGTTGAAGGCAGGCGCAGAATTATCTGAACTCGACAGTGGATATCAAGGCGAAGGAAATCTTGTGGCTGATGATAGAATCGAAAACTTGAGCACTGAAGCAGTTGCAGTAGTATCGATGGAAGTAAAGGGGTGTGGTCGATTTGGTGTTTACTCATCTGTCAAGCCGAGGAAGTGCAGTGTGGGTGGAGATATGGTTGATTTTGCCTATGACTCAGAGTCCGGTTTGTTAACTTTGAATCTTGATGATATGCCTCCAGCTGATCAGAAAGTGCATATTATTGAAGTTGAAGTATAGATATGAGGAAGACATTGTTTAGCTAGATATTAAGAAGGGCATTATTTGGGGACTCAAAGTGGGATTTGGGGCTTAGATTTATAGTAATTCCCGTACTAGATTATGATCCCTAGAATGTGTCCCCACTGATTTGTATCACCATTGAATAGTTTAGCTCATTTGCTTTTCATTCAATGAAAGGCATGGCAGAAGCTGATGATCAAGAGAAGGGAGAGAAATATCTATGTAGTTCTATGTGGTGATGTCCATTTCTGATGGAATATGGATATCCTTCAATAATGTGATGATTATGTTTGACCATTGCAGTCATTCCATTCCATTCCATTCCTTTTTTTTTTTTTTGGATTAGCGTGGGAGTGAATTTGCGCACACCTCGACTATTTTATCGGGTACTTGTTATTTCTCACCAGCGAAGGTGCTGCTTAACTCTGTCCACCAAATTTAAGTTGATGAAAATAAATCACGTAACATTGTATTTATTTCTGTTGGGATAACAATGGCTTCATTCTTTCACTCTTTTTTCCAGTTAGAAGCAGTTAAAAGATATCAAATGATGATGAACTAATACAATTAGAAATTAAACCTCTTGCTTAGCAAAATGACGCAACACTTGCTCAAATCACTAGGAGGGATAAGGTTCTCGAAGGTTCTTCTCTCTCCACTTATTTCCTCGTTTAGAGACTTCTTAAAGTTACCACACGAAATCTTTGGCATCCAAAAGAGAGAAATAAACCGCCTTTTTCTAAATGAGTTCAAGGTTTATGTATTGATGATGTACAAATATTAGCACACAACCAACTTTTGGACCAAACTGAAGTGCATCAACTGAACTAGTGAAGGGAAGAAAAACAACAAAAATTTTCATCTGTCTACCATTTCTGGAGCATGTTTAATGTACAAAACAGTCTACTGGAACTGCAAGCTCTTTCATAGTTAGCTGCGAACATCATTTACAAGCATACTTATAATTTAGCGATAAACCTTCTAGAAATTTATCCATTTTCTAAATACAAAACTAGTTTTCCCCTATTCGTCGAAGTCAAAATCGTTCTGCTCAGACAATAACACTTCTTCTAGTTCCTTACTGAAGTCGTCATTGCCATCTTGCTCTTCAGCCACTTCTTGTTGGGAGGACTTTTCCTGCTCTTCTCGCACAGTATTAAGTGAGTCTTTGACAGGCTGCGGATGAATGCCTGTTTGTTGATAAAATAATTCCTTCTGAGCTTTCCAGTCATCAGCAGTCTTCTCAAACACGTCTCCTATCAATGTCCGGTTTTCTGTTATGTGCTTTATACTTTCTACATCCACCATGTCACCAGCCCCTTTAAAAAAACCAAGAAAAACAAGTCAAGTGATGTCGTCCTCGACTTTATTAAAGGGAAAGTTAAAATTTTGGATGCAGAAGAGACTTGTGGACTTTAATGTGTCCAATTGCTTGACAATCATGAAAACTAAGCTTAAGAAGCTCATCGAGGTACCTTTAATACTACATATGCCTTACTTAAACACATAATAGTGCTGATAACATATAGAAAATGACCATAATATATTTCTGATAAAAGCTTAGGAAGCTCATCGAGGTACCTTTAATACTACATATGCCTTACTTAACACATAATAGTGCTGATAACATATAGAAAATGACCATAATATATTTCTGTTCAAAGCTTAGGAAGCTCATCGAGGTACATTTAATACTAAGTATCTTTTGCTTAACACATAATAGTGCAGATAACATATAGAAAATGACCAATATATATTATCAATTAAAAGTTTAAGCTCATTGAGGTACCTTTAATGGCTAGATCTTTGGCCCTTGCATATTCTTCTGACTTTTGCCTGAGCAAATCCACCTCAAGCTCCGACCCCTACGACAAAAATGGGAGGTTAAGTCACAACAGACCTAATAAAATGATTTGCATCACTAAAGCAACCTCCCACCAATGCTGATCAACTCCAACATTCAAATATTCCAATTAGCGGAAAGAATGAACCATATGTCCAAATAACTTCTAACAAGGTATTTGATTTTTGCACAGACCTAATAAAATGATTTGCATCACTAAAGCAACCTCCCACCAATACTGATCAACTCCAACATTCAAATATTCCAATTAGTGGAAAGAATGAACCATATGTCAAAATAACCTCTAACAAGGTATTTGATTTTGGCACTATTTACAACTAAAAACCTGCATTGCTTTTGTCCTCTCCCAAACAGGCAATTAGAAAGGAAAAAGAATCATAAATAACACTTAACAGGCGATTTTGAAAATACTTGCAATATTAAATTTATAAAAACACAGCAACACCAACATAAAAATAGAAAAAATTAACCTATTCCAGCAATCAATCTGGATCATAGTTTGGATGGAAGCACTTCCAACAAATTCTTTTTTGAAACTGAGAAAAAAAATAGTTGCTGTAAAATAACAAACTACTACTTATAATTTTAAATTTGATGATGTTGTCACCTGATTATTTCATTGCAATCAATAAAAGTACAGGTCTACTATATATTTCCATTAAAATGGTGCTTGAGTTCAACTAATCCTTGTATCCCACATTAATCCATGAGACTGTACGCAAAAGCAAATAGCTGGAAGCATATTCAAGAAATGAAAGTTGAAAAAATCCTTTTTTTTTTATTATTTATAAAGACAAAGTCTACAAACATACCATATCCAAGTGGGTGAAGTGCTCAATCCGGCTGTTTGAAAATAACCTGGATCATCCAAGGAAACAAGGTGAGGGGACGTTTAGAGAAGACTGAAACAACAAACTGTAGCGAGAAAGTATCAGTAACATACTTTTTGCATGCTATTCGGATACTTGCATTTTGTACTTCTGTCAGTTCATCTAATCTCTCCGCTGCAGAGGCTTCATTCACATCCACAAATCCAAAAAGAAACATGTTCCTATCTAACATACGTTTAGCTAGAGCTGGGACTACTTTAACATCTTTGGCCTTTGCCTCAACAACAAGGTTCCTAAGATTCTTTAACTCTCCTGTCAAATGGAACAAAAGAAATATCGTCAAATTACAGCAATATAGATGTATCAAAAGCAAGTCACCATTACACAATAAACTAAACTGGTAACTCAACACTAGCAAAATGGGCAAACAAACACTAGCCAAAGTAGAAGTTTCAAACCTTCACATACCAATATAAACAGAATCCAAAGAAATTAATCAGATACTATAAATCCTGAAGTGGAACCCAGATGAAGCAAAAAGAAAAATTCGTACTAATATAGCATTATCATCCAATAGATTGTTGGGGCTTCATTATTGATCAGCTGATTAAGAAGGTCGCACTGCAAGATAAAAGTAGATGGGCTAGGCACCCACAGAAACACAACTTTTTTTTATATCCTCATACATCTACAACTCAAGGAATTGTATAGAATGTCGTAATTCATTTATCACAAGGGTGTGCTGCATATCACACACTGAATTATGGTGAACTAGTCTAGAAGTGTCAACTAACGTATACTGTATTTGCAGATGATAGTTGAGACCTTAACTGTTCATTAGGGTATTTCTGAAGCTGAAGATGCAGATGCAATGATTTCTCCTGAATATATAATTGCCAAAAGTTAATTTGAGAAATGAGAGAGAGAAAAGGAGATCATTCAGCATCTAAGGAACATTTCGTAAGAAGTCCTAGTGAGTTTTGTTCTTTAAATGAAACACAACTTGTCCTTCATATGATAGTGAAACTACCACTCAAGAGCTTTTTTGTGAAATTATAGCGTAAGCTGTGTACTGTGATTGGTGTTCTCAGTAACACCAACTTATTCATCAATCATCACACATATTTTCATTTTTCATCGACTATCCAAGAATTCCTTGATTTTTTGCTTCAACTATTACTGTAAGAAAACTGAATATTGTATTGACCCACCTGTGGTTTCAATTATGCAGGTTAATGTCCTCTAAGATAGACCAAGAAAAGGTTTAACATCAGCCGAAGCAGCAATTGTGGACACCTAATACTAGTCCAAATCCATTCACATAACCTGCAAAATATCGAAACTTGATAGTCCAATTACATGTCTGGAGAACTCTCCTAAAGCAACCTACGTAAAGTATGAGTCATGAAGCTATGAATCAAAATCCTCACACTTCACTTTACCATTGTTCTAAAAGATGATATAAGGAAAATAAATGTAGATTTTACTTCAAATGTTTTTATTTATTTATTAAGATTTCATTGAAATGTTAAGCGTCTCACCTCCTTAGACCAGAATTGCACCACAAAGAGAGAATCGTCACATAGAAAGCACAGTTACATGATATATCATTTTAAAAAGGTTGTATTTATACCCAGAGATATATAAATCTTGAAAGGAGGCTTGAATGGCTGTGTCTCATAAAGGCAATATAGGCAATATAGGCCACCCAGTCTACTCAATAGAGAATGAGTAGACACCATGTAACCTGCAACATATTACATTTGGTTAAACTACTGCAAGAAAATATCAGTCAAGATGAAAGATGAAAATCTTACTGTATGACTGCTCCTTTCACCGAAACTTTAAGAGAAAAACAGAGCTTTTCTTAAGAGTGCCATGACTTTACACTATTTTTTAAAAGAGGGAAAGAATGTTAGCATAAGTTGAAATTGACTTGGAAAAATCTTTTAAGATATATATCTCCAAATTTCTCTTAAGTTTGTGATATGGCTATTAGTCCGTGTTTTCCACATTCTTACTCATTGACCAATAGACCAAGTAAAATTCGGTTAAAGTAGCACATGAAATGCATCATATTAGCAATCCAATAAATTTACGACCATTATATTTGAAAAACGAAACCACATATATCAAATAAATTAATGATGTTCCCTTGAACACGAAATTGATTTGAGTTCTATTTAGGAGAAAAAGGCATAGGCATAACATTTTCCAATAGTCTTGTAGTACCGTGCACCTCATGACGGTCACATTTCACATCAAAGGTTAGAGAAGATTATATATCTGGGTGGTCGTACTTTCTCTTTCCTTTTGTTTGGGGTGAAGTAGATGATTGCTAATACGTTATACATTTTAGTATGCCACAGTAATCAGAATCATTCTCTCCGGAAGAAACTAAAAATATGTTGCATTAGGCAAAACTAACAGAAAGTCTAAAATAGAAAATATTTAAACATACCAGTGCAGTAGGCATAGAGTGATTGTATAAAGCATGCCTGATCTTTAGACGGACTAGCCTCGAAAATATAGGAGAACTTTTTAGAAACCCATACTCTCTTCATTTCGGTGAAAGTAGGAGATCCACCCTACAAATCACCATATTACCAGTACGAACGATCATGAAAAGTGCAAGATAAATAAACAGAGATTGAATATCTACAGTACACGTAAACTGAAGAAACAACAAGCACAAACAAGTAAATAGTACCTTGGCAAACTCATTTATAAGCTCATCAATGTCTAATTTGAATGGTTTAAGGTCCATGTTTCTAATCTAGACTTCTCTTTATGGCCTACAAGAAGAAAATTTCTTGATTAGGCTGGTGGAAAGAACATAAGGAACTATAAATGCAATATCATTACGGTTAGAACAGATGTTGACTAAGAACATACAGTAAAACCCATAACAGACCTTTGTTCGCTAAGTTTGAGTAGTTCCATTGCTTAGTAAATCAACATATTTGCAGGTTCATAAAGCAATAGCCTAATACTAAGATTTTTTAATAGAATATCATATATATCTTATTGAAACATATTTGTGGATAATTACTTGTTAAATACCAATGGTTGGTTCTTGCAAGAAATAATCAGCTACAACCCTACTTTTCAAGTAACAGCAAATTTATTCCAGTAACGGTAGCCATATCAAGTAGCGGTAAAGACATCTCAAATAACGGTAAGAATATCTCGAGTAACAGTTCGATACAGATCACCCATATGACGCAAAGGACTTGTGCCGAAATACCAAATGTGTCACTACGAGTAATTCATCAACTTCTTAACCTATCTATTATCACAAAAAGAATCTAAGCATTATCTTTGCGAACTTCCAATATAATCAATTCATTGTAACCGACCCTTGTGGTTCATGTCTGACCCTCAATTCGTCCGATCGTGTTTGCCCGTCTGTGGGTAACTCAAACAAATCAATAATCTACCAATTACAACCCATGCGTATCATTTAATTCATGAAAAACTCCATAGATTCTCTTAATTTTCCTAACCCTAGTATCAACTATTAATCTCATCCCAACTTTTCGAAACAATTCATAATTTAGTTTACCCATAGCATATAAAAGTCAAATCTATAAACTTTGGATCAGAAGCCAAAAAAAAAAAAAGATTACCTTGAGATCTTCCTTTGTTTTCCCCCAATTTTCTCCTTGCAATTTCCCAAGTTCACTTTTGATACTTTAAGGAAATTGATGGCAGTAATGCCTAAATCTTCCTCCAAATCCTTTATATCCCCGTTAGATGGGTCTCGGCCCATCTATTTCTCTTGTTTCTCTTGTTTTTTTGCTAATGACTTAAATTTCCTTCCTTAATGTAGAGTATTACATACATTAACTACATAAAACACTTAATTTTTCGCCATCCAAACGCAGACCTACAAAATTTATCCCTTTAGAACGACAACTTCCGTAATTATTGAGCTCATATACCATAAGAAAGCAATCAAAGTCCAACAACAATGCCTTTTCTGATTCTAAAATTTTGATGTCATTAGCAGATAACTGAATTATCAGCAAGCAACAAATAACTACAACAACAATACCTTATATGGAGTTTTTTTAATGACTTAAATTTCCTTCCTTAATATGGAGTATTACATACATCCTCCATGTAAAACTCTTAGGGGTCGTTCGGTTATACATGCATTAAATCCTGTATAATTTATACTGTACCATGTTTGATAGCATTCTTTTGCTATGTATAAATTGGAACACATTAATACGATGTTCAGTTTGCAATTTAGAAAAATCTCTATATTATTTTATGCAGGATATAAGATGGAATAACTAATACATGAATAACTAAATCTCGCATAAAATAATACATAGATCCCCTCAAAAAACTAATCTCTGTGTTACTAATACCTGCATAACTCTAACCAGCAACCAAACGACCCCTTAATTTTTCGCCATCCAAACGTTAACCTACAAAAATTAGTCCTTTAGAACCACAACTTCCCTAATAATTGAGCAAATATACAATCAAAGTCCAACCAACAATTATAATTCTGATTATAAAATTTTTGATGTCATTAGCAGATAACTGAAATATCAAAAAGCAACAAAGAACTATTTGATTCTTGAATATGTACTATAATTTGCAGCATACAAATTGCAAAACTAGAATTAGGGAATTAAAAAAAAATGAAACCAAAAGAAATTAAATAATTTCTTTAGCTACACAAGATAAAGAACTTTCACTTACACAACAAAAAAACAAACCCCAGTTGGAAGGAAAAAAAAAAAAAGATGAAAATTTTCAAAAATATGCAGCTTTTGAAAATTATTACAGCCCAATATACAATATAATACAACATTATGCTGCTGAAAATTTAAGCCTCACATACAATTTGTCAACAATATTTTTCGGTATTTATGTATCAACTCAATTTGTTTTGCAGTTAAATTCGTAAACTATAGAGTAAATTACTAAATTTAAGAGATTAATTACCTCTTAATGCCAGAATCCAAAAGTTTCAGAAATAAGAACTTGGAAGAATGAGTTTTGGTCTTGCTCGCTTTATATTTGGAACTTTTTTTTTTTTTTTTTAGTCAAAATTGTCCGATATTAATTTAGAGCTATCAAAGCGGGCTGACTCAGCCCGAATTGCTGGGCCACACGGGCTTTGAAATTGGGAAAAGGACACTGTGTATCCAACGGCCCAAAGTAATGCCACATTTGGCCAACATTTGAGCCTAATCCCGCTAGCTGGCCGGTCCGTCCAAAATAATGCCAAGCACTGACCGGCCCAGCTCAAAGCAACAACCAGATTTTCTGCCTCTTCCCCTTCCCTTATGTTTTGGGCTTTTTATACAAATAATTCCAGAACATGTATAATATATGTATATTTAGTAAGAAATATCCCAAAATATATATAATATGTGTATATATTAAGTAAGTATGTACAAGAATGATACAGTTTATATACATATGCTGGAATTATATATACACTTTCTATACAAGAATGATACACTTTATATACATATGCTGGAATTAATTACACATAAATTATACGTTAATTATACATTTATTATACAATAATGATACAGTTTCTATACATATGATATATTTTCTATACATATACAGTAGTGATACATATTATATACAAAAATGATATGGTTTCTATACGTATATGTATGATACATTTTTTATACGTATGATACACTTTCTATACCAGAATGATACAGTTTATATACATATGCTGGAATTATATATACACTTTCTATACAAGAATGATACAGTTTATATATTGTATATGTATAATACATTGTCTAGACATAAGATACACTTTCTATTCAAGAATGATACAGTTTATAAAGTATTGGCTAATGGATGAGATTAGTTTAGTGGGTATAATTTGGGTTTAGAAGAACTTTGGCCACCGGGTGGAATAAGTTTCACCCGGCTGACCAATTATGTCCTTTCCCCTTTGAAATTTGACGGGGCAGGCTGTGCTGGCCCATCTTTTTTATGGGCCTTAAAACATCCAGCCCAACCCATCACTATGTGGACTGCAGATCTGGGCGGTCCAACCCACCTTTTTTTTAGAAGAATATTTTTTATAACTCTTTTAATTTAAATTCTAATTTGAAATGCTAATATAAATATTTACAAGACAATTTTACATGCTATTACTGTCATGCCCCGAACCATGGCTTGGGCATAACACGACATTTGGTGCTTGTCTGCATGTGACCGAACGAACTAACTAGTTGGCTGGATCAACATGTAGTATACTGATATCTAAGTATGATAAACACATGCTAATCGAGTGAGAATAACTGACTGAAATATATCTGTGCGGAAGTAATAGTAAAAGTCTGCAATACTGAATAAGTAGTAGCCAAAAGGGCTAACTCAATAATCCAACAAAATACTGAAATATCTGACTGACTGTAATCTATGAAGCCTCTACTGAGTAAGGAATTACTGACTAACTACCGGGACAAGGCCCCCGGCATACCTTAATACTGAAATACTATCTGCTAACTGACTGAATATAAAGATAAAGATAGGGCCTCGGAGAACTGAGGCTCACCACTGACTAGCTGAATCTGAAAGCCTCCTAGCGAGTTGTGTTTGCACCCTATATATCGGTATCTGCATCATGAGATGTAGGCCCCGAGCAAATGGGACGTCAGTACACTGGAATTGTACTAGTATGTACAGTAACTGAATGCAATAATAAGCTAAACTGAAAACGAAACTGAAATGATGATAACTGGACTGAACAGAGAAGTAAAGATATGGATACTCCCTGTCCTGAGTAATGAATAACCTGTTTACTGTCTGTGACCTTAGGTCCAATAATAATAATATGCATGCAAAATTTGTGGCATGATGCCTAAGTATACGTATACATAATCTGTGACCTTAGGTCCATATCTGTGGGCCTGATGCCCTAATACAGGTATTCAATAACAAGCACTGAGACTGAGATATAATTGATTACATGATACTGATTACTGATTATGAAGATAAAATTGGTAACTGTTTATAATAATTCTAAGTATTCATACTGAGACTCATGAGATACAATTCATAAGTCTATATTGATTTCGTACTGAGTTCATGATATTCAAATTAATCACCATGAACTAATTCTGAAACTATAAGCCTAGAAGATAACAGTTCTACAACTATTCAAGAAACTAGAGCTAAACTGGAGTCAATTCATTGATAAGTGAAGAATGAGGCGTAGGGAGAATCATGAACATTCCCTAACGTAGATAGTTAGCCTCACATACCTTATTTTCTTTACAATCTTCAATCCAAAAGTCTGAATTCTGAGAAGAACCCAAAAGCCTGTGTCTCAAACCTTATTTGTGGGTTTTCATGAAAACCCTAGGTTAAGAACAATGAATTCTATCTTAGATTATCTAAATACATGATAGAATTTGATTGGAATGGGTAGAACTTGCTTACCTTAGAGTTCTTGGGGTTGGAGAGGAGAAACAAGTCGTGCTAGGGTTTTAAAAACTGGTAAAAATAAAATTAGAACTGAAACCAGGTATTTATAGGTTCTGGTGCGGGCTGAGAAATACGGACCAACATACGGTCTGTATTCTGAATTGCGGTTCGTAAACTTGGACTGTAATTAAGCATGTTCAACGGACAGAAACACTGTACAACTTCTTACCAAATACGACCATCAAATACGGGCCGTATTTCAAAATACGGTCCGTATTTAACTATAAATTTTCCTGATCCAATTTCTAGAATGCACAGTGATTTAGGCGCTAAGTTACGATTTGGTATACGGGCCGTATACTGAAATACGGTCCGTATTATGAGGCGTAAATCCCCATCTGACAACTGAAGAGAAATTTTCAATTCCCATATTCTTTATCTGGTTTTCTAAGTCTAGAATCACGGTCAAAACTTAAGTTAAAGGTCTGAGGTGTTACAATTACTACTTGCTAACCAAGTCTCAAATAGTGTTTTCAAAGACGTTTTTGGGGTGAGGCTTAGGGCGGGCATTAACAAAAATGCTCTGGAGCGCTAATGAAAGGTATAAGGCGTACGCCCTAGAATTCGGGGCATAAGTCATGGGCGCAAGAGCGTAAGCTTCAGGCGTAAAAGTGTATGTCTCGGGGATTAAATTTAATTTTTATTGTTTTAATAGTATTTTTTCTATAAATCATATTTTTTATTATTGAGGTAATGATATTTATACCCAACATCGCTCAAGCCCAGGGGCCGACCCAACCTAGCGTCGCTCAAGCCCATGAGCTAGTGGGTGTTTTAGGCCTGGCTAAAAAAGCCTCGTTCTTAAATGGATTCCAAAAATCTTAGCCCAACCCTATCAGATCACGGGCTGGGCTAGGTCAGTCTAACGGGCTTAGCCCATAGTGACGGCTATATTTTTATGGGAGTATTAGTCCCTCAAATTTGCAGCAGACAAAAAAAAAAAAAATTCTTTTATCTACTATGAGTTACAGAAGAGAAAGAAGAAAACTTTCACTAAAGGGCAATTAATCCTTTGGCCATCTCGTTTACCAAATATGGCCGAAGTACACTTTGGCTATATATGTTGTGCATATCCTATAGGTATGTATGGTATATGTATATTTAGTATAACATATACATTACCTATACATTGTGTACATATTTTGTTAACTATATGGACGAATGGTATTTAGCTGTAATTTTCCCATAAAACAAACCCCATTAGGGAAGAAGAGCGAGCAACTCAAGCAAACACCGAAAATAAAGGAGACGAGCTGAATGAACACCACGAGAAGTAGTACTCAATTTATGTGAATCTATTTCTTTATTAGTCCGTGCAAAAAACAAATGACTTCTTTCTATGTTGAAAACAATTTACCTATTTATAACTACACAAAATACATGTGACTCATTTAATACCACAAGTTTAAAAGTCTTCTCTAATTTCTTAAACTCCGTATCAAGTAAAAAAAAACATGGAAGACGTACCGATTGTGATTATGATTGAAAGAAAGAAAAGTTGTTGCAATTGTGATTTTGTGAGTATGATACACAATTGGACGCCTAATCAACATACTACACATGGGACTACACGTGGGTTGCCACATCAAATGCCAACTAGATCGAAATCACATGTTTTGTGCTTCACAGATTTTGGTGGGAAAAGTGGTTATTTCGATTACAACCAATTTTGGCTCATTTGAATTCTACATTTCTGCATTTCCAAATTTCTTTTAATTCAGCAAGTATAAGTAGATGAATTGTAATAGTGTGTCATACCGATCCATTTTGGTATCAATTGGTATCGGAGCCACAGTTCCTGTCCTCGATATGGATCCACGTAAAGCAATTGAACCTGCTTATGAGAATCCTTTCGCAATTGCACAAGAGCAGTACGAAGATCTCGTTGCTCAACAGTTGGAGCTTCATGTAGCTATCGAGTAGAAGCATCAGGAGATGCGAGAAGAAATGGATCGTCATCAAGCTGAATTAGTTCATGTGGTTAACTTTCTAAAAAATTCAGTTGATGGCATTCATTTCCAACAAAAAGCAAAGAAGACAGACGCGACTTCAGCTTCTAAGGATACGAGTCATTCAACTGGTAATGGTATTCTAGGCCCAAATTCTTATTCTACGAGAAATACTCATGGACACAATTTAATGTTTCCTCGTTTTAATGGAGAAAATATGAAAACCGCCGCTGAAGCGTTAAATGTGCTTCTATTTAGCAAATGGAGTTTCACTGGTTATATAAAATTGAACAATACTTTTCTGTGAATGATACGCCTGTCAATCGATGATACGCCTGTCATTCATAGAATCAAATTGGAAACTATTAATCTAGAAGATGAAACACACTAGCCTGGCATCAGTCTTATTTGAAATGTAGGGGGAATCTAATGCTACCTAGCTGGGATGAGTATTTGTCAGCTATAACTGAAACATTTGGAGATGATTTTGCTAATCCTATTACAGAATTGAAACAGCTGAGACAGACAGGAACAGTGAGAGAGTTTCAATTTGCATTTGATAGAGTACTAGCTCAGTGTAATCTAACAAATGAACAAGCCATTTTCTATTTCTTACGTGGGTTGAAGGAGGAACTGATTGGTACTATCCTAATGCATGAGACTCAAACTCTCTCTAAAGTGTACAAACTAGCTAGATTAGCTGAAGCAACTATGAATGCTAATACTAGAATTCAAAAATTTACTAGTGTGCATACTAGTACCGTGAGAAGGGATAATATAGCGCCTAGATCTGCTAATTTCAATTACCAGCAGAACTCTAGATTGGCTTTACTAGCTGCCACTACTAACAACAATTCCAGACCTAGGAGGACTATATCTCCAGTAGAAATTCAAGCTAAGAGAGCTCAGGGCCTTTGTGTTTGGTGTGATGATAAATATATTCTTGGTCACAAATGTAATTTACCAAAGCAATGTTTGTCTTATAATTAGAAGAAGGTGAACCAGAAGATATTGCAGTGGAGTTAGAACATCCAGAAGGTGAGAAGAATGTTGAGTTTTTGCCAACTACTGAAGGAGAAACTCCTATGATCTCCTTTTGTGCATTAACTGGGTTGCAAGGGGCTCTAACAATTTATGTTGTTGGTTATAATGAAAGGAGACCTATACAGATCTTATTAGATGGAAGGAGCACCCATAACTTTATAGATGTGTATGCTATGAAGAAATTGGGTTGTGCAATCATTCCTACCCCACCAAGTTATGCTAGTTTGGATAATAGTTCATTAGAGGCCACTTCTGGAATAGTCAAGGATTTTAAATGGATGATGAATGGCACTACTTATTATCTTGACTTGATAGTTTTTCTTGTAGGGAAGTATAATGTGGTTCTAGGAGCCTTGTGGATGAAAACTCTAGGGTCAGTTACTATGGACTATAATGAATTAACAATGACATTTGACTATTAGGGGAAACATTATGTCCTGAAAGGTGTAGATGAGAACTGCAAGTTGACTAGTTCTAAGGCTGTCACCAAGTTGCAAGCTGGTGATGTTCAATTTTTCATGTTGCAACTACTTCCCAACCCAGTAGAGAAGGAGGTGCACCATCAATTTAACTCTTTACATTTTCCTAGAACTACAGAGACACCTGAATTAGTGAGTAGCCTCGTCACTGAGTACCAATAAATTTTTGCAGAACCAACCTCTTTACCTCTTCAAAGAGGAGCTTTTGATCAAAGAATCCCTCTCCAACCAAGAACTCAACCTATTAATAGAAGACCTTACAGGTACCCTGCTATGAAGAAGGACATTATTGAGAAATTAGTGCAAGATATGCTGCAACAATGTGTCATTCAGTACAGTAACAACCCATTTTCTTCTCATGTGGTATTAGTAGGAAAGAAGGATAGGAGTTGGAGGTTGTGTGTGAATTATAGAGAGTTAAACCATTGTACTATCAAAGATAAATTTCCCATACCTATCATTGATGATATGTTAGATGAACTACCTGGTGCCACTGAATTTTCTAAGGTGGATTTAAGATCAGGTTACCACCAAATTAGGATGGTAGTTGAAGATATTCCTAAAACTGCTTTCAAAACTCATATGGGTCACTATGAGTTTTTGATTATCCCTTTTGGTCTTACTAATTCCCCATCATCTTTTCAATTCTTGATGAACTATGTTTTCCAACAGCATTTAAGAAATTTTTTTCTTGTCTTCTTTGATGATATTCTTATCTATAGTGTAAACTTACAAGACCATCTTGTACATTTGCAAATAGTGTTTGACATTATGATGTAGCATCGGTTATTGGCTAAACACTCCAAGTGTGTCTCTGGGGTGCCAAAGGCTGAGTATCTAGGTCATTTCATATTTACTGAAGGAGTTGCCATAGATCCTAAGAAGATTTTGGCAGTACAGGACTGGCCAGTTCTAACAACACTTAAGCAACTGAGAGGATTCCTTGGCTTAGCTGGGTATTATAGGAAGTTCATTCAAGGATATGGATTCATTAGTAGGCCACTGACTAATCTCCTTAAGAAGGAAAACTTCGTGTGGTCTGAAGATGCTGAGAAGGCTTTTGGAGTTTTGAAGGTTGCTCTTACAACTTCACTAGTATTAACTTTACCTAACTATTCACTACTTTTGTAGTTGAAACTGATGCAAGTGGAAATGGTATTGGTGCTGTGTTGATGCAAGCTAGTCACCCCATTACTTTTATTAGCAAAGGATTGTCTGCTACACATGAAGCCTTATCTGTGTATGAGAAGGAACTGCTAGCACTTTGGTTTTTGCTGTCACTAAGTGGTCTCACTATTTATTAGCCCAACATTTCATTGTAAGGACTGATCATAAGGCCTTGAAGTATTTGTTAGAGCAAAAATTAAACACTGATTCTCAAATTAAATGGTTAGCTAAGTTACTACCATTTGATTTTGAAATTCAGTACAAAAGGGGCAAGGAGAATGTTGCTGCTGATTCTCTTTCAAGAATACAAGGTACTGAGTTAATATCTTTGTTAGTTTCATCTGTTTAAACTGATTGGTAGGATGAAATTAAACTCAGTTGGCACCAGGATCCTGAGTTACTTACCCTTATTGCTTTTCTCCAATATACTCATCAGAAGCACTTCTCTTGGGTTAATGATCAACTCAGAAGGAAAGGAAATCTGGTTATTGGCAACAATAAGGATCTCAGGCTCAAGATCCTCACCTTATGGAATTCTACACCTACTGGGGGCCACTCTGGCATTGATTCCACCACTAGGAAGGTACTAACACATTTCTATTGGAAGAGCATTAGAAATGACATTGTTGACTTCATTCACAAGTGTGCAACATGTCAAAGAAATAAGTATGACACTGCTGATTCTGGTGGTTTGTTGCAACCTCTCCCAATTCCTGCTTTGCCTTGGTCTAATATTTGTATGAATTTCATGGAAGGACTGCCCAAATTCAAGGGTAAGACAGTTATTTGGGTGATTGTTGATAAGCTAACCAAAGCTGGAATTTCATCACTTTGTCACACTCTTATATTGCACAGTCCTTGGCTCCTATCTTCTTGGATAATATTTTCAAACTTCATGGATTTTTCGGCTACTATCACCGGTGACAGAGATCCCATATTTTTCAGTGCTTTTTGGAAAGAATTCCTTACTATGCAAGGGGTTGTAGTGAAAACTTCTACAACTTACCATTCCCAGACTGATGGTTAGATTGAGGTTCTTAATAGGTGCTTAGAAACATATCTCAGGTGTTTCTGTGCAGATTCTCCTCATGACTGGGTCTCTTTTCTGTCCTTGGCTGAATGGTGGTATAATTCTAGTCCACATTCAACTATTCAATCTTCTCCTTTTGAACTACTCTATGGTTATCCTCCCCCTATTCATCTTCCTTACTTGCCTGGTGATTCTGCTGATGTACTCATTGAGGATATACAACTTCTCAGACAATTCAAGCTTAATTTAGCTAAGTTCCATCTTAGCAGGGCCCAACAAAGGATGAGGGATCAAGCTAGTATTCACAGAACTGACAAACAATTCCAAGTGGGAGATTGGGTGTTTGTTAAACTCCAACCTTACAGACAGGCTTCTCTTTCTATGTGTCCTTATAACAAACTTTCTTCTAGATATTTTGGCCCTTACCCCATTTTAGAAAGGATTGGAGCTGTTGTTTATAAACTTCTCTTACCTCATGAAGTTCTTATTCATCCTACCTTTCACATTTCCCAACTCAAATTCTGTCATGACATTCCTTCTGATATTGTTCACCCTCCTGTCTCGGATTTATCCAGTTCCTTAGGTCCTACTCCTGAGCTTATCTTGGATCACAGAATGATCAAGAAGGGTAACAAAGCAGTGGCACAATGCTTGATCAAATGGACTGGTTTGGATGTTGCTTATGCTACTTGTGAATCTACATCTGCTTTGCGTATGAGGTTTCCTTCTTTCACGCTTGAGGACAAGGGTGTGGCTTCACGGGGGGTATTGATACACAATTGGATGCCTAATCAGCATACTACACATGGGACTGCACGTGGGTTGCCACATCAGATTCCAACTAGATTGAAATCACATGTTTTGAGCTTCACAGATTTTGGCGGGAAAAGTGGTTATTTCGGTTACAACCAATTTTGGCTCATTTGAATTCTACATTTTCTAATTTCTTTTAATTCAGCAAGAATACGTAGATGAATTGTAATAATATGTCACACTTTTGATATGTTAATGATTGAATCTCTCATTTTCTCTGATTTCTTCTTCTTCTTTCACTCTCCTCTCTTCTTAATCACTCTTGTTTCTCTTCTTTCTATGTGAATTCCCTTGATACCGATCCATTTTGTTATCAGAATAACAATTGGATTTAATAATTGGGATTGGAATCTGAATCAACAGGTTCTTGCTTCACGAATTGTGATTTAGAGCTCCAATCAAAGCGGCTTATGAAGGGATAATCGGAAGTTGCCTTTTATTATGCTCTCATGCCTCTCACATACAAAAATAGGGAAAACTCTATGTCTATTTGGAGAAAATATTTATCCAAAATGGTCTATATTTTTAATAATACCCGAAATGACCCTTTATACATTATTATACATTTTTTTACAAGACTAATACATTGTCTACAGTAAGTGTATAATGTTGTATATCACTTGTATTTTTATACTATTGCAAAAAAAGTGGTTTTGCGGATGTAAATTAAAATATTGCTACGTGAAAGTAATATTTTATGCTGGATTGTCTGTTATTGAAATTATCTCTTTAAAAAATTAATTTGACTAATTTTCGTAGTTAAATTAAATTAAAATTTAGATATTTAAAACTATACAAAAAATACTACTATATAAATTACAATTCATCTCATATTAATATGATGAGAAAATATATCTTAAAAATGTTGATCAAAGGTCATAAAGCTTGACTCTCGAGAAGTAAAATGTGACAAATATTTTCCTTCTTACCAAACACTTCTTTGAACCTTTCATTCAATCCCATATGCTAAAAGTAATATATGTCCCGAAAAAAAATGTGCAATTTGAGTGGGAATTTGTGAAATTCTTTTGCTTTTGCTATGTATTGTTTGGTCAAATTCGTGACTTCATACTAATCTGTGTCATTGTTTGCAAGGACCAAATCCAAGGACAATTTGTTTTAAACGAGAAAATGAAGGGATATGAGGTGGTCATCGTGACATTGAAGAATTCTTTTCGAATTTCAGGATCCACAATCTGCTTATGTGGATATTTGAAGAGTAAAGAGCAAGATCCAAGATAATTAGAAGCCAAAAAATAAATAAAAAAAGACTCAAGTTTTTGATCTTCAATTAAGAGGCCCTAAGTTAAAGGTAACTTTAGTAATTTGCTTAGATTAATGAACCTAGTATAAATAGGTTATGTAACGACCCAGTCGGTCGTTTCGAGAATCGATGCTCTAGTTTGCGTGTCGTCTATTCCAGAAGCTTCGTTATAATTATTTTGACTTGCTAGCCAAGTTTGAAATCAAACGAATATCATATGCTTCACTTCGAGAGAAGGTTTCACTTTGAAAATTCCAGCATTCAATTATTTGGATAAATTGTTTACTCTGGGAAAATGTGCTCTGATTGTTAATCTGAAGATTCCTTTAGATTTGAAATATTAGTTATGATCTGTGGAAATTGACAGGGCTAATTTTAGAGTTCGTCTGGTTGGTTTTTGACAATTAAGTCAGTTAATGTTTAATATGCCTATTTATGGTGAAAAGACGGACACGGGAAAAAATTAGACCCGGATCCGAGATTTGTTGTTTCTGTTAGCCATGTTGTGATTTTTATGACTTGTGGGGATGGGTAACTCCATTCCCGAGGTGATCGGATGAGAATCGAAGAAGAAAATCTAAGTTTTGGAATTTTGAAGTCTTAAGTTTGAGAAGTTTGACCAAAAGTTGACTTTGGGTAAACGTGCCCGTAATTGAATTTCGATAGTTCCATTAGGTCCAGAATGTCATTTATGACTTAGTCGAGTCGTTGGTTCGATTCCCGAGAGGTTCGGGTGTGATTTGAGTGGTTGGTTGAGAAACTAGCTTTTGGTATGATTTGGAGTTGACCACGGTCAATATCGGGTCAAGACGGTCCTGTTTGGATGTTTTGAGAGTTCGAGCAGGTTCGTATGATGATTTTGGACTTGTCCACAAATTTTTGTTAGATTCCGATGAGTTTCAGATGTGTTTGGGTTGCATGGTGTTTGTTTTTGGTTTCGACGCCGTTATGAGCAAAAAAGATACCATAATAAGCAAACGAGCTTTGATTTGTGTTTCGATTGAACCGTTAGATCCGTATCGTAATTTCAAAACTATAGCAACAAGAATCGTCGCATTTCGCCATCGTATGAGGGAGATATGGGCATTTTACTAAAATTTTGCTGTGCAGATTTTTTTGGTGTGATTTTTGCTGAAAATTATGAAATTGCCACTCAGATCGTCCTTTAAATTTTTGCCTTCTTCTAAAAATTGAAATCACCATATCTCACTCGTTTTAAGGCCAAATGAGGTCATTCAAAAGCCTAACTTGAGTGAAATTTTGCAAGGAATCTATTGGGGTTATCAAAAGTGAGCTTTGGTATGGTTTCTTGGCCTGATATCCTGCACCTCGCGTTCATGATATCTACATGGCACAATATCGCGAAGTGGCCGCCCTTGCTCAATTTGGCTTAGACCTTGATGCACAATTCTGAATCTTCAACACTTTCTTTTTGATGAATTCGCGCGCACTACAACTATTCCTATCAATTAAACCTTGGACCTACTCATCGAATAATGCCCAAACTCTTTGATAGAAGAAGCTTC
The DNA here is from genome assembly GCF_019175385.1 of Lycium barbarum. Lineage (NCBI taxonomy): Eukaryota > Viridiplantae > Streptophyta > Magnoliopsida > Solanales > Solanaceae > Lycium > Lycium barbarum. The sequence goes on from NC_083343.1 coordinate 12,139,729, forward strand.
AAATGCGCAGTTAGGACAAAAAGTTTGCAAGAAGTAGCTGAGAGAATGCCCTAAAGCGACCAACTCGGTGAAAACGAACCCCGTATTCCATGTGAGTCAGTTGACTTCGATTAGACCAGACCGCCCAGAGAGGAACGTGCAAGCGAGGCACCACACCCTTCTCCGTGGGCTTTAGGAATCGAAACCGGACCAAGCTCGTTCTAGCACCAGATATGGGTCGGACAATTGGGCGTTTTCGTTATTGTTATAATTTGCTTGGGGTTTCTCACAATCTTAGAAGCTCGATTTTGGGAGACTTAAAGAGACTCTTTCAAGAATTATCATTTGGGTAAGATTACAAACACCTTTTTATGATTATTCCATCATTTAGTAGGGTTTTTCATGCTAAAATTCTTGAATTAAAGGAGGAAAATTGGGGATTTGAAACCCTAGGCTTAAACTTGGTTTTTCTTCAATTAAACATAAATTAATGGATGGATTTCACTCATTTTTGGTATATAGGCTCCATAAGTAATGGGTAAACCGATTTTGAACTAAATTTCCTATTTTGCCCTTCATGGCTCGGATTCCTATTTTTGGAGACTTTTTGGGTTCGGATTTAAAGTATGTCAATATGGTACCATCGGATTCGTATGACTTCCTAGATTAATAATTTGACCTTATTGAACCCCATTTTCTTATGAAATGACCATTTTGCCCCTTGAGGTTAGGAATGGGTTTTTGAACTAACTTTTTTGTCTGAAATTCTTCTAAGACTATTACGAGTATCCTTCGAATTCCCTCATTTTCCCCATTCCATGAGTTAGGGTTTGGGAATTGATTAGGAATATGGTTATTTGGGTTTTTAATTCTTGATTCTAATTTCATATCCGGATATGGTTAGACTTTCATTATCATGAGGCACAAAGGAAGGACAAGACCAAGGTTTTACTGTTGAAGATTTGCTGCTCGGCTTTTCAGGTAGGTTACGGTTTACCCTATGGTGAGATTTCGATTAGCGAAACATATATTTAGATGATATTGTTGGAGAATGCATATAAACCTTCGGGTATGAAGTTGGGTTAGATTTTACCTTAGGTTAGGCATTGTTATATGATTTGGGGCTTGCCACCCCGTTGTGTTGTGACTTATCTTGTTCTATTTGTTGTTGGCTCGTTGTCATGTGGAGATTGTAGATATTGGTGACTAGTGATATATCTTGATGATGATATTGTAGCACCTTACTAGTACCTATTTTGAGACGAGGATTGTGATTCTATTATGACTTATTATGTAGCTTTTTATTGATATTGTTGGTCTGCCCATGTGTGGTACTGTTGAGATTGATTTGATTATTAACATTGAACTCATACATTGCACGCATTCTCATCCTTCACTATATACTGTTGATACATTGATGATATACCAGGAAACACTGTTATGAGCTGGGCCTAGTTGAATGAGAGTGAAGTGAGGACCGATGTCCGATGTTTATCCCGGAATCAAGGTATGAGTGCTGGTAGAGATTGCTGACGTCTTTACCGAAATGGTGAGGATTGGTACATGGACTTCGCGGGTCCTTCATGGGTTATGATGCCGAGATGTGATGTTCCATAATCGGAGTACATGTGTATCGGTGCATATGCATTGCATCCATATTTCATACATTATTGCATTGCATTATACCTTTGGCTTCTTGTCATATTCTTGGGATATACTTGTGATATACGGATTCAGATTCGATATACTGAGACTTGGCACAGTTGGGTTTAGATACTATAACATAGATGATGACTTGTACTTGGTTATTGGCTCGTGTTGACTTATACCTTGTTGATTTACCTGCTTATCTTATTTTATTGTCTTGATATACGTTAGCTAATCTTAGTCGGCCTATGCTACCAACCAGTACGTGTTGTTTGTACTGACCTGCACTTGCTGTATTATTTTATGAATGCAGAGTATCAGGTGGGATCGACGTCTACCCCTCGCGGGCGAGAGTTCGAGGCTGCTGATTCAAGTCTGTTGGGGTGAGCATGTGGACTCTTCGTCACCCGAAGGCTCTTATTTTATTATGTCTTACTTTGCTATTCTGAGACATATTTGAGACTATTGATGTATTATTACTACTTCCAGACTTATAGATTTTAGTTAGATGCTCTTGTATGACCAGACCAGATACTAGGGTGGTTTTTGATGTACTTCCGCATTTATTATATATTCATATGTCAGACTTATGTTACCTTAATATTTTCCGCTATTTATACTGTGTTTGTGAATGTTGGGTTAAGGGTTCGCCTACCGAGGTGGGATAGATAGGCGGCTGCGCGAATTTGTGGAATTGGGTCGTGACTGGTTATTAGGTCTTTCTTTGAGAAAGATTATTTTTGGATGATGACTATAGGTCAATCTTTTGAGAGTCGTGAATTTGTTTATACCTCCTCTTAAACTACAACAAGTTAGTAACTCGTGTATGAGTTCATATCTCTTCCCCTTGGGATTGTATCTCGTATTTGAATGTTAATTTAATTATTTCATAAATTCTCTTCATTATTTATTGAGTTAATTGATTGCATTTCAATTCTAGATTAACCATTTCTTTCTTCATATCCACGATCTAATCATGACTATTGATTCTATTTACATATGTCTAAGGTAATTAATCACTTGTGTGAGTATTTACCCTAACAATTGTCTTAATCTTCATATCCTTTTATTGCTTTCATAATTGATTTTGGTGTTCATATGCGGCTGAAGAATTCGTCTTCAATTTCTTTGAACTCCCGAGCCCATTTCATATCAAATACTCCCAACCATTTACCATTTAACGCAGTGCGGCAAGAGCAGACAGGAAATTACAAATTTTTCCTTTGAGTAACTCCCTCATTGGAAATTAGGAGAAAGAAAATGATACAAGATTTGAGATATTAACTATTATAGTGAGTGCTTTACTGATTTTTACTAGCTAATTTGTGTTTAAGAAGCATCTCGTGCCTTCTATCATAACCAAGATCTAAAACATGAACTTTTGCGTTCTAGTATGTTGTTAGCAATTATGACTATTGTATGAAAATTGCTATGCTATGTCTCTTAGGACGGCTTCCTGAAACGGCCAACCCCGACGCAGGGGTGGTCAAGGGTGGTCAAGGGTGAGGCTAGTAAAGCTTTTGCTTTAGGCCACCAAATTTTTTAGGCCCTAAAATAATTTAAGGATGAATTTTATGATTTTATTTTTCTCTTACACAATATTGAAGATTGTAAAAAGAAATACAAATTTAATATAATAAAACAAATAAAGAAAAACTATCTACTTTTTAAGAGAAATATATTAGAACTTTAAACTAAACTACCCAATTATTCATACTGTTAAATCAAGTTTTCACAATAACATCCAAGGTAATGTATTTAAAACACATGGCTAACATCTTATTAACATGGATTAGTCATCACTATAGTAAATATTAGTGTTACTATGTGAAGTAAAATGCAAAAAGTATGAAAAAATAAAAAGGCAACACTAAATTTTTTAAGTATATGTATAACTTAAGGCTTCAATTAAAATTTGGCTATAGGCCATTAATTTTATTAGAGTATTACTCCTTATTCTTTAATATATTTAATTCCTAATTTTTAGTACATAATAGAAGTAAGCAATTTAGAATCCCGACTTTTTTTCAAAACCCTCTGAAAAACCCTCCCAATTCCGAGAATTGCGAGCGTTAATAATGGCGGACCACAATGCATTAAACGAGGGGGAGGTTGTTGCAAACCCCGGGTTCATGCACCACCTATAAACTAGGCAAATGAGGGGGTCATGCAAACGAGCAGGGTAATGAACCATTAGATGGGGATGTTCATGACCTGTTTCCTGAACCATTAAATGAGCAGGCTCCAGCGGCATTAATACCCCCCCCCCCCCCCCTTTAGAGATGAAATCTGGACTGCATTAGTAGATTGGAGATAGGATATGTATAACAATGCCCCATTTATGGTGAATACCCATGATTTGATTCGTTTTTTCTCTAAAACCATCATCCCAGTTAGTGATATTCCTCCCCCATGGAAATGAAGCCTTTGGTCGTGAGATTAATATCAAATGAAGATCAATCACTCCATTTGATTTATTCCTCGAATCCCAAAAATTGGTAGCTTTTAATCAACCATTAAATTTCCTTAGATCAAAAAGAGAAAATTTTAATCAACTTGGCGTTGTGACCAAACCGTCTATTACGTCGAAGAGATCATGCGTCGGGAGTATGGCTGGAGATTTATCGGCAAGTTGGGCATCCGAAATATTCCTAAATCAGATTTCGATTCGTATTGGTAAGTTTCTGGTTATTTGGTTGTGTTTCTGTCCTTAATGTGCATTTACTGATCGTTGCTATTTTGCTTTTCAGTTTTTATTATTACAGTACTGCCGCTCGCATTACCGAAATCAAACTCCGCTACCGAGGTCTTATAACTAAGGCGGTAAGTTTCTTTATGTTCTGTTGTGTTCATGTCAATTTCTCTCTTTTCCTTTTTCTCCTCATCGTTTGGTTATTTGACTCATTCTTGTTTAATTCAGGCCACTAAGAAGGCTAGACTTGATTTTGATGATCTTGAAACCACCACCTATGATAAACAATATAAAGAGTTTGTGTGGACTTGCATCGACAACTTAATCCGACATTGGAGTGAAATTGATATAATAAGATTTGACCTATCCTTCCTTAATGACCTCAGGGTCAGTGAAGAGATTGACCCCCTACTTACGAGCGCCCAACATAAATTATGTTGACATTCCGCATCAACACAACTTGGAAACCATCGATGCGAGGAAGAACTACTTGGATGATCTTGTTGGGGGTACCATTTCTTAATCAGATGGAAATGTTGTTTGGCGTAAATACAGTTTTTCTCATCGAGCAAGTCACTTCAGAAATGCTCATTTAAAGAGAGAGTATTTCGCAAGGATTAAAAAACACACAAATCAAACTGTATTTATCAAAATCAAATGAACCCCCCATTTAAACGATTGGAATACTAGGAAAAGAGATTTAATAAAAAGAGCAAAACCATTTTGGTTTTTGAGATAGACCGATATAAGACAAGAGACAATTAACAACTTAACGAGGGAAATGATGACTTGGACCCTAAAGTATCCGCGAATTCAGTCATTAACCGCTACACAGTGATTGTGAACTCTGTAAAAGCGATTCAACTTAAGAAATACTATTGTCAGGTGTTTTGGCCTACTTTTGGATGTCTAGTAATTCATGGTTCTTTGTTGTACTACCTTTCTTACTACACCTATTGTTATGTTAAGAAAAGGTGTACTTCACCTCAGGACGTGCAAGCTATTTGAGAAATATAGATGGAAAGGAAGCTATCGAAAAATGTGGCTTCCACTTTTGAACATTAAAAAGTAACTCTTTAATTTAGCAGACTGCCTAATTTACCTTAGCACTTTTAATTAGTTTTAATGGCCTCGTTGGAGTATTTACTACATGTATTAGTTTTAAGATATTATATTTTCTTTGTATGTTTATTCAGCTATATGTTTTGCTTGATATGACAAGTACTTTTGATATAATCTATGTTGCGCAATCTGACAAACTATTGATATTTTTATCAAAAACAATTGAACTCTTATTTTCAATGTGATTATTGAAGTATTTCACCATCAAGCTACCACAATGGCGGAGCCACAGCCCAGCAAGGGTGTTCAACCGAACGCCCTTCGCTGAAAAATTATACAGTGTAGACATGCCAATTATTACGTATTATGGATATATATTACATATTGAACACCCTTAATATATAGGTTATATAAATTCGAACACCCTTAACAAAATTTTTAGATTCGCCACTGAGCTACCATAGATGTTATGTCTAGTGATATCATATATATATATATTACATGTTCGATGACACTAGAATTTTGTTGTTTTTCATATGTGAACTATTGTCTTAATGACTGTTAATCCAATATGTGAGTGATTAATTTAGGTTTTTTATTTTATACAGAGTTTAAAGGTGACTAAATTTCTAATGGCAACAGGACACCTTCTCTCTTTGAATTAGAGAAGCAAACACTTTCTTTCAAACTTACTTATTGCCATCAGAGTCAATATTGTCGAAATGTTCAAGGATATACAACCTCAAAATAAAACTAAACTGGATCTAAAAAGTCATGTCCTAAAAGAATAAGAAATCCCATTACAATCACCACCAAAATCCTATCAAAGAGTCAACTAGAGTGAGATTACCATCAACGCAGACATTAATGTTCGGCACATGTAGATTTTCCACTGGAGATTGCATACAATGAAGGAAATGTGAACACACATAAGTAACCCTCCATGTCACCAAAACTGGCTTGGTTGGTTCCCCCTTTATCGCATCCCTACAAGTATACTTGGTGCCTTGAGGATGAAGTTTTTCGGCATCCTCACTTTTCTCTACATGTTCTATCATGATTGACATTGGGTTGAAAATGTTACCAAAGCTTTTCCAAATCTTGAATCCACATTGTTGGGTCCCTTTTACAATTATGAGAGGGATGTTCCCTTTGAATTGGAAACAATCTCATCTCTTAGTTGCTTGATTTTCATCTGCAGTCCAAATGACTGCTTGTTTGGGCCATGTCCAACGTAGTTGCTATTTTGGTGTGTGAATAGGACGATGCACTTGGAAATTATATATTGAAACAACAATCAAGTAGCCATCTAAAGTCCAATTCATATTATCCCACTTAACAGTAATTGTACCCCGGGATCAAGTGCACCACAAGAACTGTAGACGAAAAGCACATGAGAGAAAGCAAGAGATTCCATCAGGTGGTATTTAGATATAAATCCACATTTTCATTTGAAAACAAATATCTCATTATAAGTTACAATATTTACAAGGTAATTAGAATTCTATAGAGGTAATAAATAAAAAAAAGTCATTAAGGAGGTGCCAAACATCACTAAATTTATTTAGTACGCTTTTGGCTATAGGATTTGGGATACCAATTTCAAGTTTTAATTTGAAATCACTGTGTTTTGATGCGGAGTATTAGGATATTCCGATACCTTGTTTATGAATTATGATTTGCTCATTTGGTTAGATTGTATAAAAGGTCGGGAAATTTTGATAAACAACAACCTACGCAGTGTAATCCCACCAGGTGGGGTATGGGGAGGGTAGAGTGTACGCAGACCTTACCCCTACCTTGTGAAGTTAGGGAGGTTGTTTACGATAGACCCTCAACTCAAGAAAAGATGCAAAGACAACAATAATAATAGGCACTAATAGCAACAATATAATAAGATAAATGAAGTGAAAGAAACAATCAAGTTGTATTAGAGATCAAAATAATTAAGCAAATGTACAAAGATAATAATACTCCTAGTACGGAAAAGAAATCCGCACGGAAACCTACTACCCTCTACCCTGATATTCGACCTCCACACGCTCCTATCAAGGGTGATGTCCTCAGTAAGCTGAAGATGCGTCATATCGTACCTAATCACCTTTCTCCAGGAATTCTTTGGCCCACCTCTGCCTCTTCTCAGGCCTACCGCTATCAACCTCTCATACCTTCTCACTGGAGCATCTGCGCATGCCCTTTGCACATGATCGAACCATCTCAACATTTCTTCCCACATTTGTCCACCAAAGGGCCACTCCTACCTTGAAGCGAAGTTTTTGCACTTATTTCCCTTCAAACACCTTGGTCTTTAATTTTTACCCATCGTGTCTGTGATCTTTAATTTTTGTCCTTGCTGCCTATTTAATGAAATTATTCACCCATTTCGCTCGGCATAAATTCTTTAACATTTTTCTTTGGAAACTGAAGTTCTGCTTCACTGGGCATAAGTTCTATAGGAATTAAGTTATGCAGCATAAGTTGTGTAGTATTTTCAGAATTTGTTGTAGTGTTCAGACATTGGAGTTATGCTTTTGGGGACATATGTTCTCTATCCTATTCAGTTGAATATCATGCCTGTTTTTCTGGAGTTTGATGTGTTTTTGACCATTTTTATGTTGAGTTTTGAAGGTCTTGCCGTGTCCGGCATACCTTGTGAAATATTATAATACGAAAATATAAACTTATGCCGTGCAAAAAATACCAAAGGACAAAAATAAAGATCACATATTTGAGGGCCATTTGTGCGAATGACACAAAGAATAGTAACAGTGAAGGTGCATGCATTTTTTGTGTTGATCCAGATTTTCGAACCCTTTAGTCCTCCTTAAAAAGATATTCCAAAAAGTATATTCATATAATTAATTAATTAAAAGAGAAAATAAGAAAAGTAAACAATTGATCAAATTAGAATTAATTTGTGTTGATCATGATTAAATTAAAATAATTGTTAAAGAAATCAAAATAAGGGAGGTTAGCGTTATTACAAACCACAAAGGAGGTTAGTGTTACGAAGTCAAACTTGAAGGTTGGTCTCTGAAATTATTTCTAAAATTTATATTATTAAATAATATAGATTCATATCTAACTCATCTTGATGTTTGAAAGTGACCTTAGGGTGGACCCAAAATCTTGATTTCGAACTTTATGTAAGTGTGATGACTCTAGTGAATTGCGCATCTCTTCTTCGATCAAAACCCATAAGTTTTAAGGATAACTACATGACATAACAAATATATAGTGGTATTGACATTTAGTAGCTATAGTTTAACTTAATTACTTCTTATAGCAAATATTTGTGTATTAATGACATTTAGTAACTATATATATATACACACACACAAAATAGAATATCCATCACACTATTCACTTCGAACCCAACCCTCCCATCTCTCTCCCTCCTCTTCTTCCCACTGCTCCGCCGCCGGCCACCACCAACCGTCGGAGCTCTGGCGAAATGCCGTGCCCCTTCACCACCGTCAGTGCCTCTCTCTCTCTCTCTCTCTCTCTCTCTCTCTCTCTCTCTCTAACGTCTAGTTCATCTTTAACTCCTCCACCACCACACCGGAACCCAAATCCGTTTCCACGGCGGAATCCGGCATGTTTTCCGACGATATTGACAGTTCATGTTCAACTCCATACGTTAGTGCTCCGTCAAGTCCAAGTCGTAGTCAACTACACAGTGGGTTCTATTACAGTGCTCCAGCTAGTCCTATGCACTTAGTTTTAACAACGACGGTGATGATGACGGAGAAAAAAAGGTGAAGGAGAAGAAGGTGTACACATATCTGATCGGAATTTCTGATCGGAAGTTTTTTTCCAGATCTGTGTATACATACATACGCTGTATACATATTTTTCGGAAGTTCTTTTTTCAGATCTGTGTATACATACAGTGTATATAATATATTTTTGCGTTTTTCGAAGAAATCTTTTTGTATACAAATGAATACAATCAATTTTATTTTTTGTCTTCAATATTTGAGTGTATTCGTTATTTTTTTGGTGTATATATGTTGTATACAGTGTTTTTCGCCTGTTTTTGTTAATTGTTTTGGTATATCTATGTTGTGTACGCCTGTGTTTGTTGTATACATACCGAAAAATATGGTGTTTGTTAATTTTTTGTGTATATATGTTTTTATGTATTTATTTTGTACTCGCTGTATTTATGAATACAGCAAGCCAATTTCTTAATACAGAGAGTCATTTTCACGAATACAGTGAAAAAACAAGAAAAAAAATTGTTGTATACAAATCAGAATTTGTATACACGCGCATGGATCCTGATTGTTGCTATAAAATGTAATTAGTGAAACATATACTATGTGGCTTGAGTTAAGCCCAAATCTTTGTCATTTATGTAGTTTGTCCTAAGTTTTATATAAAGCTTATATTGACAAACGCATCGGAGCATTGGAAACTAAACTTCAAGAGCTAAAATTTTGTTTTAAGAATCCTGGCTAAAATCGATATACATATTTTTGTAATTAGACATTATTTCACTTGTTAAGATTTCTCGCCCCTTTGCATTATTTTTGAACTTCTCTATTTCCCACACTTTTTACTTAGCTCTGAAACACTTTTATTGCATTCCAATCCATCAAACATATTTCTCATGGTCCATTATATTACATCACACAGTATCAATTTCACATTTTGCTACGCATTTGTCACATAATTACATTTGAACTTAATGAGGTATAAGAGTCTGAAATTTCATCCTTCATCAGGGGCCTTCTACTTCACGGGGTTGATTACTAGATCTACTAGGCCCGTATAACAAGATAATCGGGCAATTGGCGCGAATGCCCCTCTTTTGGGCTGGTCTTTAGATTTTGCCCCTCAAAATGGTGGTCTTTAATTATTGCCCTTCCGAGCAAAAGCAACATAGTAAAAAGACATTACTATCCCTATCCGTTACATATAAAACACAAAAATCGTTATTCTCAAATCCTTCCCTTCTTTCATATCGTTAACCCAGCCCAACTTCGTTCCCAATTTTTCGCATTATTCAAATCGTTGTTTCAAGCCAGATTTCTCAATTGATTTTGCTGCTACAACATCAGTAAAAGGTACAAATCTTAATTCAACTCAATTTAACTATTTTATTGAGTTTAGATTGTTAATATTTGAAAAAGATCACCTTCTACGACCTGATTATTAAGAAACAGATGACATACAGCTCAGATTGAACATTGCGCATGATAAAATTAATCAGCAAAATAGAATTGATTGGATTTAATGCTTTGTTCTGATTTTAATTAATTTATACCTTAATTAAATTAGTATACAATGCTTATTTACTTGAAATTGTAATTATAGTAAATTCAATTTAAATCAGGCAATGCTTATCGATTTAAACTTGAATTAAGGAAAACTTTGTGCAAATTTAGAACAAGTATGACGGAGGAGGCAAAAGTTCAATTTACAAAAGAGTAGAGTATGCCGTTAACGGCAATGTTCTGAACCAATTTCATAACAAGTATGCCGAGAAGGCAAAAGTTCTGGTTTATATAGAAGTATAAATTAGTCCAGTTGCGTCAATCCTCTAATTGGAATAACTGTTGCAGGAATTTGATTTAAATTGGGTGAAGGTAGAGGAGGTTTTCATTTTTTTTTTAACCAAAAACAGTTACTGCATTATCATCAGCAAAACAAAAAGTGCTTATGCCGGAGGAGGCAAAAGTTTAATTTACAAAAGAGTAGAGTATGCCGTTAACGGCAATGTTCTGAACCAATTTCATAACAAGTATGCCGGAGAAGGCAAAAGTTCTGGTTTATATAGAAGTATAAATTAGTCCAGTTGCATCAATCCTCTAATTGGAATAACTGTTGCAGGAATTTGATTTAAATTGGATGAAGGTAGAGGAGATTTTCATTTTTTTTTTATTTTTTTAACCAAAAACAGTTGCTGCATTATCATCAGCAAAACAAAAAGTGCTTATGCGGAGGAGGCAAAAGTTCAATTTACAAAAGAGTAGAGTATGCCGTTAACGGCAATGTTCTGAACCAATTTCATAACAAGTATGCCGGAGAAGGCAAAAGTTCAGGTTTATATAGAAGTATAAATTAGTCCAGTTGCGTCAATCCTCTAATTGGAATAACTGTTGCAGGCATTTGATTTAAATTGGATGAAGGTAGAGAAGGTTTTCATTTTTTTTTTTAACCAAAAACAGTTACTGCATTAAGTTAAGCAAAATAAAAAGTACTTATGCCGGAGGAGGCAAAAGTACAATTTACAAAGTAGTAGAGTATGCCGTTACAGGCAAAGTTCTGAACAAACTTCTGAACAAGTATGACGTAGAAGGCAATACTTCTGTTTAGAAGCCATTAAAGTAAAATTCTACAAACCTAAAGAAACTTACACTTTATTAACATACATTTAAATATATATATACGTCCACAAAACATAAAATCCTAACTTCATAAGTACCAAACTACTATCATCAGTTCTAATTTCATGTGTACCCATTCCAAATTGCCCCATCGTCAACTTGGCCAGTGTGTTGGAATAACCTCTACCTTACAAATCGTAATTCTCTTCGCAGATCATCATTTTCTCTACTTAGAGCACCGGAAAGAGCCCTCAGAAAATCTATGTCTCTTTTGATATCAGCAATTTCATGAGTAATTTGCAAATTTGCAATATTAGGATGGATTTGGTTATGAAGATGGGCATGTTCATGTGCTTGCCCATGACCACCATTAACATGTACAATATGTTGATTTTGGTTCATTTTGTATGTGATTATATCTGGTTTTCAGAAGTAAAGTGTTTTTTTCCTTCTTCCAAAAGTTGTGTTGGTGTATATAGAAGTATAAATTAGTTCATTTTAAATTGGAATAACTGTTGTATGGATTTGATTTAAATTGGATAAAGACAGAGGAGGTTTTTTAGTTTCATGAAAATAACTGTTGCAATTTCATTGGAATAACTGTTGCAGAAACAGTTACTCCGTTTTTGAAGAATGCTGGTAGCGGCAGAACTTCTGTTTACAAAATGGTAGAGTATGCCGTTCCAGGCATACTTCATGACTTTACATACAAAGCCTGCTGGGAAGGGCAGAACTTAAATTTTTAAAACTAACAACTTAAATACATTTCATTTTGTTTTTTTCTCAAGTGAATCTCTCTTTATGCTGGAAGTTTAACAAAAAAATGACACCAAGATGCATCTACGTAGCCTTCAACGGCAAATGGGACGCCGCCTACAATTATGTTAATCATGAAACCAAGCTAATACTTGTCAATGATGGTGTAAATTTTTAACAATTCACTCAACAGATATTTGCGGGGCATACACAAGATACTCATCAAAAAGAGGCCAACATATGGTTTGACACTAGTGAGAAAACATCCAAAGGGATGCGTGTAACAAACGACATTGATCTTCACACTTGCTTGTACATGTTCAACAATAATGACAACTTTAGAAATTCCCGTTTCATATTAGAGTTCAATTCAGCTGATGCGGAGAACAACCCATTACAAGAACATCATAATGAATATATCCTAATGATAGAAGGACAATCCATAGAGGAAATTGACAGTCAACTCTGCATTGCTTATGAAGAAGACATGTCTGAAGTTGGATTGGATGACGAACAACACAACCATATTGGACATAACCTTGGGATTCCACATGAGCAGAACGAGATAGTAACTCCTAACCAGACACCTCAGCAGCTACAATGGCAACCACCAAACATTGAGCAAGTTGTAAACAATGACCTTTCTCAGCATCCAACTTCAATGAATGGTGTATCACTTACTCCGAGCATGACAGTTGAAGAGACACAAACACAGCCATGCAACAAAACAAAGACACTAAAGAGGAAGAGGATACAACATGATACACAAATTTTGACACCTAGTGCATCGATTGATCAAATAGAAGTTGGCATTTTATTCAAAGACAAAGATACCGTGAAAAAGTGCATGAATAACATTGCAATTACTCGTCATCAACAGTACAAGGTAGAAAAGTCATGCACGCAACGGTATTACATCAGATGTGTTGACCCAACTTGCATTTAGCATTTCCACAGTTCAAGGTTCAGAGGATCAGAACTTTTCAAAGTAGTTAATTTTGAAAAGAGACATAGTTGTTCAATAAATTTCATCACCTCTGACTTGAGGAATGCAACTTCAAAAGTCATAGCGGAATACATTACAGACCTAGTACGCCATACACTACAAGAGATAACACCCAAATTTGTCATTGAAGAAATGAGAAGCAGATATGGCTTGCACATTGGTTACCACAAAGCATGGCGTTCCCTCCAACACGCTTATAATGTCATAAGAGGAAGCCCAAATAATAACTACACACTTCTACCGCAATATCTTCACATGATGAAATTAAGAAATCCTGGAACAGTTGCTAACATCAAATGGACCGCTGACAATAAGTTTAAGTATGCTTTTTTCGCGTATGGAGCATCAATTGAGGGTTGGAAACACTGCAGACCAGTAATGATGGTGGATGCAACCTTCTTGAAATCAAAATACCGCGGTGTGCTCATGATAGCAGTAGCAAAAGATGGAAACAACAGCATATTTCCTCTCGCATTTGGTATTGCAGACTCTGAGAATAATGAATCCTACAGGTGGTTCTTCAGACACGTGAAAAAGGTGTTTAGCACGCGCAAAGACCTATCAATTCTTTCCGATCGCCACTCATCAATTGCAACTGCAATCAAATAACTGTATCCAGATACCCAGCATGGAATATGCATCTACCACATGGAGAAGAACTTGCAGAAATATTTCCCATCCGAAGCGATCCTATCATTGTTCTACAATGCAGCAACTACCTACAAACTGGCACAGTTTCGTACCTATATTTCACAGATACAACAAATCGACCCAAAAGCTGCAGAATACATAAAAGAAGAACCACCGGAAAGATGGGCACGTTCATTCCACACCAATAGGCGTTACAACATGCTCACAACAAACAATGTCGAGACAATGAATTCTGTATTGAGGAAAGCAAGGGAGTTGCCAATAATGGTATGTATTGATTACATCCAGAACAAGCTGCAAAATTGGTTTTACCAGAGAAAATTGGACGCAACAGGACCGTCCCATGACCTGACATGTTAGGCTGAAAAGATTCTGCTTGAAAAGATAAGTAGAGGCTTCACAATGAAAGTAAGTAAATTTTACCAACACACACTTCAATATTAGTTTGGTGAGAAATGCATAGTTTAATTTAACCAAACACAAAAGTTATGCTGGATAAAGGAAGAACTATGACCCTATTTTTATACTTCGTTCTGCCGGAAGGGGTAGACTCTTATTTTAACTGGCATGGAATTATGCCGGTAAGGGCATAACTATAACACTGTTTTTATGCTCACAATGAAAGTAAGTAAATTTTACCAACAGACACTTCAATCTTAGTTTTTTGAGCAATGTATAGTTTAAAATTAACCAAACACAAAAGTTATGCTGGACAAAGGAATAACTATGACCCTATTTTATACTTAGTTCTGCCGGAAGGGGCAGACTCTTATTTTCACTGTACAGGAAGTATGCCGGAAAGGGCATAACTCTCATATAATCTAAAAATTGCTACAAAAAATATCACTCATTTATATTGTCAATTTCCACAGGTAGAAAACATAACTCCCGTCAAATTTGTTGTGAAAGATGAAGGATATCAATACAATGTAGACCTAAAGAATATGACTTGTGAGTGCTTGGAGTTCCAAACTGACGAGTTCCCGTGCACACATGCCATGGCAGTTATAGACAAAAGAAGTTTGCCAAAATCTACATACTGTGCGGACTGGTTCAAGAAACAAGCCTGCCAAGAGACATACAAAGGTAAAATACTATCAGTTGGAAATCAAGACTCATGGATTATTCCACAAAACATTATGGATATTAAAATAACGTCGCCTGATGTTAAAATAAGACCTGGAAGAAAACAAACAAAAAGATATCGCCCAAGAAGAGAATCGACAAAGTACACATACAGATGTGGTAGATGCAAGTTCTTTGGACACACTAGGGCAACCTGTAACCACAGTCCAACTCTCAATCATATTCAAGAAGATACAGGAAGAGGAAATTGTCATCCTAACATCACACTCTTATACATGGTTTATATGAATTTATCTTATGATTCTTGACGCATAATGCACACTCTGCCTGAAAGAAATGGCAAAACTTTAGTATTACTAAGACTGAGACTTCAAGCATCTTATCACTCATTTATTCTTTTGTTCATTCTTTCTTTTGTTATTTTCTTTTATTAAGTTGTTATTTTCTTGTTGCTGATAATAAAAGACTATATAATAGCAACTGATAAATGTCCCTACATGAAATCTACAATTCTCTACCATAAAACATTGAGGAAAAAGAAAAAACAATCATCAACTTTAATTATCCAGTTTTATAATTTATGCCTCCTGTGACAGGTATAACAATTTTTGCCAGGAAAACAAAATTGGTATCTCAAAGATTACATCCTGGTAAGTTTAATAGATGTATGCCTTGGGACATAACAATATTGTTTCTGTCTGATGTTTTTAAGTTTTACATTTATGCCGGAATCGGCAGGTCTTCCGGTTACAAAATAAATAAGTATGTCGTTTGGGGCATACTTATGTGCTTTGTTATTTATACAATATTTTAAAATGCTGGAAAATTGGATAAAACATTCAGCACAATACAATTAACACTAAGTAAAATATTTCATTCATTAATACTAAAATTTCATTCATACAAATTTTGGATTGGAAAAAAACAACAACAACAACAACAAACATAGACTAAAAATAAAAATTCATTCATACTAAAACAACAATTATGGGGTCTCAACTAATCCCAATAAAATGCGTTCTGACTGGTGAAAAAAGTTAAAAGGTTTTGGCTTTGTTGCTGGTTGTGGCAAGTTCTCTGAACTTAATTTCTCCGGAAAGGGTGGAACTTCTGTTCATAAAATGACAAACTATGCCGACCCCGACAAACTCCTATTACATAACCACCATAAAGTTGTGATGCAAAGGGCATAACTTTGATTTTCAACAAAATAACAGATTTCCGTCACAAATAATCCCCAATAAATGCATTTTGGCTGGTCAATAACTTCAAAGGGTTTGTCTTTGTTGCTGGTTTTAGCAAGTTTTCTGAACTTAAATTATGTCGGAATGGGCAGAACTTCTATTTACATAATGAGAAACCATGCTGACCCCGGCAAAATTCTATTACACAACAACCATGAAGTTGTGATGGAAAGGGCATAACTTGGATTTGAACAAAATAACAGCTTTTATGAACAGAGAAGTTGAGATTAAAAATGAACACCATCAAATTACAAAGGGTCTTAAAGTTGAAATTTATAACACAAACAAACTATACAAGCTTATAACATTTACAAAAAAACACAAGGACGCACGAAAAAAAATTACCTAGTGCAAAAATAACTAAAAGAAACTATTTTTTTCCTTTCTTCACAGATCTAGCTCAACTAAAACAAACTATTTTTTTGCTTTCTTCACAGATCTTGCTCTTTTTTTCATCTCATACTCACACTCCATATCGTTATGCTCATGATAGTCACTTCCAGCTGTATCTGATAGCGTGTCATAACCCTTTTTCGGCTTATCTTTCCCATGACAAACCAAATTGATTGACCACTCTTTCATGTAGTCCATCAAACCAGAACCATCCCAATCAGCAGGATTTTCACCACTAATCAGCATATCAGCACACTTGATCAAAAAACGACCACAATTATAATCTCTGAAAGTCATAAAAGAGAGATGTTTTAGAACAACATAAAAGCAAAAACAATAAAAAAATAAAAATCAACAAAAAACAATGGAAAAAGCTAAAAAAGATAAGAATGAAACGCACGATCTTGCTTTGGACAGGCAACCCAGATATATGTCAGATTACTGAAGTCATTGTATGATGGCCCGAATAATTGAAAATCATTGACCATCAACAACTTAGGGATCATACCACAGTAGGCCTCGACAATGCGAACCAAACGATCATCATTATGATTGAGTGAGTTATAAACTACCAATTTACGCTCATCAATCATGAAAACAGCAAGTACATAGTGAGAAATTGCTTTAGGATCATCAGATCCTGGGCGAATAGGAATTAATACCCTGTCGACATTCTCCCATGATATACCACATTTTCCTCTTTGCCCATACACAATATTACTCAGCAAAAATGCATCATCACTGCCGCCAGCAAACTAGTGATAATTAACCGGGTCTTCGTAGTATCTATTGATGTCAAATTGCACAAGCTGATCAAACATCATATCTACGGTTGTGTACTTAACAACATTGGCAGCTGGAGGATGATACATCATTTTCTTCCTCAAATAATATAGCATCACATCAATATGCTGTGCTAAGGAAAAAAGAAAAAAAAATAGCAATTCAGCAATAAAGAAAAAAAGAAGAAGCAAGAAGCAATAACTAATAGAAAAATAAGAAAAGAAAAAGTAAAAGACAATCACCAACCTCATCATTAAGTGTATAGACATCATGGTACAACTCCAAAAAAAAATCCTATATTTTGGCTCACCATCACCCAACTTATAAACTTCACTGAGTTGGTTCAACTTTCCAGGATACATTATCTCGTCCTCTGCCCTGATTAAAGAAATGGGAACAAAAATTACAAAAATACAAGTAGAAGTTTGGTTCACAGAAAGGAAATTTTATGAATAAGGTTTGCGTTATGCTTAAAAAGGGGAAAAGTATGCCGGAAGGGGAAAGATTTAGGTTTCAAAAAGTAAAAGTATGCCGGAGTGGGCAGAAAATAACTTTCCAAAAGAGATGAGTATGCCCGAGGAGGCAGAACATGAGTTTGCAATAAAATGTGAAAGTATGCCGGAAGGAGCAAGAGCTAAGTTTCAAAAAGTAAAAGTATACCGGTTTAGGCAGAAATATAACTTTGCGAAAAAAGGTAGTATGCCGGAGTAGGCAGAACAAGAGTTTGGAATAAAAGGGGGGATTATGCCAGGAGGGGCAAAAATACAGAGATTGTACTTAAAAGACTGAAAAGAAAAATATATAAACCCAAAATAAAGAAGAAAAATGCAAGAAAGAACACAATAACTAAAAACTTACCTAGTAGGTCGAAAGCTACTTGGTGGAAGATTTCGAGGATTGATAAATTTTTTCCAAAAGGTCACGGCAAGTTTGCTTTTGAAGTAATGGAATGGGCACATCCTTCTGTACTGTTCATCCCAGTCACTTTCGTCCTTCCGCGACCCAAAAGGAAGATCGTTTCGTCCAGAATATAGCATCCATCCGGGTGCCGGGGTATCACCCACTACTTTCCTTTTCCTCTGGCGCCTTGTCTTCAAGGAAGATAGCACTTCCGCCACTTCAACAACAGGTTCTTCTTCAGCAATATGAGGGGTTTGACTAACAGTACTCTCTTTGACAGCGGAAGAAGCGACATTTACAATATCTTCAAAGGACACATATCGAAAATTGTCCTCCATTCCTTGAGAGTTCTCACCCTTTCCATCAACAACAGCGGACTCCCTTGGAGTACTAACTTGAACCGGGTCTGCATTGGCTGGTTCGCTCCTTAATGGCTCAACCGCATTAATAGGCTCGGGCATAACACCAATATGAGGAACAACAGCGCGTTCATCATCCTCGTTGGAAACTTGAGCTTCAGGTGTTTCACGTCTTATATGCTCAAGATTTTCAAGTGTTGTTTGCTCAAGATTTTGAGCCATATCTCCTTTTGGTGGAGATACAATGTATTCTTCGCAATTGGCGTTACCAAACTGTTCACCGCCCAATTGTTCCTCCACAACAACCTACATAAAGTAACAAATTAAGAAACACGACATCCGTCATCAAAGCAAAAATATTAAAATAAAAAATTAACAAATTCTGCAAGTGGTAAAAGATTGAAAATTATGTCGAAACAAGCAGAAATTAGGTTCACAAAAAGGAAAATTTATGAACAAGTTTCAAAAAATATGCCGGAAGGGGCAAACCTTATGCTTGAAAAAGGGAAAAGTATGCCGGAAGGGGCAAGATTTAAGTTTCAAAAAGTAAAAGTATCCCGGAGTGGGCAGAAAATAACTTTCCAAAAGAGATGAGTATGCCGGAGAAGGAAGAACATGAGTTTGCATATAAAATGTGAAAGTATGCCGGAAGGGGCAAGAACTAAGCTCAAAAACTAAAAGTATGCCAGTGTAGGCAGAAATATAATTTTGCGAAAAAAGGTAGTATGCCGGAGTAGACAGAAAATGATTTTGCAATAAAAGGGTTGATTATGACAGGAGGGGCGAAACTATCATTTGCATAAGAAAAACCGAAAAGAGCAAACAAAGTGTTAAAAACAACAAAGTATAAATGTAAATTTACCAAAGGCAATTCAGCCTCAACATTTCCAGTTACATTTCCTTCAGCTTGAGATACAATGGATTCATCATGATGAACCGACACCAACGTATCACCCTCTTCTATCCTATCATCTCTGGCAGGAGATAAATCTCGTTCGAGATGATCAGAAACCACCACAGCGTCATCTTGAATTTGCTCAAGATTTTCAGGCATATGTCCTTTCGGTGGAGATACGTTGGATTCTTCACGATTGGCGTCACCAAACTGTTCACCCGCAAATTGTTCCTCCACAACAACCTATATAAAGTAACAAATTAAGAAACACAACATCCGTCATCAAAGCAAAAATATTAAAATAAAAAATTAACAAATTCTGCAAGTGGTAAAAAATTGAAAATTATGTCGAAACAAGCAGAAATTAGGTTCAGAAAAAGGAAAATTTATGAACAAGTTTCGAAAAATATGCCGGAAGGGGCAAACCTTATGCTTGAAAAAGGGAAAAGTATGCCGGAAGGGGCAAGATTTAAGTTTCAAAAAGTAAAAGTATGCCGGAGTGGGAAGAAAATAACTTTTCAAAAGAGATGAGTATGCCGGAGAAGGCAGAACATGAGTTTGCATATAAAATGTGAAAGTATGCCGGAAGGGGCAAGAGCTAAGTTCAAAAACAAAAAGTATGCCGGAAGGGGCAAGAGCTAAGTTCAAAAACTAAATATAATTTTGCGAAATAAGGTAGTATGCCGGAGTAGGCAGAACATGAGTTTGCAATAAAAGAAGGGGATTATGCCAGGAGGGGCTAAACTATCATTTGCATATAGGAAAACAAAAAAGAGCACACAAAGTATCAACTACCAGAAAAGTGTGCCAGATAACTTAGGTTTAGAAAACAACAAAGTGTAAATGTAAATTTATCGAAGGCAATTCAGCCTCAACATTTTTGGTTGCATTTAGAGATTCAACTTGTTCAACATCTGTCTCCATGGGACATGTCACATTTGCTTGGCCTTCTCCAAAAACATCTTCAAATGCCACATTTAGAGAAGCATTTGCATCTTGTAATGCTTTGCGTAATTTTCTTCTCTTGTAAAAATGGATTTTTCCTCCCAACTCTGTCTCATCAGCGGTTCTTTCACTAGAAACGGCTTGCACATCTTCCATCTGAATTTCTTGATTACTTTCAGCCTCAACATTAGACAAATCAACACCGTTGCCCCCCTCGTCTCCGGTGCCAGTTTCAGATTCCCAAAATGCCTGTTCAATCTCAGCAATATCTTCCCCAACATGAGACTGCACCGATCTTATTCGTTGCCCAACGGAAGATTGCTCAACATTTTTACGAGACATGGCTTGTTTAGTTTTCCTTTTAGCAGCAACACTTTTACGAACAGATCTTGTGCTCGCCTACCCTTTTCAACATGACGAGGAGAATCAACATGTCGACGAACATTTTCAGCATCAGAAGCAGTTTGGGATTCAAAATTTAACCCTGCTTTTTGCAAAGCAGAAATCAGCTGATCCATCCGGGCCTTCTCCTTCTGTTGATTATTCAAAATCCTATCCAATTTAACATCACAAACATTTTCCAGGAACTGTGAAAATAAACAAATACAGCAAAGTGTTAAACTCAAGAGAAAAAAAAAACTTTTACAGGAAAAACAGAGAGGACCCATGAGAAATACCTCAATGCGATGCTCTAGAGAAGAGGTTTCAGTGGATTTGCCAGCAATATTGGCATCTTCAGATTCACTTCCATCACTACTTGAATTGTCCAGAGATTCATCAACCACCCCTTTACCTCGCTATTAAAATAAAATCCATACAACAATAAAATAAATAATGACATCAAAACAGAAAAAGAAAAACCACATTAAAAGTTGACACGAAAAGTAAAGGGCAATAAACACCATTACCTTTGCAGTCGTGTACTCTTCGGATACAAGCAATTTCTTGACATCATTGAAATGTGGAGATTTATTGCTAACATACGACAACATCAGAGGTTCACGACAATCGCCAATAATATCAACATATTGTTTGCGATAGTCATTGAACCTAGACCAAACCCAAACGCTAAAGCCAAAAACAAAACCAACAACACCATAATCAATGTTATGTCTGTTTATCCCTTGCTTATATATTGATTTGAAACACCTCAAGAGTTCAGCAAAACACAAAGACCCCCAATTAAACTGCTCAAACAATTCACTGGACTCTATGTATACAATATGTTTCCACAATACCTTTTTATCAATTCTACCGCCCAATAAAACACGACCAAGAATGTATACCTCTGCTAGCATTACCACATCAAGGTCATCTTCAAAAGCTACATTTTCAGCACTCATCACATTCTTCAAATCCCTCATTTCCAAATTCCTTTTACCATCTTCAACACCAAAATATCTTCTCAAAAGACGACTGCCATTGGTTTTGTTATATTTAGCATAGAAAGATCTAAGAGGTTCAGTAATTGATAACCCAGTGACTCTCTTAAATGATTGGTCTGTAAATGTCACAAGTTTATCTTGTATATTAAAATGCATTTCATTTGTTTCAGAACACTGAACTTCCGACTAGGGCTGTTCAAGGTTTTGGTTAAAACCAAAACCAAACCGAAAATTTAACCAAACCGAATAAAAAAACCGACATTTGGTTTGGTTTGGTTTGGTTTGGTTTTAAATTTTAAAAACCGATAATATTTGGTTTGGTTATGGTTATATTAAAAAATAACCGAATAAATAACCGAACCAAACCGATAAATTATATACATAAATTTTATAATTATTTATATGTATAATATTAGTTTTTCATAAATAATTATAAATATTTTATACCTTTCAATCATTAATTTGATTTTTGGTCTACTTATTTCACACGATTGTTTAAGGTCTATGTTTTTAAGAATATGTCCAAGCCCATGTCTTTAAGTCTTTTAACTCTTTAAGTGTTAAGTGTAAACCTACTAACAAAAGCTCACGTTAGAGTCTAATGTCTTTAACTTAAATTTTTAGCTTTTCTTTGTCAGCCATTGGATTTTAGGTTGTTTATTTTTTTTTCCCGAATTCATACCTTTCTTTTTTCTTGTCTGAATGGGTCCTAAACTTCTAATATTTTTCATATGAAAAGAGCAGAGGTTGTAGATTTGGAGGTTCCTATAGAAGATACTTCAGTAACATCAGCATTTGCTGTAACTCAAGCACATGGTAATGTCCTAATACTTCTTCCGTGGGTAATCCTCCTAAAAGGCAGAAAAGAACAACTCTTTGTAGTCTAGACCCTAGCCCTGGGGATAATGATAGAAAAACATCTGAAGTTTGGGATCATTACACAAAGTGTTTTTAATAAAATGGGAAAATTGAGGACAAAATGCAAGTATTGCCCCAAAGTTTGGGATCATTACACAAAGTTTTTTAATTTCATATATTTTCATTTTAATTTTAGGTAGTCTTTATGTTTAATTAATATGTATGTTTGTAACAACAACTAAAAGCTCCTATGCTCTACTTTATTTCCAGGTATGTGTATTAAGATGACAAAAATGATGCAGCCACTACTTAGTTAGTTTTTAGCTCTATATGTAATAGTTTAGCAACTTTGGATAACTTGAGTATGATACTATCACTAATAGTGAAAATATTTCTATGATGTATGTTCCACCTTAAACGATAAATAAAAGTTATCGTTTGGACAAAAAAAAGACATGTCTTTTTCAACTTTTTAATATTTTACTGATAAGTCTCATGGCTGTTAGTCATAAACCGAAAAATCCAACCAAACCGAACCAAACCGACAATAACCAAACCGGTGGTTATTATTTTATTTGGTTTGGTTATGGTTTTAGACATTTAAAAACCGACTAAATTGGTTTGGTTATGGTTTTAATCAATAACCGACCCAAATCGAACCATGAACACCCCTACTTCCGACAACAACATAAAATTCACCAAGATACCCGACATTTTTATATTATGTAATTCCATAAATTTCCCAAAAGGACGATTCTTCAAAATTACCAACTGTTCTTTTGTAAGAAATTTCTCAACAAATTTAACAAACTTTTCATCCCCTCGCCATACAGCACTGATGCGTGTGTCTGTCCACTCTTCCGGAGGAATATAATAGTCAGCAACTTGTCCAAATTGTCGTCTCATGATTTAGCACACTGACATGAGCAAAACATAAAATTCAATCAGGAAAAAAAAAACACATAAAAAACATTACCAACAAAAATACATTACCACAATGCATTACCAAAAACGTAAAAGGAAAAAAAAACAGAAAACCCTATTCAAATAAAATACAGACACAAACAATTGAAGGAAATAACTTATCAACAAGTAATAAAATAGTAACTAATAACTTACAGATGAAATTGAAACCCCACTAAGAGAAATCAATGAAAAAACTGATAAAGATGATATAGGAAACGTGACAAAGTAACTGTCTTCTTCAGCTTTAAAGTGAACAAACGAAAATAAAAAGTAAATTACAGGAAGAGCGGGAAAATATATATTGAACAAAAAAAATAATTTAAAACTGCACACGTGCTAACCACGTGACAAAACTTATGCCGAAAGCGGCATAATGTAAGTGTGTTAGGAATAAAAGTTTGTCGTTGTACGCATAACTGTATGGCTTTATATAGAAGTTCAAATTAGTCCATTTTAAATTGGAATAACTGTTGAAACGATTGGATTTCAATTGAATGAGGATACAGGGAGTTTTGCAGTTTTTTCTAAAAAAAAAAAAAAACCAACACAGTTAGTGAAATTTGAATTGAAGTAACTGTTGCAATTGTTATACCCCATTTAAACGGGTTAAATTAGAGTACAACATATTGGAGATTCCTATTTTTTATTTTAAGGAGTCGCCACCTAATTAGTTTTAAGGTGAATTAGGGCACCTAATTATTAACTAAGGTAAAGCTAACTAAACCCCGTTAATGGTCTGCTTAAGTTTTAATTCTAGGTAAGAGTTCTAATTATCCTAAAGGGAAGGGGTTAGGCATCCTCTAGGATCCGTTAACTACGGTTATCCGACCAAACTTAGGTTAATTAATTAAGGCTAAATATAGTGTTTAAATTTTAAAAATGGCTTACAAATATTGCTAAAGTTTTAAAAGAAAATAATATTAGTTAAAATAAGATTTACAGAAAATAGAAGAACTTTAAAGGCTATTTTGAAATAAGACTTATAAAGGTTGTTAAGGTTTTGAAGAAAGAATATAATAATGTTATTTAAATAGGACTTGTAGGATACTTTCCACAAAAAGAGACTTCAAATGCTATTTAAAATAAACTATAAATATTGCTAAGCTTTAAATAATAATGTTACTTTAAAAGTAGGACTTGCAAAATATAATGATTTGCATATAAATAGAAGCTTTTAAGAGAAGACCTAGCCAATTTAAACTTGGGATAAAATTACATTATATGAGGATAATGGTGTAGAAAATCTAGACTTATTTTATAAATAGAATGCAAAAGGTGATGAATTTTCTTTCTCTTTTACTCACTTTATTTAATTATATTCAGCTTAAAGTATGCATAATTTGATAAATCTTAAAAATATTTATAAAATGTACTTGAGTTTATTTTTTCGTATTAGTGACGTTTTAATTTCCTAAGATAGTAAGAACAAAATATGATTCCCTTAACTCAAAATATGTATTCATGCTATTTTACAAATCAATTATTCCAATAAAATGAATATTATATATGCTATAAATAGTTTAACATAAAAAGAACTTATGGGACTAATGGTGAGTTCCTCTCTTAAATTAACTACCCATTATACTAAAGCTAACCCACTAATTTTACTAGAATTCATCTAAGTTAGGAAAACAAACAAAGTAGCGGGTTAGTCAAATAATACAAGTTAAATGCACAAAACAAAACAGAGGCTGAAATGAAATTACATGGGCTCTGCCCATTTTCCAGGACATGCTGCGGATTTGATCGCTATTGGGCTTCAGCCCAGTAACAATTTTTATGTATTGCTGCTGTTGTCACGCCTATTGGGCTGTCGCCCAGAACTTACGTTTTTCCTTTTTTTCCTTTTTTTTTTTTTGCTGTGGACAGAGAGCTGGACGGAGAGAGGAGTCATGTTGGGCTTTTAGCCCAACGCCAAATGCGGAAGAAAACGAGTCCCTCGGACTCGTATGCGATAGTCATGCATAAAAACGAAAGAAAAAGGATTAGTATGTGGTCAACAAATAAAGCTAAAATATATAATGCAAATTAAAAAGAGCAGACCAATGGATTATACATATACTATGTATATTTAATGTATACCTCATGCATACACATTCATAGGGATGTATAGAAGGTTAATATTGGAAATCTTTCGCCCCCGTCTTCCCGATGTTGCACAAGTTCCAAGGGATTTCATGAATCCCAGGCATGGCTAACACCGGGGAGGGTTCAAGCTTGATTCATAATGGTCAATCTAACCTCCCCATTAACGTATTTCAGTAAAGTATACTAGTGGTATACACAAGTATATACATAATCAGACATGGTATACTTGTAACATGATAGCATATAAACTTTAAACAAATGCAGGACATGCACTAGCAATGTAACGCAAGAGGAGAAAGGGCTTAACACATATGAGACAGTCACTGATTCGATTAGTTAAAGACTTGTCATATTTTATTCCAAACTTGAGGCCAAAGCATAACTAAATTTCGATCTCTTTTTAGGCCGACAATAGAACATAAGAAAGCCTTTATAAAGCAAAACATATGGAAGCAAATTCATGACCAGGTGCTTATCTTGATGAATTAAGTGGTGAATAGTTCAGGACAAGTAACAGATTAATGAGGAGTATGCCAAGCAAGTCAATAGTTCCAATACTTAAATAAAATACCCTCCTCCTCTACTTTAGCTATCCAACTAAAATCATACCTAAGCAGGTCGAAGAAAATAGATTTAACTAGATTCCATAAACTTTAGTGCGTTAAACTAAAACTACTCATTTTAGGACAAACAACTTTTAAGAGTTCGAACAAATTAAAAAAAAAAGCTTCTGCCAAACATGTGATGAACCCAAATTAGAATGAATGAAACAAAAGTGTTTAGGGATATTTTAATCTCAGGTTAGGAATAAGAAATGGCCAAACATCTTTAAAGGAAAACATTCTGTCACATAGCAGCTCGAATCAATACTTATCCCTGGAATTCATATGCTACTCATATTCTGTACATTTTGATTCCTAGGATGTCTAACATGCTTATGTCAACATTAAAAAAAAACAAACACGAGACCCATTTCTCTCCATTACTGCCATGATAATTCATATATCAGCTTCCTAACATAAGACACAGCAGTAAAATGTGGAAAGATAGAAGAGACTTGAGGAGATGAGGTTATTATGCACTTAAAGTCATGCTGACTAAAGGCTAAAATGAGCATAATCAGACTAGGCAACATGCAGTCAATATGGTCTCAAATTTTTGGGGAGCATAGTGTTCATGTTCAGTTTGACAGATCCTTCATGGCCATGTTTAAATAAACAGGCAAAGCTAGAACAGGATCTTTAAAACACAGAATGGGAGCAAATCGGTATAGCACGAGTCTTGATTATTCATTTACCAAAAGGGTTCAAATTAGCGGAAATGAGACGAAGTGGCTAAACCTCTAGATATAATTGACTTAACAGGGAAAAACAGCATAGAAGACAAGCAGGACACCTAGTTCTTTTAGATTATTTACAAGATCACTTATCACATTTAATCAACCAAGGGGGCCATATCTAATACAGCGCGGGATTAAATCATATGCTCAAACGGTAAAGATAAAGACTAAGTTAACACATGTTAAGAACAACATTTAAAAGCTAACAATGCTCCAATCATGCTATATAACAACTAACCTAATCAACTCTAACAAAACAATATATAGATCATGACTAACCAAAACAGAAATTAGCATACACTACATGGTTAACATGAGCAGATTAAGCCAAATAACATCCAAGACATTTTAGCTAAAACAACTACATTAACACCTAGACCATACTTAACTGAGAACATACAATGCTATAACAACACACAAGACATATTAAAACTAAGCTGAGCTAAACTAATATACGAAACTAAATAAATCTAGCAAAGAGAACTAACATATAAATAGGTTTAACCATTAAACTAAACTAACACAAGAAAGAAAAATGATTTAACTAACTAACTCATCACATAAACATTCTTAATTGCAAAATGATAAAACTAAGCCAACACATAGCCGCTAAAGAAACAGAAAACGCAAAAAATGAAAAAGAAAGGGGAATTACCTTCTTCGGGTGCAGCGAATCTGAGGTGCGGGGGTTTCCAATCTACCTCGAAGATTAACAAATCTGAGCTTGCGATGCTCGGATTCGAAGCAATACCAAGACAAAAAAAAACCCAAAAAAAATGACTTGATATTTTGACTCGATATTAAAACAAGATTTTAACTGCTAAAAGGATTGATATTTCAGAGTATTCTTGGGCGGCTAAACTTATGCTTTGCTTAGGGGGAATTTTGCGGTTTTACATTTTTTAGGGAATTTCGGGGTTTCAAACTTATATTTTTTAGGGGATTTCTACGGCTAAAAAAAAAGACCTTCTAATATTTTTGGGGGATTTCTCCCATCCGAAAAACTTCCCCTTCTAAACAACTCAACTATAGATTATTTATAGGGTTTATCTAGGGTTTGCTGGGGTTTAGAAATTGAAAATTAGGCAGGATTTTTTTAGGCTCAACAACGTTCGGATGACAACGAATCAGAGAAATGGACAAAGCTCATTAAAGCTTCGTACCCGAAAGATCAAAAAGAGACTGATAAGAAAATGATGGGTTCATGAACGAACAAAAATCATTAATATGTTTCAGAGGCAAAAACGAAGAGAAAGAGGAAGCAAACAAACTTTAACCCCTTTCAAAGATTGACTCCGAATGGGGGGGGGGGGGGGGGGGTATCGAGCATTAATTTCCCTTCCCCAAATCGACCATGCACGGTCTGGGGAAGGTGAAAGTCGACTGTGATCTTGTCATATTTGGCGTTAAAGCGTGAGAGAAGAGAAAGGAGAGAGAGGAAGAAGGGGGGGGGGGGGGGGGGGGGGGGGGGGAAGTGCGGCGGGTCTGGTAGGGCTTAGGGTAAGGTGAATGAAATAAGGGGGTTGGGCTGGGTCGGATGATAGGTAGTGGGCCGGATTTTTAACGGGTTGCTGATTTCTTTTTTTAACAAAATGGACTGGTCATTAATGGACTGGTCTGAAATATATTGTTGTTGATTGGGCTTGGATTTGGGTTAGGTGAATTAAAATATGGGCTGAATGAAAGAAATAATTTAGGCTTCCAAATTTAAGTAAAAGACCTACTTTACTTGACTATATATTAACGGGTGCCAAAATACTATATGATGTCATGATAGCCGTGCAATAATATTTTGAAAGCCAATAGTAAATAAACGCTATTATTTAATTGTGCGAAAATAAATGCGAGGCGTGTGCATAGGATGGTAAAATGCTGAAATGATTATAATGCGAATTACAATAATATCAGTAATAATAATAATGACAAAATAATGATAATAATAATAATGGTAATAATAACAGCAGTGACTACAACAGGATAATGAATCCCGGTATTAATAAAAGCTAAAATTATAGTAAAATATAAATAGTTATTTTTTAAGTTGTAAAAAATATTAGAAGCGTAGACAGATATTTTGAAGGAGAGGCGGGACAAAATTTGGTGTCAACAACAATTATTGAAAAAAATACAAAGAGTTTTTTTTTTTTAAAGAATTAATACATTTTCAATTGGAAGTAAATGTAGCAATACCTATTAGAGATATTGGGAATAAGAGTCACTTTTTCATTATCTTTTTTTATTTCTAGAGAAAAAAAAACTGTTACTATGAATTTAGAAGTATGCCGGAAGGGGCATAACTTCTGTTCCCAACGGGAAAACTTATGCCGGAGGCGGCAAGATTATTTGGCTTGACTTTTGAAAATTAAGATCTTTGGATTTCAATTGGATGAGGATACGTCAAGTTTTGCAGTTTTTTTTTAAACCAAAAACAGTTACTCAAATTTAAATTGGAGTAACTTTCGCAACTATTGACAAAAATACAAAGAATTTTTCAGTTTTTCTTTCGATTTTTTTTTTTAAAAAACAAAACAATTAATACATTAATTGGAAGTAACTGTCGCACTTATTCGAGATGTTTTGGAACAAGAGTCACTTTTTAATTATCTTTTTTATTTTTAGGAAAAACAGTTACTTCCATCTTAGAAGTATGCCAGAAGGGGCAGAATATCTGTTCACAAAAATGGCAAAAGTATGCCGGTTAAGGCAGACTACAGAGCACAGTTTGAAAAAGTGAAACTTCATTATATGTACAGAAATGAAAGACCAATTTACATATACATTATTCGAAAAAGGGAGAAACACAATAACATAACACCTGCCGTAAATAACAACAAAAAAATCAATTCACTTTCCTAACTCTTCTGCAGTACAGTATATATCTTCAACATCAGAACTCAACCGTTTCTCAACTGGAGTACTGCTTGGTGTAAGAAAATACCAATTAGGATAACCATCATTTTCTTTGTTTCCATCTTCGCATCTCGGACGTTTTCTACTACCATCATCTTCTTTGTTTCCATCTTCGCATCTCAGACGTTTTCAACTACCATCATCTTCTTTGTTTCCATCTTCGCATCTCGGACGTTTTCTACTATCTTCAACATCTCATAATGCGGGTATTTTAAATTTCAGTTCAGGCACCCACCTCATAATGCGGATATTTTAAATTTCAGTTCAGGCACCCACCTCATAATGCGGGTATTTTAAATATCAGTCCAGGCACCCACCTCATAATGCGGGTATTTTAAATTTCAGTTCGGGCACCCACCTCATAATGCGGGTATTTTAAATTTCAGTCCGGGCACCCACCTCATAATGCGGGTATTTTAAATTTCAGTCCAGGAACCCACCTCATAATGCGGGTATTTTAAATTTCAGTCCAGGCACCCACCTCATAATGCGGGTATTTTAAATTTCAGTTCAGGCACCCACCTCATAATGCGGGTATTTTTTAATTTCAGTCAGGCACCCACCTCATAATGCGGGCATTTTAATTTCAGTCAGGCGCCCACCTTCTAATGCGGGTATTCCATTTTGAAGCTCTA
The DNA here is from genome assembly GCF_019175385.1 of Lycium barbarum. Lineage (NCBI taxonomy): Eukaryota > Viridiplantae > Streptophyta > Magnoliopsida > Solanales > Solanaceae > Lycium > Lycium barbarum. The sequence continues at coordinate 12,170,643 of NC_083343.1, forward strand.
GCACACAAAGCAGAGTATGCATCAGGATCTAGGCACACAACACAAAATTTCAATGTCTTTGGTTTGTCCAACCATTTTGGTCCCTATGAGATACATAAGGATTTTTCTTTAAGATCTTGGTCTTCCCATTGTTTCAATTCATGCGTCCTAGTATCTTGAAACTGGGACAAATTTTTGAAATCGATCAAATCGTTTCCAAAAAATTTCGTTATAACTTCTCACTTTTCAACTGTTTAGAACCACATGCCTCCAGGACTGGAAACTGGGACAATTTTTTAGAAGTAGCATAAAAGTGATCTTAAATGTTCAACAACTTTAAATAAAGTTCGTCCATGTCTTTCTAAAATGTTGATAAGTTTGAATTCGAGTATTCATAATCATTTTATCTATTAGAGCCACTAAGTATCCCCTTTCGAAGTCATCCAAATCTCATTACTCTTAATTTCAAAAGACGCTCTTTATTACTTATTACTGAAACTCCTTGGAAAAACAAAATATGTGGTGGGGCATCAAAGAACGTGGACGCGACTAAGACAAGAATCAATTCAAGGACCTAGTTCCCCAACAAGCACAAGTCAACTAATTTTCTTTAAACTCACAATTTTTCTTTGATGAGACAGGTCAATTAATATGAATGTGGCGCATATTTGACTCTTGGTCAAATTTTAATAATGGACGTGAACAAAGAGTTAGCTTTCTTCAAAAGGCAAATATTCTTCAATGTGGATGTAAATTTAGCTTGCGCTAAACGGTGGACGTTGTTCCATTCTTCATAAAATTTTGATTGCAACAGTGGACATGAATTTATCTTCTCAACCAAGGGTTGTGAGCGTAAATTCTTTCAAACCCAGCTATTTACATATTCTTACCACTAACAGTTGTTTTAGCTCGTGGCACTTCTCGATGGATCAAGGGCGCATAATCGTGGATTTAACCTTCTTCAAAGTGGATACGGACATGGTTACCTGTCATTGGTTTAAATTCCTCAATTTTGTCATCACTTTGTGCATATTTATTTATTTCAAGTCGCTAACAAATTCTTTTTAGAATGTGGTATTTAATGAGATGACAAGATCGAAATCTTGCATCATGTGTCAGATCGTGAAGACAATTGTAGATTTAACTTCCGTCACAACGGGATGTGGGATTATACCTCTTCGCAAATGATTTTGTGGATGTGGACATAAACGTGGATAGACATTTCTACATTACAAATTATGAAAGCAGTCATGGATTTATATTTCAGTGTCATGGATTATGTGAACGTGGATTTATTTTCTGCGATGAGGATATTGTGGATGTGGACGTAGATATATCTTTCTGCATTATGAACATTGTGGACGTGGACGCGCATTTATCTTTCTAGCATTATAAATTTTGTGAAAGTGGATTTACGTTTTCGCACTAATGACTTCGTGGATGTAGACGTGGAAGTGGACTTATATTTCTACATTATAAAATTTGTGGTAGTAGACGTGGATTTATGTTTTGCATGATGAATCTTGTGGACATGGACATGAAATTCTACATTATAAAATTTGTAGAAGTGGATGTGGATTTATATTATCACCGTGGATGTGGACGTTGTTTACCCCGGATTCAGATAATCAATTGAATTTATGGATGGGTATAGGATATGTGCATGGATCTTGATGTGTATTAGATAGAGAAAATATGTATGTGAGGGTTCTTCAATAAAACGGCTAATGATGACAATTTACTATGAATATAAACGTTTATGAACAATGTTGAATACTTGATGGAAGAAACACAATATAAATGGAAACGAGTATCCTTGGCCGGATTAGATATTGAGAGAGAGATTGCATATATGTTTTTCTATTACAAATGTTCTTGGAAAAATGAAGAAGCCAACCCCCTTAAAGGAAGAGGACATGCCCTCTTTATAGTGGCACTCCCATGGTTCTCATACAACATGAGTTAATAAAATAGTAATAAAAAGGACTACTTTGCACGGATTTGGTGGGATTAGACTGACGGCGCCGTCTGACACACGCATGGTAGGTAGTTGACCATGACTTGACGTTACTGGCGCGTGACCCGCCTGCAACGGCCACACGGACAAACGGTCACTCGGGCTATCGGTCGTGCGGACCAACGGCCATGAAAGCCGGGTCCTCGGGCTTGGTCGTTTCAACGATGCAGAGGGCGGCTCAGTCGGTGTCCTTGCTCATCTTCGGCCCAGGCACTGTTTTGATCAAGGGCGAGTAGCCTCGGGCGCATCATTGTTCCTTCCTCCGGTTCTCTTTCCACCGGTTTGGCTCACATCCGGTTCTTACCGTATACAGATAGCCCCACACTTCCCGGATCTGCGATCTATCGGAGTAACGGGAAGTGGATAATCCCCGAAAACCAGTGGTTCCGGCAGCTCGTCATTGTCTTCTTATTTTGGCGGGAACGGTTGCGTAATGCGTCCCTTTTTGTCGGGCACGTGTCCCGCTCCGAATGGCTCGTCTCTGTCAACCGCCTTTTTCACGTCGTTTCAAGTCACTTCGAATTAATGACGGGACACGTGGCGCCCCTTGATTGGCCGTCCTCGGTAACCGCTCCTCTTCTTTGCCTATATAAGGCCCTTCACCTCCTCATTTTTCCATTTTCGCACATTTGCTCTTCTTCAACTCCACTCCATTTTCTGCACCTTTTCATCTCCACCACACACAATCAACTTCCCATTTGATCTGCTGCTGTTTCATTGATTCTCACAGCGTGCAAAAAGAACCAATTCTGCTCCCCTCGCTTTCAGTTATTACTAGTCCCTTCATTTTTCTTAAATCCCTCTCTTGAGCCTTCCTTCTTTCTCGTCATCACGATGTCTGAATCCACTTCTCATGATGCCTCACCGGTATCATCCCCAGAGGCCGAGCCTGCGACTTCGGTTAAATTCGAGCCCACGGCCTCGGATATCATACCGGCTAAATTCAACTTTAACAAGGACCTTGAGGTCGAGAAGCCTTCCTCCGTTTCAGACAGGGAATTTGACGTGAGGCGGTATCCCTCATCTATCACCGAGGAGAGGCTCGACATAGTCCGGGCCAATTGCGGGTGGGACACCCGTCCGGCTCGGGTTTTCGCCCCCTGGCCAGATGAATCCGTTACCGACCATCGTGAAGGGTTTTTGTATGTTTATACATACCCCTTCACTCTCAAACTCGACCCCCCGGTGGACCCGGTCATTCTCGACATGTGCCGGGTTTACGGCGTTACATTGGCTCAGATCGGCCCAAACGTTTGGAGGGTCGTAGCGTGCCTCCGGATATTGGCCAACAACGCCGAGAAGGAGTTCACACTGACCCATCTGATACGGCTTTACTCCCCAAGGCTGTTCCGGGGTGGTGTAATGAAACTGGCTAAGCGGAGCCGGAACCCATTCTTCTCGAAAATGGATGAAGATCGAGACCGGGGATGGTTGGAGCGATATGTCTGGGTGAAGACCGAGGCCATAATTCCAGCCGAGCACATGCCCTTCCCGGAGAAGTGGAATAACATGCGTAAGCTCGAAGTCTCAAACAATTGCGTTAGTATTGCTTCGTCAAATTTTGATTCTACTTTCTCACCGTTTCTTTCCTACTTTTGCCAGCCAATAGGTACGTTCCTCCGGTCATCTGGAATTCTAACGATTGGGTCACCGTGCTCCTCGCCCAGCATCCTTACGACGACCGGACATGGGCTCACCTGTCTCGTGGCCGATGGATTGCCCAAAATCACGGTAACCTTCTATTTTTATTCTGCTGCATTCCCCTTCATTCGTCTCGTCCTTTGACCTTTGCTAACATTTTGTCCTTTTAGGTTTGCCTAAGGGCTCGGTAGAACCTAAATCGGAGTCGGGGACGGCCCCTTCGGTAACGGCGCCCGAATTCGACACAGCGGGTTCTTCCCGTGTTCTCTCCGATGCTGCAAAAAGAAAGCGGCCCTCCGAAAAGGGGCAGACGTCGAAAAGGAAGAAGGCAAGGAGTGTTGCTCGTCCTTCGAGGGAAGAGACAGAGCCTGACATCATTGTTCGGAGAGTCGCCTCCGTTCCCACCGTGGCTTCAATACCGGAGGAGGCGGTCTCCGTTTCGCCCCTTCCTTCCGTCGGCGAGGGCCTCTTGGTTCCTGCTCCACATTCAGGTGCGGAACATATACTTTCACCAGCTCCTCTTCGGTCGATTGACTTTATCGAAATTTCAGGTGAAACTTCTTCGGAAGATGCTCCCCTTTAAAGAAAAACGTCCGGGGGAGCGGTTGCTGTTGAAGCCGATATAAGGACTGCCGGAGTGCGAAGCCCCCATAGGCGCTCGTCCGTCTCCCGAGCACGAGCCTGCTGCAACTGTGGAGCCCCTCGGCCTTTTCCGAAATTATTGAGGCCGCTCCAAGTTCATCTACCTCGGCTAGGCGGGTGGATGATTTTGCTGATATGTTCTCGAGCACCCCCCCCCCCCCGCTACTGGAGAAGCAGCGGGCTTTGGTCATCTCCCTATTCCTCGGGCCACGAGGCCGGCCAACCAGATCTCTGAGTCAGGGGCCAGGGACAGCTTGGTAAACATCTTCCCGGCCCCGAGCGTGGAGCCAAGGAGAACCAGATCGGCCGTAGTCACCGTACCCGAGGACTGCAGCTTTCTGTCGCGCCCGTTGGGCGTAGCGAGCTACTTGCGGCCCCTTATTTCTGACTCGGACAAGCGCAAAATGACCGGGCTCACTTGGCAGTGCCTCATTAACGAGGGTATGCATGCAAGTAACCGGGTAAGCTCTTCTGTCATCCTTGTACAGTTTATCAATGGATTTTATCCTCACCTCGCCTAAGCCTTCTGACTTGTTTTACCTGTAGAGTGTGGTGTTGGTTAATGAAGCTTTCATCCGTGCCCAACATGAGATAGATGATCTCCGAGGCCAACTGGATGCCCAAGGTCGAGAAACGAAGAAATACCGGCATCTCCTTCAGGAGAAGGAGGAAGAGTTAAATCGGGCGGCCGTGCTTTTCAACCTTCGTCCTGAGCTCGATGCGGCTAAGGATGAAAACCGTCGTTTGAAGGGTGAGATGGTCGCTATGACCGACTATAACCGGAGCCTTGAGGCTGAAAAGATCGGCCTTAGCCGGGATAAAGCCCAGTTTTCTTTGAGGCTAGATGAGCTGGAGACCACGGTTTCCCGACTCCGGGGGGAGCTAGACTCGGTGAATGCTGATGCAACAACCCTGGCCGAGAGGAACCGGCGGCTTGAGTCCGAGGCTGCTATGTCCGACGAGCGCAGGAGGGTGTTAGAAGAGAAAGCCGAGGAGCGATCTCGGATATGCCAAGGTCTAAGAACCGAGCTCGAGGAGGCGGCTATTGCTAACAATGCCCTTAAGGCCGAGCTGGATGCAGCTACTGGCAGGATAGGTGTCCTTGAAGGGGACCGGGCCGATTTTGAAGCAAAACTGGCCAAGGCTGAGGCCAACTTGGATGAAACATGGAGAAGTGTTGAGGCGGCCGAGGCTCATACTGCTATTGTTGCCGAGTATGAGAAGTGGAAGTCTCGGCGTATCACCCTCGAGCAAGCAGAGCACGGTCTTTCGGATCTTCCGGCCCTGATACTCGAGGCCAAGAGGATGGAGGAAGAAGCCAATCGTGCCCTCGGGTCCGAGTCAGACGACTCCGAGCGAACTGTGTCCGAGCACTCATCCACCTCCAGTCATGCCGGATAATATGGGGCTTATGCCTTGCTTTATGTTTTTGTTTTTTGCCTTTGTAGGACTTTGTTTTTCTTTTGATGCAGGAGACATCCGTTGTATAAATGAAAAATGCATCTTTCTTGCTTCTTCGTTTGAATGTTTGCTTGCTGCTTTTGCTATAGTTGTTGGTTCGTTCTAGGACCAGTTCATACCCGCCAGTTTTATCCGATATTTTGGGGCCGGTGGCTTATCGAATTTTGGTTTGGATCATAGTGATCTCGTTGCCCTTGCCGAATTCCGACCAAGGTACCCGGCGTAGGGTATGCGAACGAGGCAGCACCGATATACGACGATTATCAACTGGGCAAAGTATATTTAATCATAGAGTTGTTATCCCAAGTTTTGATAACTTGTGTTTGCAAAAATGTTTGTACATATGAGAATTTTAACTCCTTCTTCCTTAGCCGTAGCAAATGTAAAATGGGACACGATTCACTATGATCGTTTGGTCCTTACATCGGAGGCTATGGCCGGTGGCCGGGCCTTAGTTTTGCCGTAGCAAATGTAAAATGGGACACGATTCACTATGATCGTTTGGTCCTTACATCGGAGGCTATGGCCGGTGGCCGGGCCTTAGTTTTGCCGTAGCAAATGTAAATTGGGACACGATTCACTATGATCGTTTGGTCCTTACATCGGAGGCTATGGCCGGTGGCCGGGCCTTAGTTTTGCCGTAGCAAATGTTGAGCTTCCCCGTTTGTTTTAACCGGTGTCATCTTTGGTGTGGCATAGTACTCCCCTAGCTCTTATCCGATCTCCAAGGTCGGGTGAGTGCTATTATGTCCCTATCGGAGGATGCGACACCGGGTGACCGGGTACTTGCCCTTCGTATTCATCAAGTAACACGTTGTACTCGTTTCCTCATTAAAAACCTTGTCGGAAAACCCATTTTAGGTCAAAATCGTATTAAGGAAAAGAGTGCAACACGTGCTTTCAGATCTGGGCTCTAATTTTGTCCCTCACTTGCCTTCCTACAAAAGGAGAAAAGTTGATAAGAGAATACGGGGAGTCCATACCTTAGCAGTAGTATCTCTTTAGGTGGGCCACGTTCCAGTTATTACGCAGACGTTGCTCGTCCATGGACTCCAACTGATACGTCCCTTTGCCCGTTATACCGGTTATCTTGTACGGGCCTTCCCAGTTCGGACCCAGCTTTCCCTCGTTGGGGTTCTTGGTGTGTAAGGTAACTTTTCGAAGTACCAAATCCCCAACTTGGAAGTGCCGAAAGTTGGCTCTTCGGTTGTAATATCTTTCCATCCTCTGTTTCTGGGCCGCTATGCGGACCGCCGCTCTTTCGCGCAGTTCATCCGCGAGGTCGAGCTTCACGGCCATGGCCTCCCCGTTTGACTCTTCGGTGGTATACCTGAAATGGAGGGTCGGTTCGCCAACTTCCACGGGGATGAGGGCTTCGGCTCCGTAAACCAATGAGAACGGGGTTTCCCCCGTGCTCGACTTGGATGTGGTTCTGTAAACCCACAATACCTCCGGGAGTATCTCCCTCCAATGATGCTTCGATGCTTCAAGTATCTTCCTCAGATTTTGGATTATTGTTTTGTTCGTTGATTCTGCCTGTCCGTTCGCACACGGGTGATATGGGGTCGACACGATTTTCTTGATCTTCAACCCCTCGAGAAAACTGTTGACCTTGCCACCCACAAACTGGGGGCCATTATCACAGGTTATCTCGGAGGGGATGCCGAAACGGCAGATGATGTGATCCCATATGAAGTCGATGACTTCCTTCTCTCTTATCTTTTCGAAAGCCTGCGCTTCAACCCACTTAGAAAAATAGTCAGTCATAAACAAAATGAAACGGGCCTTACCTGGTGCCAGAGGCACCGCCCCCATAATGTCCATTCCCCACTTCATGAAAGGCCAAGGTGAGGTTACCGAATGTAGCAACTCCCCGGGCTGGTGAATCATCGGAGCATGCTTCTGTCACCCGTCGCATTTTCGGACAAAACCTTTCACGTCTTCGTCCATCTGATTCCAGTAATAACCGGCCCTGATAATTTTTCGAACCAAAGCTTCCGCACCGGAGTGGTTGCCGCAGGTTCCCTCGTGTACCTCTCTTATCACGTATTCCGTTTCACCGGGGCCCAAACACTTAGCTAGAGGACCGAGGAAAGAGCGTCGATACAGTTGACCGTCCACCAAGGAAAAGCGAGCAGCCTTGGTCCGTAATGATCGTGACTCCTTCGGGTCATTTGGGAGCTTACCATCACGCAAGTAGTCGATGTACTTGTTGCGCCAATCCCAGGTCAAGCCCATGGTGTATATTTCGGCGTGCCCGGTTTCTATGGCCGTGTTTGATAAGTGCACCGTAGCCCCGAGACTGATTTCCTCCCCCTCGACCGAGGATCCCAAGTTTGCTAGTGCATCAGCTTCGCTGTTCTGTTCCCTTGGTATGTGCTGCATGGTCCATACTTTAAATTGATGAAGTACCACTTGGGTTTTTTCGAGGTACCGCTGCATCCGTTCGTCCTTTACCTCGAATATGTCGCTCACCTGGTTCACGACCAAAAGCGAGTCGCACTTTGCCTCGATCGTTTCGACTCCCATGCTTCGAGCCAACTCCAAACCTGCAATCATAGCCTCATACTCGGCTTCATTGTTAGTCAATCTAGCAGTTCTAACGGACTGTCGGATGACATCCCCGGCCGGGGTCCTAAGGACGATCCCTAGTCCGGAACCTCTAACGTTCGAGGCCCCGTCCGTGTGTAAAGACCAAATGCCCGTGGTCTTTCCCGAGGTCAGCAAAATCTCCTTCTCGACCTCGAGGACCATGGCCGGGGTAAAGTCTGCCAAAAAATCGACCAAGATTTGGGATTTGATGGCCGTCTGAGGCTTGTACTCGATGTCGTAACCGCTAATTTCTACAGCCCATTTTGTTAATCTACCGGATAACTCTGGTTTATGCATGATGTTTTTTAAAGGGTAGGTGGTTATTACCCATATGGGGTGGCATTGAAAATAGGGTTTGAGCTTTCTGGAAGCGCTTACCAGTGCTAATGCCAGCTTCTCCAAATGGGGATAACGGGTCTCCGCATCCCCCAAAGTTCTACTTAAATAATAGATAGGGAATTGCGTACCTGATTCTTCTCGGACCTAAACTCCGCTTACCGCCATTTCGGAGACTCCTAGGTAGAGGAAAAGTGGCTCACCGGTCTTCGGTGTGTGCAGCAACGGGGGGCTGGACAAATACTTCCTCAACTCCCTTAGGGCCTCTTGGCACTCCGGTGTCCAAACGAAGTCGTTCTTCTTTCTGAGCAAAGAGAAGAACTGGTGACTCTTGTCCGAGGATCTCGATATGAAACGGCTCAGCGCCGCTATCCTCCCGGTGAGCTTCTGCACCCCTTTTATGTTGTTCACGACCTCGATATCCTCGATGGCCTTGATCTTGTCCGGGTTGATCTCAATTCCCCGATTCGACACCATGAAACCCAGAAATTTACTGGACCTCACCCCGAAAGCACATTTTTCCGCGTTGAGCTTCATGTTGTATCTGCGGAGCACATCGAAGGTTTCCTGCAAATGTTTTAAATGGTCCTCTGTTTCCAGGGACTTAACAACCATGTCATCAACATAAACTTCCATTGTTTTCCCTATTTGTTATTCGAACATCCCATTAACTAGGCGTTGGTAAGTTGCCCCGGTATTTTTTAACCCGAAAGGCATGACGTTATAACAGTAAGTCCCATAGCGGGTGATGAAGGACGTTTTCTCTTAATCCTCCGGGTGCATCCGGATTTGGTTGTACCCGGAGTAAGCATCGAGGAAACTTAACATTTCATGTCCGGCCGTCGCATCGATCATTCTATTGATGTGAGGCAATGGAAATGAATCCTTCGGGCATGCCTTGTTTAAATCCTTATAATCGACACACATTCGAAATTTATTACCTTTCTTGGGCACCACCACCACGTTAGCGAGCCAATACGGGTTTTTCACCTCCCGGATGGACCCTATATTCAAAAGCTTTGTTACCTCGTCTTTCACGAAAGCGTGTTTTGGCTCTGCCATGGGCCTTCTTTTTTGCTTCACTGGGGGAAATTTTCCGTCCAAGCTGAGTTTGTGTGACGCTATTTTCGGTGATATACCTGTCATGTCTATATACGACCATGCAAAGCAATCGGCGTTAGCTTGAAGAAACTCAATTAATTTACGCCTGAGCTCCGGGGTAAGCCCCGTGCCCAGGTATACCTTTCTGTCCGGTAAGAACTCGAACAAGATGATCTGCTCCAGCTCCTCCACAGTTGACTTGGTCGCGTCCGAGTCATCTGGCATGACGAAGGATCTGGGCATCCCGAAGTCATCCTCTTCATGCACTGGATCCGATCCAGTATACTTTAATTGCTATTGGGGGACCTCCCCTACGGTTGTTCCCTTCTCTTCCTGTGCCGGCTCCTCGGGCCGGTGAGTTGCTTCTTCTACTGCGAACATTTCCTTTGCTGCGGGCTGCTCGCCTCGGATGGTTTTCACCCCCTCCGGAGTGGGGAATTTCAGCAACTGGTGCAGTGTTGAGGGAACTGCCTTCATGTTATGTATCCAAGGTCTGCCCAATAACGCATTATATCTCATGTCCCCTTTGATCACATAGAACATTGTTTGCTGAATGGTGCCATCCACGTTCACGGGCAACGAGATCTCTCCCTTCGTGGTTTCACTGGCGATATTGAACCCGCTGAGTACCCGAGCCACCGGTACAATCCTATCGAACAACCCTAGCTGTTCGACCACTCTCCATCGGATGATATTGGCCGAGCTACCTGGGTCAACCAAAATACGTTTAAATTTAGTTTTAAAGACAAGTACAGAAATTACCAGTGCATCGTTGTGCGGTTGAACGATGCCTTCCGCGTCTTTGTCATCGAAGAAAATAGAGCCCCTGGTCGAATGGTCTCGGATGCGTTTTTCGCGAACAATTGAGGCCTTGGTCCGTTTTATTACTGGTCCCCGAGGGACGTCAATTCCCCCAATTATCATGTTGATTTTATGTTGGTGTTCAACCGGTTCGACCCCTCGGTGAGCTTCCCTTTCTTTGTAGTAACTTTTGGCTCGCTCGCTCAATAGATCTCGGAGGTGGCCGTTCTTTAATAACCGGGCTACCTCTTCTCTCAACTGGTGGCAATCCTCCGTTTTGTGACCATGGGTTCCGTGATATTCACACACCACGCTCGGATCCCGCTGTCCCGAGTCTGACCTTAGTGGTTTTGGCCATCGCACATCCGGGACGCGGCCGATGGCCGACACAAGGCCCGAGGTATTGACGTTGAAGTTGTACTCCGAAATCTTCGGTGGACCCTTATTGTTGACGGAACTCCCGGCGTCGCTTCCGAAAGAGAGTCCCCGACTGTTTGACGGGCGCTCGACCCGCTTGCTACCACGACCGGAGAGGTGGTTTAGGCTTTGCCTCAACCTTTCCGTCATGAATATTGGTCTCTTCGAGTGGGAGTATGGCCGGAACCTTTCTTTTGATGATTCAGACTTCATTTCATAACCTTTCCTCGATTTCTCGAATCCTCTATCCACTTTTAACTTTACTGGAGAGAGCTCGAACTGATCATCCTCTACCCGAATCTTCGATTCATACCGATTGTGGACATCGACCCATGTCACGGCCTCGTATTCCAGCAAATTTTCTTTCAACTTGGCCGAGGCAACTGAACTTATCATGTTGAGCCCCTTCGTGAAAGCTTGTGCGGCCCATTCTTCTGGTACCGGGGGAAGTTTCATCTGTTCCCTCTGGAACCGGGTGACGAACTCCCGCAGTAGCTCATCGTCCCTTTGAGTTATCCGGAAGATATCGGCCTTACGGGCCTGCACCTTTATGGCACCAGCATGTGCTTTTACGAAGGTGTCGGCGAGCATTTCGAAAGAAGTGATCGAGTGCTCGGGTAGATGGTCATACCACCCTTCGACAGAGTTTCCCCAAATTTCTTCAGCAACACCGACTCGATCTCATCTTCTTCCATATCATTGCCTTTTATGGCACAAGTATACGAGGTCACGTGCTCGTGCGGGTCCGTGGTGCCGTCATACTTCTGTATGTCGGGCATTTTGAACCTCTTCGGGATCAGTTTCGGGGCAGCACTCGGTGGAAAAGGCCTTTGGATGTACCTTTTCGAATTCGTCCCCTTTAGTAAAGTCGGAGCCCCCGGTATCTGGTCCACCCGAGAATTATATGTCTCGACCCTCTTTTCGGTCGAATCCACCCGTTTCGCCAAGGTTTAGAGCATCTTTAGGACCTCGGTTGAGGAGCCGGCTCCGGAGCCGTCGCTCTCAGCCATTCGTGCTTCGTTTCTTTCGGTTTCGGCCATACCCTTTGCCTTTACCGGCCTTGTTTCACCCTTCCCGCTCTGCAGCTGTGCTATTGCTATTCCTTGCTCGGCGATTGCCGCTCTTTTTTCCTGCAACATTTCAAAAATTAAATGTAAGTTAACACCATCGTTTGGTGCGTCCGGTTCTCTCCGCCCCCGATCCCGGGATAACGTAACGGAATGGTGAGTATTTAGAGGATCGGTGGCCGGTAGGGCGGCATTCTCTTGATCCACGGTATTTTGCCGGTTGAGTCCCTCCCTTGAATCAACGGGGTTCGGGTCAGCGGGGTTCGGCAATGCCCGTAGTCCGCTCCCTTCGTTTTCTGCCACGATCTCGGTATTATTGACATGACCGGATTGTTCGACGTCAGCCATTCGGACCGTTTTCACAGAGATGGGTAGGGACGCTTTTGGTTTTGATGAATATGGTAGAAATCAATGCCAAAGACCACTATTATCCTAGCCCCACGGTGGGCGCCAAACTGTTTACCCCGGATTCGGATAATCAATTGAATTTGTGGATGGGTATAGGATATGTGCTTGGATCTTGATGTGTATTAGATTGAGAAAATATGTATGTGAGGGTTCTTCAACAAAACGGCTAATGATGACAATTTACTATGAATATAAACGTTTATGAACAATGTTGAATACTTGATGGAAGAAACACAATATAAATGGAAACGAGTATCCTTGGCCGGATTAGATATTGAGAGAGAGATTTCATATATGTTTTTCTATTACAAATGTTCTTGGAAAAATGAAGAAGACAACCCCCTTAAAGGAAGAGGACATGCCCTCTTTATAGTGGCACTCCCATGGTTCTCATACAACATGAGTTAACAAAATAGTAATAAAAAGGACTGCTCTGCACGGATTTGGTGGGATTAGACTGACGGCGCCGTCTGACACACACATGGTAGGTAGTTGACCATGACTGGACGTTACTGGTGCGTGACCCGCCTGCAACGGCCATACGGACAAACGGTCACTCGGGCTATCGGTCGTGCGGACCAACGGCCATGAAAGCCCGGGTCCTCGGGCATGGCCGTTTCAACGATGCAGAGGGCGGCTCAGTCGGTGTCCTTGCCCATCTTCGGCCCAGGCACTGTTTCGGTCAAGGGCGAGTAGCCTCGGGCGCATCATTGTTCCTTCCTTCGGTTTTCTTTCCACCGGTTTGGCTCACATCCGGTTCTTACCGTATACAGACGTGGCAGTGGATTTATATTTCTTACATTATAAAATTTTGTGGAAGTGGACGTGGATTTATTTTCAGCATTGTGGATATTGTGGACGTGGAAGTGGATTTATCTTTTGAGATTATAAACATTGTGGACGTGGACATGGACGTGGATTTATCTTTCTTGCATTATAAATTTTGTGAAAGTAGACGTGGATCTATCATTTTTCGCACGAACGACTTCGTGGATGTGGACGTGGAAGTGGATTTATATTTTTACATTATAAAATTTGTGGAAGTGGACGTGGATTTATTTCTGCGTTGTGGATATTGTGGACGTGGAAGTGGATTTATCTTTTTGCATTATGAACATTGGAAAGTAGACGTGGACTTATCATTTTTCGCACGAATGACTTCATGGATGTGGACGTGGAAGTGGATTTATATTTTTACATTATAAAATTTGTGGAAGTGGACGTGGATTTATTTTCTGCATCGTGGATATTGTGGACGTGGAAGTGGATTTATCTTCTTACATTATGAACATTGGGACGTGGACGTGGATTTATCTTTCCTGCATTACAAATTTTGTGGAAGTGGATGTGGATTTATATTTTTGTACCGTGGAAGTGGATGTGGATTTATATTTTGTACCACGGAAGTGGATGTGGATTTATATTTTTGCACCGTGGAAGTGGATGTGGATTTACATTTTGTACAGTGGAAGTGGATGTGGATTTATATTTTTGTACCGTGGAAGTGGATGTGGATTTATATTTTTGTACCGTGGAAGTGGATGTGGATTTATATTTTTGTACTGTGGAAGTGGATGTGAATTTATATTTTGTACCACGGAAATGGATGTAAATTTATATTTTTGCACCGTGGAAGTGGATGTGGATTTATATTTTATACCGTGGAAGTGGATGTGGATTTATATTTTTGTACCGTGGAAGCGGATGTGGATTTATATTTTTGTACCGTGGAATGCGGACGTGGAAGTGGATTTATTTTTTTCGCCCTTAAAGTCTGTGGAAGTGGATGTGGATTTATATTTTTGTACCGTGGAATGCGGATGTGGACATGGATTTATCTTTCTACATTATAAAGTTCGTGGAAGTGGACGTGGATTTATTTTGCATTGTGGATTTTGGGCATAAACATGGATTTAAATTCCAGCACAGTGAATTCCGTGGACGTGGATTTATTTTTTTTTACATTATAGATCTTGTGGACATGGAGGTAGATTTATCTCTTTGCACTTAAAGTTTGTAAAAGTGGAGGTGGATTTATATTTTTGTACCGTGAAATGTGGACGTAGATGTAGATTTATATTTGGGCATAGTGGATCTTTGGACGTGGACATGAATTCATTTTTCTACATCATGAGTTTTATGATGTGGGCATGGATTCCGTGAATGAGGACGTGGATTACTATTTACTCACTATGGATTTTGTACATATGGATTTGAAGGTGATCATAAATTAGACTTCCTCAAAAGCGGACATCATCATGGTTTTAGATTTCCTTAAAAACAAACGTGGATGTGGATTTAGCTTTCGTTAAAGTGGATATCAATGTCGACTTAATTATTCTTCAAGTGGAAGCCATAAATTTAATTCATCTCCAAAGTATGTTGTGGATTCAACTTCCGAAACATGGGTTATAAGTATAAACTTCTCCAACCATGTCTTATTTACACATATATTTCTTTATTGCTAACAATTGTTTTAGCCTGTGGCTTTTTGACAATATTAAAGTTGGCATCACACATCAACTCGTGGAACTATTTCTTCGGCAGCGAACTGGGGCAATTTGGTTGGGAAGGATAATCAGACTTCCCGACAAGGGTCAAGGATCTACCTCGAACACTCGTCTCCAACCCCAAATACTCCGCTTGCATTCCAGCACACTCAATTTTCAGAATTCCCAAGTTCTATCATAATACCCAGTGTCATCATAATTCGACACTGGGACAATATTTTGCAAAGATTCGCGCCAATCGGGATTCGTTAGTCATAAGGTGTCGTAGTTATCCCAGAACTACACCCGGCCTGATTCTCGCGCAGCCCGAGATGTGTAGGCAACTCGGAGGCGGGAGTTCGGCCGTAATCCTCTCAAGTTTTCTTTACTTTTAGTCTTCCAAAATCCTTTAGCCGAGAAAACATAGGCTACCGAGTCAACGTCTTTGCCCGAAAATTCTTTCATCATTACCGGGCAAAGAGGGACAAGTTGTTGACACCCAATTTTGTCCCGCCTCTCCCCCGAAATACCTATTTACGGTTCTAATATTTTGGCAAATTAAAAAATATATTTATATTTTACTATAATTATTAGCCTCTTACCAATACCGGCGTTCATTATTCTATTACAGTTACTAGCTATTATTATTATTATGATTATTATTATTATTATGATTATTATTATTATTATTATTATTATTATTATTATTATTATTATGTTACCAATACTATTATAATTCACATTTTTTATCAGTTCAGCACTTTTTTACCAGCTTACGCACACGCATCGCATTTATCTTCGCATAATTAAATAATAGTGTTTATTTACTGTGGACTTTCAAAATATTATTGCACGGCTATTACGACGACATATAATTTTATTATCTGAGCACTAATAATTGCATATTTTATATTAAGTAATATTTTAACACACGTTAGTATAGAGTTATTTAAATAGGTCTTTTATTTAAATGTAGTAGCCCAATCAACCCATACTATTTTCGGACCAATTCATAAAATCAGCCCACATTTTAATTCACCCCAGCCCACATTTAAAATCGACCCAGTCCAAATTGTGACCCGAACCGGAGGCCCAATTCTGTTCAAAACAAGGGAACCGGGTTCCCTTCCCATTCTTTCAGCCGCACACCCCTTCCTCCCTCTCTCTTCTTTCACCTCTCTCTCTCATCCGCTCCTCTCCACCACGCCTCTATCCCCCACGCTTCTCTTCCCCCCCACTTCTTTCTGTCCCCCACGCTCCTCTCTCTCTTCCACTTCTCTTTGTCCCCGCTCCTCTCAAACGAAAACCCTAATCCACCCTATAAATAATCATGTCTTGAGTCGTTTAGGACAGGGTTCTGGAATGGAAAGAATCCCCTGAAAATACGAGTCCTTAGCCGCAAAAGATTCCCAAAATATTAAGCTTGGCAGTAGTTGTGATAATTCAAAACATCGAGTCAAAATACTAGAACATTTTTTTTCTGCTTTTCATCTGCTTTGTGTTGCAGTGAATTCGAGCATCGCAAGCTCGGATTTGGTAGTTTTCGAGGTAGATCGGAGACTCGAGGCCTCACTTCGCTGCACCCGAAGAAGGTAATTCCCCTCCTTTTTATTGCTTACATTTTTCGTTTTCCTTAGCTATTTGCAGATAGTTATGTGCTATATTGGCGTGTTTTATGGTTAAATAGGTTTTAGGTTGCTGTTTTAAGTTTAGCTGTCATGTGGTATGGATCAAAGGTTATTAGTCTTGAATTTTACTAAGTACATGTTTGGCTAAAAAAATCACCTGAATCTAGTCACACGTTTGGTTAATTTAATAAGTTAAAATCAACATGCCGTATGACCCTGTATGTGATTCTGTACGCTTGTTTCCATTAAATGTATGTTGTTTGCTTCTGTCTATGTCCGTTAATCTAGGAGTTGACGTATAGAATTTTATGGGAATAAATCAGCCTGAATGTTGTCTGGTTTCAGTTTATTGAATTTTAAAGGGTTTCCTGTAAGAGCATACGTGAAAAAGGGGTTTAGTCTCAGATACAGGTCTTGTCTTGTTTGGTTTTAAGATGTTTCAAATCTATTAAAGTCTGGTAGAAATGCTTATCCAGTAATTAAAAGCTTTCAGTCGAAGTAGTCTCTCTTTTGGCATATCAGTAGCACTCCCCTTTCTTTTCTCACCATTCTGTTAAAGGATTCTAGTAATGGATTAACATGTTCTCCTCTGAGAATTATCTCTGTGCTGAGAATGTTAATTGCTTCTAAATTGTTGATTTGATTAGTTTAAGGCAGTCATTTGGATCAACTAATGTCTAGTTAAGAAAAGGACTATCTTGAAATATATATTCTGTCATTCTGTAAACTAATTTTGTTTAGGGTTGGTTTCCTAGTTTTCAAGTGCATTATTCATTAATGCTAAAATCTGGTTGTAATGTATATCATCTATGCTGCTTGGTTGAAATTTGAAGCATATACCCATTTACTTTCAAGTAAGTTACTGTGAACAGTATTGTCTAGTTCTCTCGCTGCTATGGGGTTTAAGTAAATAGATTAGGGGACAAATATGGGTAATAAATGAATCCGAGGATAAGTTGTGTTTGGAATTTCATTTTTTTTTTGTGCCTCTCTTGCAGCTTCTCTGTTGTGGTTTAAGGATTTGAATGTTTGGGTTAAGATAGCAAAGGGTGCGTCCTTGTGTTTTATCAAATGAGATTTAGTTTACATGAATGTATGTTAGAAATGGGATTTTCTTTATAAAAAAATATAAGTGAGTTTGATTGATGAGTGACAAATAAGATTAAAAAAGAGATGTATTTCCTTTTCATTCTAACAAGGAAAAGAGTACCTTTCTTCTATGATTAACCCAAAAGAGTACTTTCTTTTTATTTGGCTTAAACCTCAACCCTATATTACTACTGGTCGCATATGTATAGCAAAAAATGATAATCAAGTGAGCACTTTGCCACTCTTTACTCCCGAGACAGAACTTACAATGGACTGTTTCAAATTGAGAAATGTTGGTTTAAATGTGCAGAAGCTGACTGAATCCTGACAAGTCTATGCACTGTAATATCATTTTCCTCATCTTAGCTTGTATTCTTCTTTGGTTCTGTTATACTAAGTTGTGTTTTTTGTTTCTGCTTAGTTAAAATATAGTAGGACTTATGATTAGTATTAGGAGTCCTGTCTGTTTCTTTTGGACTTTAATCAGGAGAAAGCCTGGCGTTATCTCTACACTCTTTTAATGTAGTATGACATATATATTTGAATGATCGACTTTTAGTTATGGAATTGAAGAGCTTGGCTCCCTTATTTTCCCTTTCATATGATCACAAGTTTATGTGTTTAAAAGAGGACATTGTGAATCTGTTAGGATTCTGCCGTTGATAACCTGGTGCAGCCTTCCTTTCCTGTTGTCATTTTAGTTCTATGGTCTTGCTTATTTGTTTTCGGTGTTTAGCTCCAATTTTGTTCAAATTTATTAAAGATTTACTGTGTTGTGTGCCTTCATGTTAATTCCCAGGTCCTTTCCAACTTTGAAGTATTGTTTCTCTGCTTTGGTTTTGAATGAGCGTAGCTAGTAGTAACTGGTGTTGTTATTATCAACAATGTTCTTACTGTTAGATTTGCCATTGTTAATTTGTTTCTGCTGTTGATTGGTTGGAACTATAAGTTGTTACTTGTATTCTGTTAATAAAACTAGTTGTACAATTCATCTTTATCAACTCAATGACTCATATTTTCACTATTCCTTTTATGTTCTAGAGGTTATATTTGTAGCTTTAATTTAGTTGCTTAGCTTCATTTTCTTTTATTGTTTGAAGTTGTGAAAATTAGTCTTAATGTGTGAAATGTGCTTTAGTTTCCAATTGGTTAAATAGATGAAAAATTGTGTGTTTATTTTTATCATCTTTTAGCATGCTATTAGACTTAGAAGTGTATTTCTAATCCTTATTTCTCTCTTTATGCATGATCATCGCACACGAGTCCGAGGGATTTGTCTTCTTCCGGATTTGGAGTTGGGCTAAAAGCCCAGCATGACCTCTCTCTGTCCAGCCCCCCGTCCGCAGCAAAAAAAAAATAGAAAATAACTTCTGGGCCAAGCCCAATAGGCGTGAACAGTTAGCAGCATGTTTAAAATGGGTCGAGCCCATTCCCACCAGCAGCCCAGATTGCAGCAGTCTTGAAAATGGGCTGAGCCCATTTAACTTACTTGCTCCTCTATTTTATCTTTTTACACTTTAATTTGTATTATGCAACTAACTCTTTGCTTGTTTTGTTAATTTAGATAAACCTTAGCAGAATTAGTGGGTTAGTTTAATGTGACGGGTAGTTAATTCAAAGTAGCTATAATATTGATTTTGTTAGAACAGTGGATTTTCGATAGCATATTTGGAGTAAAAAGGAATCATGTTTTGCTACCTTAGAATATTGTTTTAAGAAATGTCACTAATACGCAAACATAAACTCTAGTATATTTTATAAATAACTCTTCAAGTTTGAATCAATCATGCATTTTTTAATTAAGCATAGTTGATAAAAGATAATGAAAAGGAGAAAGAAAATTCGCATATTGTCTATATTCCTAAACTGCAAAATCAATTAATACCTCGCCACTTAAGTTGTTTCAAATATTTAAACGCTGCAACCCGCACTCTCTTCTACTTATATGCAAATTATTATATTTTGCAAATCTTATTTTTTAAAATAGCACTTTTTAAAGCCATAGCAATATTTATAAGATTATTTTTTAAATAGCATTATTATATTTTCACTTAAAACTTTAGCAACATTCTTAAGTTTATTTTAAATATCTTTATCATTTAAAGCCTTAGTAATTTTTACAAGTGTTATTTTAAACAGCTTATATTTTCCTTTTAAAACATTAGCAACATTGTAAGCCAATTTCTTAAAATTTAAATGCTACAGTTACATCTTTAACTTTAATTAATTAACCTAAGTTTGGCCGGATAACCGTAGTTAACGGATTCTAAAGGATGCCTAACCCCTTCCCTTTAGGATAATATGGAACCCTTACCTAGAATCACACTGATTAAGCAGACTATTAACGGAGGTTTAGTTAGCTTTACCTTAGTTAATAAATTAGGTGTCCTAATTCACCGTTAAATTTATTAGGTGGCGACTCCGTAAAATAAAACAAATAGGAATCACCAATATGTTGCACCCTAATTCAACCCCGGTTAAAATGGGGTATAACAAACACATAATCTCCGCATTGAAAAGCATTATTAATTGCAGCAATTTCTTTAACGCGGTCTTCATTTTCTTTCACAAATTGCTTTTCAAACTGAGAAAGAGTTTGAGTTTTATCAGACAGTTGACTTGATGAAGAAACAGCAGCATCACAGAGCATATCGAGCATGGGAGACGTATCATTTTTTGTAGACCTTGCTTTACAAAGCACATTCTCCTCTTTTCCAAGATGTGCATCTAACTTCACCTCATCATTCACTGAATAACCCAAATCAGCTTGTCTTTTACCAGATGCACAAGCTTTACAAGATTTGTTTTCGCTATGCAGTCGAACTAAACTTTCAACACAATGCATCACATAATCAAATTTACTTTCCAAACTGTCAAGTCTACTTTCTAAACAAGTTCTTTTAGCACTTTCAGAAGCTGCTACACATGACTTTGTTTCATCATGTACACGAACTAAGCTATCCACAGCATTAATCGCGCCAACAAAATTTTTATCCTATTCTTCGAAACGGCTATGCAAATACTACAAAACAACGGAAAAAAAAAATTAAACAAAAAAGAATAGAAAATTAGAATAAACAAAAACAACGAATGTAGCATGCAAAGTATACATATCATATTAACAAACTCAAAAATAAAAAAATAAAAAGCCATACCTTTACTTGATTGACAATTGTAGATCGTTCATCATCAAGTTGCTTCTTCACACTAGACAAAACACCCTGTATAACAGATCAATAAAACAACACATCACTTTTGATGTCACTAAATTAATGTTGAACAAGTATGCCAGAACCGGCAGAACTGAAGTCTGATAATGAAAACAGTTTGTCGGTAGGCGCAGAATTCAAATATGAAAGGAGAAATGTATGCCGGAAGGGGCAGATTTTAAGTTTGCAAAACCAAAAAATATGCCTCAAGGGGCATAAACTTTCATTTCCAAAACCAAAACAGAGAAGACTACAAAATGTGTTACCTACTAAAATTAGTCTCAAAATGGGAACAGTATGCCGGTAGGGGGCAGAACTGAAATATGAAAGGAGAAATGTATGCCAGTAGGGGCAGATTCTACGTTTGCAAAACCAAAAAGTATGCCTCAAGGGGCATAAACTTTAATTTCCATAACCAAAACAGAAAAGACTACAAAAATGTCTCCTACTAAAATACTATACCACAAGGCCTCTAACTCAGAATTCAGTTAAACAACCAAAAACACAAAAAGCAAAGTACAACTTACATCAACTATCTGAGAAGTAACTTCAGATGGCAAAACCGCACGGGAAGAACAAGGGCCTGAATCATCAGGAAATTTAAGTGCAACTGGATAATCCAGCATCTCTTGTTCCGTACTAACAACAACAGCATGGACAATAAATTTCTTGAATCTCTATAACACAATATAAACACATCAAATTAGACAAAAACACAAAAAATAACAAGAGGGAAAAAGAACCAAGAAAAAGAAGCATCAACAAAAGGGAAACACATACTTTTTCAGCATGGAAGAAATTATCAGTAATAACTTTATAATCAACTTGCTTTGAAGGACCCCAACACAACATACGAGGAGACTTCAGACCATGAAAACTTGAAAACCCTCGAAAGATAGGGAAAACCTCCAACAGCCACACATTTAAAGCGTAAGGGAAACCACTAATCATATAATGTGTAGACGGCATGCTCTTGAAAGTCTTCACACAACCACGAATCGACTGTACCAACCAATTAAAACTAAGAGAACCCCAAGGATAAGACACTCGAAGACTGTCATCGTCAATTATCTTCATTAGATGACCTTTAACAACACATTTCTCGTTACGACCCAACAAAACCCTCTCCATTATATAGACCTCAGCAAGTCTAACAGGATCACTAGATCTTTCCCAAAAACCACCAATACGATTACTTGACTTGATCTGTAAGAAACTCTTGAGATGACACAACCTTATTCTATCCTAATTTGGAAAATAAAGTCTCAACAATCTATTTGGTCTGCTAGACACAACACTAAAATCGCCAACACAAGAATCCAACCCAGTAATAAGACGAAAAGACTCGGAATCAAATACACACACGCGATCAAATATCTTAAACTTTAACGCACTATCATTACTAGATGAAAGTTGCGATAAGATCAAGCAATGGAAAATACTATCACTCAGGCGGACATCAACCAAATCCATAAACTGTCCAAACACACCCTTTTTGAACAACTCCAATTGAGAGACACTCAAAAAGGACAAAATCAAACTTCGAAAATGAAAATCACCACTCCACATGCCACCTCCTTCAACCCAGTGTTCAAACTTAACCAACGGATGTTCCTCCTATAAAAGAAAAATTAATGTCAACAGAAACTAAGAGTTTACATAAGAATAAACCAAAAATGAGAATGAAAATAATTAACATATACCATAATAAAAAAATCAGCCCCTAGACTGGTACACAAATACCTACATAATAAAAGAAAGAACCAAAACACATAAGATTGCATAAAAAGCCAACATTATTAACAAAACAACACCAAAACACATAAAGATTGCATAAAAACCAAAATTATTAACAAGACAACACCAAAAAACCAAGACACACATAAATTAACTTAATTCATGAAGTTATGACGGAACAGGCATAACTTTATGCCGGAACCGGCATAACTTCAGTTTCAAAAACCAAGAACTCTGCCAGCCCGGCATATGTTGCCTCAGACAAACACATTCTTCACAAAAACCAGACTATTAAACAAAAACAACAGCAACAACATAAAACAGCTGTTCACAGGCAAAACTTCAAAGATTCAACAAAGAGAAAATCAAAACGCATATCAAAATCAACTAAAACATATTACGACATTCATAATACGACATTCAACCAGAATATATACATGGGAACCGAAACTAAAGTTCAAAAAATCATACAGACACTGTAACAAAACACTATAATTTTAAATAAAAAACGATCAATTAAATATAAAAAACGACGAAGACAAAGATATCAATTCAACAAACAACAATTTAACATAAAAACTAATATTGAAACGAGCAAAAGAACCAAATTCGTACCTAAACTTTAGAACAGATAAGACAGACACAAAGCAGAGGAGGAACGAAGAAGCAAAAAAAAAGAAAAGAAAAGGGCAAATGACGAAATAGAAAGGGTTTTAATGGGGTAAGGGTGATTTCGTCAAAAAACTTTCATTAAACAGACGGCAGGGGCAAAAATTAAAGAAGGCATAAATGAGGGGCAAAATATAAAGACCAGCCCAAAAGAAGGGCACTCCGCGCAAAAAAAGAAGAAGATAATCATGTAAAAACTTTCTCGAATTTTTATTGGGAGAATAACCTATATACATATGTAAGAATAGGGTATATTTACAAAAAATGACAATACTTTTCAGTTTACAAAGCATACCAATAGATTTCTTACAAAACGTATACGAAAATTTTGTGTATGAAAACTATATGAAATGTGTATATCTCGCTCAAAGGTTAAATTTTTCGCCCAGAATTTTGTGTATGAAATATGTATATCTCGCTCAAGACTTAAAAATTTTGCTCAAATTTTTGTATTTGAAAATTATACTATGAAATATGTGTATCTTGCTCAAACATTAGAATTCTCACATTTTTCGTGTATGAAAACTGTATAAAAATGATATGAAATATGTATATACTCTGTATAAATTTTGTATAAAGTTCATATTAGGTTTTTGGAAATTTAACACAACAACATTTTATGCAATTTTCATACAAATTTAATACAATTTTGTATCTCGCTTCGAAATTCGGATGAAATTTAATACAACTACAATTACATTGTATACAACTTTCATACAGTATTAATACCTTTCTAAATAGTCCAAAATCAGAATAGAAGTTTTTGTTTCTTCCGAATTTCTAGAGGGGCAATTAACTCAACTGTCTTGATTTTTCGTTTCCATACCCTAGCTTTAAAAATATTAGAGAACATTTGGGTTAGTTCTGGGACTCTATACTAAAAATCGAGTAGTCATTGGTTGAAGGATCAAACGAGAACAATATAAAGTTGCTAGTGCACGTTGTAACATATCCTTCTCCTCTATAGAAATTTAGCAGTCATCTTCTCAAAAGGCAAAAGAACTAATGATCCATATATCACACTTGATTATTGGTCGAAGGATTTCATAATTGGGGCGGGGCTTTCCGGAAAGCACGGATGAAACAAAGCATCGGCGAGCTATTTTTTTTCCAGATCTGAGCTGATTGTGATAGAGAAGGGGAAGGAAAGGGTCGGTTGTTTTTTTTACAGATCTGGGCAGATTAGAGAAGGGGAAGGGAAGGATGGGCTTTTAATTTTTTCAAATCCGTTATGTTTTGTAATTAAGTTGGTATGTTTTGTAAATAAGGAAAAATTTGTAATATAGAGTCTTAACTAGTATTATTAGGTCATTTTCCCATTTTTATTTACACCAAATCAAATAATGTATTTAACATTAATAGTTAAAAATGAAATCAAAACACATAGTACTTAACCATGGTTAGGTGATAGACGTGGGTGAAAAATATTATTTTCTCTTTATTGCTTTTATATTAACATGATGTGCGAGTAAGTTTCTACTAGATAATCATTTTTTTGCGCGTATTGTCCTTCTTTTGGGGGGGTCTTTAATTTTTGTCCCTCAAATTGGAGGTCTTTAATTTTTGCCCTTCGCCTGTTTTGGATTCGAACCCCCAACAAAGTAAAAAAAAAAATTCTAAGGTAGAGGTTTAAATTCGCAATGAAGAATTTTGCCTTCAAATTCTACCGAGGCAGAAGTTTACCTGACATTGGGTTGAACTTGTAGGATGCAGTGGTTTCAGAGTTGAGGCGCATGAATGATGATGTGTTGGAAAATCAAAAGAGCAGGATAGTTTTCTTAAAGACTCAGAGCCTTTCCAGAAGCAATATGCTGCGGTGCTAATTCAGTCAAATGAAGTCAATGAGCAGGTATGGTTATCCTCGTAGTTTAATTTACTAAGATGCACAAAGTTTGCTATAGCATTCATTTGCTTTGGCAGGTTTGTAAAATTCTGATTTTGCCTTAAGGTAGAGTTGAAACTCTGCCCGAATCGTACAAAATTCTGCCTTGCAAATCCAAACTCTGCCCTCTGAATTTTTTTTAAAATTTTTGACTGAGCGGGGGTTCGAACCCTAAACCAACTAGTTCTAACGAAGGGCAAAAATTAAAGACCACCCTGAAATAAGGGCATTCCTGCGAATTGCCCTTGTAATCATTCCAACTTTACTTTCCACTTTTGGAATATAGCAAGATTAAGTGAAAAAATAGTCTTTTTTTTTTTACTCCAATCTTTCAATAGTTTAGCTAACCTTAAGTTACAAACGCCTGATATGACATATAAACTCATCCAATTGCCCATTGTAACCCTTTGATAATTAAAAAAAAAATCCAAAATAATAAACGAGGAGGAAAAGAAAGGTAAAAATATAACCGCACCGAGTACTTATATCAAATAAATAGATCCATGAATTGTGTTTGCATATAGATTTTTAATACTTAATTATAAATAATTATTCATAGTTTCACTTCATAAATTTACTTAACCACAATAATTGAACTGTCGGATACAAACACCCAATGCGAATAAATATTTACCAACAGAAACTGAAAGATAGACCCATCCCACGTGTGATGGTACAAAGAATGGGACCAAATACATAAATAATTTTTTGTCGTCCAAATACATAAATAATTTTTTGTCGAACTTCAGTAGAAACATCTTATCATTCCCATCTAAGATTTTCCTTTGTTAAATCAAAGGAGCAGTGTACCACGCTGACACCATTCACATTGTTCATATGTATGAACTCCATCGCTCAATTATATGTCCTTTTTATTAATCGTTTTTTTTCCCACTTGTTCAGAAACATCAATCTTATTTTCATTTACCCTTTATCGTGACTTAAACTTAATTTTAATCTATAGATTAGTATAAATCACGGGCGGAGCCACATATGGCTAAGGGGGTTTATCCCAACTCCTCCGGTGAAAAATTACACTATTTGTACATTGTTAAAATTATTTTTTATGCATTAGATAATATATGTTGAACCCCTTTTGGGCTTCTTCGTGCGTTTACTTCTTCATATTTTAAATCCCTTATCGCAAAATCTGACTCCGTCACTGGTATAAATAGTACAAGCGGTAGCAACATATTACTAAAGTAAATCTCACTCGCCGTCCATTTTTGCTCATTTGATTTAACATTATATTATGGGATTATGGGCCCGTTTGATTTAGCTTAAAAAAAATAGTTTATAAGCTGAAAACAGCTTATTAGCCACAAAAAAAAAATTAGCCTATCCCAACTTATTTTTTTGTGCTTATTTTAAGCACAAAATGGCTTATTTTTTTGGGCTTATTTTAAGCACAAAATGGCTTATAAGCTGGTCAGTCAAACACTCAAAAAAGCTCAAAACAGCTTATAAGCCAAGCCAAACGGGCTCTATAGCTTCTTCTTTTTTTTTTTTTTTCTGTTCAAAGTAATTTCTTTAATTTACACTCATGTAATATATTCTTTGAAGTTCTACCAAAAAAAAAAAAAAAGTTCTTTGAGGTGAATGGTAACTGATAGTAGATTTTTTTTTTTTCCAATGGTTCACTATCTTGAAAATTCTCTCATTTTCCGTCTCGCTCCTTTTTATCCAATGTTGAAATTAAAAATATGAGTTGATGAAGTTAGTGTAGATTATCACATAAATTTATCAATTAACCATCTTAAATATGTCTGATCTAATATATTTTTTCTCCATCAAATATAAAACTAAAAAGTTGCAAACAATTTAATAACCCAAGGTAAATTTCCTGGCCGAATTATCTACATATCTCTTCATATCATTGTTAAATCACTTTAGGGAGAATATTTTTGAAAGAAAAAGGAAAAGGTTCAAAAGTGCATTTTAGTTTGCCAAAAGGTCTAACTTTGGTATTATATGTCTTACTAGTTACAGCAGGCTCGGGCTTAACTCACACTATGAAAAAGAAATTATTAAATAAATATAACGTACGTGTCACATTTTTCTACTGCATAACTAATTTAATGCATTTGCAGGTTAATGATATCTTATTGATAAGTTTTATAATTATTAAACTTTCTTCAACACACAATTAGATGGTTTTTAACGAAAATTTTATTTATGAGGATAAAATTTAAGTTGAAAAATGAGCAAATCTCAAATGGACACAAGTGATTCGATATGCTATGCTAAGATGATAAAGTATGATAATTATAACTTGCAAAGATCACAAATTGAGAAATACTTTCGTATTTTTGTGAATTTGCAAGCGTGTGATTTTATTTAGAGATAAAAATCGATTTGTTTTGATATTTATTTAATTTTCACTCATTATTTTGTGTCAAGGGTTTATGCTAGTTAAATTTTGAACCTTAGCTTTAGGAGAAATTCAAGAAATAACCTACATTTTTTAAAATGAACCTCAAGAATAAAAAAAAAAATTCTTCATATACTTTATACTTAAAAGGATTAATTTTTGTTAACCAAAGAAGAGGTTTTAAAGATAACCTAGTCTTGACTGATAATATTGTCTTCATTTCAACACCATATGGCATCACATAAGAAATTTTACTTTCTGTATTTTTAATAAATAATGGATATTTCAAAGGCGACGTAAAAAACATAATTTTTTTATTCACTTAATATTAAATTCTTGTAGTTTTAACTAAAAAGATAATTTAACTAAATTATATATATATATATATATATATATATATATATATATATATATATATATATATATATATATATATATATATATATATATATATATATATATATTCTTTCACTACATTAATCTCTCTCCGTATTTTATCATAGTAAGGGTAAAGGCAAAAAAATAATTAATTATTTCTTGATTTTATAAAATAACAAAAAATTTAGATAAAATAGACCAAAAAATTATGTAATTTTTAAAACTATACTTGAAAATCATTTTAGTACAAATCTTGTTAAACACATAATAAAATATAAATATAAAGTAAAAGAAATGCCTATACGTAAGTAAAAGAACTTTAAGAAATTCTCAAATTTCATAATGCGAATATAAAGTAAAAGAAATGTCTACATGTAAAACTTTATAACAAACGAACCAACAAGAGTGAAAAAAAAAGAAGGAGAATAATAAGCAACAAATGAAAAAGGAAAAAAATGAGAGAGCAACAAGAAGCAAGAATATCTAGCGAAGAAATGATTATTTGTAGGTTAATAGATAAGATCAATAGAGGAAAGTAAAAGGAGAAATAATATAGGAGTTCGGCTGGTTTTGAAATGTAGACCATAAGAATAAAAGGTAAATTTAAATTCAAAAAATAAGATTAGGACCTAAAAGTAATTAATGGAAAAATTTGATATTAAATTGAAACTTTTGCGAGGACTACAAAAGCCCTTGTATCGTTCCATATATATAGTAGTAAAGTGTGGGTCAACCTTGCACTCGATGTTAAGTGCACACATTTGGAGTCCGCAACTTAAATAACCCAAAAAGTGACAAAAGGTATCAAAATATCCCGGTAAAAAAAGAGTTACCAAATTGCCTTTTGCGCACTAAATTAGTGCGCAATACCTCTTTAATATTCGTCCCCACCATCTTCCCCACCCCGACTGTCCCCTACCATTGTTAAAGAAAAAACGACGAACCTTTGAAAAACAGTGGTCCCCACCTTTTAAAAACATCATTTTCGTGTTATTTTTTAACCCAAAAGTCAATATTCTTGGTGTATTCAAGGAAAGGAACAAGTTTCAAAGCTTTGATTTCAAAATAAAGCAGCATAAAACTCGATTTCAAAAACTAAAAACCACCTTCAATCTAGGTATTTCACTACGCATTTTGTATTACATTATTAAATACAGAGTATATTATTATTCTAAGCATGATTGTTGTGTAATAGTTGCGTATTACGAAAAAAAAAATATTACGCACTTTTTTTGTGCGCAAATGGCCAGTCCACTGCCCTTTTTAATTTTTTTTTTATTAATTAATTGTTAATTGTTTGTTAGGTAATTATTTAATTGTTAATTTTTTTATTAATTAATTCTTAATTGTTTGTTAACTAATTTTTTATTTTTTGATTATTTATTTAGTATTTCTTAATTGTCAGATTAGCTAATTGTTTATTTGTTAATTATTTATTAATTAGTTATTAAATATTTGTTAATAGTTTCATTAATTAATTATTTATTTGTTAATTATTTGTTAACTATTTATTAATTATTTGCCAATTGTTTGCTAGCTAATTGTTAAGGTTTGAACATCCTTAGTTTAGGTTTGAACGTCCTTAGTTAAACCTTAACATCCTTAAGATAATATTTGTTAGTTAAATGTATTTAATCCTTAGGTTAGGTTTGAACATCCTTAGTTTAAGATTTAAAATAGCATTTATTAATATTAGTTATCTAATTGTAGTGAGTATAATAATTAATTAACAATTAGAAATTAGAAATTTTAGATAGTTAATATAATTTCCCGTTAAAGTCTTAGTTAGTTAGTATAATTGAACATTCTTAGTTAAACCTTAATATCCTTAAGATTATATTTCTTAGTTAATTATATTTAATCCTTAGGTTAGGTTTGAACATCCTTAGTTTAAGATTTAAAATAGCATTAATATAATATTAGTTAGATAGTTAGTATAATAATTAATTAACAATTATTAATTCACTAATTTAGATAGTGAATATAATTTTCCGTTAAAGTCTTAGTTAGTTAGTATAATTGAACATCCTTGGCTTAGGTCTGAACATCCTTAGTTTAGGTTTGAACATCCTTAGTTAACCCTTTATATCCCTAAGATTATATCTGTTAGTTAATTATATTTAATTCTTAGGTTAGGTCTGAACATCCTTAGTTTAAAATTTAAAATAGCATTAATATTATATTAGTTAGTTAATTGTAGTTAGTATAATAATTAATTAACAATTATTAATTCGCAAATTTAGATAATTAATATTATTTCCCGTTAAATTCTTAGTTAGTTAGTATAATTGAACATCCTTAGTTAAACCTTAATATCCTTAGTATAGTTTTCGATAAAAGATTACATAATTAATATTACATGTTAATGATTAATTAAAAATGCGTAAAACAGATACGACACCTCCATGGATCCCGTCCCACTTCATCCGGGGCCCTTCGAGCCAGAGGTACTTCATCTACAGCAGCAGCATAGGTCCCAGCTAGTATGAGATTTAGATGTAAATCCCACCCGCTTGGTCCGTCCCAGATTTATGGAATAAGCATGGGATATTTTATCAGCTCGGCCCCCACATCCTCGCATCTTAGATATATTATATCAGGGCGGTATCTACCATTGCGTCGCTGTTGGTCACGTACAGCATGATAGGGCTCTTGTGACGGCCATGATTAAGCGATGGCGACCGGAGACCCATACATTTCATCTCCGCACTGGTGAGGACACCATCACCCTTTAGGACGTGGAGGTAATTTACAGTCTCCATGTAGATGGGGGGCGCTTTGTATATTGAGGAGCCTCAGCAGATGTCGTCGTATCGGTAGGAGCTGACTAGGCGGCTGTCGATGCATTCCCTCTTCACTCACTTGCGCCTTGTAGACATGGAGTATCTGATTACAGAGGACACACCTCATGTGGATGTTGACTGACGTGCTCATCTGTACCTTCTCGTCATATTCGGGGGCAAACTGTTCCCGAACACATAGGGTTCCCATATGACCTTGAGGTATTTGTTGTTTCTGGAGCATCTGAGCGAGTTGAGATGTTACAGTTAGGGCGCTGTTGTTCTGTCTTTCATGTATCGAGGATTCTATCGATCGTCTATGGGTGCGAGGACCGATGTCGCTGCATTTTGCCCGCTCCTTCAGGTACTATATTTAAGTGTGTAATTTTATTCTAAATATAGCTTTTTGAAATGAACATCCTTATAAAATATATTTTTTAATGACCCTTTCATATATGGGTGTGGACTAGGATGGGACTTTTTCAGCCTATAGCTACTAACCCTCCGCTCGACTATATTGTTGAGGTGATGTCATACGCGCGGAGATGGACAAGAGGCGTTATCCGAGATGTGGATACGCACCACAGTATTCTCCCGTTCAGGGATCAGCAAGATCGTATGACGTTGGACACGGTGAGTTTTTTTTATTTAACATTAGTATGCTATTTTTTTTTTACTATTTTAGTCTTTTATTGTTAACTAATTCAATTCTTTTTACAGGCTTTTACATGGACGTCGTATGATCAGATTTTGAATCAGCTACCGGCGTTTTGTAAGGCTGGAGAGCCCTCGTGGAGGTCGCGGTGTCCGTTGATACATTTGGATATCGTTGAGGATCACGTGCTCGACAGCGTCTTACGACAGTTCGGCCATATACAGAATTTACCTGAGCAGGCTACTTGGGAGCACGACCATTATACACGGGACGAGCGTGTGGCAGTCACTGATGCATGGCGGGCCTTTATGCAGCTCCAGCTCCACCGTTGGGATCAGAAGGTAGGGACGCTAACGGTGGTCTTACATGCGACTCCGGTCCAGAGGCATATGCAGTTGTACTCGTGGATTACTCGCAGCTTGATTGGCAACCCCGCAAGGCCTCGTGCAGATGGTCGAGGAAATTCAGCACCCGCTAGACAGTATGAGGCGTTGATAAGTTTTATTAGTCTTAAACTTAATTAATCATTTTATGTATTACGTTACAAATTTATTCAATTATTTGCAAACAAATGTAGCTACGGACCGTACAGAGGATGCGATGGGAGAGCTTGGACCATATGGATGCCCCCGAGACAGCGGGATGTGCAGCGCGGATAGTTCAGCTAGCCGAGGGTGGTATGCTACAAGCCGAGGAGCTCGGACGTCTCGACTATCCTGTTCCAGAGGTCCCGCATCAAGCAGCGGGTGGTCTTGGTCATGCCAGAGAGGCTGGTGATCGAGAGGGTAGGGGCAGAGGGGCTGGTGGCCGAGGTGGTAGGGCCAGAGGGCCCGTTCACAGAGGGGGTGGGGCCAGAGGAGGTCGTGGTCTAGTAGATAAGCCTGACGACCATACACCAATTCCAGCTCCAGCCTGCCGCCGTCGACTTCTTACCGGCCGTCGACTTCCGAGCATCCGTCGACACATGTATATACGCTGAATTTATTTTTAGATCACATGTTCTGGCCATCGCCTGCACAGCCGCCAGTTCGTCATCCACAGGGTGAGCGGCCAGCTCGTGATCTACAGGGTGGCACGAAACTGGACTTCGATTACTTATTCGAGAAGTTCGACATGTCTCCGGCTCCGAGGCCCGCTCAGGCGACTGCTTAGGAGCCATCTCAGGAGTCCTCACACCAGCCATGTCAAGAGTCCGTCGACACACAGGTTTGATTTTTTTCAATAAAATAATGTATTCTATTAATTGTTTGTATGTTATTTTATGTTTAGTTTAGCATAAAACTAAACTAAATTGTTTATATGTTATTTCAGGTTCATTCTTCTACGCCTGTGGACCCGTCTCCGGCTCCGGCACGATCTACATCTCCGGCTCCGGGGCCCACTCAGGAGACCGCTGAGGAGCCAGCTCATGAGCCCTCTAGCCAGCCATCTCAGGAGCCTATCGACACACATGTTTGATTTTTTACAATAAAATAATGTATTTATTAATTGTTTATATGTAATACCTTGTTTAGTTTAACATAAATCTAAACTAAATTGTTTATATGTTATTTCAGATTCATTTTTCTGCGCCTGTGGACCCGTCTCCTGTTGAGATTGAGTCATCTCCTGAAGCTCACATTTTGGGACCTAGAGGGATAGAGATTGTGTATTTGTAAATAAAACGTACATTTTATGTTAATATTATATATTTTTTTAGTATTATTTTCTTAATGATAATTAGTTATCTTAGTTTTTATTGTCGTTTAATAATAACTTGTACAACGTCCTAAATTAATCAAAACCCTATAAAATAAAACACTTAAACCTAAAGATAACAAGTTTCCAAACAAACAAAACTTACTTCGGGGCACTTTACAACCCCTAAAACGACGATCCAAACGTATAGGTATACTTGATGCGTTGAGCCTACATTATTGTTCGCAGAAAAAGATATCAGGTTCTATATATAATATTGATATTCCGGTGTTTTTAAACATAACTAATCTTTAGTCAAAATAGGGAAAAAAAACGTGAATTTCAAAATTATTTTTTGAATAAAGGGCTGGCAGTTTTATTAAAGAGGTAATGCGCACTAATTTAGTGTGCAAAAGGCATTTTGGTAACTTTTTTTTAGTGGGATATTTTGGTACCTTTCGTCACTTTTTGGATTATTTAAGTTGCGGACTTCACACATTTGCCCTATTTTCCAACTCATCTAATGAAATCATTTAAAAATCATAAATTAAAAAAAAAAATGAAAATGTCTAACGTTGCCCTTATGGTTTGCTAAATGGTTAATTATATTCTGCACTCCGTTTAATAATCTGGGCTAGATATTGCCCTTTTTCCCTAACGACTCTATTTTGAACAACCTTAATTTATGCTAATTAAAATCACAAAAACTGAATTAGCAATTAATTAAAAAAAAATCATTTCCCAAACTTGAGGTGGGGTTTCACATTTTAAAATGGAGTTGACAGACTGAAGAGGGAGGATGAAAAATGGTTATTTTGGAAACTGCTTTTCCTTTGCAGCAGAAACTGATTTTGTTTTAATTGTTTTGCCAGCAAATCAATTTGTGAAAGCATGTTGTAAAATTGTGGTCCTTTTGTATACTCAGCTAGGGCTGTTCACGGTTTGGTTAAAATCAAAACCAAACCGAAAAAAAAAAACCGACATTTGCTTTGGTTTGGTTTGATTTAGTTTTAAATTTTAAAAACCGATAATATTTGGTTTGGTTATGGTTCTATTAAAAAATAACTGAACCAAACCGATAAATTATATACATAAATTTTATAATTATTTATATGTATAATATTAGTTTTTCATAAATAATTTTAAATATTTTATACCTTTAATCATTTATTTGATTTTTGGTCTACTTATTTCACATGATTATTTAAGGCCCGTGTTTTTAATAATATGTCCAAGCTCATGTCTTTAAGTCTTGTAACATTTTTAAGTGTTAAGTGTAAACCTACTAACAGAAGCTCACGTCAGATTCTAATGTCTTTAACTTAAATTTTTAACCTTTCTTTGTCAGCCATTTGATTTTAGGTTGTTTTTTTTTTTTTTCGAATTTATACCTTTCTTTTTTCTTGTCTGAATGGGTCCTAAACTTCTAATATTTTTCATATGAAAAGGATAGAGGTTGTAGATTTGGAGATTCCTATAAAAGATACTTCAGTAACATCAGCATTTGCTGCAACTCAAGCACATGGTAATGCCCTAATACTTCCTCCGTGGGTAATCCTCCTAACAAGCAGAAAAGAACAACTCCTTGTAGTCGAGACCTAGCCTTGGGGATAATGATAGAAAAACATCTAAAGTTTGGGATCATTACACAAAGTTTTTTTAATAAAATGGGAGAATTGAGGGCAAAATGCAAGTACTGCCCCAAAGTTTTTTTTTTTTTTTTTTTTTTTTTTTTTGGAGAGGAAAGAACAGCACTAGTATAAATTGACAAGAGGCAGTGACCATTGAAAGTTTAAAATTCAGTTACACCCAGCCTCAATGTTCCATCAAAAAGGCATAAGAAACATGATTCATCCTAGTACTCCCTATATGTTGGCTTCATTAATCATAAGGTATTTGAATATAAGCTGCATCACATACAAATGGAATGTCAGCATACATCCCAGCAAGTGCGCATCTCATGGACTCTAAAACTGTGAACCGATAGGCAAATGCGACAGCGGTCCAAAAATGCATGCCCACCTTGCCCCAGTATACCGCAAGTGGCATCCAACGGCTTATAGTCCCAATAACCTGCAGGGCAATCTCAAGTAGCATCCCCATCACCACATGAAACCTAAAGAAATGAGGCCATTCCTTTCTCCTCACTACGCCAAGATAAGCAACAAAGAAGTATGCCATTAAAAACCAGCTCGGTAATCTCCCAATAGCTCCCAGGAAAGGGTATGTCAGAAACTCAAAATCTTCCAAGAAAGGGTGGAGATGATATGCTGTCTCAGCATACATCCAAGTCTCGTGAAGAGGCATCAAGTAAGGGAGGCATGCTAAAGATCTCCACCACCACCTTGGCTTTTTGGTCATCGGAGGGAATCTGTAACTATAGGGGACATCCTTCGATGCTCTAGGGGCAAAGGACAATTGGCTTCGCCTTGGTAACCAGGGCATAGCATTTGGAAGACCACCATATTCACCACGTAAAAGAAGTGATGATGCAGAAGAAAGATCAAGGAAGCTGAATCCATTAGAGCAGGATTTTGAATACCGATGAGGTGCCGGTGAACGTCTAGCACATGCGACTATAACCTTGGAAGGCAGCAGCGGGATGTGTGACGATGCAGATGCATAGGATTTCAAGCTGCATGCTTTGTAAGGATTACAAATACCCCCAGAACTCAATAAGCATCCATTTAGGATCATATTCAATCCCTTCGAGAAGATCTAATTGAAAGGCATAGAGAATGTAACAGCGTTAGGTAGAAGTGCAGAGTGTGAGTGAGTAGAGGAGTTCTTTCTTTGGATCATTACACAAAGTTTTTTTATTTCATATATTTTAATTTTAATTTTAGGTAGTCTTTATATTTAATTAATATGTATGTTTGTATTTTGTAACAACAACTAAAAGCTCATATGCTCTACTTTATTTCCAGGTACAACAACTCCCCACCCCACCCCACCCCCACCCCACCCCCATCCCACCCCCCTCCTTCCTGGCAGCGAACCACCGCCGGCGGGTATACTTTTCCGGCCAGGCCCTCTTCTTTTTCTCTCCTTCTCTCTTCTCTTCTCTTCTCTTTTTCTTTCTTTTCTTTGTTTTTTTGCCTCTTGTCTTCTCGTTTCTACACTTGGAAACCCCCGCCAGTGGGTTTCCGGCGGTGAACAGTGCTCCGGCGGTGAACAGGTTTTTTTGTTTTGAAATTGTTTTCACCTGGAGTTGGTACCTCTAGTGGCTCATATTAATTCATGTGTCTTTTAACCTTGTTAAATCTTGCCTGCTACACATTCTTGACTCTTGACTTTACATTCTTGCCTTTATTCCTGTCACGACCTAGCCCCGTGGGCCGCGACTGGTGCCCTACTTGGACACCCAAACAGACTTACGTACCAGATTGACATATCAAGATTCATTCAAACTTAACACACGTCATTTTAAGCAAATACTGAAAACAAATATCATCTTAAGCGGTCGCCCGTACAGAAACATCATATCTAGATCTAATAGATTGGCGGAATACACATCCCCAGATACATACACATATACAGAAAAATGGGCCGTTTCGGCCATAATAGTAAACGGGGCCGCATTAAGACGCAGATCATAATCACAAACGAACAAACATGACCCATGACCCACATGGATGACTACAGGCCTCTACAAAACATAACAGAAACATATGACGGGACAGGGCCCCGCCGTACCCCAGATAGTCATACATATATACAGAGACATATACCATGAAAGGTCTTTACCAAAAGTATGGGCTCCGAGTCAAAAGAGCACTCCAAAGTAGCAGAATGTATCCTACACTGGCGGGTCACCAGAACAAACGTCTGTACCTGCGGGCATGAAACGCAGCCCCCGAAGAAAGGGGGTCAGTGCGAAATATGTACTGAGTATGTAAAGCATGAGGTACAATAATCCAAATCAGAACGGAATTAAAGAGTATGGGAAGCGGTTACAGAACCAGTATATCAAACCTGTTTTAAAAACATAAGTAATGCAAATAAAAATCATGCATAAAGCTCAGGAACGTGGTCGCCACTCCGACGCTGGCGCCACAACACATCATACTCCAGAAGGTTTCAAATCTCCGTACAATCCCCGAACATATCGTATCATCATATCATATCACAATATCAAAACATATCATATGTCATATCACATCATAACGCCGTATATAAGCGGAACCCGGCCCTACGGCGAGGCCTCGGGAACCGTAACACATCATACTCCCGAATACAACATAGTGCGCACGATCACAAAACCGGCCCGGGATCCGGCGAACGATATCATAGTAGTATGCACGAGCGGAGTAGTGAGGAAACCATATGCATATGAATACATAAACAAATTTCAAAACCCGATGGGCAAATATATTTATGTCATCCGAAGGCTCAGAAATCAGTTTCGGGTCAATCGGAGTTAGTATGCGAAAGTTACAAACTTTTGAAGTACAGAAGTTTCTAAAGGAATTTCAAAAGCTCTTTTCGGAAATTCAAGGGACATTTATATTAGGGAAACTTTCAATCATTACTATGGAGCAAATCAAACGGAGCCTTTAAGATCATATGTATGTATCCAAAATATATGTATCTAAAACTTTAGCCATATCAAATCTTTTCGAACATCATTCGGAAGTATACCAACTAGAATCTTTCGAACCGAAAATATTTCATAAGTCATACTTGGAAATTTAAGTGTCATTCATATTAGAAGACTTTCGAACATCATTATGGATCACATATCCATATTAGGAGACTTGCGGATGACATTATGGATCAAATCAAATGGGGACTTTAAAACCATTTTTTTCATATCGAAATATTCATCAAAGGCTATAGTCTTCTTGTTTTTCTTTCTTTCGAACAACATTCGGAACATAACAAATAGGATCTTTGAACATCATAAAATATGTATCCAGCCATATGGAATAGCTTATGGAGGTCAAAGACATAGGTCATCCTAGTGGCTCTAGGAGTAGAATATTTCTTTGGAGCATACATATATGTCATTCATTTATTGCATAAAGGTCATGCCAAAAGGAAGAACGGTAAGCTTCACATACCTCGATCGCTCACTACCAAATCTCGATCACTCGCCAAACAAATCCTGACTCAAGTCTCGGGCTTTCCAATATCTACAATAATATCATCAATTACCCAAAAATTAGCTACTAGTACTTAGAATTTTTAATTCTAATTAGTATTTGTCTACCGAAATTTCGGCAGCACCCCCAGTAAATTCAACATCCCCGAGAATTAAACTCGGCCAAATTCATCAACAACCATACCAACAATACCAACAACCAAACCAATAACATCAAAAACCAATTTAAAACGCATTCCACATTAGTAACCTTCCTTTCCAACATAATTCATCAACATTCAATTCAATCACGAATTTTCAAGCCGATATCGATGCTTACATGTCCACTACCAATTCAAGATCATTCAAGAGCATTTCAAGGCATTTCATACCATTATACAAAACATACAAAAATCCCACCAAGACTAGAATTCATCCGAAATCTCCAACCTTCGACACAACATTCACAACACACTTTTTTTTTTCATCTCCCAATTTCATCAACAACAACCAAAATTTGCACTTTAACAATTTCATTCTCATAATTACATAATCTATAATAACATCACATACTTTCCGACAACAACTTAACAACAAATTTTTCATGCCAACTAGAACTAGAATTCTTCCATTTGCATTAAAAGGCCATTACAACACAATTAACATAGTAAGTAAAATTTGATCATTCCACTTCATCAATACCCATTTTCGGCCACACACACACATACCCATGACACAAAATTTTCATACTCTACATTCATTCCCACATACTACAACATATATATAAAATTCTTCCAAGCCAAAAAGAGTAGAATTCTTACCTTTTCCAAATTCTCCTCTTTGTAAAAAATGTACTTTCTTGCCTCCAAAATTGTATCACATTGAAGAGGGTTTCCAACTTAATAGGAATTCAAAAGAGATGAGTTTGAACCAAAGATTTGAGCTCCAATTTTTATTTTTATTTTTGTAGGTTGGCCGAACCCCTCTTGGTTCTTGCTCTCTCTCTCTCTTGTTCTTGAAACTTCTACTATGTTGAAGAAGAGTAGTCCCCTTTCCTTTATAATACTAGGCTTTTAAAATCTTATGGGCTTGGGCCCCTCTTTTCCTCCACATGGCCGGCAAATACCTAATGAATTGGGCTCTTTTTATTACTATTTTTTTCATTTCATTTAGGCCCAAATTGTTGCGGGTCTTATTTTAAAATTTCCGAAACTAGTTTCTAGAATTTCTCATTTTGCCCTTGACCTTCCTCCATGTTCCCACATCAACAAATTTCATGGTCAACACACATACATTAAATAAAAATCAAATTATGGCCTTAATTCTTACAAGTCACAATTATTTCAGATTTTCCGAACATGCGAAAATGCGGGATATAACAATTCCTTTAGCTTATAGTGCTATCTTTCTTGTCATAGTAACTTGACTTGCATATAGTCTCTTGATAATTGTGCCTTAGTATTGATTCTTGTTTGTTTTAGATAAATCTTTGATTTGCTTTTATTTCCCTTAGTGGCTATAGTGAGTGATGGTAGACTAGGGTCATGTTCTCGGTCGGGGACGGGAGCTAGGGTTAGAGGGGGTAAGTGGGGTCAGGGAGCGTCTAGGTTGAGAGTAGGGTCCTGGAACATTGGGACTTTGACGGGGAAGTCCATAGAGCTAGTTAAGATTCTTAAGGAGAGGAAGATTAATATAGCTTGCATCCAGGAGACCAAATGGGTAGGATCTAAAGCTAAGGATGTGAACGGGTATAAGTTATGGTTCTCGGGTAAGTCAATGTATAGGAATGGGGTAGGCATTTTAGTAGATAGTGAGCTAAGGGACCAGGCCGTAGAGGTTAGGAGGGTCAATGACCGGATGATGGCGATTAATTTAGTTGTGGAAGGGTTTACCTTGAACATTATTAGTGCTTACGCGCCACAAGCGGGCTTGGACGAGGAGGAGAAGAAGCGCTTCTGGGAGGATTTGGATGAAGTAGTGGGAGGTATACCGCCCACCGAGAAGTTATTCATAGGAGAAGATTTCAATGGACACATCGGCTCAACCTCGGGGGGTTATGATGAAGAGCATGGAGGTTTCGTCCTCGGAGTCAGGAATGGAGGAGGAGTCTCACCTCTAGATTTCGCTAAAGCCTTTGGATTGGCAGTAGCCAACTCGCGTTTCCCGAAGAGGGAGCAGCACTTGGTAACTTTTCGTAGTTCGACGGCTGCGACGCAGATAGACTTTTTTCTCCTTAGAAAAGAGGATAAAGGACTTTGTAAAGACTGCAAGGTCATTCCGGGTGAGAACCTTACGACCCAACATAAGTTTTTGGTGATGGATTTGGGGATTACGAGGAAGAAGAAGAAGAAGAAGAAGAAGAAGAAGAGGGTCGCGAATGACCTGCCAAGGATCAGGTGGGGGAGTTTGACTTTGTCGAGTGCCCAGGAGATGGGGGAGAAGTTGATGGATATGGGGGCTTGGGAGAGTAGGGGGGACGCGAGCAGTATGTGGGATAGGACGACGAGCTGCATTAGGGAAACAGCTAGAGATGTCCTGGGAGTCTCGAGAGGTCGTCGTGGTAGGCGACGTGGGGATTGGTGGTGGAATGGAGAAGTCCAGGGAAAGGTGGAAGCAAAGAAAGTGGCGTACGCGAGGTTGGTAGACAGAAAAGATGAGGAGGAGAAGCGGACGAATAGGGAAAGGTATAACATTGCGAGAAAGGAAGCGAAGTTGGCAGTTTCGACGGCAAAAACGGCAGCTTTCGAACGTCTATATGCAGAACTAGAGGACAAAGGCGGGGATAAGAAGTTGTTCAGGCTAGCCAAGGTGAGGGAGAGAAAGACACGGGACTTGGATCGAGTAAAGTGCGTCAAGGACGAGGATGGCAAAGTATTGGTAGAGGAAGCTCTCATTAGACGGAGATGACAGTCATACTTCCATGAACTCTTGAACGAGAAAGGTGAGAGAGACATTGTGTTGGGAGATTTGGAGTACTCTGAGAGGCGTCGCGACTTTGGGTATTGTAGGAGTATAAAGGTGGAGGAGGTTAAGGGTGTTGTTCGCAGGATGCGCAGGGGAAGAGCTACTGGTTCTGACGAGATCCCTGGGGAGTTTTGGAAGAGTGCGGGCAGGGCAAGTTTGGAGTGGTTGACTGGATTGTTTAATGTTATTTTTAAGACGGCGAAGATGCCTGAGGAATAGAGGTGGAGTATGATGGTCCCTTTGTATAAGAACAAAGGTGATATTCAAAGTTGCAATAACTATAGAGGGAACAAAGGTGATGGATTCAACCAACACTCTGCGAGTTCAACATGATCTAGTATTTCATAATCCTAATATATAAGCGAGAAAATAATGTATACATAAAAGTTACATCTTTCAGAAGTTACACTTTTAATTTAAGTGTTATAGTTTTTAAATTGTGGATCTTTCACCTTACTTAATATGTAGGCACCCTTAGTTAGTTGTTATGTCACATGATTGTACATATTTTATAAAGTTAGACCTGATAAAATTTAGAGGTCGTTTGGTAGGAGGTATTAGACAGAATAATACATGCACTAGCTTTATCTATTATTAATTCCTTGTGGGGTTAACCCTATTTGGTATTATCATATGTATGTTAATACTTAGCAAATCTTGGTATTAACAATAACAAAACTATTGATACATGCATAAGTATTGTTAAGACAAAATTATATTGCCTTTGAAAACCTCAAAACTAAAGAGTATGCAGCATTATTTTTGTAAACAAATAATTTTTTTTAAAATTATGCAATACATATTATTTTTAATACACCAAATCAATCAGTGAATAAAAAATAATGTGAACATAACAAATGCTCGCATTACTAATAAATCCTATTCAAAAGTCATAACATCCCTTAAACTTTTTTTCTCTGTTTTAATTTAAAATTAAACCTAAAATCTGATTGGCTGTTGGGAACATGGAGCCCACATCCCACACACTCAAGTAACATACTTAGCTGGACCCCACCCTCAACATCAACAAATACGGGCGTCGATATATGGAGTTACATTTAAAAAAATTATTTTCCCTACTCTTTTGGTATGTGTATTTTTAGAACTTATGTATATTCATTTTGTATTTTATTCTACAGTAAATCACTGAGGAAATTAATGGTAAAATTGGAAAAGATTGATACTCTCAAAATTTTAAT
Organism: Lycium barbarum; assembly: GCF_019175385.1. Lineage (NCBI taxonomy): Eukaryota > Viridiplantae > Streptophyta > Magnoliopsida > Solanales > Solanaceae > Lycium > Lycium barbarum. The sequence continues at coordinate 12,212,915 of NC_083343.1, forward strand.
TGACATCCAAAAACAACTAAAAATGGAAAAGAAAGATGCTAGGCTTTACCTTAAGGGTTTGGATTTTACGTTTGTTTCTAACTTTAAGTTGGACTTGTATGCCAAATGTTTTTTCTTCTGCACGTTTTCTTTTTCATTTATGCATAACTTGGAGTAATTATAATTACCATAAATTGTCGAATGTCGAGAATAGTAAGAAATAAAAGAAGAAGAAGAAATAATTGGTTGCTCGGGTGATTCTAAGGAATAAGAGGTGCGGATTTAAATTTTATGGATTTGACCTTAATATTTTTAATACTAAACTTATGGTACATTAAAAAACTAGGAGCCAAATTCAGAATTTAATAGCATTTTTTTACATTTAGTAGCTTATATATATATACACTTGTTTACCCCGAATTTGGATAATTAATTGAATTTGTAAGTGAGTATAGAATATGTGTTTGGATCTCAATATATCGTGGGGAAATGGGGTATATGAACGTTATGTAGCAAAGCAGTTGATGAAGTGTATTAGTGTTGCTAAATGACATGCAATACTTGTTTGAAGAAAAGCTATGTAGCAAAGCTCCAATTTTTATTTTTATTTTTGTAGGTTGGCCGAACCCCTCTTGGTTCTTGCTCTCTCTCTCTTGTTCTTGAAACTTCTACTATGTTGAAGAAGAGTAGTCCCCTTTCCTTTATAATACTAGGCTTTTAAAATCTTATGGGCTTGGGCCCCTCTTTTCCTCCACATGGCCGGCAAATACCTAATGAATTGGGCTCTTTTTATTATTATTTTTTTCATTTCATTTAGGCCCAAATTGTTGCGGGTCTTATTTTAAAATTTCCGAAACTAGTTTCTAGAATTTCTTATTTTGCCCTTGACCTTCCTCCATGTTCCCATATCAACAAATTTCATGGTCAACACACATACATTAAATAAAAATCAAATTATGGCCTTAATTCTTACAAGTCACAATTATTTCAGATTTTCCGAACATGCGAAAATGCGGGATATAACAATTCCTTTAGCTTATAGTGCTATCTTTCTTGTCATAGTAACTTGACTTGCATATAGTCTCTTGATAATTGTGCCTTAGTATTGATTCTTGTTTGTTTTAGATAAATCTTTGATTTGCTTTTATTTCCCTTAGTGGCTATAGTGAGTGATGGTAGACTAGGGTCATGTTCTCGGTCGGGGACGGGAGCTAGGGTTAGAGGGGGTAAGTGGGGTCAGGGAGCGTCTAGGTTGAGAGTAGGGTCCTGGAACATTGGGACTTTGACGGGGAAGTCCATAGAGCTAGTTAAGATTGTTAAGGAGAGGAAGATTAATATAGCTTGCATCCAGGAGACCAAATGGGTAGGATCTAAAGCTAAGGATGTGAACGGGTATAAGTTATGGTTCTCGGGTAAGTCAATGTATAGGAATGGGGTAGGCATTTTAGTAGATAGTGAGCTAAGGGACCAGGCCGTAGAGGTTAGGAGGGTCAATGACCGGATGATGGCGATTAATTTAGTTGTGGAAGGGTTTACCTTGAACATTATTAGTGCTTACGCGCAACAAGCGGGCTTGGACGAGGAGGAGAAGAAGCGCTTCTGGGAGGATTTGGATGAAGTGATGGGAGGTATACCGCCCACCGAGAAGTTATTCATAGGAGAAGATTTCAATGGACACATCGGCTCAACCTCGGGGGGTTATGATGAAGAGCATGGAGGTTTCGTCCTCGGAGTCAGGAATGGAGGAGGAGTCTCACTTCTAGATTTCGCTAAAGCCTTTGGATTGGCAGTAGCCAACTCGCGTTTCCCGAAGAGGGAGCAGCACTTGGTAACTTTTCGTAGTTCGACGGCTGCAACGCAGATAGACTTTTTTCTCCTTAGAAAAGAGGATAAAGGACTTTGTAAAGACTGCAAGGTCATTCCGGGTGAGAACCTTACGACCCAACATATGTTTTTGGTGATGGATTTGGGGATTACGAGGAAGAAGAAGAAGAAGAGGGTCGCGAATGACCTGCCAAGGATCAGGTGGGGGAGTTTGACTTTGTCGAGTGCCCAGGAGATGGGGGAGAAGTTGATGGATATGGGGGCTTGGGAGAGTAGGGGGGACGCGAGCAGTATGTGGGATAGGACGACGAGCTGCATTAGGGAAACAGCTAGAGATGTCCTGGGAGTCTCGAGAGGTCGTCGTGGTAGGCGACGTGGGGACTGGTGGTGGAATGGAGAAGTCCAGGGAAAGGTGGAAGCAAAGAAAGTGGCGTACGCGAGGTTGGTAGACAGAAAATATGAGGAGGAGAAGCGGAAGAATAGGGAAAGGTATAACATTCCGAGAAAGGAAGCGAAGTTGGCAGTTTCGACGGCAAAAACGGCAGCTTTCGAACGTCTATATGCAGAACTAGAGGACAAAGGCGGGGATAAGAAGTTGTTCAGGCTAGCCAAGGTGAGGGAGAGAAAGACACGGGACTTGGATCGAGTAAAGTGCGTCAAGGACGAGGATGGCAAAGTATTGGTAGAGGAAGCTCTCATTAGACGGAGATGACAGTCATACTTCCATGAACTCTTGAACGAGGAAGGTGAGAGAGACATTGTGTTGGGAGATTTGGAGTACTCTGAGAGGCGTCGCGACTTTGGGTATTGTAGGAGTATAAAGGTGGAGGAGGTTAAGGGTGTTGTTCGCAGGATGCGCAGGGGAAGAGCTACCGGTTCTGACGAGATCCCTGGGGAGTTTTGGAAGAGTGCGGGCAGGGCAAGTTTGGAGTGGTTGACTGGATTGTTTAATGTTATTTTTAAGACGGCGAAGATGCCTGAGGAATAGAGGTGGAGTATGATGGTCCCTTTGTATAAGAACAAAGGTGATATTCAAAGTTGCAATAACTATAGAGGGATCAAGCTGCTAAGCCACACTATGAAGGTGTGGGAAAGGGTAGTGGAGATGAGGGTGAGAATAGGCGTGCCCATTTCAGAGAACCAGTTCGGATTCATGCCGGGACGCTCGACTACAGAAGTCATCCATCTTGTGAGGAGACTGGTGGAGCAGTATAGGGAGAGGAAAAAGGACCTGCACATGGTTTTCATCGACCTAGAAAAGACTTACGACAAAGTGCCAAGAGAGGTTTTATGGGGATGCTTGGAGGCCAGAGGTGTACCTGTAGCGTACACTAGGGTGATCAAGGACATGTATGATGGAGCCAAGACCAGGGTAAGGACAGTGGGAGGAGACTCGGAGTACTTCCCAGTGGAGATGGGGTTGCACCAAGGATCAGCTCTTAGCCCATTTTTATTTGCTCTAGTGATGGATTGTTTGACGCGGCGAATTGAAGGTGAGGTGCCATGGTGTATGTTATTTGCGGATGACATAGTCTTGATCGACGAGACACGCAGCGGAGTGAAAGTTAAGCTGGAGGTTTGGAGACAAACTCTGGAGTCTAAAGGGTTCAAGTTGACTAGGACCAAGACAGAGTACATGGAGTGCAAGTTCAGTGACGTGACACATGAGTCTGGTGTGGAAGTGAGGCTTGGTACCCAGGTCATCCTAAAGAAAAGAAGTTTCAAATATCTCGGGTCTATTATACAAGAAAATGGGGACATTGATGATGATGTCTCACATCGTATTTGTGCAGGGTGGATGAAATGGAGGCTTGCTTCAGGAGTGCTGTGTGATAAGAAGGTGCCACTAAAACTTAAAGGCAGGTTCTACAAAGTGGTTGTGAGACCGACCTTCTTGTACGGGGCAAAGTGTTGGGCAGTCAAGAGCTCTCACGTCCAAAAGATGAAAGTTGCGGAAATGAGAATGTTGCGATGGATGTGTGGGCACACCAGGCGAGATAGGATTAGGAATGAAGATATCCGGGATAAGGTTGGAGTAGCATCAGTGGAGGACAAGATGAGGGAAGCGAGGCTGAGATGGTTTGGGCATGTGAGGAGGAGAGGCACAGATGCTCCAGTGCAGAGGTGTGAGAGGTTAGCTATGGATGGTTTCAGAAGAGGTCGGGATAGGCCGAAAAAGTATTGGGGAGAGGTGCTGAGACATGACATGGCGCAGGTTCAGCTTACCAAGGACATGACCCTAGATAGGAGGTTTTGGAGGACTCATATTAGGGTAGAAGGCTAGTAAGTAGTCGTTGTTTCGATCTATAGTCTATTGCCCTTTGTTTCTTGCTACTATATGTGGTTTCTTGTACTTCGATTAAATAGTTTAGCAACTTTGGGTAACTTGAGTACTACACTATCACTAATAGTGAGAATGTTTCTATGATGTATGTTCCACCTTAAACTATAAATAAAAGTTATCGTTTGAACAAAAAAAAAAGACATGTCTTTTTTCAACTTTTTAATGTTGTATTGATAAGTCTAATGGTTGCTAGTCATAAACCGAAAAATCGAACCAAACCGACAATAACCAAACCGGTGGTTATTATTTTATTTGGTTTGGTTATGGTTTTAGACATTTAAAAATTGACTAAATTGGTTTGGTTATGGTTTTAATCAATAACCGAACCATGAACACCCCTACAGTCAGCACAATCCTAAAAATTGTAGTAATGTATTCTTTTTTGTGGATATATGTTTGGCATAATAGAGTAAGTGGTGTTACCAATCAACTGAAGAAACTGATTGATGTGGTAATTTGATTTGTCACCTGACTCTTTCAATTTTAAAAAGCCATTCTTGTTTGCATCTTGTTTGAACTTTTACTTTGGCCATTTTAAGGTATAAATATTGTGTTTAGTAAATTTCTTTTCATATCTATGGTGATGGATATTGTATCTGCGCTGAGATGGATAGAATTTAATTTTGATTCGAACTTTGAAAATTGAGGATTTTTTTTAAGAAGCTTTGTCTTGTTTTTTAATGATCTCCACGTAGCACGAATCCATATTAATTGGACTAGTGAGTACCGGATATCTGATTGTTAAAAAAAGTTAAGATGCATTTTGAAAGGTTTATGGAGATGTTGATGACTAATTTTAACTTCTCAAAAACTTGGCCAAACAGATTATAAAACAATGCTTTTTCAATTGAGAGAGGTTGGACAAACTCGTGTATGTATATATGAACATAATATATAATCTCTATGCAAAGTGGATCCATATTAATCGTGGAGCTATATCGAATATCGGATTGTTTAAAAAAGAAAGTTAGGATGCATTTTGAAAGGTTTATGATGATGTAAATGACTAATTTTGACTTCCAAAAATTTAGCCAAACCGGCTATAAAACAAATGTTGTAGTTGAGAGAGGTTGGATAGAGTACTCTTGTCTGTATATATGAGCATCTATAAAATCTCTACGTATATAGCGTGAATCCATATTAATCGGATCAGGAATACCGAATATTAGATTGTTCAAAAGAGTTAGGATGCATTTTGAACGGTTTATGATGATGTTGATGTCGATGACTAACTTTGACTTTCCAGAAACTTGGCCAAACATGCCATAAAACAGTGATGTCAGTTGAAAGAAGTTAGATAGACTCGTGTCTTTATATATGAACATAATATATTATCTCCATGTAACATGAATCCACATTAATCAGATCAATAATACCAAATATCGAATTGTTTAAAAAAAGTTAGGATGCATTTTGACCGATTTATGGTAAATATTATTGATGACTAATTTTAATTTTTCAAAAGTTTGGCCCAACAAACTATAAAATAATATTTTGTCAATCGAGAGAGGTCGCTAGACTTGTTATATATATGAAGGATAAACATAGAATCTTACCTCTTTATATACATGATAACTGTTAAATGATGACTAATTTTAATTTTTTAGAGGTTTGACCAAACATATTATAAAAGTGATGTTTTGTATGTCGAGAGAGGTTGACAAACTCTTGTAGTTGTATAGATAAACGTAATATAAATAAGTAGAAATATGAAAGATAAAACTTAGAATATTACTCCCTCTGTTTCATATTACTTATCCACATTACTAAAATAGTCGTCCCAAATTACTTGTCAATTTATAAAATCAAGATAGAATTAATTAAATATTTCTCATCTTACCTTTAATATTAAGTGTTCTTGAAAATAATCAATATTGATCAGAGTGTAATTTATTGGAGAAAAATAAGAATTTCCCATCTTACCTTTAATATTAAGTGTTCTTGATAATAATCAATATTGACTTTAGTACAATTTATTAGAAAAAGATAAGAGTAAAATAATAAAAATATTTTTTTTATTTATGATTTCTTAAAGAATATGTGAAGAAAAAGAGGACAATTAATATGGGACGGAGCCCGGAGGTAGTACCTCTTTATACATTTGATGATGGGTAAATGATATGTTGCAATAGGAATATCTATAGATTCCCTTTACTCATTAGGTTAAAACTTAAAAGTACTTTGGATCCCTGTAAAATCAGAGTTGGATACAGCCTTTAGATACTCCCTATAAAAAAAATGTTTACTTAGCTTTTTTTTCATGGGTCAAAATAAAAATTTACCAAATTTTAATATTTTTATGCTTACACGTGGTTGCAATAACTACCTATTCCAACTTTTTGCCCTCATTTAGGTTATTGTTATGTTATTTGTCCTATAGAGTAAAATTGCAGAAACTTTGCAACAAAATTTTCTTTTTTTCAATTAAGATACATTTGTTTCATCATATTTGCTTACATCTGTTCTAGAATCAATTTTAGTTATAGTTTTAAAAATCTTTTACTTTAAGCACTTTAATTATTACTTTTTATGTCCCGATTTATATGGCACAGTTGGAATTTCGAGATTCAAACTTCTAAATTTTTATCGTGCATCCGAACATAGAAGCTTTAAATTTTTTTGAAATAAAACTTATACATTTGAAAATTACCTAAAAAATACTATAAATCACAATAATTAACAACTTAAGAAATTTAAAAGGCATATAAACAAATTCCAATAAGAAAACTTGATTGACTCTCGAAATTCCCATAAATTGGACGAAGGGAGTTACTATTATAAAATTATTAAGTAATCCCTTTATATATTACACATGATAAATCTGTCGAGTTCTTATATGATGAACTTACAATTAGTAATGACTTTAGGATGAATAATTAGAGTAGTGAATATAGTTTTGTGTTGTTTATTGATTTCAGTTTAAAATCGATGTTTGTATTTATTTATTTTATCTCAAAATGTCTAGAAAAAAAAAATGAACAAACAAACTTGGTTCCCAGCTTTAGAATTAGTTGAGAGATAATTAGATAGAAGTAAAAATACCCAAAGTGATAAAGGAAAATAGAGAAGAAAACTTGTAGACAAAATGATTAGCTTCGTGAGTACACTCTTCCTTAGTGTTGTATCGTTTCAATTATTTTTTAATACCAAAATATCTTTCTATGATAATTATGTTGGTCAATCAATACTGGTTTAATTCAGAAAAAAATAAGTGAAACTAATCCTGCATATAGTAAAGCTCAAGTCGAATTATTGAAGATTATATTCTTAAAAATCGAATTTTTTTTATATCCTACATTTGCTTTTGTTTGAAATAAAATGAAAAAAAAACTCTAAAATAAGAAAAATGTTCATTTTAACTCCCAAATACTTTTGTATGATTAATTTATAGGAGTTTGTAGGAAACTACTCTTTTAACAACTTAATGCCACAAAGAATGGACCAAAAAAATAACTAACAATTTAACTTTTAATGTCAGTTTGGGCCCGGACTTAGCACAGGTCAAATGTCACTAGTATATATATAGAGAGATGTGAAAAAAGACAAAACACAAATTGATAATTGTTAAATTTATAAATTCATAATTTTAAAAACATAATATCTAAGAATCTGTATTGCTGAACTCGTCAAATCTAAGACCTAAATCTATCTGTGTGTAAAACCAATAATGTTTACTATAGATATAAGTTACATATTTGGCCGCTCGCCAAAAATAATTACAATCACTAGCTATATATATACAAAAAATATACACTAGTTATATATAAAATATGTATATTATATGTGTGTGTATGTGATAATATACAAAAAAAATATACATTTGCTACTATTATTTTGATGGATAGCTATACAGTGTAAAAATCTCTTTAATCTTTGTATTTTTTCAAATTTGAACACCACACAAGAAAAAGATGGCTCGTAATTTGCCTACGGAGGGTCCATGAAAGAAGTAGTAAGGGGTACATGACACTGAAATGGAAAGTGATAGTTGTTATCAGCATGAGAAAGATGGGCCAATACATGAACTGTACATTCAATAGTACTCAAGAAGCTTTTTGGCTTCTAACACAAGTGATAGTTGTTTCTCTAAATTCTTGTTGAATCATATTATTGTACTTTCTACTTTATAACCAATCTTTTGAATTGCCTACAGGGATAAGGTGATAACAATCAAGTGTAATATTTACATCGTGGACAACTGTAATTTAGATCACAGTTGAGTGACATTTTGAGTGTTATAGACATAGTTAAGTGACTTTTCTGCTACAAATCAAAAAAAGATAATTTTACTAGATAATTTCGTATAGTTTGAGTGATCATTTGAGTAATGGACCTAACCAGATTATAATAATATACCGATACCCTTTGCGCAAAATTGAGTCTAAGTCAGTACCTGCACTCTCCAATGAGCCGGGATGCAGTCCTTAAGTACCTGCCGATTAATCTGAATTTTGTATTTTCAACGTGATACATAAATATACATTTGAAAATCCACTAAAACTCTACAAATCTGGTCATACAACTTTAAGAAAGTACGTACGATGAGCTTAATGTTAAAAATACTAAAAGTCAAACTCATCAAATTTAAATTTGGAATCCGTCTGTATTTTTTGCCCGAGCAAAGGTAAATGAGGGATGGGAGGGGCAAAGCCAAGTGGAAGTGTGTTTACTTCTTTATATTTTGAACTCCCTTAATGAAAATTCGTGTTCTGCTAAAGGGGGTGGAGTGGGGGTTTAGTGCATTACACACGTCCTTAATTTAAAGCAACAAGATTCAAAAATCTCTTTTTATTCCTTAAATTTTATACCCATACAAATCAAGACACTTAAATGGGACACACCTGAAAAAGAAGAGAAAGCAACAAGCGCTATAGATGCGCCGGCAAGGCTACTGTGCATCAGCAGCACACGTGAAAACATACGACGCTCCATGTCAGAGAAGGCCCAAATGGTGGCCCAGCCCAATCAATATAACCCAAAGTGCTGTTTGCGGATGATATTTTATTTTATTATGATAATAAAAGCGACTCATCATCACAAACACTCACGTCTCGTGGCTTCTCTTCCTAGACTAGACTAAGCCTAGCTGTTTGTTTGTTGCAACTTCTTGTAGTTGTTAAAACGTGTCGAGAAAAATTAACTAACATAACATCCACCTCATTTTTTATCCAGCTTTAAATTGCTTGTCCTTATGTCGAGGGTCTACCGGAAACAATCTCTATATCTTTTAAAATAGGATAAGGTCGGTATATACTTTATCCTCCCCACACACCCCTACATTGTGGAATTTCACTGAGTATGTTGTTGTTATTGCACATCCACCTGGTGTAATACATAAAATGCCTACAGAATTAGGTAAACAAAAGTCAATCACACTTTTCAACTAGTACCAATGTTGAACAAAGGCAGAATACTGGAAGACAGATCCTTAAACTTATCAGTAAATTTTATTTAGATATTCAAATTATAGCTTGTTTCAGTTCAGCACTTGAACATAAGATAAAATGTTAAGACACTTCCATCTCGAATTATGAAAAAAATTATGTGCATGTTCTTAAACGTTAATTACGTAGATAATGTAATAACTTAAAATATTTTACCTCCTTTAACTATATGCATTAGTGCCGGTAAGCCATAAAATCTTAGGCTTGTTCCAATTGAGGTTGATGAGTTTAATAGGAACACTATATCATGTATTCAGGTGCTCAACCAAAACAAACTACAATTCAAATGCCTAAATGAAATTTATTAGCTAATTCACGGGGATGTCAATATATTCAAATAGGGTCATATGCGTTAAGCATCTATCTCTGGAGACGAGTTCAAAATTTAAATATGACTAATTCAATCTTTAAAACTTTTAATACTAAAACTCTTTATATTTTTCAAATTATCGGTGATTCAGTATTCCCTCCTTTTAGTTCTTTTATATAACAACACTATTAGAAAAAGAATAACATTTTTTAATTTTGAAAAATAAATAAATTAAACTTTCAATTTCTTAATGACAATATTTTCTAGCCACACAGATATTGATATGACATGTTTAAGACTAGAAGCTTAAGAAGTCGTATAGCAACACAAATGTTACGGTACCATCTTTAAGACCACAAATTTCAAAAATCTTTATTTCTTAGATTTCGTGCCCCATGTAAATTAAAACACAACAACAACAACAACAACAACAACCCAGTGAAATCCCACATCGTAGGGTCTGAGGAGGGTAGAGTGTACGCAGACCTGACTCCTACCAAGGTAGGACGGCTGTTTCCGAAAGACCCCCGGCTCAATAAAAGCATAAAAAGAAGTCAAATACGGTTAGATAAGGTTAAGAGATTCGGATAAGAGATTTAAAACGATATGGAAATGGAATAATGCAAGCGACACATATAATACAGGATAATCAGAGCACAGAAAATAACCGATAATAGCAGAAATCAGAGCAGATGACACAGGATAACCAAAGCACAGGAAATAACACATAATAACAGATAATAGCAGAATTCGGAGCACAAGAAATTATATTGCAATAATGCGACTACTAATAAGAACGGATAACGAGACTATCTACTAGCCTTCTACCCTAATTTGGGTTCTCCAAACCCTCCTATCTAAGGTCATGTCCTCGGTAAGCTGTAATTGCGCCATGTCGTGTCCCATGTAAATTAAAACACATGAAGTATATATGCAAGTCTAAATAATAATCAGGCACAAAATATACACTTAATCTTTAAAAGAAATTGGGTTCAATTGAATAAACAAACTATAAGCTCCATTCTCCAATGTCCAACCTACGTTCAATCTTTACTTTGCGAGCTATACATATCCATGAGTGTCTAGGTACAGCAAAAAAAAAAAAAATGTTGTTAAATAGTAAAATTTGTCGTTAATTTTATTTAATGATGATTAATTATTAAAAAAATATTAAGTACATATTATTTAGTTATAGACTAACGCTAAATTTATAGCTAATTTCTATTTTCTTTAAAATACCGTGAGATTTTTAATTTAATATTTTCTTACTTTATTTCTTTTACTTTCTCTTTGTTTGACTATTCTTTTTTTTTTTTTTTTTGTCTGTTTGTTTCCCTTCCAGTGTCCGATACTCATATTGGGGCCGGACTAAATCCGGATTTACGCTGGAAAGTATCGACTTCAATTTGTTCTCACGAGTTGGTATCCAGACTAATGGTTCATTGTCTTTGGTAAATCTCAACAAGAGAAAATTTCCAGTGTATATAGGTAGATAATTAAGAAATCGAAAGGACTCAAAGGATAAACACCAATTGTATATATCTTTTTCAGATTATGTTTATAAATTATATTGTAGAAAAATTAACTTGTAACATTTTTATTTTCTTTTGTTTTCTATTGTCTCACAACAATCTTAGCTAGATGCTGCAGTAATTTCTTTGTCCGGTACCAGCTAATCTTTTTAGGAAAAGGTGGAATGACCATGTCCAAATGTTGCATCAGTTGAAGTGTAAACATGGCAATTGATATTCTACGGACCACAATTCCAAACTTTAGTTTTTCGACACTTAGAGTTAAAAAAAAAAATTGCACTTTTTTGCCTCTGAGAAGTGAAATGAGACAGAACATGGCAGTAAAGGACAATTTACCTTAAAATTTACTGCGCCATGGGGGTCAAAGTAAATAAGGGGAAAACGTTCAAATTTACCTTTAAAGTGTTCAATTTGTCTTAAATTTGGCTCCAATTTATCTACCAATCCATGCAAGCTCCCATCGTTATCTTTTGTCCCAACCAGATATACCTCCTCATACGCTTGTCCAATTTGGCTCTTACATTTGCCACCAACGGAAGCAATAAAACGATTCAAATTTATCTGTTAACTATTAAATTGATTTATATTACGTTATGCAATAATTCGAAGCATGCCCCTGAACAATTAAAAATATCCAAATACTCCTGAACAACTTAAAAACTTCCAAATATACCATATGCGGACTCTATCACGTAAGTGACATCAGATCAATATTTCCACGATCGAAAAACATTCGTGGAAGGGCCGGGCATATTTGAGACAAAAGGTAACAATGGAAGCTTTCATGGACTGATAGGTAAACAAAAAGCAAATGTACTAATACAAATCACAAACGTTAAGTAAGAGTTTTGGTGATATACACTGACTTTGTAAATAATATTTACGCAATCTTATTACTTAAACAGTAATTGTGAGTAACTTCGTTTATAAGAGCATCGATTAAAAACTTACAATAATAAGTAATTTATATTCTCTCACAATTTAAGTGTCTTACTTTCCTTTTTAGTCTGTCTAAAAAAAGAGTGTCTCTTTCTATATTTAGTAAGTTGACAATTCAAACATCCGACATGAAAAATTTAAAGCCACAAGACTCAAAGGACATTTTAGTACATTACACACATTTTTAATTTAGAACCACAAGATTCAAAAGTTTCTCTTTATTTTTTAAACTCCGTGTCTAGTCAAAGTAAGACACTTAAAATGAGACGGAGGGAGTATAATATATAAAAGGTTGAACCCATTGGGAGATACTTGTGATTGACAACATCTTTCACTTAGACACCTCAACTTAGGGGTGTTCCTATTGAGCACTCATACTACATCAAATTTGTTTCAATCAAATACTTTTTCGACAATCAGCTAAAATTATAAAGTGTGGGTAATTCACTCACGGTGACGTGACATGATTACTAATTAAAAGAGGACATATGACATTTGGTCCAGCATAGTAATTAAAAAATAAATTATAAGAAAAAATAAAAGAAAAACTATTTTTCAGTAAAACAAGAAAATAAAAAAAAATGTATTTACTAAACCCCACAACCACTTATTGTACTCTCTTTTGTTTTTTGTTGTTATTAGATTTGAGTATTTCTTTTGTTTTTGGTTGTTATTAGATTTGATCATCTCTTTTGTTTTTGTAGATCTGATTTTTTCTTTAAAATTTTAAATATGGTTGTTTCTATTTCTCAATTGAATCCAGCCGCCACCGGCCACCTATAATCGCTTCCTTTCCGTCGTTGTCCATCCTCAATTTTCTTTCTTTTGACTTTTTATTTTTAGATCTAATTATTTCGTGGTTATTAATTTTTTTATTTTTAGCAGAAGAGAAGGAGGGAGAGAGAGAAAAAAAGAAAGAAAGAAAGAAAGAAAGTGGTGGTGGTCTCTCGTTTTTCCGGCAAACATTGTAACAATGGTGCCAATTGTTGGATCTAAGAAAAAATGAGGAGATATTTCTAAATATAGTAATGTATCATTCTTTTTGGGACCGACTAATGTGTGTATCACATTCACCGTGTCAAGTAAGCGAAAAATGTGTAAATGACACAGTCTGGCCCTACCTTGGGTGTCTAAATGGAACAAAGAGTACTTGAGATTTTCAAGTGAAAAATCTTGACCATCACAGAAGACCACCGATGGATTTGGCCTATATAAATTTATACTAGTGTTTTTTTTCACATTATTATTATAGTATAAAAATTTAAATCCATAAATAAATGGAGGGCCTCAAGTTGTGCCGAGCAGAAACAAAAAAAGAAGTTGAGTAGTAAAAATCAATATGAGTCAAATACATATGACGAAATATAGTAATGTATCATTCTTTTTGGGACCGATTAATGTGTGTATCACATTCACCGTGTCAAGTAAGCGAAAAATGTCTAAATGACACAGTCCGGCCCTACCTTGGGTGTCTAAATGGAACAAAGAGTACTTGAGGTTTTCAAGTGAAAAATCTTGACCATCACAGAAGACCGCCGATGGATTTGGCCTATATAAATTTATACTAGTGTTTTTTTTTTCACATTATTATTGTAGTATAAAAATTTTAATCCATAAATAAATGGAGGGCCTCAAGTTGTGCTGAGCAGAAACAAAAAAAAGAAGTTGAGTAGTAAAAATCAATATGAGTCAAATACATATGACGAAATATACTTAGGCCAACTACACATGAGTACAATATGAGCCAAATACATGGCGAAATACACTTAAAATACAAGGAGAAGAAGCAAGCTAAGAAAAATATGTAAGAAAAATAATGTGGTTGGGTGGGTTTGAATCTGGGCGAGCAGGGGCAAAGCCACACCCAATAACTACTCCAAACATAGAAGCTTGATGTATTTTGATATAACTATGAATGATAATTTATAAAATCACTGTAATTATTAAAGATAAATAAATTAAAATATAATTATCATTAATAATTACCTCTTATAAGTAGTTATGCCAAGTAAATATTCTCAATTTAAATCCATAAATAAACAAACGGAGGGCCTCAAGTTGTGCCGAGCAGAAACAAAAAAAGAAGCTGAGTAGTAAAAATCAAAGTGATGGATGCACGGGTGGTTGATGACTAATGACAGATAGCCTGATGGATGTGGACCCTCACACGTACTTCACTACAGTAATATTCTTTCACTACCAATATATATTTGAACTTTTTTTTTTTTTGGAAGAAAGTTTAATAACTGACAGGTTTAAAGTTTTTGGATATGTTCAACTATGTAATTTGATCAATTTCAAATTTTCAACAAGTTACTGCGAAATACTGCATCTGTCTCAATATTTTGTGACATTATTTATCGTTTTTTGAGAGTAAACTTCGTAATTTTAACCATATATTTAAATATGAAATCTATTATTTTTAAAATAAAATTTAAATATTTAAAAATTATGTAAAAAGTATTATAAGTTACAATAATTAATACTTTATTCAAATATTTAAAAAGCATATGAAAAAAAATTACAGTAAAAAAATAATACGTTTGACTCTTAAAATCTGAACATCTTCACATAAATTAGGACGGAGAGAATATATTTCTTAGGTTACTATTGTTGATGGATTCAACCAACACTCTGCGAGTTCAACATGATCTAGTATTTCATAATCCTAATATATAAGCGAGAAAATAATGTATACATAAAAGTTACATCTTTCAGAAGTTACACTTTTAATTTAAGTGTTATAGTTTTTAAATTCTGGATCTTTCACCTTACTTAATATGTAGGCACCCTTAGTTAGTTGTTATGTCACATGATTGTACATATTTTATAAAGTTAGACCTGATAAAATTTAGAAATCGTTTGGTAGGAGGTATTAGACAGAATAATACATGCACTAGCTTTGTCTATTATTAATTCCTTGTGGGGTTAACCCTATTTGGTATTATCATATGTATGTTAATACTTAACAAATCTTGGTATTAACAATAACAAAACTATTGATACATGCATAAGTATTGTTAAGACAAAATTATATTGCCTTTGAAAACCTCAAAACTAAAGAGTATGCAGCATTATTTTTGTAAACAAATAATTTTTTTAGAAATTATGCAATACATATTATTTTTAATACACCAAATCAATCAGTGAATAAAAAATAATGTGAACATAACAAATGCTCGCATTACTAATAAATCCTATTCAAAAGTCATAACATCCCTTAAACTTTTTTTCTCTGTTTTAATTTAAAATTAAACCTAAAATCTGATTGGCTGTTGGGAACATGGAGCCCACATCCCACACACTCAAGTAACATACTTAGCTGGACCCCACCCTCAACATCAACAAATACCGGCGTCGATATATGGAGTTACATTTAAAAAAATTATTTTCCCTACTCTTTTGGTATGTGTATTTTTAGAACTTATGTATATTCATTTTGTATTTTATTCTACAGTAAATCACTGAGGAAATTAATGGTAAAATTGGAAAAGATTGATACTCTCAAAATTTTAATTGACATCCAAAAACAACTAAAAATGGAAAAGAAAGATGCTAGGCTTTACCTTAAGGGTTTGGATTTTACGTTTGTTTCTAACTTTAAGTTGGACTTGTATGCCAAATGTTTTTTCTTCTGCACGTTTTCTTTTTCATTTATGCATAACTTGGAGTAATTATAATTACCATAAATTGTCGAATGTCGAGAATAGTAAGAAATAAAAGAAGAAGAAATAATTGGTTGCTCGGGTGATTCTAAGGAATAAGAGGTGCGGATTTAAATTTTATGGATTTGACCTTAATATTTTTAATACTAAACTTATGGTACATTAAAAAACTAGGAGCCAAATTCAGAATTTAATAGCATTTTTTTACATTTAGTAGCTTATATATATATATATATATATACACACACTTGTTTACCCCGAATTTGGATAATCAATTGAATTTGTAAGTGAGTATAGGATATGTGCTTGGATCTCAATATATCGTGGGGAAATGGGGTATATGAACGTTATGTAGCAAAGCAGTTGATGAAGTGTATTAGTGTTGCTAAATGACATGCAATACTTGTTTGAAGAAACACAATGGAAATGAAAATAATTGTTATGGACCGAGTCCGATATTTGAGAGAGATTGCATATATGTTTTTCTATTACAAGTGTTCTTGAAACATGAAGAAGCCAACCCCCTCAAAGGAGGAGGATGAGCTCTATTTATAGTGTTGCCTCTATGGGCCTCATACAATACAAATCATTAAAAGGTACAGAGAAGGACAACTCTGAGCGGATTAGGTAAGTCGTACTGACACACACATGGTTGGTGGTTGACCATGGCAGGACGCTACCGACACGTGGCTCACACGCAACGGCTCTACCGGACCAATGACCACAGATAATCGGCCTAACAGCCTCGACCGGCCCGGTGGTGAAGAAACCGGACCAAATGGTGCCTCTGCTTAGCTCCGGTCCAAGCGTTCCTCCGGTTCGGAATACAAGTCTTCATGTATGCTCTCTTCCTCTTCTTCCTTCGGTTCCTCGTCTCACCGGTTTGACTCATATCCGGTTTTACCGTATACAGATAGTCCTCACACTTTCCGGATCACCGGTCTATCGGAGTAACGGGAAGTGGATGAATCATGGAACCGGTGATTCTATTGGCTCGTCGTTATCTTCTCATTTTGGCGGGAACGGTTGCATCACGTCTCCCTTTTCATCGGCCACGTGTCTTATCCCGGATGGTCTGTTCTGACAACCGCCGCACGTACGTCGTTTCGAGTCGCCTCTTATTAATTATGGGGACACGTGGCTTCCCCTAATTAGCCGGCATTGGTAACCGCTCCATTCCCATGCCTATATAAGGCTCTTTACTCCTACATTTCAACATTTTACGATCCATTTCCCTTTCACTTTCACTCTTTGCTGCACTCCTTCTCCTTCAATATAAATTTGCTGCTAATTAATCACTCACACCACGTGAAAAGAAGCAAACTTGTTACCACCTTTGCTGACTGCTCTTACTCGAGTGTCGCCGCTTCTTGTTCTGCCATTTTCTTGGTCCGTCTGTTTCCTTACTCTTTTTCGCTTCCTTCCAGAACCCACTCAATCTCCTCTTTTCATATTTCAAAAATGTCTGAAACCACTTCCCCTGACATTCCCTCGGTTTCATCCCCAGGAACTGAGGCCGTATCTCCGGTTAAAGCAAAGAGCTCCTTCGAGCCTACAACCTTGGATATCATACCGGCCAAATTCAACTTCAACAAAGACCTCGAGGTTGAAAAAACTTCATCGGTGTCCGACAGGGGGTTCAATGTGAGGCGATACCCCTCCTCCATTACCGAGGATAAGCTCGACCTGGTCCGGGCTGACTGCGGGTGGCATACGCGTTCGGTTCAAGATTTCTCCCCTGGGCCGGACGAATCAGTCACCGACCACCGAAAAGGCTTTTTGTACGTTTACACCTACCCCTTCACTCTCAAACTCGACCCTCCGATCAACCCGGTCATCTTAGACATCTGTCGGACTTACGGCGTGACCTTGGCCCAAATCGGTCCGATTGTTTGGAGGGTCGTGGCGTGCCTCCGGCTACTGGCCAATAACGCCGAGAAAGAGTTCACGTTGGCCCACCTGATACGCATATATTCCCCGAGGCTATTCCGGGGTGGCGTAATAAAATTAGCAAAACCCAGCCGGAACCCCTTTTTCTCGAAGATGGATGAAGACAGAGACCGAGGCTGGTTGGAGCGGTTCGTCCGGGTGCGGACCTCGGACTTCATTCCGAACGACTTCATGCGCTTCCCGG
Organism: Lycium barbarum; assembly: GCF_019175385.1. Lineage (NCBI taxonomy): Eukaryota > Viridiplantae > Streptophyta > Magnoliopsida > Solanales > Solanaceae > Lycium > Lycium barbarum. The sequence goes on from NC_083343.1 coordinate 12,231,086, forward strand.
AAGAGTGGAGTAACAAGCGTAAGCCTGAACTTCTAGCTATTACCATTGTATGTTTTGTCATTCTTCGGTCTTATTTTCATACTGCTTTTCTTATTTTTATTAGCCAGCGGATACATTCCTTCGGTCGTCCGTAACCTGCATGAATGGGTCACGGCACTCCTCAGCCAGTATGATCACGACAACCGGACATGGGCCCACCTGTCACGCGGCCGATGGGTCGCCCAAAACCACGGTAGTGCTTTGCCTTTACCCGTGTTCACTGCATTTTTCACTATCCGTACTCATCGCCTTTTCAGCTTTCAGGTTTGCCTAAGGGCTCGGTGGATCCAAGATCGCAGTCGGGGACCTAACCCACAGCGTCGGCATCTGAGTTCGATATAGCGGGTTCGTCTCGTATTCTTGCCGCCGCCGCAAAGAGGAAGAGGCCATCCGAAAAGGCGCCGAAGCCAAAAAAGAGGGCGAGGAGCGTCGCTCGGTCCTCAAGGGATAAAACAGATCCCGATATCGTCATAAGGAGAGTCGGCGCAACCCCTTCCGTGGATCCAATACCGGAGGAGGCTGTCTCCGTTCCACCCCTGCCTTCCGCTGGCGAAGGTCTCTTGGTTCCTGTTTCACACTCAGGTGCGGAAGAAATTCTTTCCCCGGCACCTCTTTGGTCAATTGACTTCGTAGATATTTCAGGTGAAACTTCTTCGGAAGATACCCCCCTGCAAAGGACAAGGGGGCCCCAAGAGACGGTCGCTGCTGAAGCCGATCAAAGGACTGGGCCGGAACAGGAGACCGAATCCCTCGTAGACGCCCATCCGATTCCCGAGCATGATCCTGCTGCAACTGCGGAGCCCCCGGCCTCTGCCGAAGATACTGAGGCGGCTCCAAGTTCCTCTACTCCGGCTCCAAGGATGGACGAATTTGAAGGCATGTTCGCGGGTACTCCTCCTGCAACCGGCGGAGCCGCAGGATTCGGGCATCTCCCGACCCCTCGGGCCACGAGGTCGGCTAGCCGGACCTCCGACTCTGGGGCCAGGGACAGCTTGGTGCGTATTTTTCCAGCTCTAAGTGTGGAGCCGAGGAGAACAAGATCGGTTACGGTCACCGTTCCTGAAGACTGTAGCTTTCTTTCCCGCCCGGTGGGCGTGGCGAGCTATCTAAGGCCTCTTGTCTCGGATTCAGACAAGAGCAAGAAGACCGGGGTCTCCTGGCAATGCCATATGAACGAGGGCATGCATGCTGGCAACCGGGTAAGATATTTAACCGTTTTCGCACAGCTTTATCGAGAATTTCCATTTCGTCTTATCCAAGTTTATAATTTGTTTCATTTGCAGAGTGTGGTGCTTGTCAACGAAGCCTTCGTCCGTGCCCAGCAAGAGATGGACGATCTAAGAGTCCAACTGGACGCCCAGGGTCGGGAAACGGAGAAGTATCTACACCTCCTCCGGGAGAAAGAGGAGGAGTTGAACCGGGTAGTCGCTCTTTCCAACCTCCGACCCGAGCTTGATGCTGCAACGGCCGAAAACTGTCAGTTGAAGAGTGAGCTGGCCGCAATGACCGAGTACAATCGGAGTCTCGAAGCTGACAAGATCGGTCTTAGCCGGGAGAATGCTCGATTTTCCTCGAGGCTAGATGAGCTCGAGATCACCGTTTCTCAACTCTAGGAGGAACTGGATTTGGTAAAGGCCGATGCTACGGGCTTGGCCGAGAGGAACCGGCTGCTCGAATCTGAGACTGCCCTGTACAAAGAGCGCATGAGGACGTTCGACGAGAAAGCTGAGAAAAGGGCCCAGATGTATGAGAACCTGAAAACCGAGCTTGCAGAGGCGGTTAATGCCAATGATGCTCTCAAGGTCGAGCTCGAGACGGCCACTCGAAGGCAAGATGCCCTCGAAGAGAACCGGGGTGTTCTACTGTAAAGTTGGCTGAGGCCGATTTGGAGGAGGCTTTGAAGAATGTGGAGTCCACCGAGGCTCATACTGCCATTGTTGCCGAATATGAGAAGTGGAAGTCTCAGAGGATTACCCTCGAGCAAGATGAGCACGGTTTTGAGGATCTTCCGGCCCTGATACTCGAAGCCAAAGGGATCGAGGAGGAGGCCAACCGCGCTCTCGGGTCTGAATCAGACGACTCCGAGCGAACCGAGTCCGAACACTCCGCCTCTAGTCACGCCGGATAACATAGGGCCTGTACTTGGGCTTTTACCTTTTTTGCCTTTGGTTTTGGTGTAAAACACCCTTGTATAAATTTACATGAATGAGAAATGCATCTTTCTTGTTTCCTTGTTTGAATGTTCATTACTATTTTTGCCAGAATTGTCGGTCTGTTTTGAGGGCGAGCTGACCCGTGGTCGTTAGCTCCCCGTGCCCGTAGGACTTATCTAATGCCTTTTTAGAACAAGTAGATTTGTAGTCGTTAATTCATTGTGCCCGTAGGACTTACCCGATGCTTTGTGAGTTCAGATGTCTCCAAAGCACGATAGGTATTTCCTTCGAGCCGGTATTTTTGGCAATATTTTAAGGCCGGTATTGTTTCGGCGTCGGATAAATTTTGACGTAGCAGTCCTCGTTTGGGGAAGTTTATCGAATTTTGGCTCGGATCATTGTGGCCTCGTTGCCTTAGTCGAGTTTCGACCGTAGTGCCCGGTATAGGGTGTGTGAATGAGGCAATGCCGAAATACGGCGGTTGTCACCGGGGTAAAGTCCATTTAATAGAAAGACACCCGAGGTATTGTTATCCAAACTTTCGATAGTTTTGTGTTTGCGAAATGTTTGTACATATGAGAATTTTCATTCTTTCTGCCTTTGCCGTAGCAAATACTAAATGGGATACGATTCATTATGATCGTTTGGTCCTTACATCGAACGCTATGGCCGATGGTCGGGCCTTTGTTTTGCCGTAGCAAATGCTATATGGGACACGATTCATTATGATCGTTTGGTCCTTACATCGAAGGTTATGGCCGATGGCCGGGCCTTTGTTTTGCCGTAGCAAATGCTATATGGGACACGATTCATTATGATCGTTTGGTCCTTACATCGAAGGCTATGGCCGATGGCCGGGCCTTTGTTTCACCATAGCAACTGTTGAGTTTCTCCATCTTCCTTGATCGCGGTAAACTTCGATTGTGGGCATAGTATTCCCCTAGCACTTATCCGAGCTGCGAGGTCGGGTGAGTGCTACTAAGTCCCCAATCGGATGGTGTGACCTCGGATTTCCGGGCGCTGGTCCTTTATCTTTGTGGAGTAACACGTTGTACTTGTTGCCTCATTAAAAACCTTGTCGGAAAACCCATTTTGGGACAAAACCGTACTAAGGAAAAGAGTGCAACACATGTTTTCAGGCCTAAACTCTAATTTTGTCCCGTTCTTGACTCCCTGCAAAAGAGAAAGGTTAATAGGAGAACACGGGGAGCCCATACCTTAGCAGTAATATCTTTTCAGATGAGCCACATTCCAGTTATTACGCAACCGTTGCCCGTCCATGGACTCCAACTGGTACGACCCTTTGCCCGTTATCCCGGTTACCTTATACGGGCCTTCCCAGTTTGGACCCAACTTTCCCTTGTTGGGGTTCTTGGTGTGTAAGGTAACTTTTTGAAGCACCAAGTCCCCGACTTGGAAGTGTCGAAAATTGGCTCTTCGATTGTAGTATCTTTCCATTCTCTGTTTCTGGGCTGCAATACGGACCAACACGTTTTCGCGTAGTTCATCTGTGAGGTCGAGCTTCACGGCCATGGCCTCCTCGTTTGATTCCTCGGTGGTATACCTGAACCGGAGAGTTGGTTCGCCAACTTCCAAAGGGACAAAAACTTCGGCTCCGCAAACCAATGAGAATGGGGTCTCCCCCGTGCTTGATTTGGACGTGGTTCTGTAAGCCACAGCACCTCCGACAATATTTCTCTCCAATGGTGCTTTGATGCTTCAAGTCTTTTCCTCAGATTTTGGATTATCGTCCTGTTGGTGGATTCCGCCTGTCCGTTTGCACACGGGTGATACGGGGTTGATACAATTTTCTTGATTTTTAATCCCTCGAGGAAATTGTTGACCTTGGCACCCACAACTGAGGGCCGTTATCACAAGTTATCTCGGCGGGGATGCCGAAACGACAGATAATGTGATCCCATATGAAGTCAATGACTTCCTTTTCTATGATTTTTTCAAAGGCCTGCGCTTCCACCCACTTAGAGAAATAATCAGTCATAAACAAAATGAATCGAGCCTTACCTGGTGCCCAGGGTAACAGACCCACGATGTCCACTCCCCACTTCATGAAAGGCCAAGGTGAGACCATCGAATGGAGCAACTCTCCGGGCTGGTGAATCATCGGAGCATGTTTCTGACACCCGTCACATTTTCGGACAAAATATTTCGAGTCTTCGTCTATCCGGTTCCAGTAATAACTGGCCCTGACAATCTTTCGGACCAGAGCTTCCGCACCGGAGTGGTTGCCACAAGTTCCTTCGTGTACCTCTCTCATCACGTATTCCGTTTCACCGGGGCCCAAACACTTAGCCAGGGGGCCGAGGAAAGAGCGTCGATACAATTGGCCTTCTACCAAGCAAAAACGGGCGGCCTTGGTCCTTAGTGACCGTGATTCCTTTGGGTCGTTTGGGAGCTTACCATCACGCAAGTAGTCGATGTATTTGTTGCGCCAATCCCAAGTTAAACCCATAGTGTTTATTTCAGCGTGTCCGTTTTCTATGGCTGTGTTTGACAAGTGCACCGTCGCCCCGGGGTTGATTTCCTCCCCTTCGACCGAGGATCCCAAATTTTCCAATGCATCGGCCTCGCTGTTCTGCTCCCTCGGAATGTGCTGCATGGTCCATTCTTTAAATCGATGACGTACCACTTGGGTTTTTTCAAGATACCTTTGCACCCATTCGTCTTTGACCGCGAAGACGCCGTTCACCTGGTTCACGACTAAAAGCGAATCGCATTTTGCCTCGATTGTTTCGGCCCCCATACTTCGAGCCAATTCCAAACCTGCAATCATAGCCTCATACTCGGCTTCATTGTTAGTCAATTTAGCAGTTCTAATGGAATATCGAATGGCATCCCCGGCCGGGGTCCTAAGGACAATCCCTAGCCCGGAACCTTTGAGGTTCGAGGCTCCGTCTGTATGTAGAGACCAAATGCCCGAGGCCTTTCCCGAGGTCAGCAGAAGATCTCTCTCGACCTCGGGGACCTTAGCCGGGGTAAAATCTGCCACGAAGTCGGCCAAGATCTGGGATTTGATGGTCGTTGGAGATTTATACTCGATATCATAACCGCTAATTTCTACAACCCATTTGGTTAACCTACCCGACAATTCCGATTTATGCATGATATTTTTCAGAGGGTAAGTAGTTACTACACATATGGGATGGCATTAAAAATAGGGCTTGAGCTTTCTAGAAGTGCTCAACAATACCAATGCCAATTTTTTCAAATGGGGATAATAACGGGTCTCCGCATCCTCCAAAGTTCTACTCACGTAATAGATAGGGAATTGTGTACCTGATTCTTCTCGGACCAAGACGCCACTTACCGCTATCTCGGAGACAGCATGGTAGAGAAAGAGCGGCTCGTCCGCCTTCGGTGTGTGCAGCAACGGGGGGCTAGACAAGTACCTCTTCAATTCCTGTAGAGCTTCTTGGCACTTCGGTGTCCAAACGAAGTCGTTCTTTTTCCTCAGTAAGGAGAAAAAGTGATGGCTCTGGTCCGAAGATCTCGATATGAAGCGACTCAACGCCGCTATCCTTCCGGTGAGCCTCTGTACTCCTTTGACGTTATTCACTACCTCGATATCCTCAATGGCCTTGATTTTGTCCGGGTTGATTTCAATACCCCAGTTTGACACCATGAAACCTAAACATTTACCGGATTGGACACTGAAAGCGCACTTTTCCGGGTTAAGCTTCATGTTATACTTGCGGAGCACGTCGAAGGTTTCCTGCAAATGCTTAAAATGGTCCTCTGTTTCCAGGGACTTAACAACCATATCGTCAATGTAAACTTCTATTGTTTTTCCTATTTGTTCTTCGAACATCTTATTAACTAGGCATTGGTAAGTTGCACCGGCATTTTTTAGGCCAAAAGGCATCACATTATAGCAGTAAGTCCCGTACCGGGTCATGAAGGACGTTTTCTCTTGATCCCCCGGGTGCATCCGAATTTGGCTATACCCGGAGTAAGCATCGAGGAAACTTAACATCTCATGTCCGGCCGTCGCATCGATCATTCTATCGATGTGAGGCAACGGAAATGAGTCCTTCGGGCATGCTTTGTTTAAATCCTTGTAATCGACACACATTCGAAATTTATTACCTTTTCTGGGCACCACTACCACATTAGCAAGCCAATCCGAGTATTTCACCTCCCGGATAGAACATATTTTTTTAAAGCGTTGTTACCTCGTCTTTTACGAAGGCGTGTTTTGCTTCTGCCATGGGCTTTCTTTTTTGCTTCACCGGGGAGAACTTCCCGTCCAAGCTGAGCTTGTGAGTTGCTACTTCTGGTGGTATACCTGTCATATCTATATGCGACCATGCGAAGCAATCGGCGTTAGCTCGAAGAAATTCAATTAACTTGCTCCTGAGCTCCGGGGTAAGCCCCGTGCCCAGGTATACCTTTCTGTCCGGTAGGTACTCGAACAGGATGATCTGATCCAGCTCCTCTACAGTTGACTTGCGTGCATTCGAGTCATCCGGCATGACGAACGATCTGGGTACCTCGAAATCCTCCTCCTCATGCACTGGATCCGACCCGGTGTGCTTTGATTGCTATTGGGCGCGCCCTCCTCTGGTTACACCCTTTTCCTTCTGAACCGATTCTATGGGCCGAAGCGCCGCTTCCTCTACTGCGAACATTTCCCTTGCAGCGGGCTGTTCACCTCGGATGGTTTTTATCCCTTCCGGGGTGGGGAATTTCAGCAACTGATGCAGCGTTGAGGGCACAGCCCTCATACTATGTATCCAGGGCCTGCCCAGTAATGCATTATACTTCATGTCCCCTTCGATCACGTAGAACACCGTTTGTTGAATGGTGCCATCGACGTTTACAGGCAATGAGATCTCCCCCTTTGTGGTATCACTTGCCATATTGAACCCGCTGAGTACCCGGGCTACCGGTACGATCTGATCAAGCAGCCCTAGCTGTTCGACCACTCTCCACCGGATGATGTTGGCCGAGCTAACTGGGTCAATCAAAATACGTTTAACCTTAGTTTTAAAGATAAGTACAGAAATTACCAACGCATCATTGTGCGGTTGAATGATGCCCTATGCGTCCTCGTCATCGAAGGAGATAGAGCCCCCGGATGAGTGATCTCGGATGCACTTTTCACGAACAATAGAAATCTTGGTCCGTTTCATTACCGGCCCTCGAGGGGCATCGACACCCCCAACTATCATGTTGATTGTATGCTGGGGTTCCACCGGCTCGGCCCTTTGATGCGTTTCCCTTTCCTTGTAATGACTTTTGGCTCGTTCACTCACCAGATCTCGGAGATGACCGTTCTTTAGCAACCGGGCTACCTCTTCTCTCAATTGGCGACAATCCTCGGTTCTGTGACAATGGGTTCCGTGATATTCACACACCATGCTCGGGTCCCGTTGGCCGGGATCCGACCTTAGAGGTTTCGGCCATCTTACATCCAGGATGCGTCCGATAGCCGAGACGAGACCCGAAGTACAAACGTTGAAGTTGTACTCCGATATCTTTGGCAAACCCTTGCTACCGGCAGAACTTCCGGCATCGCTCCTGAATGAGAGACCCCGGCTATTTGACGGGCGTTCGACCCGCTTACTACCCCGACCTGAGAAACGACTTGGGCTCACCCTTGACTTTTCCGACCTAAAACTTTGTCTCTCCGAATGGGAGTATGGCCGATACCTTTCCTTCGATCATTAGGCCTTTGTTTCGTAACCTTTCTTTGGTTTCTCAAAATTCCTGCTCGTATTAATCGGCCCCGTGGAAGCTCGAATTGATCATCCTCTACCCGAATCTTTGACTCGTATCTATTATGGACATCAGCCCATGTCACGGTCTCGTACTCCAGCAGGCTCTCCTTCAATTTGAACGAAGCCGTTGAGCTTCGAACATTGAGCCCCTTTGTGAAAGCCTGTGCGACCCATTCTTCGGGAATCGGAGGGAGCTCCATTCGTTCCCTTTGGAACCGGTTGACAAATTCTTGGAGCAACTCGTCGTCCCTTTGGGCTATACGAAAATGTCCGCTTTTCGGGCCTGCACCTTTTTGGCACCGGCATGAGCTTTTACGAAGGCATCGCCGAGCATTTCGAAAGAAGTGATCGAATGCTCGGGCAGATGGTCGTACCACGTCAACGCTCCCTTTGACAGAGTCTCCCAGAAATTTTTCAACAACACTGACTCAATTTCATCTTCCTCCATATCATTGCCTTTTATCGCACAAGTGTATGAGGTCACGTGCTCGTGCGGGTCCGTTATTCCGTCATATTACTGTATATCCGGCATTTTGAACCACTTTGGGATCAGTTTCGGGGCTGCGCTCGGAGGAAAAGGCCTTTGGATGTACCTCTTCAAATTCGGCCCCTTCAGTAAAGGCGGAGCCCCCGGGATCTGGTCCACCCGAGAATTGTATGTTTCGACCTTCTTTTCGGTTGAGTCTACCCGTTTTGCCAAAGTTTCGAGCATCTTCAGAACCTCGGTAGAGGAATCGGCTCCGGAGCCGTTGCTCTCAACCATTCGTGCCTCAATCCTTTCGGTTTCGGCAACACCCTTTGTCTTCTCCGGCTCTGCTTCATCTTTTTCGCTCTGCAATCGCGATTCCTTGCTCGGCGATTGCCGCTCTCTGTTCCTGCAACATTTCAAAAATTAAACGTAAGTTAACATTTTCGTTTGGTGCATCCGGTTCTCTCCGGCCCTGGGTCCGGGATAAAGTAACGGAATTGTGAGCATTTAGAGGATCAGTGGCCGGTAGGGCGGCATTCTCCAGGTCCACGGTGTTCTGCCGGTTGAGGCCCTCCCTCGAATCGACGGGGTTCGATTCAGCGGGATTTGGCAATCCCCGTGGTCCGCTGCCTTCATTTTCCGCCACAATCTCGGTATTGTTGACATGGCCAGATTGTTCGATGCCAGCCATTTAGTACGTTTTTGCAGAGACGGGCAGGAGATATTTTTGATTTTGATGAATACGATAGAAATCAAGACCAAAGACCACTATTATCCTAGCCCCACGGTGGGCGCCAAACTGTTTACCCCGAATTTGGATAATCAATTGAATTTGTAAGTGGGTATAGGATATGTGCTTGGATCTCAATATATCGTGGGGAAATAGGGTATATGAACGTTATGTAGCAAAGCAGTTGATGAAGTGTATTAGTGTTGCTAAATGATATGCAATACTTGTTTGAAGAAACACAATGAAAATGAAAATAATTGTTATGGACCGAGTCCGATATTTGAGAGAGATTGCATATATGTTTTTCTATTACAAGTGTTCTTGGAAAATGAAGAAGCCAACCCCCTCAAAGGAGGGGGATGAGCTCTATTTATAGTGTTGCCTCTATGGGCCTCATACAATACAAATCATTAAAAGGTACAGAGAAGGACAACTCTGAGCGGATTAGGTAAGTCGTACTGACACACGCATGGTTGGTGGTGGACCATGGCAGGACGCTACCGACGCGTGGCTCACGCGCAACGGCTCTACCGGATCAATGACCACGGATAATCGGACTAACGGCCTCGACCGGCCCGGTGGTGAAGAAACCGGACCAAATGGTGCCTCTGCTTAGCTCCGGCCCAAGCGTTCCTCCGGTTCGGAATACAAGTCTTCATGTATGCTCTCGTCCTCTTCTTCCTTCGGTTCCTCGTCTCACCGGTTTGACTCATATCCGGTTTTACCGTTTACAACACTCTTATACTACATGTTGAAAATACTAAATTTAATTAAAATCGTAATTAAAACACTACATTCGCCTCTAAAAGCAATCATTGAAAATGTTTTGAGAAATACTCATGCTTTCTATTTCTCTCGAAAGTAGTATCAATATTTTCTGGAATAGGGACCTATCTTTTCAACAAATCGAATTGTAGGCCTTGTGAACGAGCTTAACTGCTTGTAGTCTTTGTTCCAACAGTCTTGCTTGTTTCAAGAGTTTCATTTATTTTTATTTTTGGATGAGTGTCTCTTTCTGCTGGTTAAGTCTTTTGACGGTCTATATCACAGTAGAGCAGTGATCGCAAAAAATCACTTTGTCTGTGTCTTTTTGTATATTGTACTGAGGGGTTCTATCTGGATTTTGTCTGAGAGCTGGAGAAATATAGTAGTTTGGACCCAACACTCTTCTAGCATAGTCTAATGCCTCAGTGAAATCATTAAAGCCTTTTAAAAAGAGGTTTTCTTATGTCTTTAATAGAATCTAAAACTTCTATCCAATACCATTAGTTCTATCATGGATTACAACATAAAATTTAAATTTCTTATCTAGATTTTTGTCTGTAAAATACTGACATAGTGCATTTAGAGTGGCTACGAAATGACTCGCGTCTTTTTTGTTATGTGATTTCCATAAATTGTCTACTAAACATGTCTGTTGTTTGTCTATTACATAGTCTGATAATACCTTAAAAGTTAAATTAGATGGCGGAAAAAATACTAAATTATTGGTTCCAAAATGTATTCTTTCTATGACGTTTTTGTCTAATGCACATGTAGGTCTAAAATGAAGATTACCTAGTACCTTTTGTCTGTAAGTGTCTTGGGTTGAGGTGCCTTTTCCCTTGTCTGCTGTCTGAAAACTTGATGGTCTCATGCTGTTCAATAGAAAATCAGTTAGATGTGATTTCTAATCTACTTAATTGGTCTGCTAGATTATTATCTTTTCCTTTTATATGTTCGAATGTTAAATTATATATATATATATATATATATTGCATAATCAAAATAATGTGATGTTGTCGTAGCTTCCTTGTTCTTATATATTGATATACCCTGAAGCGTAAATAAAGAGAGTCAAAGGGTTTCAATTAGATTTTCTTTGTCGAAAAATTATACTGTATAAATTAGTAAAAATATATATATATATATATATATATATAGATAAACTATTGAATCTCTTATTTATATGAAAGAAGATTTTTGTATAGGGGAAACCCCTAAAATATTGAATCCTTTTGATATGAAGGAAGATTTCTGTACAGGGGCAAGTGGGGGTTGAAAATTGTTTTAAGTCCCAAATTCAAGTTCTAAGGGTGTGTTTGGTACGAAAGGAAAATGTTTTTCATGATAAATGTTCTCCTGGAAAACGTTTTCTAGAAAAATAAGTTTTTTTTTTTTTTTGCTTATTTTCTAGTGTTTGGTAAGTAAGCAAAAAGAGTTTCAAGAATACTTATATGTAATCTAAAAGAACACTATGGGATGAGGAGTGAATTGGTCGGGGTGGCGTGGGTGGCGGAGTCAAGGGGCGTGGGGGTTAGGGTTGTTGGAGGATGGGGAGTAGACAACGAACTTTGCCACTTATGAAACTTATTTTTCCTAATCTCATCACAGAAGTCACGTTCCTTATTTTAAAGGAACTTGTTTTTTTAGAGAAAAAATATTTTTCAAAATATTTTCCAAAATATTTTGAACAACCAAATATGTTCCTCGTATTAGTTTGCTGCATTTAATTACTGTTGCTTTTCGGCATAGTGCTTATCTATACAATTTTACAATGACTTCTTTACTTTCTTTAATCCTTGTATATCCTTTTGTCATGCCTTATTTTGAGACGAGGGTCTTTCCGAAACAGCATCCCTACCTCCCAAGGTAGGGGTAAGGTCTGCGTACACTCGACCCCCCCCCCCCCCCCAACCCCACTTATGGGATTACACTGGGTATATTGTTGTTGTTTTATTTTGACCAACCCAATATGTGAAAAAATTAAAAATTATTTTTCTCCATGCCAAACACACACCTTTTTTTAATTAAATTATACCAAAAGGCCATTGCCCTCTGATGTTTTATTGAATAACCTCATGTCCAGCCAAACACACCGTATATGAGACACTCTAGATTTTTTTTTTTCTTTCGAATTCCTCCTTTACCACTCTCTATTTCTTATATTTCTAAATATCTGTAAATGAGTTAACAACCCACACCAATTAAAAATAAGATAAATGGAAAAGCAACCATGCAGGATTCCAACTCATTGTTTCCACATCTGAAATCCTGTACATTTTAGGAAAAGAGTAAGAGCATGCACATGCATAGGTTTTTCTCTTTCTTAAGTTTTCCAGAATGACCCAAATCCCTTAACAAACAAAAACCTACATTCTTGACTGTATTTACATCAAAGATAATATATATTTAGTGTATGATGCAGCAGCAAATAAAACTTTAATTTTAGGGGACCATAAACCCCGCCATACCTTTTGTTCCCAACAATTTTTTTTTTAAAAAAAGAAAATCATCATGGTGACATGTGATGGGGATGGGATGCCCTATCATTTTCCTTCTCATTTTTCTTTTTCTCCCTGTTAAATTAAACATTTAGCTAAACTTATAAACGAGTTTAAGCTATATAAATGCACTACAACTATGTATGACAAAAAAAAATTATTCAATTTTCTATAATCAGGTCCCTTATAAGATAATCAAGTAAATTCATGATATATATATATATATATTAATTGATTATCTGATAAAAATTTATAGGAACCTGCTATCACATGTTAAAATATATTGATATAGAACAAAAAAAAATTGCACCGTTAGTACATGTAATTGTTATGTAAGATATCTAGCTAGTACAATAAGTCAATTTAACATGATAGTATAAAAATATTATGCAACACATATTTTTAAAAATGTTGATATGGAGTAGCTTTTTGTTTGTTTGTTTGTTTTCAAGATTTAAACATTAGGTGTATGGTACCCCACAGCGCACTCACAAAATAAAAAAAGCAGGCATTATGTATTTATGCGGGCAAAATGAACCCTACTATCTTTCTTTCCAGTCTCTTATAGTCCCCTCTATAAAGCTGGTAGTAATATCACAAAATAATTTATATATTGCTAGTGTGGTCCATCAACACATTTGTTGCATTCTCTATATGGCCTATGCCTTAACTCTTCTCTCTTCTCACTTCACAATTTTTCTCCCTCCTTTTCTTTTACCAAGTTTTCTTCTACTTCTTCTTCATGAATATATATAAATCTTGAAGAATTGATAAGTTTTACGTGACGTCGAGGAAGTCCTAGTCATGCTTTTCCACAGCTTTCTTGAACTTCTTCTTGCTGAATTTTGATCTCTAAATTGGGAAGTTTTTGAGATGAAATTTGAAGCTATGAAAGTCCAAGAAAGCTGTGGGAAAAGATGGCAAGCTTAGGACTGTTTTTTCTTTCTTCCCATGGAGTTGAAGATCAGCCTAATTTTTCATGGTAAATTCTTGAAAATTGCCTTAGTATAGTTTTATTTGCTTAATTCACTTCTAAAGTACTCATGAGTTAGATAATTCGATTACTTGGCATACTTAATGTGAATTCTCTGAACACATTTAGAGAATTATGGTTATTACTACTTTCTGAAATTAGTTCTGAAAATTCACGGCGGCTAACACTCTTCATTGAAAAATTACACTATATGCGTACACACACAATAAATGATGAACTGCTTGGTGAAAACTCTGTCTTCGCCACTGAAAATCAGATCCACATTTTTAAGCTAGCCATATGGAAGGCTGCAATTTTAAATTTATTTTGGTTTATTGCTTCTTGAAAAGGGAAAGGTGAAAGTTTTGGACTTTTCTCATTTTGTACACTAAAGTTCATTGAATATAATGGAAAGTTACATTTCTTTGATTTTATTTTTCATTTTAAAACTCTTTTTTTTTCCTGATTTGCTTAAAATCAAAGTGGTGAAAACATAGAGAAAGTGGCAGAGAAGATTCCCTGTCTTTCATCAATTATTGATATAAGTTCATCTTGTTTGCCCCTTTGTTTTTGCTCTCTCTCTGATCTCTCATACATTTCAGTGAAAAAGGTTAATTTTTATTTTTATTTCTGGGTAATAAAAGGTTAAATTTTTGTTACTATATATGTAAGACAAAAAAATCATTTTTCCTTTAACCACACCCCCTTCCCTTCCTCTCTCACCATTCAGAGATATGTAAAACACCTAAAAAGACAAGAATTCTCAATTCCCACCTTATATTAACCGGAAAAAAAAAAAGAAAAAAAAGAAGAAACTCATAGCAGCAGCATGGAATTTTTGGTTGAGGTCATTCTTTAACACAAAAATTTAAGTTATATACAGACAATGTAAATAAGAAATGTCAACATGAAGTAGTAAAACGCTTAAATTAATTATGATAAGTTACTGCTTAAAGGCATAATTCTAAAACAAGTGATATTGTTGCTTCTTCTTCTTCATCATCTTTTTTTTCCTTCTGATGTACTTAAACTTTGTCATATGTTTATAATTGACCAAATGATGTTCACTTAAAATTGATTACAATCCACCACGAAAGGATGTGGTGCAGCGGATGAGGTTGCTCCTCCCTTAATCAGAGGTCTTGGGTTCGAGCCCTGAGTATGGAAAAATCCTTGGTAGGAAGCGCTTCCCCTCTATGGGGCCCTACGCGGTGTGAATCCGGATATAGTCGGGGTCCAATGAGGGTATCAGACACCGGGAAACCAAAAAAACAAAAAAAAAAATTGGTTACAATCCAACAATTCTTAATGCTAACTTAGATATTATAATATCTGCTAATTAATCATCTTAACTAAAGTATTATTTCAATCTTATAATAAAAAAAAGGTCTGATATATTTTAAGTTTTTGTTGTAGGGAGGGGTAAAAGGGGTTGCTGTCAACATACCACTGTTAGTTAAGCAATTCATAACAAATTTGATGAGAAGTAGTTTAACTTACTATACATGTTAGCATGCATTTTCCATGGGAATGAACAAGTCATGATATTATAATTTTATTCATTTATTTATTTATATATATAGGTATAGTGGGGTAGCTAGCTAGGGTACTCTGTGGTGATTCAAATAGGCCAGACAATAAGGGATGGTTGCTCTGTGAAACTTTAAAAAGATATATATGAGAGTACTACTTTTATTGCATTATTATCATAGGTGTATCAAGAATTTTGGTTTGATGCATTCAAAATTTTAAGTTCTTAGGGCTGAACTTACACATTTAAGATTATCGATTTTTCACATGTATTTCTATGCTCAGTGTAATAAAATTTCTGCATTATCAGTGAAGTTTAACTTGTATCATGTAGCAAGTCAGTTACCATTTTTACTAGGTTATCAATTAACGGTTATCATATAAAATTATTTTATAAGTGACTTGATTGGGCAAATATATCTTACACAAGTACATAAAACTTAAACTCTTAGTTTTATGATGGAGCAATTCATGATACTCATATTAACCTATGAGCAACATTTTATTCTTAATGATTTCTACTTAAGTAGTGTAGGCTTATGTTATATATATGCAGCAAACTGAATGCCTGCTGGTGGAAATAGGGCTGCCATTGACATTTACTATAACTATTGTCTACTGTAGTAAGTCATGTTTCTTTATGAGTGGTAGAATGAAACTTTCACTAAGAAAGGTTGTGGTGGCATGGAAAATATTTTTTCACCCTTAATTAGAGTTCTCGGGTTTGAGCCTTGCACATGAAGTTGTCTTTGTTAGAAAGCACCTTACCCCTAACGTGGGACTTCCTAATACGAATCCGAATATAATTGGGCTCCAATACAAGTACCGATTACCGGATGAGGAACAAAAAAATAGGTACAATGAAACTTTAGACTAGTTTTAAGACAAATTGGTAAATCCATATTTAAAGTTTGTTGAAGTTGTAAATCTGTTTACAATTCACATAGTACACACATCAAGTGATCTCTCTCTCTCTCGATGATACTCCCTTCAATATTATAAGGTGTTTTTAGCTTTTATATTTAGTCCAAAATAATAAGAATAATTTAGTGAAAACACTTCTTACTTTTTAGGAGTGAATGATTTCTTAAGGGGTGTGAACAAAATAAAAATACTACTATATATAATTATATGGACAGGAAGGAGTACTATTTTTTCTCCTCATATAAAGGGAATTGAAGAGGCTTTAAAGTAATTTGGTGGTTTCTATATCTTTATTCGAACGGGTAATATTTGAGGATTTTAGTATATTTAAAACCATGTCAGAGTGTTCTAATAAGATACTGTAATTTAGTGAGTTGCATATTTCAGGCACCATAAAAGTTTTCTGATATTTCTTGAATTATTGTTGCTTGTTGGAGTTATGCAACACAATTATTATGTGTATTAACTTATAATGTGCAGAGAATTAAACACCAAAGCTAGATACTAGAGGTTCTCAATCTTATTACGTACAAGTACAGACACAATTAATCATCCAACCATTATTGCTTGAGAGTTCCTTTCTCTATGGACCAGTATAAGCTTTTACCCTAGTTGTGCAGTATAAATGTCCGACGAAGACAATTGAATATCCTCCATTGCACGTGGCTCCGGCCCCACAGCAGAATGTTATGCTGGCTGTTTGTAGAGGCGCATCTAAGACGGATTCTATGTGTTTGAATACATTGTTTTCGATTCAAATTATAAATGCATATGAAGAAAAAAAATATCTTATATATAAAACTTATTTCGAATTTAAATCATGGATTTGCTTTTGGCAGTTTCATTGAAAACCTAGTGTTTCTGGCCAAATGGTGTGTGTGTATATATTTGTTTTATTCTACAAATTTAACGAGATCTCTAACAGACAACTCATATTGCTAAAGGGGAAAAAAAATTGTCGCTAATCCTATTTAACAATGATTTAGCGATGAATTATCAAAAATCTTGTTAGCTACGAGCTGTTCATTGATAGATTAATGCAATGAAGTTCATAATTGTTTTGGGTGTGTGAACTCCAAAGAGCGTACCGTTATAAATTGGTTGTTGTTGTTATAAGTAAAATGTTGTTATGGAGAAGTAAAATATAACATAAAAAATTGATTTCGAAAAAAACTTGATTGTTATAGAGAGATGCTATATGCGGGTGTTGTTATAGAAATGTCCGACCATATACATTGGCATGTGCAAAAAGGAAGTTAATAAGAGCTATTTAAGTAAAATTATGGGATCAACCAATGATTTTCAGAGCATATGTCTAATGTCGAAACCTTGTAATTACAATGGGACGAGGGAGGAAAAGTTAAAACAAAAAAGTGAGGAAAAATTATCTATGTCCCAAGATGTTGGAAAGCAATAGTCATGTCGCTATTAGCATCAATTTGTCCATTCACTTCACTTTTTTTTTAAATTTTTATTTTGATCGAAAAAGCATCAAATAAAACTATATAAACTCCATGGACATGGTTGCTAGCATATTTGATAGTGAAAATGGTCCCTCAACAATTAATGGCCACTTTCTCTACCATGAAATGGACTTGAATTGAAAAATATAGCTATTGGCTCCATTCGCAACATGGCCATAATTGTCAAAGTAGTAACATTTGCAACTTACTCTTTTCTTTTCCGATTTTTCATTCCATTATCTCCTTTGGATTGACTAATGCGAATTAGGGCGTGCTGGTAAATACTCACTTGGGAGTAAAGTGTTCGCTATGAAAAGTGACCATAACTAGAATCAAATCTGAGACCTCTGATTAAGGATAAACAAGTATCTAGCATAAACCACAAAAAGGGTGATGGTGTTCGAAACTACGTACATTAAATAACGAAGTCACTTGTACATGACTAGGTAGGGAAAACGCTAGAAAAAATGGCGCTTATTATTATTAGTAAACGTAGTTAACTTTAAAGTGCAAGTGAAATGTCAACTTTCAACCAACAAGTATACACAGTTGGATAGATACTAGAACTTACTACATATAAATTCTGAATCAAAATCGTTTATTTAATTCGACAAAAAACTTTTCACGGAAAGAGGGAAGAGATGCAAATTAAGAAAAAAAAAATAGCAAGTTGAAATTTAGAAATTAAAATGTGAAAAAGAGTTTGCATTGGAATTCAAAAGCAAATCAAGCACAATTTTTTGAGCAAATACTAACAATAACATGCTGGTCAAATTACCTTCCCAATAACCAAAAACATATCCCAATAAAACTTCCCAAAATACAGAAGACTGCCCCCTATCTTTCCTGCACCAAAGCAGCAAATATTCAGGCATACAAAATGAATAATGCATGTGCAATAAACAAGAAATATCAACAAGTGGCCAATATATGTAGGTAAGAATTTATACGTGCACGATATTCACATAACATACTAATTTATCATGATTTAGAAATAAATTAAGGTGGTAATTGAAATAAACTAACTACGATTTTGTGATAACCGTGTATGTGAAGACATGTCTCATATGTTAATTATTATTAGGTTGGTTACTAAGCGCAAGTAATTTTCCATAAAATGTATTAACTCCAAATTTACACAATTCAGTTTTGATTTTTCTTTTAATTTGGTTTGTTGTGGCATCTTTTGATAGACAAAAGAGGTTCAAACAGTTCTAAGGACAGCCAAATCAAACACATAAGATTATGTTTGATCCAATTGCAACTCCTTTTTGTGTTAGTACTATAGTTATTTTATTTTCCACCATAAGTAAATAAATAAATATAAAGTGTTATAGGTGTCTAATCTTAACTTTTAAACATTATCTTTTTGTCCACATACTAAATTACACTTACCTATCGGACAAACACAATAATTTAATTGCATGTTGATCCCATCTGCTTGACTTTAAACCAACAGTGCCTGAAAATTAAAGAGCTATTGACCCTCTAAAGTTAAGCAAACAACACCAATCTATTGAATTAACTAATGAAAAATTATACTAAGCACTAATCAAGAATCTTACAGCAAAAAAAAAGGAAGGTTACAACTTTTTCTTTTATTTTCCTTTTTTATGAACAACTTTGATAATGAGAATAATTGGAACATACTAAGAAAGTGCAAAAACAAATTGAACGGGTTTTTATTATAATCAGCGTCTGTAATTCCAGCTATTATAAAACATGAAACTCTGCGAATTGATCTGGATTAATATATACTATAGATCCTGCAAAGAATAAACAAATAAATACATCAATTTTTTCGTCTTACTTTATACAGTTAATTGAATTTCAGTACAGATGTGTCTAACCTGGCCTAAAAATTGGACCAAGCAACTAAATTAGTGTAAATTATTAAAATAATTTAAAAAGAAGCTTTGTTCTTTATACCATCCAAAGAAGAGGCAACAACTGCGGGATCTAATATGAAGGCATGTCAGCCTTAACAAGACAAAACAATATAGTATATGTTCCTTGCTACGTAGTTGTCTTTGCTATTATAGGAAGAAATAAAAAACCCTAATATATATACTTTTTTTAATAGATGATTTTATTTCTTGTGCAAGATTTTGACTTCGCGTGTTTCTTTCCCAAGGTGAAAAAATCACAGAAAGGGGGTGTACGTTTTCTTGGTTAAACTTGCTGGCCTATAGTCCCGTCTGATCTGACATCCATGTATATGCACATTGTTTTTTTTTTTTTCGTTTATATCATCCGGTATCAAAAGCTAATTTGGATTCGTATTAATTGGCCCGACGAATTGTTTAAACGTCCATTATTAGAAATTAATTGGCAGGACTAATCCAAATTTGTATCAGATAAGCCTACTAATTGGCCCGACTAACGGTTTAGCCATCCGATATTTGAAGTTAACTGGTCAAACTAATGCAAATGTGTATCGGATCTAGTCAGAATAGTAGCAGAAGTTAATCAGTCGGACTAATCCAAATTTGTATCGGGTAGGCCTACTAATTGGCCCGACTATTGAGGTTGGACAGATAATTGTTTTCTAATAACAAGAGGCGGAGCTAGGGTACACAAATGGGTTCATCTGAAACACTTTAGCCGGAATTATGTTGTTTATAAAAGGACACATTTTTTAATGGATATAATTGGCCCGACTAATTGTTTAGTCATCTGATATGTGAAGTTAACTGGTCATACTAGTATCAGAAGTTAACCGGTCAGACTAATCCATCGGATCTGGTCAGACTAGTATCAGAAGTTAATGGGTCGGACTAATCCGATGGGTATACAAGGGGGTTCAAGATGACCCCCTTGCCGGAATTACCCTGTTTATACAAGGTCACAACTTTTTTACTGTATATTATGTGGTAGATCGATGCTGAATCTATTTGGTTTCTTTATGTTTACTTCTTTATATCTTGGATCCCCTCAATAAAAATTCTAACTACACTGCCTACGACATGCTTAAATGGCCTATAAGATGTACAAAAAACTTAGATGGCTAGCAAGGTTCCAAATATGAGAAGGCAAAGCCAACCTAGTGGTCCATGTAGACATTCAATAGCTAGCACCACATTCACAAGCTAAGGGGTGAAATGCTGGTCATGCATTCCTTTTATCTTAAGACTACAAAAGAAAAAAGAGGTGGAAACTAAATGATCTTAAGATTAGTAATAAAGTAAATCAAAGGATTGTTAATAATGGTTAAACCTAGATCACATTCGAAATAATTGGATCGCTTGATGAACACTAAGCCAGAATTTTTCAGAATACAATTTAAAAAACTAGAAAAAAAGATTCTTCTTAAAGTTCATAATATATAATCATAATTTCATACAATAAGATCTTAATCCAAGAATTTTTCAACCAAGTAGTACTAAAAGTAGGTGTTTTCTCATAGAATTTATAGCTATATAATTTCATACAATGAGATCTTAATACAAAAATTTATCACACAAGTACAAGATCTTAATTTTAGAATTTATCACACTAGTACTAAAACTGAGAAGCAAGAAAATGATAAATTCAAAAGGACATGAAAATTTTGATCACCATAAACCAAATATGGAAATCAGTAAATCCCAAACATATATTCCCATAGAAAACTATCTGTATGTAGTAGACACGCCCATCCACACACAATACATAGAAAATTCAGAAACAGAAATTAATTCCTCTTGAGAAAAAAATAAAAATAAAAAGCTGAACAGTAGTTCATCATGAACACCTTTTAACTCACTGCAACATAACAATTATAATAATTAGCAGAACAAGAACAAATCCATGCATCTACAAATACCAAGTAACAGCAGTATTTTTTTATAAAAGTATAGTAAAAAACTACTAACATAATAGATCTGAAAAAGTGTACGCACCATGCATCAATAGAAAATCAAGATCTTGAATTATTTTTTTTAACTTGAAGAATTGTAATTCTGTTGACCCTATCTGTATCTTCCCACAGCTTTATTGAACCGCAACAATATTAATTTCACTTTTTCCACCACTAACATTATTATAACAATAATCATAATGGTTTAAAAGGGGTGAAAATTGTAATAGATGCAGTTCAAGAAAGCTGTGGAAAAATACAAAGAGAGCCATTAACCCTAATAGGGTTTTGCTTGAAAGGAGAAAAAAATGAGAGAGAAAAGATTTTTATTTTTATTTTTTATATGAAGATTGGAAGAAGTGAAGTGTAGAGAAAAGAAACAAAGGGGTAAGTATTTATAGTGGGAATTGAGGTCTTTTTAACTTCACCAATCCCAAGAAGAATATTGGGCCTAAAAGAAACTCTCTGATCACGACCCACTTTTTTCAACCTATTAAAAAGCCGACTTCCTTTGATCCCATTAATAATTTTCTCAATAATTAAATTGTTAAAGGATTTAAATTATTATTTTGCTCTGAATGTTATTGTTTTAACGTTTTATTTATTATTTGCTATGTTTTATTTGCTCTGTCTGGTTACTTTTGTTATTATCGCTTTCAATTTTTGTTATGTGTTATTTGAGCCGAGAGTCTTTCGAAAACAATCTCTCTATCTTCACTTGATAGGGGTAAGGACTATACCCTCTCCGGACCCCACCTGTAGTAATATACTGGGTATATTGTTGTTGTTATATATCAGGTTAGCTTATTTTAACTCGATAACTAACTATTGATATTAGGATATTTACCAATTTTTTGTACTCCCTCCGTCCCATAATAAGTGTCACCTTAGGATACCAATGCATATATTGACTAGTTTTTTCCATCTTTGCTTTTGGACAAAAAATGGCAAGTTTCTTTATTCAAAGCCAAAAGTTGGTATCACAATGTCAAATTTTGAGTTTCACGTGAAAATGAAAGTTTTGACCTATGGAAGATAGGATTAGTAAGAAGCAAAAGAAGTAGTAGTACTTTAAATGATGATGGTTGGATTTCCAATGTCAAAAGATGAACTACTTGTGCATGCTAATCATTAAGAGGAATAACCTTTTTTTTATTTTTTACATAAGGGTAATTTGGTAAACTTTATGCTTCATCATTGGTTTCTTAATATGTGTGTTTTTGGCTAAGGTGACACTTATTATGGGACGGATGGAGTATTAGTTAGTTATCATGTTCACTACTAAAAAATTTCTATTTTCCCATTGATTTTCCATTGGAAAATGTTCAGTGTCTATTTCTCACTGAATGTCGGTGGGAAAAACCTAAATAGTAAGATCTTCACACGGAAAAATTAGGAAGTTTCCCAACGTTTCAATGGAAACATGTTCCCACTATGTGTTTTCCTAGTGTGCTGGTTCGGTGGGAATGAGGTGGGAAAATCATATTTTATAGCACAAATTTCTCACTGTATATCGATGGGAAAAACGTTTATTTCTGTAGTGGTTTATTCCGGTTATTAATTAATGCTTATTATATAGATTTATGTATAATTATCTTATGAATTTACGTATTATGCAGTAATAGTATGAATTTACTATGTGATAGTAGTAGGTTTTTTGCTATTTTTATCATATTTACCTTATGTAGCAATTTATGTGACACACTCTTTTTTTTTTGTCCTAAAAAGAAGTCATCTTTTTATATTACAAATAATTTAACTTTAAAGTTCTCATTTTACCCTTAATTATGAGATGATTTACGATCAAATAAATGTTTATGACTTGTTCTAGAACATAAGTTTCAAATGTCTTCATTTTTTTTAAACGTGTAACCACTGAAACAATATCACATAAATTGACACGGAGAAATTAATTTTCATCATGAAAATTCATACCATACATTACCTTATAAGTAACTTGATTATGCAATTCTCTTACACTGCCCGCATATACTATTTACAACAACAACAACAACCCAGTGAAATCCCACAACGTGGGGTCTGGGGAGGATAGAGTGTACGCAGACCTTACTCCTACCAAGGTAGGACGACTGTTTCCGAAAGACCCTCGGCTCAATGAAAATCATAAAAAGAGGTCAGATAGGCTAAGAAATTCAAAGCGATATGGAAATGCAAATAATGAAAGCGACACAGATAAGATAGAATAATCAAAGTACAGGAAATAACAGATAATACCAGAAATCAGAGCACAAGAAATTCTACTGCGATAATGTGCCTATTAATAACCGCATATACAATTTAATTAACATTTAACTTAATTGATTTAACTATATAAATACTTTTTACATATTAATATATAAATTGACTCCAAATTAAATATTTTACTTTTTATGGAAAATTATTATTATTATTTACATACTTACATAACGAACAACTGGAAAAAAAAAAAAAAAAAAAAAAAAGGTCATCACCATTTACTGTGGCCAGGATGCAGCCTTGGGGATCTAACGGCTGTGCTTGCATCAACTCGTGGGTCCCACATTTAGATCTGGCAATTTGGAATTGGGCACGCGCCTTGGGGGACTTTATGCCCACAATTTGACACCTAATTTTGTAAAAAACTTTATTATCTTTGGGGTATGGAACTTTTATTTCTTTTTAAATTTTCTCATTGGCAGCGTGTGGGAGGGTCCAATGTTTTCTGTTGGTTGTTATGATTATGACAATCAAAAGATGCAGGATTTGCACATTCTTGTGGTCTTTCATTATTTTTCATTAATCTTTTGAAATAATATTAACTAATGAAGAAAAATATATTTTCCTAGCTAGGAATGTATAGTTTATAGAGTTGTTATTGGTTGTTCATTGTTTTTAAACTTGAGAATCACCTTGAGATTTCACAAAGCTGATTGATTGTACATATTTAAAATTTATTTTTTGACCAAAAAAATGGAGAAAAAGACTTTTTTTAAGTCTATTATTTTTGCTGTACCATTGATCGATAATTGAGAGCATTTAAATATTGTTTTGGTAGAAACAACGTTTACTAGTCATTTTTGAGTCATATTTTTTAAAGAAAGTAACCGTTGTCACGGAGTTTCAATATCTACACGTAAAACTCCATGATTATGTTGAAGTTTCACCTGCAGAATGTAAAACTCAATGGTAGTAACGATTTTTTAATTACACATATTGAAAAGTGGCTATTTGTGGATTTTATGCAAAATATGTGGCCTACATTTATAGCTCCTCTGAAATATGGGTTACTTGGTCTCCTTATTTGGTCTTGGACACTTCTTCTCTCATGAATCCCGAGCTAGCTTTTGAGGTTCAGTTAGATACATTTCTTTACAGATAAGTCAGGGGGAAAGCCACTGATGTATATATGTAGGGGGGGGGGGGGATGCTATACATATGTGTTATTCAAAAAATGGGAACAAAACCAAAGACATCAAGCTTTAACGTTTATTTAATATATTATTTTACGCTTTCAATAACTGTAATTACGGTGTAAGTTATTCGAAATATAATTTGAAAACTAGACAACCACAGTAAAGAGAAGAAGCAGAAATAAAAGAATCAGATGAATGATGAACAAATCCGAGCCCACTGAATCCACATTGTGTCCTTAAGGAACTTAATTGCCCCAAGTATTCGAGGTTACAGATTATTTCCTCTCAGGATAGAACAGATGACCGTCGCCGGTCTAGCGGTACCTCAAACGCTAGGTGCGACGAACTTTCACACGGCAACCAAATCACACAATACTGATTGACTTTTATTTGAAAACAATGCATATAAAGAGATGATAGAATTTTTGTATTTTTGTATATAAATCTGATGGAAATGGTTAAGTATTTAAAGCTAATAAAGTAAAGGAGTAAAGATGTGTGAAACCTTTTCCATGAAAAGATGCAATGGTCCATTTCCCATTCACACCAATTAATTTATAGAACCCCAACAATTTCTGACTTTCTATAGGTATGATTTTTATAGCTTTGCATTACACAAAACAAATTGTTAAAACAATGGTTGCCCTTTTAAGGAATTATTATTATTATTATACAGTAAGCTAGCAAGTGAAGCACACACATTATCCATGCAGGTAAGAATGAGTTGGGTTAAATATGTTTATGATCCCTTAATTAAATAAAAATAAAAATAAAGGTGTGCAAAAAATGAAATAAATTAGAGAGGAAAAAAAAAATAACATAGGGTTCTCACATGGTAGCATGTGAGGGTGGACCCACAGTGGGAACGGTGTGTTAAAGATGACATGTACCGTTTTTTCCGGTTTGTTGCCCCGACACTTTTATTATTCCTACGGTGCACCGTTTTCCCCCCTTTAACTTTATTTTATTTATTATAAAGTTAAAAAAAACTTTATTTTATTATAATTATATTACATAGCACTCTAATTAATTTGGTCTTGTTATTTTATCATCTGTTACATATATTTTGTGTTTATTTCTCGTATCTGCATGTGTGTTAGTTCAGTTGAACCAATATTTCAACCGAATATATATGTGCATAAGGTCTGAGACACTCTACCCTCTCCAGACCCCACGTTATGGGATTTCACTGGGTTGTTGTAATATATATGTGCATAAAAAATTACTAAATTTTAATGAATATTATATTATGGCCCCAAAATATTATAAGTAGGGCAGAGCTATAGTATTAAGTACAGATTAATCATAGCTTTTGTTTAGATCCCGGTTTGTATTAAGAAATTCATCAAATATGTATAAACATTTAATTGCGGACTCAATAACCAAAAGGAGCTATAAATTCAGTTGCATTCAGAAACTATAAACTTTAAATCATGACTCAATAGTTGGTTTGAAGTTCAACAAATTCAGTTCTAAGAACTAAATTTAAAAATTGAATTCATCAAGTTAAAATTGTGAATAACTTCTTTTTCTAGCCGCTTGATAGCGGGTGCAGATATAGACACATATACATAAATAAATGTAAGTTCAAGACTTTAAATTAGTGAATGCGAAGTATTACCGCACTAGTTATTCAGTTTTCTTATGACGATACATTCTACTCTCTCCGTCTCAATTTATACGAGAGTTAATTAGCTATTAGGAAATTCAAACTACTCTTTCTTTGACTACAATTTTAAACATAGATTCTGCAAGTATTTTATAATAAAATTTATATATTTGAAAACGACTATCTATAAGTTTAAATAATTAAGAATTGACAATATATGAAAAGAGTTGGAGAAAATTAAAGTCAAAGAAATAGTTGCTTGACTCCCAAAATAGATCAACCCTCATATTAATTGGGACGGAAGATATAATTAAATTCCAACTGTAATTAAATTGCTCAACGGGAATTCCTTTAGCAAAAAAGGGGAAACGGTATATATAATAGGTAACGATGGTGATTTTTTATTGATAACTTTTAACGGAAGACAAAGTCAAACGAACGTAAAATTATATAGGCAAATTTAGACAACTTCCTATAAAATTTGAACTAAAATTAATTGAATGGAATGCATCCTTGTATAATTGTTTTCTCCAACATACAGTATATAGATCTACCCTTGGGTAATTAATTTTGGGGGGAAGGGACATGGAATGTGCACGTTAACGCATATACACAAATCAGAGTACAAAATATTCATGGAAGTTAGTGGGTTCTTTGTTTAAGTTAGCTGGCAATCACTAAATTAGTGTGTCATCATTTTCATAATTAAAATGTTTGCTTTGTTGGTTATTTGTTTGGTTTGATTAGATTAGAATATATCACACGCCTACCTTTCTCTTTTTGAATCTTTTTCATAATTAAAGATGACCCCAAAAATATACTTTTTTTTTCTTTCTTTCCTTTGTGGTGGTTGGGAAGTTTGTGGGGGGCAACGGTTAGAAAATTCTACAAAGTCCTCCAAAATATTGAGATGTATAACACTTTGAGTTTTTTTATTTTTGGTTTCCATTCGGTGCCTGGTATCTGTTAAGAGTCTCCCATCGGTGGGTTAAAGGGGACATGATCTCCTTATATGAACTTGAGAAATCCACCCCCTCATGAATTAGCTTTTGGAGTTGAATTATGTCCAAGGTCCATTCTTTATAGTATCTGTATTGGAGCTCGACTAAATTCGGATTCGTGCCATCAAGTCTGACATTGAGGGAGTAAAATGCTCGCTAACAAAGGCGACTCTATACCTTAAACTCAAACATGAAACCTTTGGTTAAGGATGAAGGAATACTTATTCCACCACAACATTTATTGGTATATCACTTCGAGTTTCAACTACTTGAAAGGAAATTATAGATATTGAAAGTGTATTAGGGGTTAAGTGATTCACTAAAACGACGAGGCTTCAAACGTTGTTTTTGCAAGTGTTAGTAACATAACGCTTTCATCAACTAGAAATTATTTTTTGTTGATCACAAGATTTGGAGACATCAGAAGTACGAATATTGACATGAATAAGAAAAAATCCATTGAAAACATCACCAGGTTGACAGCTAAAGAAAGATGGAGGAGCATAAAAACAAGAAATGGTGAACATGGTTTAATTTCACTACTTATTTGGCTTGACCCTAAGGAAGGTAATTTATTGAATTATTGGTTTTTTTGGTGGGACTTATTAAAGCTTTTTAGCTATTATGTGAGTTGTATTTTGGATGCATATGCTTAATTGGTTTGTACGAGTACTATAGTTGAAAGTGAGATAGGTCGTTTTCGGATCACTTTATCTCCAAGTGATTCGTAGTTAGAAAAAACATGTAATGTTTGGTTGCTATATGAAAAATTTGAGATTTGAGATAAAGTTTGTAATCTTATCATAATCATACCTTTTCTTCCATGGTTAATTAAAGTAGAATCCTAGGTGAAACTCAAACTAACCCCTTAAATATGTATAATTATGAACATATCAAGTTATAGGATTAATTAAAAGTAGAATCCTAGGTGAAACTGAAACTAAACCCTTAAAAAGTTACCGTACTATTTATAATTTTGTTAAATTTTAAAAAGTAAATTATATAGAAATAACAAAATAGTACAAAATGATTTCATTCGTTATTATTAGATACAAAAAGGATTTTGTGTACAGAAGGTAAAAGTTTATTCAAATCAACATAATTTTTAGTAATGCAATGACATTATTTCATTTAAAAACAGATTAAAGACAATAGAAATTGTCACTAATTATTTCAAAAAAATTGTTTCATCGGCATTAACAGATTATTTGGTGATAAAAGTCACTTTTAACTATACATTTAGGAATGAATTCTTTTTGCTTGTACAATGCTATTTTAAAGACGAGATATTAAATGTTTTTATTCATATTTGTGACTCATGAAATGACTACGAAGAATTGACAACATAAATTACATTAAAAAAAAAAAAAGAGATATACAATGACAAAATAAGATATTTGGTGATGAAAAAACTCGTCACTAAATATTATATTTGTTGTAATAGGTCCTTACAAGCTGATTTGACATTTTAAAAGAAGCTATGAATGAATTTTATGTTGCCATGTAAAATTTTCGGTGGCCATCCGTCAGGGCAATGACGATCATGGGTATTCAAAATCCCAAAGTAGTCTCACATTCTTCTTTATTTTTTTCCCCATCATTTCGAAGTACAACAAATACTAATAATGTAAAAAGTGGTGGTTTTGGCAAAAGAGCAATAAACTATGCATGTAAAGGGTTCTTGTTTGAGGTGAAACTTCAGTGCTACCTCATCTAAAATTACACACTTAAAAAAATATTTTTTTATTGTTGCAATTTAATTGTATGTAACATGTTTTTATTTCATTTTGTCAGGTTATTTTATTGAATTTATTAAGAAAAATTTACCTATCTTTAGGTCAACTTAATTTGATAACATAAAAAATACACACTGTTAGTGCATGCAATACATGAAATAACAAAATAATCTCACATCATTCCTTATTTTTGTTTTATATTTCAAAACAAGTCGCACTAAAGTAAAAAAAAAAAACTATTGTTGGCAAAAGAGTAGTAGTACTTACTAAACAATGCAACACGTTCTTGTTTGAGGTGAAACTTTAACAACTGCTACCTCATGTATGGCAGTTGTAATTAATCCATAGGTATGGCCCAAAATGGAGGTTTAATAATAACTTGGATTAGACAAAAAAAAAAAATTATCCGCATTGGTGTTTACCAAATCAATAAATAGCATGGGATGTGTCTTTTGTATACACTTCTATCACTTAACTATGGTTAATAAATATATATTTTCATCTTATTTATTATTTAATTATATTAACATATAAATTAATTTAAGAGATAATTGTAAAAAACATACCTGAACTACAAATTTTTCGCGAGTTTCACATTCAACTATCAGTTGTTCTCATTTCCTATATGAACTACACACCTAGTTGAGTAGATTCTGATAGTTCATGTAGGAAAATGAAACAACTAATAGTTGGTCTATGTGTTTTTGGTACATAGATGGTGATAGTTGAGGTCTGAAACTCGCGAAAAGATAATAATTGAGGTGTGTTTTTTTATCATTAACTCTTAATTTAATACTATAAAGTTATAAAAAGTGCAAACAAATTTGTACTCATTAGATTGTATGTAGTGATAAAAAGAAGGGAAAAGGGTCAAATATACCCTCTACTTTAGTTTATTGGCTAATTGTGCCCTCCGTTAGCCAAAGTAGTCAAATATACTCCTCCGTTAGCCAAAGTATACACATATAGCCTTAAGTGGATGGAAATTCCCAAATCAACCAAAATTACTCATTTAACTAAAATTATCCATGCCCCATAAATTAGACCCCACCCGACTTATAAAATAGTTTCACCCCAATATCAGTATTATTTATATATCCTATTTAGTACTCACTATTCTTATACATAGACCATCACATTAACAATATCAGTATTATTTTTATACTTATACCCCCTCTTTAATACAACAACCAAACATGAATAAGAAGTAATGACACCATAACTTGTCTTCAGACCAAAGGACCCCTAATTATTATTAGTGGACACAATTAGTTTATATATCTATATCTATCCTTGTATAATAATAATAATAATAATAATAATATAATCGGCTCCTTATCTGATTTTGGGAAGGAAAAAAAAGGAAGAGCTTTTATAAATCTATCCTTGTATAATCTCATCTCTATGGGAAAAAAGGAAAATCATCATTTTGTTCTTCAGTGTTTGTATCTACTGCTTATTGTCCTCTCTTGGCGACCGGCATTGCACCCTTTTCTTTGTCAGGTTTGTTTTCTACCAAAAAATAATTACATAAAGTAGAGGGGTATATTAGGGTGGGGTGAAATTATTTTTTGGGTCGGGCCAGGTCTAATTTATGGGGCATGGGTAATTTCAGTTAAATGGGTAATTTTTATTAATTTGGGGATTTCCACCCACTCAAGGGTATATGTGTACATTTTGGCTAACAGAGGGATATATTTGACTACTTTGACTATTAAAGAGCAAAGTTAACAAATAAACTAAAGTAAATGGGGGTATATTTGACACTTGTTGGAGTACGTGTAGATGATGGGAGACAAATGCATGGAAATTCACCTTGTATAACTTTTGTCAGTCATGTATAACTTCTATATATTTCTACACAGAAGTTATCACTATCTTTTTACTACAAATCCAAAGCACACAACATATGACATACCTTTGTCCGACAGAATTAGAAAAGGTTGTTTGTCTATTTGATTTTACCCATGTTTTTGTCTAATTTCCCCTTCCTTTACGTACTTCTTTTTATTGACTATTTTACCTCTTTTAGGTGTTAGCCAAACTAAACGAGATAATCAAGGAAGTAGAAAGAAATGTACTGCTCTTTTTCTTATATTCATTTTCTTCATGTATTGTCTGTTGTATAGTTGTATCCTTTTATACAAGTCAAAAGATCCTGATATGGCGCAAAAGAACAAAAATATTGCAACAAATTCTAACAATCCAAAGATATTTACACAAGCCATATACCTAAAATGCCCATTTTGAAAATTTCTAGAATTATGTTAAGATGAGATATCTATTCTTCCCCACTAATCGCAATATTCCTCAAACTTTTCGGTGAAATTGATACGCCTTTGAAGGCTTTACCGATTTTCAGTCTTCTTAATTTGTTATAATTTCAAGCTTGAATGAGGATTTTGTCATGATTCGCTTGAATCATTGCAAATTAAATGAGAGTTTTATTATTAAATTTCATTTCTTAAAAATTGTCAAATTGGAGTGTCAATTCGTTGTTTTCTCTAATTTTTTGTTAGAGAATGTTACCCAAGTAGAAATGTTAGTTATACATTCATATGAACATAATATGAGCTACCATGTATATATTCTAATTAATAGATAAACATTCAATTATACATTGTTATATAGTAATAGATAATACATCCGCACATACATATTGTCAATAGGCAAACTTTCGGTTATACATATTGTGATACTAGATATTCAGTTATATTTGGCCCACCTGTATGCATTAAGTACATCACATATGCAGATAGTTGTATTTTACTTAGCTGTATATCAATTTTGTAAATTTGTATAGTATATCTGATTGTATATCAATTATATCTCATGAAAAATTATCAGCAAAATGAGTGAACGTTTAATAGATAATTATAGGTCACGTATAACTCCGTGGAACTATATCACCATTAT
Source organism: Lycium barbarum (assembly GCF_019175385.1). Taxonomy (NCBI): domain Eukaryota; kingdom Viridiplantae; phylum Streptophyta; class Magnoliopsida; order Solanales; family Solanaceae; genus Lycium; species Lycium barbarum. Next base: position 12,262,860 of record NC_083343.1, read on the forward strand.
GTACTTCATGTATATCAACAATTTCCATACATCATTCAAATTTGTATTGAAACCATGTATATCATTTACCTTCACTGTTATACATAGTGAATGCACACCTAAATTCATTTTTTCTACTCGATGTATACACACAAACCCATATCATTGTGTATTAACTGGTGGAGAATTCTTGTCAAAGAATTAACTTCAATGTCTACTATCAATTGTTTGCTATTGTATCAATGAAGTCTTCAAACTTGATATTTTTACGAATAACTAATTCATCAACTCCGTATTCTACAAACTTGTTGTCAATATTTCAGTGTTCGTTACGCTGGATATATATCAAGTAATTCACTATGAGATCTTATGTGATGATGCGATTGAAAAAAGTACGTAAATATTGGAATTGGATTAAATCCTTACGGAATCAAATAGCAGCTTGGTTAAAATTTCTTTAAAGGAGGAAATGCAGATGCTCATTGAAGGAAATAAAAATACTCAAATGAATAATATAAGCACAAGCGGAAGACTCAACAATGGCTATATAGAAGAAATTTATCAAACTAGAGAGAGACGGTAGGAGACTTTACTTAATAATTCAAAATTCTTGAATCTCACTACAATAAAATATGTGACATAGCATCCCTATTTATAATACTATAAACCAAAATAGACTAGGACTAGAAAACTCATTCCAATATGAACTAGATAAATAAATCCTAACTAAATATGAATTAAATAAATACCAAATATCAATCCTAAACAACTTTGAATTAGTAATCTTGGTTTAATTCCAACACTCATGGATTGTATTGTTGGGAACCAGAACAATATTGTGTTTATGTGAGAAATATTATTAATGGATACATATTATGCAACATGAAATAAGAAAGAGAATATTAACCTTCATAGTAAATACTAAATAGTTGGAAGTGCAACGCCAATTTTTTTGGACTTCAATTGCTAAACCTATATTTCAATAAGTACTTAAGAGTCAAGAGAGCAGCCGGGCTAGGTGTCACACGTGATGCTAAAACAAGTCTAGGCCCATGACAAATGCCTCTGGTCCCCTAGTGAAAATTTGAAAGAGAAATTGACATAAATGGTTGTCCTTCAAAATAATAGCCAGCAAAAAATATATTTTTGTATATTAATGTATAAATAAACATAAAACAGATATTTTATATATAATAATGTATTTTTTATATATATTTAACTAGAAAATGTAATTATTTTTGAATGACAGACCAAATGTGTACCTTGCCCAATTTGACCCATATTTGGGTTTAATACCGTGAGTTGGCCGTTCGGCTCAAACTATTGTCAAGTGCTAGCCCAGCAAAACATTCACTACAAAAAGATCAAACTTTTTTGTGACGACTAAAAGTCGACGAAAAAATTCATATTGAGCCTTCAAAAAATATCTCAAAACATGTATAATATGTATATAATTAATAAGTATACGTTGATTATACATTTATTAAACAAAAATTATACAACAACGATACATATTCTAAACACATACTGTAGGGATACATACTCTATACAACAATGATACAATTTCTATATCCGTATAATACATTTTCTATACACAGGGGCGGATCTACTTGGGGGCCAGGGCGTTCACCCGAACACCCTCGGCAAAAAATTACAGTGTAAGTATAGGGTAAATTTTCTGTGTTTATGTGCATATATAAACTTTTGAACACCCTCGGCAAAAAATGACAGTGTATATTTAGCTTCTTCTTTTTTCTGAACACCCTGGATGAAAATCCTGAATCCGCCACTGTCTATACATATGCTGAAATTAGTTGAAAAAATGCTATAAAATAGAATTATTTTAAAAGACTAAAAATATCTTTTAAGCTTCTTGGGTCATCCGATTGTCAATAGTTTGAGCCGGATGGCCATTTGTGTCCTTTTCCCATTTAAAACGAAGGACATATAATGTACTAAACTGCTGAATGGAGAAGACAAGGGATGCGGAATTATGTCCGCTTTGCTTGGCCCATTGTATCGTCCAATTAAGTAACGCGGAGACAGACCTTCCAAAATGTTAAAACTAAATACAAATTTGACATCTCACATCAGAAAATTGGCTCCAGCTTAAACAGTTTCATTGATGGTTGTACTAAACAAATAATGACTCGGGCCTTTATTTTTATTTTTAAAAAAACATGTAAGACCATACAGAATTGAACTCAATGAATTATGAAGTATATCACATATTTTTGTATAGTTACATTTGATGCTTTTGTATTCATATTATATTCCTCTCCGAGTTGCACTCTGCTCCCATCTTGCCTACTTTTTCTTTTCGTCTTTTTCATTCTGGTCGGTATCCGTTTTGGAGCTCGACTAATTCGGATTCGTGTCAATAAAATCTCTCTTTGGGGGTAAACCCAGCGGCGGAAGCAGGAAAGAGGATTGCAGCACCGACCATATCTATTATTAGTAGTAAGGTAAGTACAAAAATTTAGGTTTCTCTATTTGATTGACAATGTAAATCTATTCGGATGATATGATAATTTTGGTAGTCACGTCACGAGGATGACTACCTATTTTCCAGCCAAGGGGTGTCACTTGACATCCTTTGGACGAGATGACTCTACCACTGGGAAAAGTAGATACAAAAGAAGTTCATCTTGCCTTCCCAATTAATGGTGACTTCATTCCTAGAATTTTAATTCGAGACATCTAATTGAAAATAAAGAGATATTACTGCAACCTTTTGTTCTATGCTAAAGCTACGTTCTTGAGTGTACTAATCTAAGGTACAAAACCAATAATTTGGTTTCCTCTTCATAAATACTTAATCATTTCTAGAAGGTAAATTCATAACTTTGAAGTCCCTATTATTATTATTATTATTATTATTATTATTATTATTATTATACGGTGCCCTAGACAGGCCACCAAAAAGAAGAGATGAAATTAGTCAAGGCCCATTAGCCTAGAAAAAAAAAGGCCCATTAGCAATTACACATGAAGAAATTGCATGGTTTGACCTTCAAATGGGCTGGTCTTCAATTTTTATTCTTAGCTATCAAACTTATACCTAGCGGGGCATAAGTTTTTTAAGGGGCCCGGCATAACTTGTGAAATATTATGATGCACAAACATATGTCCCGCGAAAAAGTCTTGAGGAACAAAAATTAACACAAAATAGGGACCGAAGTGCAAATGATCCGTTACACATTGGACTTATAAATGGTCCAATTCTTGTGTCTACTAGAACTTGAGTGTAGGAATTATCCACGGTAGTTTCCTTTTTACATGTGCTATTTCAATTATATTTAACTTTTAAAAAGTATTAAACTTAATTGTCAACAAAAACATATCCAGTGTAATCCCACAAGTAAGTCTGAAAAGGAATGTATGTACGCAGATCTTACCCTGCCTTTGTGGGGCAGAGAGGCTGTTTCAAACTTAATAGTCAGAATTGGCAAATTTCAGGCAAAGACATGCCTTCTCCTCTGGTTCGGCTGCTTCTTTAGTGACTGTGTTTGCAAAATAATAGTCGTCACTCTATGGAGTCCAGCAACATTAAAGGTCCAATATCTAATGTTGAGTGGGATAAGTCCAGCAACATCAAAGATCTAATATTTAGTGTTAAGTGGGATAAACTATGTATTTTGTGAAAGTTGTATCTATCGAACAAACAATCACTGGAGACATAGCCGAGTGGTGAAAAGGAAAGAAAAAATATTGTAAATATTGCGACAAAGATTAATGTAGTTACGAACTTCATATATTCTGAAATTAGGTTCTAAGGAGATCTTAATAGTTTAGTTGGTTGGCTACCTGAACTTTCAGCTTATTGGTGAGACTTCGATTCCGCACATTGTAATCTCCTTCCCATTTCCCCTTTTCCTACTCCCTATGTAGTAAAATAAAATGAAAAAATAAAATTATGTTTTAGATGTTTAAAGTTGGGCTTTCCAGAGCCTAAATTCAAACTTGATATAAGGGGAAAAGTGAAAACTACGTATATATACATGTTAAAGGAGAAATATTTATGAAACGTGACGATAGTTTTCCTTATTTATAAAACATAATGATATATTACGAAACATTATGGATTTTCATATATTTTTGGTTTGTTTTTCCCAGAAAATATATTTATTTATTTTAAAATATTTTTTTAAAAAAAATAATTTTTTTTAAAAGTAATTTTTTAAAAAATAAATAAATAATTTTTTATATATTTTTTTTTTTAAAAAAAATTTTACTCAAAGGCTTAAAAAATTACCTCAAATTTTTGTGTATGAAAGCTGTATGAAAAATGTGAATGTGTGAGCGAAATTTTTAATATAATTTTCATACACAAAATTGTGAGCGAAAACTTTAAGCCTTGAATATTGTATGAAAGTTGTTACAATGTTGTTGTAGTTGTATTAATTTTCCAGAAACCTAATATGAACTTTATATACAAAAAATGTGAATGGAATTCTAAGTCTTGAACGAGATATACACATTTCATACCATTCTCATGCGTAAAATGTTGAGCGCAATGTTTAACCCTTGATCGAGATATACACATTTCATACGTACTTCATACATAAAATTTGAGCGAACTTTTTAAGCCTTGAGCAAAATATACACATTTCATACACAAAAATTTGAGCGATTGTTTTAAGTCTTGAATGTTGTATCAAAGTTGTATACAATGTTGTTGTACTTGTAATAATTTTACAGAAATCTAACATGAACTTTATACAGGAAAATGTGCGAAATTTTAAGACTTGAGCGAGATACAAATTTCGTACTGTTTTCATACACACATTTTGAGCGGATTTTTTAAGCCTTGAACGAGATATACACATTTTATACATTTTTTATACCTTTTTCATACACTAAATTTTGAGAGAACTTTTTAAGCCTTGAGCGAGATATACACATTTCATACAACTTTCATACATAAATTTTTGAGCGAAAAAAATATTTTAAAAAAATTAAAAACATATTTAAAATAATTTTTTTTTAGAAAGCATGTTTTTTATAGGGTTTGTAATGTTATGTTTTGTAAATATAAAACTATCGTCACATTTCGTAAATATTTCTCCTTAAAAGGTATATATACGTAGTTATCCCTATTTTAAACTTGAACTTTCTTCGAACTACGGTTCAAAAGGAGGTCAAGTTTCAGACATACAATCTGATGTTAGGTACTACTAATCCTGGAGGTCAAGTTTCAGACATACAATCTGATGTTAGGTACTACTAATCCTGACGTCAACTCTAACTTCGAATTGCAGAAGCAATATGCCAAATTTTAGACTCGTGTGTTTGGAGTTAGTAATTTCAGAACCAAATTTTCAACTATAATTTTGTAGGTTTGAAACTGATTCTTAAGTGGCTAAAATTTAAATGTTTTGTAATTTTAGACTATAGCTTTAAGAACGGTCCACTTGCCCCAACTTGAGTCTTGTTATTGATTTGTGAACATTAATGCCCATTTTTTTAATACTGTATATCCTTCCATCAAAATAATCATAGAATTTTTTTTGTATATTAATATTTTTTTCGGTAACACAAAATATTATTAATATTTAATGTATAAAATATACATATTGTATACATAATAGTGTACATTTTTTGTATAATTGACTAGCGAATGGAATTACTTTTGCCGACCATTCAAATGTGTAGCCTTTTTCTTTTCCGGCCAAATAATTCCGATCCATGGGAAAGTACTAAATAATGCACTTCGTGCTAATTTGGCAACATGGCAAACAATAAATTTCAACAAACATGAATTTGTACAATCTATTGTGATAACAATATTCCAATGAACGTTTCATTAACAATAGGTCACATGTATTAATAAAACGAACGTGAAAATTAGGTGCTTGTCTAATGAGATCCTAACCTAATTATAAAGTGTATAATATATACATACCCGTTAAATGACTAATTTGTAATCTAAAGTGATCGACATATACAAAAAAAGTATGTCAAGAATTTTCAGCTTCAAATACGAATCGAGCTTAGCAATTTCCTAAGACAAATGTTTTTTTTTTACCTTGCTATACTTGACAATCACCAAGGCCAGTGGACGGTTGGAGAACTTTTATGAGAAGTTAATTTAATGATAGTATTTAGGAAAATCTATCAAGAAAACACAAACGTATTAGTACTAAAGAAGTTTCGAGAGTGTGGTTCCTAGAAATTTTCTATTAAAGAAAAGTGCCCGTAAGCATTTTTCTCTGAAGAAAATTCGGAAGCTTCTAAAATCCAAAACAAATGCATTTCTTAAAAAATACATTCTCTTTTTAATGAAACAACTTTTGTGGTAAATGCCTAAGTTATTTATGAAAATATCCCTTTTCAAGATTTTATCCCTATTTTAAAAGTTGAACAAATATGATCTTTGGAAAATTATCCTGGACTTAGTTTGATTAGAGTATAATGTTTGCTTATATATTGCTCAACCTTACAGATAAAATATTTAACTATCGTTTAATTTTTGTAATAACTTATAAAATTTTAGACCGTGATCTATATTTTTAGTTTGTTCAAAAGGAATTTTACGATCGTTATCTAATACATGAATAACTAAACCCTACATAACTAACCTGCATAAAAAAAAATACATAGATTCCCTCATAACTAATCCCTACATTACTAATACCTGCATAACTCTAATCTGCAGCCACCAAATGACCCTTACTGACCAGAAACATCAACATGGGATACCAACGACCTTTTTCCACTCAAGAAAATTTTTCTTACACTAATTATACATATTACACTGTGTCTCCGGTCAGGGACCCCTTCAGCAGAAAATTAACATGGTTAAAATTACTTTATATATATATATATATATAATTGATTTGAACCACCTTTGGCTTCTTTGTATGTTTACTTCTTCATATTTTGAATTCTATTGGTAAACAATTCTGGCTCCGCCACTGTCTTCATTGTATAATATGTGTATAATCAGAGTGTATATACATAATATACGTATACATAGGTAACTATATATTATTTCAATCACAGAACCGGAAACAAAAACCAAAACCCCACAGCCCTTTTTGCCTCCGACTATAAGTAAACATTGGCGGAAACGAAGTAGCGATGCAGGCTAAAAATTCATAATGTAAGACCAAAAGGGTGAAACCGAGTAAATTAAAAAGATTTACGGTTATTTTTTGTTGTGGGCTCTGTTAAACAGTGTTTTAAAAGGTAGTTCTAGGACTCGTCTGGGGGTCGCCCCGAGGCGAGACACTGACAAAACACCCCAGGACTCATGTGCGGGGCTTAGTTCCTGTGAGGCTTACGCCCTAAGCGCCCGACTGTACGCCCTAAACACGCCTAACGCCCAAAGCTCGAGGCTCGCCTAATAGTTCTTACACAAATTATCTGTTAAATTCCTTAATTAAAATCGTTGACCCTCATAATTTTTTAACAAATGAATGATACTTAATAGTTTTTCATCTATAGAAATAAGAAGATTGGGCGTACCTCAAATAACAAGTCGTAGTATTGCATATTTACTGTTTGACAACATCGTGAGGGTGAATATCACTTAATATTTCTTTTAAAAATACATTGCTGAATTGTACATTGTCACTTGTCATTAATCTTTTGTTCTATGAATCAAAATTATCATATTTTATTATATCGCTATTTGAAAGTAATTTTATTTTTATTCATGAAGGAGTTACGTTTTAATTATAATACTGATAAAGTTTATTGATTTATTTGCTTATAGGGAGATAAAATGAATAGTATGATAGTAATATTGTTTTTAGAAATGATGTTTTTTTCATTGTTTGAAAGTTAAGATGTTAGAATTGATTTGCATTTCATAATAACTTTTATTTCATCGTATTATTTATATTTGTAAATTATGTTATATATAACTACAAGTTATAATTGACATATAATGGATTGTTTTGATTAGTTTTTTGTGAGGATCAAGCACATCTATATATATATATATATCATTTATTTACAGTTTTCTTTTATTTTTTATGTAATATAACCTATTTAAAATATTTACTGTAATTATACTATTTTATGAAATACTAAAAAGTAAATACTCATGGGGCTTACGCCCCGTGCCTCGAGGCTTACGCCTCGCCAAAGCATATGTAAAACGCCCTTCCTTACGACCTTACCTTTTAAAACCCTGCTGTTAAACTGCTATATGCCGTAAAAATCCCACGAAAGAAAAGAGAAAATTTTGTCTGTTGGTGGGGGAAGAATAAAGACAAATCCCAAGCATGAAGGCAAAGCAAAGTATCCGATGCTGTAACAGAGACATTATTGGAACTATTTCTTTAGTTAAAGTCAACAGTTAAAATTCTTTGTTAAGAGATACTATTATTATATAAATTAATTAGGCTTTAGTAGGAACTTGTCCAAGTAGAGTGTAGAATTATCCGACCTACTAAAATATAGTAAAAGCAGAGCTTACATCATACTATTCCAGGACTATTATTCTGAAAATAATTATTGACATTTCACGTGGACAATGTAAACTTGGGCCCTCTAAATATTTTAGAAAAAGAGTTCAGATTAAGTATAATACATATAAATTTTAAGAAAATTCACTGCATCTATAAAAATAAAGACTATTAGTATAAAAAAATTACGAATTCATCATGTGTTAGCTATTGTCATCTAGCATTTATATTTTGCTGCCGTCTAAAATGTTGAACAAGTCAATATAAATATTCAAAAAAAAAAATGAATTTCAAGAAACATTCTTTCCCCTAGTAAATGTTTTCCAGTTTGCTTTCATTATAGAAAGAAGCAAGAATTTTGGAATATTTACAAGGAATCAAATGAAAAACTTCTTTTTCTAGTGAATGCGGTTTTGGAAGATTTGGTTGTCTATCTCTGTTGTTATTTTGTGTCCATCCAAAGTCATAGGTGAATTAATTAATATCTTATCCGTCTCAAAAAAATTGTCCTCTTTTGATTTGACACAAAATTTAAGAAATAAAGGAAAACTTTTAAAATGTGTGATCCAAAACAAATCTTAGATATTTGTATGATGGTAAATCATAAGTTAAATTGTTTCTAAATATAAAAAAGAAATAATTTTTTTGAGACTGACAAAAAAAATAAAAAATTTGGAACAGAGGGATTACACCACAAGTCACACTCAAAGAGAAACATGAATGTTTGTTGTGGCCTTGTGGGGTTCAAAAGTGATGTTTTGGTATTGCATTGATGATGATGGGGGTATATGGTGCAACACACATGTAGAGCCATTTGGCCATGAAACAAGCATTTTATTTTAACTTTAAACTTGAAATTTAAAATTTGAAAGTAAGTTTTAGGAGTGTTTTTTGAAGTTTTCACTCACAAATTAAAATTTTAATTCTATTTTCATATCCAAACACAACTTAAGCTTTCAAATACCCCCTTTTAACTTAATTTCAAATATGACTTTTTAAAATTTTAAGAAATTATTTTTGAACGCATCGTTAGCATTTTTCTTGTAATGTTTATGAGGGGATATTTTATATCGACTGTATTGAATCAATTTTCACACACTTTTACTATTGTATTTAGTATTTATAATTTTTAACAATACATATATCAAATAATCTTGCACGTTAAGGCTTAAGCTGATGAAGAGAAACTATGTAACATCTTTTTTACTGAAATTTAAATCATGATCTCTAATGATTTCCACTCATTTCATTGATCACTCAACTAACACCGTACGTTCGGAGGATAATTAAGCTTGTCAGACTCATATGGCCTTGGATCTGAAACCCAAAACAGAATATAATTGGGAGTGCGTAAATCTCTATATTAGCATGATCTTTTGTGGATCTCAAAAGTGTGGAGAATTTTACCATATTATAGGACTATTGATCTACACTAATTACTTAAAATAATCCTTATTTAATTCTACTATAAATTTAGAAGTCTTATCTCAAGTCTCAACAGTCTGAAAAAATTTCCATTTATACATATTCTACACTATTCTGCATTAATAATATTATAATATATCACAGTTTTATAAGGAAAAAAAAAAGGGGGCAAGTCTTGGAGTGGCCTAAACATAATAATATAAAAGAAATCACTTGTTCTTATTGTGAAATTAAACCACTGTATCTTCACATTCCATTGACTCAATTACTCTTGACCAATATGTTAAGCAAGTAAACTTTCAAATACTCTCCAATAGTGTTAATATCAAAGATCTAAGTTCCTTCATTAGATTGTAAAGATGAAATTGACCTTCTTAAATATCCAATACGTCATGGCGACGTTCAAGTGCTATCTAATCTTAAAAAAAATAAATTGATCTGCTGATATGTTATTTCTTACCCCTTGAAACTACGCACATGTTCTAAAGAGAGGGAGGATTAGGTGATTAATATCTATTCTACATCAAATCAAGAAAAATAATCGTAGCAGTTAAAAATTTAAGTGATAATACATATCTCTTATCCATGATGAATAAGCAATAGATGAGTACGTACTTAGGTAAATATTTAATTACCGTAACGAAATAGAAACTTTTGTATTTTAGTTTCAGTGTTTCTGATATTTGATACGAATTTTGGAACGGATTTTAAAGATTTTTGGTATTTGGTATGTTATTCCATTTTTATAAAGTAAATACCAAAATAATGAACACTATATCGAAATACTTAATTATATATATAATTCATATATATTATATAATAATACTTTAATTAATCTAATATAAACTTTAAAAGGCCTAAAATCTTAAATCCTTCTGACTAAAACATTCTAACATTTACTGCTAAAATAAACTCACTAAGTACTTAATTACATATAGTCATATGTAATAAGATTGTAAACCTTGGAACTCTGACTCCTCCATCTATGATCGTTTCTCATTTTGCATCATCGCATGCCTCTGAGGTTGAGTATTTGAGTTTCTTGTTGGGGCAAATTTCTTGTTTGTCTTCAAATCTGTTAATGCGGGATGCTTTATGCACTGGACTGCCTTTTTTTTAGATGGGGATAGGTGAGATGTCATGTAACTAAGTGTCAAGTTACGTTGTCCCAATATATGAAATATGATTTGCGGTGTTACAATGAGTTATGAAATATGACTTGCATTGTTGTTTCTATCAAAACTAATTTAGAAGCTACGTTCTCAATTCGTTTAACAGAAGTCGAAGTCATAATTATCAATTGTATGTAAGCCGTAGTTGAACAAATTGTAATCATCAATTTACCTCACACAAACTGAAATCAATATAAAAGTACTCTATGACAATATGTTAGAATTTCCCTAATATAATGTATAGTCACCTCCAAATTATACTTCCGTTAGTTAAATTTGTCACCCCTGTTAGAGTAGTCTACTTTGTGGGAAGTTCCTTTTGTTAAAGAGTCCAATAACAACAACATATCTGGTGTAACTTCATAAGTGGGGATCTGGAAAGGATAAAATTTATGCAGATTTTAATCTTATTTTTGTTGGATAGAGAGACTATTTCCGATATACTCTCGGCTTGAGAGAAAAGAAAATAATTCAAAGCATGGTAGCAAGAAAATATGACAGTAAAATAGCAAAATACATATCAAATGGAGCAACAGCTAGTAATACACACTGATAAAAAAGAAATTACACGATTACTAACTAATATTGTTAATAAGGAGAAGCGGGGAGGGAGCTAACCCCCTGCCCCTCCCACACAAAGAGCGACAACACTCGGCTACCTATTAACCTTCTAGTAGGGTCATGTCCTCAGTAAGTTAAAGTTGTGTCTTGTCCTGTTTAATCACCTCCCCTAGTTCTTTTCCGGTCTACCTCTACCTCTCATAAGTCCTGTTATAGCCAACCTCTCACACATTCTTACTAGCGCGTTGACGTACATGCCCGAACCATCTCAGCCTCGCTTCCCTCATCTTGTCCTCCACGGGAGCTACTCCCACCTTGCCCGGTATAAATTTGTTCCTGATCATATCTCTCCTAGTAGACCACACATCCATCTGAGCATCCTCATCTCCATCAGTGGCGGAGCCACAGCCCGGCACCCTTCGCCGAAAAATTATACCATGTAGACATGTCAATTATTACGTATTGAACACCCTTAATATATAGATTATATGAATTCGAACACCCTTGACAAAATTCCTAGCTCCGCCACTGATCTCCATTACACTCATCTTCTGAACGTGGTCATTCTTAACTGGTCAGCACTCTAACCCATACAACAATGTTGGTCTAACCAACACTCTGTAAAATTTGCCTTTAAGCCTTGGCGATACATTCTTGTCGCACAGTTGCTCGAATGCGAGCCTTCCATCTCACCCATCCCGCTCCAATACGATGTGCAACATCATCATCAATCTCTCCATCTCCTTGATTATGGACCCAAAATACTTGGATATGACTTGTGCATCTATCTTCACTTCCACCTCCGCCTCCTGCGTCATGTCACTGAACTTGCACTCTAGGTATTCTGTCTTAGTCTTGCTTAACCTGAACTTTTAGACTCTAGGGCCTATCGCCAAACTCCCAGCCTATCAATAACTCCACTGCTCGTCTCGTCAATTAATACTATGTCATCTGTGAATAACAACACCACGACACCTCTCCTTGAATATGATTGGTCAAACTCACTAAAGCAAATAGTCCATTTTTCCTTAACGTTCAAATATGTTTGAACGGTTGAAGAAGAAAAAGGACTCCGGTCCTTTTTAACAAATTCCATACTTTGTCTACTTTAATTTACTAATTCCGGAGTATAATAATGTTTTTTCGTGATTAACGAGTATAATAATAAGATACTTAAATTGTAACTGACAGATAGTAAAGTTACAACTTACATGGGGCAGCCCAAAGTAAAAACTAATTTTGGCAGAAAAAAAATTAATACAAGCCGATTTTTGACTTTATGTTTTAGTGTAACGTACAAGCAAGTTTTGACTAGTGCCATTAATTAATTCTAGAACTCGAAAAAAAAAAAAAAAATTAATTCCACAACCCCCCACCCCAATCACCACCCAAAATTGATGGAAGCAACGCGTATAGAGATGAAATAATTTACAGTTATTTACAGTTTCACGCGGTTTTTTGTGGGATCATCATTCAAAAAATAAAATATAACAGTTAAAGCAATGCACCAAACAAACGCGTATTCTTCTTTCACTTCACTTTCAATACTTTTTTTTTTTGGTTGAGAAAAATGACAAAGATGGTCCCATATATTTCCGAATAAGTTCTAAATAGTCTCTTAAATATTTACTGAGCAGTTTTATTCGTTTAAATTTGTCAGAAGTGTTTGTGTTGCATATTTTAGGATTAGATAGAATTTTTCTGGTGTCTAGGCTCGTATCTTTCTTTTCTACTGTTTTCATCAAATCGAACCGATAGAATTCAATAAATATTTGACAGAGACTGTTAACTTTTGAGAAACTCAAAGGACCAAAGTTGTTCAGCCCATACTTAAAAGAGCCTACTCTCAAACATAAGAGACCATATTTGTCATTTTCTCCTCTCTTTTTTAATCTCATTAAAGCCCCTCAAAACTACTCAAAAACAGCTAAAGAAGCCATTCTTCATTTCTCATTCTTCTATTCCATTGAATCCCAAGAAGAAGAAGAAAAATGTTGACAATAAGCATTCTTTTCTTAGCACTTCTCTTCATTCTTGGTTTAATCACAACCCTTTTCAAATTTCCCACAAAAAAAATCCAATCTTGGATCTATTCCCTCTCTATCAAGAACTCAAATTTTTCCAACAAAAAAGATTCAATCTTGGTTGAACAAAAGAGCATGACAAGGAGTAGTAGTTGCTCAAATAGCCACAGCAAGATTGAGCTAAAGGGTATTTTTGCAACATTTGACAAGAACAGTGATGGTTACATAACAAAGCAAGAGTTAAAACAATCACTCAAGAATATTGGGATATACATGGAGGATCAAGATATAGTTGAAATGGTTGATAAAGTTGATTCAAACAAAGATGGTTTGATTGATCTTGATGAGTTTTATGAACTTTGTCATACTTTCTTAGGCATAGAAGAAGTTGTAAGTGAAGGAGTGAATCAAGAAGAAGAAGAGAATAGAGAGAGGGATTTGAAAGATGCATTTGATGTGTTTGATTATGATAAAGATGGATTAATATCAGAGGAAGAATTGAGTAAAGTACTTTCATCTTTGGGATTAAATCAAGGCAGGAAATTGGATGAATGTAAAGAAATGATAAGGAAAGTTGATGTAGATGGTGATGGAATGGTAAATTTTGATGAATTCAAGAAAATGATGAGAGCTAATGGAAGGCTTATTCCAATTTCTTGAAAAGCCATGCAAAGTTGTTAGTACCAATTTTTATTTTCTTTTTCAATTTTTATTGGTGCTACTATCAAAGTATATTTAAGAAAACCAATTGATGAATCTCTACTATTACTACTACTACTAATCTTCATAAATCAAGATTTGTACAGATAGGAACAAGTTGTCTCCGCTATGAAATTAGCTACTGATACTTGCATTAAGATTGGCCGCTTACATCACACCCCTGAGGAGTATGGCCCTTTATCGGATCCTGTCGGGATGCTTCGTGCAGCAGACTGTTTTTATTTTTTATTTTTATTAGGACCAAGAGTTTGCATTGAGTGATTTGTATAGTTAGTTACTTTTCTTAGTTTCTCTTAGAATTTGATGAAGTTAAAGATTGGATCTGAGGTCTAATTAAGTCAACTAATACCTTTGTTTTCCTTTTTTTTTTTTTTCTTAACTACTTGGATTAGAGAAAATTAAAGCACATGAAGAAGTAAGGAGGGAACAAGCATCACACTTGTGGCTTTGTATTTGATCTGATGTGTTGTTTCAGAGCGACAAGTTCATGGTTGTACTGACATTATATGTTTGTTTATTAATGGACTTATTTCCTTATGTTTTTGTTAATTGATGTTCAAGTTTTCCAACTTTTCAAGTGATATCTTCATTAGGAAACTCATATTCTAGATCTTGATACCTACTAGTAAGGGTGTTCATGGTTCAGTTTGGATCGATTTTTCAAACGTTGGAATCATGCAAAGTTCTTAGTACCATTTTTATCACTATCAAGAAAAACCGATTGAAGAGGAAAAAGCCTTATGTTACTAGTCTTCATGATTCAAGATTTGTACAGATAGGAACAAGAATTTGCATTGAGTGAATTGTATAGTTAGTTACTTTTCTTAGTTTCTCTTAGAATTTGATGAAGTTGAAAATTGGATCTGAGGTCTAGTTAAGTCAACTAAGATTTGTTTTTTCCTTTCTTTTTTTTTCTACTTAACTAAAGGTGTCAACCGGTTCCGTGTAACCGGTTTTAACCGGTAACCGGACCGGTTAAACCGGAACCGGAACCGGAACCGGTATAACCGGTTAACCGGATATTAGTTAACCGGTCCGGTTCCAAATTTTTCTTAACCGGAACCGGACCGGTTAAACCGGTTAAAATTAAAAAAAAAAAAAAAAAAAAAAAGGAAAGAGCCGTTGGACTTGGGCCTCGGTAATGGACCGTTGGCAACGGTCCATTTGCAAAAATGGCCGTTGCCAAACGGTCATTTTCTTAATTTTTGGCCCCCAATTTTTTTTTTTTAACACTTTAACCCCTCCCCCACCCCTATATAAACCCTTCTTCATTTTCATTTCAATTCACTCTTCTTCATCTTTCTCTCAAATCTCAATCTCTCAATTATAGTTACTTTGCAATAATTAGCCACAAAGTCTTATTATAGTTTGAACTTTCAATTATTAATTTTGCAATTATAATATTGTTGGTGGAGTTGGTGATTTTGCAACAATCCGAAGTAGCTTTGGTGGATTTGCAATTCTAGCCGCCTTCGCTTTGTTGGAAATTATTCCGGCAATTTGGTACCTTCGTTCCAACTCTATCTTTAATTTTTGCAATTTAATTCTAGCAATTTATTTTTCGAAATTTAATTTACGCAATTTAATTCTAGCAATTTATTTTTTGAAATTTAATTTACGCAATTTAATTCTAGCAATTTAATTTGTTGTAATTTATTTTCTTGTGATTTATTTAATTGTGATTTAAATTATTTCTATTTAATAATGTCAAAGAGATTAAGACGTGGTGCCGGTAGTAGTAGTCGTACTGTTAGGGGTGCGCTTAATGAGGAAACATTTGTGGAAGAAACACCTAATTTAGGTATTGATGTTGGTGGAAATAATCCACTTTTAGGTCATGAGGCAATGCAACAACATTTTACCGACACTTTTAATGAAGACTTAGATGATGATGATGATGAAACACAACCCCCCGAAAATCCTATAGGAGATACAGGTCCTGCACAATCACATACACAAGACAAACCGCCTAAAACTCGTAGGCCAACAGCTAAAGTTTGGAAATTTATGACTAAGGATAGGGAAAATCAATCAGTTACATGTACCCTATGTGGACAAGTATTTAGTTTTAAGCAAGGAACTGGTAAGGATGGTGGAACGGGTACACTAAATGCTCATATGAGAACCAAACATATGGATGTTTGGGGAGAGCAAACGGGTTCAAATGTGGGGGGGATTCAAATGACGATAGACCCACGAACCGGTAGAAATTTTAAGTATGACAAGAAAAAAGAACGCGTAGAAGTAGCTAAAATGGTAGCTTATGATTGTTTACCATTTTCCTTTCCCTCGGGTTTAGGGTTTGTTACTTACATTCAACGTTGTTATAACCCGTTATTTGAGGGTATTCCTAGAAGTACTTGTAGAGCCGATGTTATAGATTTGTTTAAAAAATATAGATTTTATTTGCGCCATGTATTTAATTCTTTAAATTGTAATGTTTGTCTTACCGCTGATTTGGGTCTTAGTATTAACCATTTAGATTTCTTTGCTATTACATGTCATTGGGTTGATGACAACTGGGTTATGCAAAAAAGAATTATAGCTTTTTTATACGACGAAGGAAAAGGTCGTCACGATGGAAAATTTTTAGCCGATTCAATGTCTACTATAATGAGATTTTTTAACATTTATAGAAAAACACGTTGTATTGCTTTAGATAATGCTTCTAATAATACAAAGGCAATTGGTCTTTTAAAAAGAAAAATAAACCCTCCTCTAAGAAATATTTTTCATGTAAGATGTAGTTGTCACATTTTAAATTTAATTGTTAAAGATGGTCTTATGCATTTTGATGATTCTGTTCAAAAAGTTAGAAATGCTGTTGCGTTTCTTTTTTGTAATGCTAATAGGGGAAGAATTAAAGATTTTAAGAATGCTTGTGTAGAAAATAACCTTAGACCTAGGAAAATTCAAGTAGAAATTGAGACTAGGTGGAACTACACTTACATTATGCTACAACAAGCATATGAGTATAGGATTCCCATACAACAAGGTCACAACAAATATAATATTGATAGTGAGGATTGGTTAACTTATAGGCATTGGAAAGATGTTAAAGAATGTATTGAACTCTTAGAAAACTTTTATAATGCAACTCTTGCTTTTTCTAGACAATTCTATCCCACGGTAACCGGAATTTTAGCCTACTTAGCGGAAATAGCTAGAGTTTTACAAGAGTATAAATATAAACCAGATTATCAAGTGGCTATTTTTGAAATGATAATCAAATTTAAGAAGTATTTTTTTCCCATCCCAACTTTATTTATATTGGGTTCCCTTTTAAATCCTTGTTTAAAAGTGTCTTATACTAAAAATTTGGTTAGTCAAATTTATACATTTTTAGAAATTGAAGAGGGAGTTCAACCATCTTTAGCTGAAGCCGATCTCGCTATTGATGATGAGTTTAGAAGAGTTTTTACTCATTATTCTAGTTTGGAAGAACGTGCTACACCAGTTGCTCCACGCCCTACTACTTCTCATAGTAGCAAAAAGGGCTTGTCGGGTTTAAAAGTTTTACATTCACAGCCTACATCTTCTTCTACTGCAAACTTTGATGAATTTAACTTTTATTTGATGCAGCCAAATGTGGATATCAGCCAACTGGATGAGGTGGACGTCTTAGCATGGTGGAAGAAGTACAAGGCAAGCTATCCGATACTTTCAAGAATGACTCGAGATATCCTTACGGTTCAAGTATCAACCGTGGCTTCGGAGAGCGCATTTAGCCAAGGAAGACAACAAATTGGAGACCATAGACATTCATTATCCGGCTTTAGCTTGCAAGTACTAGTGTGCATTCGAGATTGGATTAGATCGGAGCGACGCAACCAAAACTCAGAAGCGGAGCAAGGCGAAGAGGAAGAAATTGAAGATTTGATAGCTAGTGGACCGGACCAAATGGAAGACTTTGAAGATATTTCCATGACCGAATATGATGTGGGGGAAATTAACGAAATGGTTCAAAATTGGTGATTTTATTATTCTACTATTTTTGTATAACTCATGTATTATTTGCAAGTTAAAAAAAAATACAACTTGCAAATAAATGTTATCCAAGAATGAATAAAATATATGGCTCATTGAGCTTTCTTCTATTTACTTGTGTTTATATTTTTACTTTTATTAAGTTAGGAATATACCTAAAATATACTAAGAATATACTTAAGTTATATAGTATACTTAAACATATATAAGTATATATAGTATATATAGAAAAAATAGTATATATAGTATATATAGAAAAAATAGTATATATAGTATATTCTTAGTATATTTTAAGTATATATAGAAAAAATAGTATATATAGTATATAAGTATATATAGTATATAAGTAAGTATATATAGTATATAGTATATAAGTAAGTATATATAGTATATAAGTAAGTATATATTATAGTACATATATACAAGTATATATAGTATATATACTATATATATTAAGTTATACACATATATAAGTAAGTAAGTATACTATATATACTTACTATATATACTTACTTATATATAGTATATAGTACATATATTTATAGTATATAATAAGTAAGTATATATAGTATATATACTATATATATTAAGTTATACACATATATAAGTATATATAGTATATAAGTATATATATTATATAAATATATATAGTATATATATTAAGTATATATTGTATATATAGTAGATATGTACTTATATTATACATATATTTAGTATATTTATACTATATGTACTTATATATATGTACTATATACTCTATATACTTATATATATGTATAATTAACTTAATATATATACTATATATACTTATATATATGTATAACTTAATATATATATATATATTTATACTATATGTACTTATATATATGTACTATATACTCTATATACTTATATATATGTATAATTAACTTAATATATATACTTTATATACTTATATATATGTATAACTTAATATATATATATGTAAGTTATACATATATATGTGTACGAAAAGCACTATTCTGTATTGCTGACTTGTTGTTAGGCTGTTAGTCAGTAAATATTTAAACTTTAATTATAAAATTGTATAACATATGTAAATATACCTACAATATACAAATAAATACTATAATATATATATATATATATATATATATATATATATATAATACAAAAAACAAAAACAAAAATATTTTAACGAATCCAAACCGGACCGGTTCCGGTTTGGACCTTAAAACCGGTTAACCGGAACCGGTTAGGCGGTTCCGGTTTTGGAACCGGAACCGGCCGGTTTCCTAACCGGTTCCCGGTCCGGTTCCGGTTGAAACCGGTTGACAGGCATATACTTAACTACTTGGATTAGAGACAATTAAAGCACGTGAAGAGGTAGGGGAAGGAACAAGCATCACACACTTGTCGCTCTGTACATGATCTGATGTGTTGTTTCAAAGCAGACAAGTTTATGCTTGTACTGACACCGTATGTTTGTTTATTAACGAGATAAGGATCAAAAACACATTCTAACTATCACTATTTTTTTAGTTTCATACCTAAATTATCATAAAGTTAAGAAAACTATCTAAACTATCACTATCTAATTTGTAAAACACACCTCAAATTATTCTTGAATGATATGTGATCTACATTGAAATTTAAGGGAGAATCGGTCGATCAACTCATAGCCTAGCTTCTAGTAAAAGCTCAATCTTATGATTAACAAAATATAAAAACTTTACTTCTTCTCATTTCAGCTTTAAGATGAGTTTAACCTCTGATATTAGGAGGAATTGTCGTATCTAGAAGATTTTATATTTAACAATTTAATTTTAAATTTTTTATTTTACTTTATTGAAATGATTTACAGTCATAAACTTTATAACTTATTTTAGATCACAAGTTTCACCTGAGACTTAAAGGGGTTGTTTGGTGCATGGTATAGGCTGGGATATCTCAGCACTAATTTTTTGTACCGTGTTTAATAGAAGGTATAAATTTATGCTGAGATAAATTTATACCTCTTACCAAACACGGTACAAAATGAAGCCTAATACTAAGGATGAAATATCCCACCTTATCCCATTAAAATTGGAATTATTTTATCCCATCTTAAAAATGGGATAAAATAATCCTAAAAAGTGAGATAAATTAATCTCAAAAATATAATCTCGAAATAATTTTGACTACTAACCAAACGATCACTAAAGATAGACTTTGAAAATACTTGGTACACAAATAAGGTAATTAAGTGGCATAGCATATAAGAGGAGTCCACGTCTAAAGTCTAAACCAGGTCTAGTCACAAGTTGATGACTTGCAACTAAAAAACATTGACTTATTAGTCTGATTGTGACATTTCAAAGTCTATATGTCTTCACAAAGTCATCTGAACTTACAACGAAAATGAAACTGTACTTGCCGTATGACAAAGGGGCAGAAGCCTCTTCTCCTTCTGGAGAAACCTACTCCCGTCTGACTAATGATTTTCTGTTCAGTTTTATATTTTTATATAGGGTAGAGGGCTAATAGGGAGCTGCGAAGATTTCTTTCATACGGGATCGTTTGGTTGAAGGTATAAGCTGGAATATCCCAATACTAATTTTTGTACCATATTTGGTAGAAGGTATAAATTTATCCTGGAATAAATTTATATCTTATACCAAACAAAGTATAAAATGTATCCCATGGTATAAGCTGGGATATACCATCTCTTAGATGGTATAAAATAGTCCCAAGATATGGAATAAATTAGTCCCGGGATTATAATCCCGGAATAATTTTGGCCATGCACCAAACGACCACTAAGAGTATTATTATCATTGTTCTTTCGCTTATTTTTTATTTTTAGATCTCTATTATAACTTGATTGTTTCTTTCTTTAACTGCATCTATCTTATTATATGTTGATATTACTGCATATTATTACTGTTATCTTAGCACCTTCTCTTGAGCCGAGGGTCTATAGAAAACAACGTTCCTACCTCCTAAGATAGAGGTAAGGTCTGCGTACACTCTACCCTCTCCAGACCCCATCTTAGGGAATTATACAGGGTATGTTGGTGTTGTTATGTTTTTATACACTGACCTGGTTATTGCAAAAATTATGCCAGTGATAGCTATTCGTTCTTCACTAAAATAGTGAGTATATAACCCGGGAAAGAAAGTAAACCAACAGTTAGTTAAACTACATTCCAGAAATGGTTCCTACACTTAAACTTTGATTAGTTCGACCTCTGAAATTCTCAACACTGAATGTACTTCTAGAATATGGATTCAAAACTAAAATTGTTTAAACACTCTGTGTTGCTAAGACGCTACGTAAATGTTATTGCACCTATATCATATCCTAAAAAAATGCACTACTTTTGAAGGATCAAACATGCATGTCTCAAGCAACATAATCGGCTGCTGCTACAATGATAATAAAGAATCACTGCACTGCCAGTTGTTTTTGAATACTTTTGTGCCCGGATTTCCAGCTTCCAATCACTAAGAGCCCGTTTGGATTGGCTTACAGCTTAAAGCTGTTTGCAGCTTATAAGCTGAAAAAAATAAGTTGGGGTAGTCCAACTTATTTTTTTTGGCTTATAAGTTGTTTTCAGCTTATAAGCTGCTTTAGATAAACTAAGTCAAATGGGTTCAATTATTTTTTTGAGCTTATTTTAAGCATAAAATGACTTTAAGCTGGCCAGCCAAACACTCAAAAAAGCTGAAAACAGCTTATAAGCCAACTTATAAGCCAATCCAAACGGGCTCTAATTTACGAGATACAGGAAAAAAGAAAGTTGAGTCTGTGTTAATGCGGATCTCAAATCTCAGAACACACCCACAATAAGGAGATCTAAACCACCTGCTTGCCAGCAAGCTACTATAATTAATTGGGGCCACATTTCAACTACTATAGCATTAAAAAATTGAAAATAAAGCACAAACTTTGAAGGACAGTGTATTGATCTTCTTTCTAATTTTGTCAAAAGAGAAATATAAGACGTCTAATAATCTCTAACTTGGTCTTCTCGCTCTCAAGTTGGTCTTTCTACTAATATTTCGTGTGCTGTAGTTTATGGGCTAACCCATGGTGGAGTCAGCTATAATATATTTTCAACTTCTTCTTTAGTAGGTTTATCTACAATACTTGGCAGTGCCCTCATTGGCACGTTCTTCTCTCTGGCAGTCTAGTCTAATCAAAGTCAACTGAAACACTTGGAACGTAGCCTACTTTTGTCAAAGAGGTGCTCCCTATCTTCATCCTTTAGTTTAAATTTCCCTTTTAATTAAGGAACCTCACGTCGCTTCCCATTCATTTATAGGTCTGGACCCGAGGGTCTTTTTTTCAAGAGGTGATTTCGAGAATCAAACAATAGAAAAATCCATAGCCCAGGTGACTTAGAACCTCCCTTTAAATGTTCAGCAGAGGACAACTACAACTTGGACCCTAAAGATGGGTGAAATTTTGGTAAAACAGGTGAGCGGGAGGTCATTTCAACTACCATGAAACGGCCCTAATAAGCAGCACCACCTATGCAACAGAGCCCAATATAGAATTGAAACATAATCCCAAAGCATATTAATTATCAGTCAAATAGTTTTTTTTTTTCATTAACAAAAGACCAGAAAAGTATAAATTCATAGTCTAATTTGAAGTACCAACAGAAAAGCAAGTAAAACCATGTCTAGAACTTACTTCAACCAAGCACCACAGATTCTGGCTTTAATATCATCCCCAGAATCATGTGCTGCCTATAGCGATGGTAGGACATGACTATTGCTATCCTACCCATTAATCAGGACATAATATACATTAAAACACGTCCGGATTGAAGCGCCCGGGGATAGAGCTGCTTTGTTGCGCCTGCTTGAGATGCATCGTGAGCGCATAGTTATTAACCTGATAACACAGAATCACTTTATGTCATACATGAGAAGTGACGTGGAAACAGAAAATTAAAAATATTGAGCTGCAACTCCCATAAAACAATTCACGATCTCTGGCCATAAACTCTTAGGGGTCGTTTGGTAGGATGTATTAGGTAGAATAATGTTGGTATAAAATGTTAGTACAATGTTAAGTTGCAAATTTATGTCTAGTACAACTAATACCAATATTACTTATATTTTCTAGTCAAACAATTAACATAGAGTAAAGATCTCGACATTAACTAAAAGTTATCACACTTAAACCTAAACCGTAAAAAATAACACACTTAAACCTAATTATTATAATTATATATAAAAAAAAAAAACTCACTTCGGGCATTTTACAACCCCAAAAAGGGCCACCTGGAACCTAAACTTTACAAAGTGTGGGAGAAGTGGTGCCTAAAATTTAGGCACGCCTTTAGCGCAAGAAATTCTTGCCTTAACAGAGTTAACTGGACGTTAAGGTTAACTCCTTTAACGCAATAATTTCTTACGCTAAAGGTACTTTGGTCCCTTTTGTCTTGTCATTTAGGTTCCGGACTCTTCAACAACAAAGTTTTTGTGTTGGGATTTGGGAAGCCAGAGGGGTGTTCATCCTATCCCTTTCTATAGAAGAAAGCATGCTTGACAACCAGATTTTAGTCCTCATATCTCTTCAACCTTTTATCTTTGTTCCCAGATTAATTAAAGCAAGTAATAAATATGAAGAGGGTAATCTGACCTCAAGCGTTCTCAGCTGCTCCTGGTACTGAGCCACCATTTGCTTCAGCTGATTCACCTCATCCCCTCTATCCTCAAACTCCTTCTGACGCTCACGTTGAATTGTAAATGCTCGCTTCAAAATAGCATTCTCTTGAATAGTAGCTTCTAACTGCTGCTTGAGCATGATGTTTTCCTGAAAAATACCATCAATATAAATGTATGAATTAACATTTTTTTTTCCGGAAATGGAAGTATTATTGATGTCAAAAGGCAGCACTGAGAAAGTGAGAGTAACATTTTTTTAAAAGCCACAAAATTTAGACAGAATGAAGTAAAGGTGGCCTACCAAAATAAGACCACTAGCCTGGAATACCTAGTGCATCTCCAACCCCAACCCTCACAAACACGGATATTTGGTCCTTGCTTGTTGGGGTGAGGAGAGAAGGGAGAGTGGCTATAAGGAAAGAACACTACTAATCTATATTAACAGCCTATCAAACATTAACTCCTCAACCATCTAAACATTTTTTTAGAAAGGTATCATTACCATCTAATCATATTTGATGTTTGCTTTACATTCTGCGGAAACCCTATTTTTATTTCTTTCTATATCTGCTTTCCATATTTTTGTGCAACAATTGATGTCTCCTAACAGCTACATCCTATTGAGGACCTCCAAAAACAACTGAATATCATGCCCATAGTAAGTGATAGACAGGTGAAGCGAATAAAAACAATAGAAAAAAAAGAGGGCATAGTGTTACACAGACAAAATAAAGTTAACATTTCTGGACCACCTGCTGGAAAACTCGAGCTGATGCCTCTGCTGCGTGGGCACAAATGGACTTCTCATAGACCTCAAGAACTCGTGAAGCACGGGCTTTAGCATCATCTATATTTGAGGCACTACTCATCTCTCTAACAATCACCTCCACCCATTCTGTTTTCTCCATGTGCAGTTCTTTTGCTGCAGATGAATCCTCTACAGGAGTGGGCCCACCATTACCTGCACCAAAATGTGCAAGGAGACTACCAGTATAAACAGACTTGTGCTAGTGAACTTCAAAAGCACCCAACAAACGTAATGATACACCTAAGAAACAATGGTAAAAGTATCAACAGAAAGTGAGCTCAGAGGGACATCACTTATCATTTCAGCAAGCATGTAATAAAGCAAGATTGGTTGCAGTTTTACACTTTTACTTCATTGTGGCAGTTAACTCCTGAATTATCCAGGTCACCCATCTTTCTCAACAGGGTCTCGAAGCACAGTGGTAATCCGTGGCCTCAGCTCACCAGTTAAGAAAACAAGTGCCCAGACCAAACAAAAGTTTCAGTCCGGTGTCAGGGTCATACAGTAAGGCAATTTGGCAAAAGTAAAGTGCTTTAAAGAATGGAAAAGGGTCACATTTTCCCCTCTACTACTAGTATTCTTCATATCTACCCTTCGCTATACTATTTGACTATATACCCTTGCCGTTATACTTCGGTCCAAATCTACCCCTCTGCCGTTATACTATTAGTGTTTTTTCTAGCACCTGAAAACTTTAATAATTTATTGTTCAACAACATTAGAGTCGAATAGTATAAGGGAGTGTAGATATAAACAATATTAGAAAGTAGAGGGGCAAATATGACCCTTTTCCATTTAAAGAAACAAGATATTTCTCTTAAAATCAACTAAAAAGCTTACCCATAACAACAAACTGGCATTAATAAATGAACATCACGTTGGGCTTGAAGGGACTCTGATTGCCATATCAACATTTTGACAAGTCAAACACATCAAAGAAAAGAAATATTTTAAATAACTGCTCATTATTTTCTTTACATTTCTATGCATCCACTTCTCCACCACAACAAAGAGTAAAGAATTGAGTAGCCCCTAAAATTCAATAAATATGCATCAAAGTCGATAAGTAATAAAGTAGTGCAGGAATTTACCATAAGCAGCGGTGGAAGTATTAAGTTTGTGAAACAGAATCAAGTTTATGAATCAGAAAATGCTGACTACAACTGACTAATTCCTCCAATTAAAGGGTGCAGAAAACACTAGCTATGTGTGCCTTCTAGTAAAAATTATAAGCAGTTCTTAAACCAGCACGATATAAAAACACGGCATAGCCATTATGATACACAAGACATAGAACGAGCGGCAAACTGCCAGGATACTGACATACATTTTCATCCATGTGAGAAGGGAAAAAAAAAAAAAACACATCAGATTCGACAAGGAACAGGGTATTAGACTGATCAATGAAAACATCACATAGATGCACTGAATAGTGAATACTACTGAACAAACATCTAGAGAAAGCAAATTACAATGCATACAAATTACAGATTCACAATTTTGACATGTCTTTATAAGTTGCGTCACATAATCACTTCCCCCCCCCCCCCCCCCCCCCCAATGGCACAATTGTCTTGTTTTGCCATGATTTTATATAGCACGTGATTATTGCACACAAACAAAGGATGTCACAAAAGAAACTACTTGAAGTCATTCCCCAAGTTTCAGTTAAAATAGATTCAAAGAGGAAAAGAATTAAACATCGGGCAACAAGCAATTAAGAATCAAACTAAATATCGATGTTTACCTTGAGTTAAGATCTGAGTGCTGGTCTCCTGGGTAGCATCAGATCTTCCTCCGAGGGGGCCCAGATTCTCAGCAGACCCCAAGCGAAGTTCATTTAGTCTTTTGATAGCAGAATCCAGATCATCGCCACATTCTTGAAGAGCTCTCTCAACCAACTAAAAAAATGTATCTCTAGGTTAAATTCTCCTCTTTTCAGGGTAAACAAACATTTGATCAAGAAAAGCTGTAGGAAACTATGCCATATAACTGGATATCTAGGTCATAGAAATGTGACCAGGAACTAAAACTAGCTCCTACAAATCAATGTTATCAAAACCTAAAATCAACAACCTCATAGAATTGTTTTATTTATAAAATAAAAAATAAAAAGTTTAGATCCGTCGATGATATCACTAGATGAAAATCAGCAAACATCATACCAGTTTTGGATCCATCAGATTGGATAGAAATCCTCTTAGAATAAAATAACGATCGCGAACTTTAAATCCAAGTAACAGTATTAGTAGAAGAAATCAAAGAGAAATTGAAATAGCTCTAGTAGGAACCAGATGGAACGTGTTTCTTTTGATGTTTATACCTGCATTCTATAAGGTAACAAGGCTTTGGATTAGGTAAAGTCAACATACAAATTACAAATGACACCTACCAAAAGTAAGCCGGTAACCAATTTAATTCTTTTAGAAGTTGAAAGGTATTTGGAAGGTACTTGGAGTGTAGTAATAATTAGTTTTAGCAATATTTTCAAATAGTTGTAATAATTAGTTTTAGAAATATTTTCAAATAATCCAAAACCTTATTACGTTACAAAAACAAAAGCCTTTTTTCTCTCTTAGAGGAAGCAACGACCTTCACAAACCAATGATCTGTAATTGATGCTTCCGTAGATGTCCCTCTTTGTTCTTTATCAATCCTACTATGTGTATTTGAAACTAGAGTTGGTGGATAAGCAATTTCTTTCAGGATTTCATCAATTCTAAACACTTGACAAAAAAATTAATGAACCTGATAGAGTGACTTCCATCAAGGAAAGAGTTTTTTTATGACAAATAGATATTGACATATATTATTTACCTCATCAAAAAAAAAAAAAATAGATACTGACTTATAATGAGAAAACTACTACCTTCACTACTGCTACAACAACATCATACCCAGTGCAATCCCACAAGTGGGGTCTGGAGAGGGTAAGATGTACGCAGACCTTACCTCTACCTTTGCGGGGTAGATAGGTTGTTTCCGATAGACCCTCGACTCAAAAAAAAAACGTGGTCAATGCAGGATTGCAACAAAAATAAGATAGCGAGATATCAAGATACAAAACAAATGGTGCAACATAGTAATACACACGTAAAGATAATGATCTACGCAATTCCAAAATGATACAACTAAGAAATGGAGAAGACGAGATGGAAAGGCTAGCCCCCCACCTCTTTCACACACAACACGACAAAACTCAACTACCTACTAACCTTCGATCCTAATCCTCGAACACCAAATCTTCTCATCTAAGGTCATGTCCTCAGCCCCCACCTCTCTCACACACAGCGCGACAAAAATCAACTACCTAAAACCTTCGATCCTAATCCTCCACCTCCAAATCTTCCAATCTAAGGTCATGTCCTCAGTCAGCTAGAGCGCCATATCCTGTCTAAGCACCTCCCCCTAGTTCTTCTTCGGCTTTTCCCTACCTCTTCTAACTCCTGTGATCGCCAATCTCTCACAACTCCTAACTGGTGCATCTTCACACTTCCTCTTCACATGCCCGAACCATCTCAGTCTCGCTTCCCTCATCTTGTCCTTCACGGAACCCACTTCGACCTCGTCTCGTATATCTTCATTCCTAATCATAACTCTCCTAGTATGACCACACATCCACCTGAGCATCCACATGAATGTGAACGTTCTTGACTAGGCAGAACTCTGCCCCATATAATAATGTCGGTTTAACCACCACTCTGTAGAACTTACCTTTCAGCCTAGGCGACACATTCTTATCGCAAAGCACCCCGGAGGCGAGCCTCCATTTCTTTTACCCTATTCAAGCAAATTCGCTCTGCCCTTTTCCTTAATTCCCTTTCTTCTTTTAAGTTTGAATAAGATATTGAATGATTTCACAAAAGCTATCCTTTTATGGTTTGGTCTTAGGAAAATAACGCGAGGAGCTGTTAATAAAAGAGATTATACCCTTGCACTAATAAGTTTACCACCTAGTTGTTTATATTGACAATCACTATGTTGCTCGGACTCTTCAAAATCCTTGTCGCACCCATGTCGACATGACATAGGTATGGGTGTGGTTGCAGGATCCACACTAGAATTGACCAACTTACCTTAGGTGCTTTGACTACATCTATGACCGAGAAGTAAAGATTGATTGGGTATTTAATTTGATTTTTGGGTTTATGTTATATATAGTTATATAAAATATGAAAAATGTGTGCTATTACACAAGATATCTTATGAATACAACATTAGGTGTTTATAAAGAATTAAATTTTATTAGTTTTCATTCAATAGCTTTAATTAATCGACATATATACTTTGTATGTCATAATATACATTTATTGGCAGTATCTTAGTACCCGTATCCGCACTCGGATCCATACCTGAATCCTAAAATTCATGCGATGATATCCGACCTTTAGATCCGCACCCGTATCGGATACTCGCATTAGAATCTGAGCAACTTACCTCAAACATAAAACACTTTGGACTGAAACTTATATAGCTATTTGACAAATTTCATACGAGATCTGTAGTCATTATTCTTTTTTTGAGAGTGGTAACAAGTTTTCATATAAAAAGTTGACTGCACAAGTTGTGTCGTCAAACCAAAAGGTTTTAGAGTTTCAAGGGGGATCCTACTTCCTCACCTATCTAATTGTAATCTCAAACATCAAAAATATCTTCTGTGTCTTCTATATATACTTGTTTACACCAAAAGTAATAAGGACTAGACAACTCATCTTTAACTTCTGGATAGTGCTTCCTTTATCTTTAAAACATCTCTGATTTCTGTCTTTCCATATTGTCCACTAAATGCATGCTGGGACAATACTCCATCTCTTGCTGACTGGATAATCTAACCTCTCCATCCAACTGACTAAGACATCCAGTATACTTTCTGGCATTACCCATCCAATTCCCAGGTTGATGAACATTTTCCACAATTGATCCATCCATTTGCAGCGTAGAAAGAGATGGTTGATTGTCTCTGCTAACAACATCTGGAATACAGCTGATAACCCCTTCTAGTTAAGTTGTCCTGTGCAAGGACTGCCTTGTCTGCCAGTAACCAAGTAAAGCAACTACTTACCGACTCGCATACACCTCGACTATTCCACTGGTTACTTGCTATCTCCCACCAGCAAAGATACCGGGTAATTCTATCTACCAAGGCTTAGGAAGATGGCATGAAATCACTATGGAATCGACCCCTGATCTTCTACGGTTTTCAACTTTTCAGCCACCGCTAGGCCACACCCTTGGGTGTCTGGATGCATTTTTCTTTCTGACGTTGCCCTCCATCCCCTCTTACTTACCTTTCTTCACTATCCCATCATAGAAAAACGAAACTTCAAATGGGTTTTTTGAAATTAAACTCCCCATAAGACCAAAGATACCTCAGATGGATAAGCTGTGAAAGTGTAATAGTGACTTGAGTTTTTACCAACTAATGCAAGATTAAACTAATAATCATCGTAATGTCAATCTTAAACGGGAAACGACAACCACAAATACAAAGAATAGAAGTACTATCAACCTAATTAGCATGATTGCGACTATAATTTAATTTTAGATGCATATCTATTTAATTTCCTAAAAATAAGAATTTCCTATAAATAGGACAAGCAAGGTGTTGGCATTTGGCAAGGCAGCTTCCACAGGATTAATTTGATTTGGGTCTCAGTGTTTATTATTTTTATAGATATCATAATTGAATTAAAACATAAAGTGATTGCTAAGGAAATTTGAAATAAAGGAGGTTATTGTGCCTCAGAATAAAAATGTCGAACTATGAGGATTCAGGATTTTAGAGTAATTACTTGAGAATAATGATTGTTGAGTAAACTTACTTCGACTGCGTAACTGTTTTTTATAAGTTCAACAGCATAACTGTGTAACTTATGACCAACGAAAATTTCAGTAGTTTACAAATTAGGAATTTGAATGAGCACTGAAGTGCTCCTCTTTCTAGATAGAGTAACCGAAATACGCTCCCTCTAGCAAATTCAATGTTCACATGTAACTTTTTTAAGCTCAGACTAGCTAAGTAGTTAAAACAACACACAGTTAAAACAACAAACTGTGGATGCAACCAAGTGCAAGTAAATATCCACCAACTCAATCAACTATGCCTTAACATCTAGGCGGATCCAGGATTTTAACTTTATGAGTTCAGAATGCCACTGAACCCACTGGCCATTTGAGGTTTTTTATTTTTTATTTTTTGATAAAGTAATTAAATTTCATTAAAAATGGACAAAGCTCATATACAAGAGACAACCTACAAAAAGAGAGTTTCCTATGGAAGACACCCAATCTTATATACAACAAGGAACATCGTGGGTGCACCAAAAAGAAATAAGGGATAAGGGACTTCTCCTCAGCTTTATAAAATTCATCTAAACACCCTCAAAAGCTCTCCTAGTTCTTACTTTCCAAAAAAAAAAAAAAAAAAAGAAACATCAGTGCAAATGGGACAACACTCCAAGACCTCCTCCTTCTCTCGCAATTCCAGGTCTGGCATCACTCAATAAACTCCAAACAATGTCAGGATTTCATTGCAATTGCAGAGTCAATTCAAGATGCTCTTAGTGAAGACCAGCAATTAGCAACCATACTGGTAATTCCAAGATATATCCACATTGGAAAAGCCAATAAAAATGATATCTTCCTACGATCTTGTGTTTCCTTTCTGGGACTTATATTTGCACAAGCCACGACTTTTTGCAGTCATTATCTACACATCTCTAAATCCCTTTCACCAAACTACTGCTTAAACTCAAAAGTGAACCATTTCCCAGATAAAAACTACTGCATCCAGTTAGTTATATGGACCAAAATCATGGGTCTACGCATGTCGTGCAAGCTTGGGGAAAAAAAGAGGCTCAAGATGCATCATTAAACTAAAATGTAGAAGTTGCTCAACCTCAGCTTGTGCGCTAACGACACGACTTCACGTGCTAATACCGGATAGCATTGTTCGGAAATCATATTTCTTTTAACCACCCACTCACCGTTACTTCGACATCTCCTTTAAACGCTAACACTAATGAAGCACACATCACAAATCCCCACATTCAACTGTAATGACCTTGAAATTTTCCAACCTTCGTGACTATGAATTTGTATTCTGTCTAATTTTAAAAAAAAAAAAAAAAAAAAAAAACAAGCAAGTGATAAAATTAATTTCCTGCTTGCAGTGGCATCAGATCAAAATATTGATCAAGATCCAAGGCAATGCTAAATTCAACTAACACTTGTGTCAAGTGATCCATACATTGCAATCAAACCAGCAGCAAATGACACGACAGATGTTAATATTAAATTAACTCTCAACAAAATGTTTTTTGTTCTTTATGAAAGCTGATTACATCTGCGCCTCCGGTAAGGAATACAATGATGCAGCTTAACTAAAATAACAAAAGATAATCAACATATTCTTCATACATCAATGTGTCCAGTCCAATACAATAATGATATAAAGAAATGATATGTACGGCCAACATTCCAAAACAAAGCTGAAACTCCATACGAGTTGGTCTCTAATAACTAAATTACTTAAAATTTTGGTTTTTGAAAAAAACCTGTTTATCCAAATGCATTGGACTGTGAATTACTTAATGACCTCGAAACTTCCAAAATTTCACTAAAAATCTATCATCCGCCACATCAAAAGCTAAATCAAATAGAATAACTATATACAATCAACCCTCTTTTGTCAGTCAACATTCATACAACAGATAAACAAAGGATGTTACAACTAAAGGTTTCCAAACCAAAAGCTGAAACTCAAATGAATTGGCAGTGTAATTATTGATTTCAAATAAAGAAACCTGTCTGGTACAAATGAATTTGCACTGTAAATTACTTCACGGCCTTGAAACTTCAAAAAATTCATTGTAATTATCAAATAAGCTTTCTTTGTCTTTTCAACATTTCCAGTCCAGTACAACAAATAACAACTTGTTTGGAATGGTTCTTATCTATTGTATTGTGTTGTGTTGTTAGTTTAAATACAATGTTTGTTTTGATTGATATTTAAATCGTTAAATCCATCCTTATCATTTTATGTAACGACCGACTAGCGTCGCTACCTAATTTCTTTTCTCATTTTGACTTTGCTTATTATTTGATAATCTTATTTTATCCTTTACCGCCTATTTTATAACAACTCAATCCTGTATCCACAATTGCTGAATTGTGACATTATATAACGACCGAAAACGATACAATCTATTAAAACGTCGTATTCATCAAAACTATACAGTACAATACAATACAATCTAATACGATTCATTACGAAACAATGTGTAACCACCATCCAAACAAAGCGTAAGATTACCAAAGGGGTTTGTTTACTTCAAAAGCAAACAGAAACTCCAAAATAATATAATTTTTAAAAAAAAAAAAAAAAAAATTGTTTGTCCAAATGAATTTGCACCGTAAATTACTTCCCGACCTAGAAATGTAATTATCAAATAACCTTTTATTCTCAACATTTCCAGTCCAGCTAAACAAAAGATTTTTATACACCTCAAACTTCAAAAGCAAACAGAAACTCCAGATAAACAATTTCTCTGAAATAATTAAACTACTTAATTCATCAGTTCCTGAAAAAAAAAAAAAAAAAAAAAAGTTTGTCCAAATAAATTTTCACCATACATAAAGGATTATCAACATTTCCAGTCCAGTACAACATAACGATAAATAATGAATTCTGTATACAGCTGAAACTTGCAAAACAAACATAAACTCCAAATAAAATAAAATTACCTGTTTGTCCATATGTGGAAACAGCGATAGGAGATGATCAATCGCCGATAAATAATGAGATCGCGGGGGAGAAAATGAGGAGCAACGGATCCTCTTAGGAACCGGCGGCGATTGTAAATCTTCGAAGAAATTAGATCTCTTTCCGCACAAAATTGCAGACATGTTGTGTTCAAATTCCTCTCAACAACAATAACAAGTCTTCTTTCACCGTATCGCTCATGCACATTCCAGATTTACCAATTCCAAAAACAACAACAACAACAAAAAAGAAGGATCAGAAACTCAGATTTTTCTCCCAGTTTTTATAGTACATACAGCTAATAAAATTAAATCTGATAATCTATGTAATTGAATTCTGATAATCTATGTATAGATACATTATTGTTTTTTTCTTTTTTTTCTTTATCTCTTCTATTTTTATGAGATAAAGTTGCGTTTGTAATTAGATTGATTGACTGTTTTTTTTGAAGAAAGAAATTTGGAAAAAGGCAGAGGAAGATAAAGTGACAGGGGGTTTGAGTATATTTTAGTGAAGGACTAGTAATAAGACGCCACGTGTAGAGTAATGGTGACGTGTGGAGGTGTGAGTGTAAATAGTGAGGGGCTTTTGGTGACGGTTGTTTGCGGTGTTTTACGTTACGCTTTCATTGTTACGTTATGTTTTGGCTGGTAGTTGAACAAGCGGTGGCTTACTTATTGACGTGTGTAAGCTAACACATTCTATTTTGGGACAAGGGTCGAATATATCGTGACTTACTAGAAATGGGTCAATTTTACCCGCTGCTGTGTTTTTGGTTCAAAAATGTCTTTGCTCATACTGATTCTAAATTTACCAATTCCAAAAACAACAAGAAGAAAAAAAAATTAAGATTATAAAAAACTCAGATTTCTCTCCGAGTTTTTACAGCTAATAAAGCCATTCAATTTCTTTGAAATTGTTGGATTTCCTTATTATGCTTATCACTATAAGATTTGCTAGCGACATAGTATTGATTGATGAGATGCGCAGTGGAGTTAATTGTCACGACCCAACCCCGTAGGCCGTGACTAGTGTCCGTACTGGACACCCAAACGTACCCGATACCCCAAACCAGCATATTATCAAAATATATTAATATAAAGGTTAGTTGGCACTACTAAATATCACAGATGAACAGATTTTGCACGTAGAGGCCGATAAGGCCATCACCGATCATAACAACCCAAAACATATACAGAACCCACACAAGTATGTCTACAGACCTCTACAGAACATAACAGAATCATAAGACGGGACAGGGCCCCGTCGTACCCCTGAATAGCGTACATATATACAAGAGCAGAAGACTGTACCAAAATATAGGCTCCGGATAAAGGAGCGCTCCAAAATAGCAGAATAAAGTCCTAAGCGGGCGGATCAGCAAACCTGTCGTCTGTACCTGCGCGGCATGAAAACGCAGCCCCCGAAGGAAGGGGGTCAGTACGAAATATGTACTGAGTATGTAAAGCACGGAACGTAGTAAACAAAGTCATAATCGAAGCAGAAGATACAGAAAATGAACTGAATATCCAGATTAGCAAAATGCTGATCATATACATAAATAATATTCGCTGGAAACATATGTCGTACCTGGTCCCATTACGGAACAAGATCATAACCGAAACAGAACTTACAGAGAAGTGAGTGTAACATCCGAAGTATCAAATGCATATTTTCGAAACATGAGGAGTGTGTACAGAAACATATACCATATCATATCCGACCCCTGCCAAGGGACTCGGCAAACAGAACGTGGCCACCCCCCGACGCTGGTGCCACCACACATAAGGAGCAGAATAGGGGATAACCCCGTAACATAACATATCATATCAGATGGCCATATCAGATCATATCATATCAGAATGTGTGTACATGGCACAGCATACTCCACAACCCATGTACATGTATACCTGCCCCCTCACATCGAGGCGCGGCGAACAATGCAATGAAATACGCTTGACAACATATCCTGGCCCGGGCTCAGTGTGAGAAACATTGAGGCATCCACGAATGGAGTAGTGAGAAACTAAATGCAATAAAAATACCATATATATTTCCAGAGACTCAATGAAGCATATCGAATGACAGATCAAATCAATGAAATCGAACGGAGTCATAGTAAGTGAAATTCGAATGTCAAAATGGGTTACGGAAGCATAATCTTTCTGAGATCGTTCCCAAGTTTCAAAACAATTCATAAGGCTTAATGAAATATTAAAACAATTTTTATTTAGTAGTTAAAAGAGTAGTTAGAATATTTCTTAAAAAAAAATGCTCGAAGACAAGTCATAAACACAAAAGGGTAAAATCGGAAATAGTGGGCCCACCTCGGGACAAACGAAGCGGTGGGCTCAAATTACGTATTTTAAGCTTATAAAGTCACCTACGGAGGTTCTGGGGACATTCCATAATTTTCTAGACAATTTGCGGAAGTTTGCACAATTCTTTCAATAAAGCATACTTATAGGGTTCAATTCCATTGAATGGAAAAGGGGTATTTTCAAATGCGGATTCCGATGAGCAGAATACTTTTCGAGGCTCAAATCCGATCCTAGTACACCTAGGACATGCCAAAAGAAGGATCGGGATAGCCTTACATACCTTATATGCTCTTTACGCCTTTCCAAATTCAATTCCCGTTTCGCCCAAAATCTATAAATGGTCACATTTACCAAATGTTAGCCATAAGACTTTAGGACTTAAATCTTGAATCAACACTTTTCTACAGAAATTTGGGCAGCATTTCCCCTATACATATAGCATCCCCGAGAATTCAACTCGGCCAAAACAATCAACAACAACCCAACAACAACAATAATCACTATAACACAATATAACATAACTAGTCATCTTTCCCACATAATGTCATAACCTTCATTCCAACTTCATATTTTCCAAATCAATATCAACATTCTCGTATTCATCACTAATCAAGATCATTACAACACAATTCGGAAGCATTTCATATCATTTTCACAAAATATTCACAAAATATACAAACTTTCCACCAAAGTCATAATTCATCCAAAACTTCTAATATTCAACCTACATACCCATAACATATTTCCATCTTCCAATTTCATCAATCATAATCATAATTCACATCTTAACAACTTCATTTCCATAATATCACAAAATCATTCTAAAGTGACATAATCTTCTACATTTCAACTTCAACCAAAATTCATTCAACTTTCATTCCCAATATAATTTTCACCATAACCACAACTAGAATACAACATAAAATTCAACTCATATATGTATACAACATATATACACCCATGGCTACATATATATATATACATACCCACTTTGCAAACTTCCTTATTTCCATAATTTCTACTCATTTCCACATACCACAACATAAACAAACCTTCATAACATAAGAAAAAGGAATTGATTCTTACCTTTTTCTACAAACTCCTTCACTTGAACAAGTTGTCAACTTGAAGAAATAAGTGCTCCTTCTTCCAAAACAATTACACCAAGTTGTAAAGGACACTTAATTTAGTAGAAATTCAACAAGAAAATAATTTTAGAGTCAAGATTTTGAGGGGTGATTTTTCTATGGCCAAACCCGAAATGGCCTTATTTTTGCTCTTCTTTGTGTTTGTTTTTCTCTTCTTTGCTTCATGAATGTTCTTGGTTGAAAATGAAGACTTAGCCCCTTTTTATTATTAATCACATGACTAATTTAAATGGGCTTGGGTCCTTTATTAAGGACCATGGCCGGCCACCTCCTCACTTGGGCCTGAATTTTTTTCTTTTCATTTTTTTGGGCCAACCCGGTTGGTCCCGAGTTGGGCATAGCCCACTGACCTTTCGACCTTAAAACGTCCATATCTCCTTGTACCGACGTCACCTAGGAACCCACGACCTATGGTTGGAAAGCTAATTCAATTATCTATAACTTCTATCTCTTGGTATGTTTCCAAATTCCAAACTTATAATACAGTTTTTGCCCCCCAAAGTCAGGTCACCCGAAAACGTTTTCTTAAAAATATTCGTTTGGAGGACTTCCACTTTGATTTGGCCCAAGGGTCCTTCTTGAGTTGTGTTTAACTTCACATATGTGATTCATATAATTTGTCACATGTCCCCAAAAAAAATCTTGATGTGTGGGCCCCACCTCAACTTACAATTAATCCGACGTTCAAAAATACGGGATGTAACATTAATGATAAGCTGGAAGTTTGAAGATGAGTCTTAGAGTCTAAAGGTTTCAGGTTGAGCAAGACTAAAACAGAATACCTGGAGTGCAAGTTCAATGATGTAATGTAGGAGGTGGGGGTGGAGGTGAAGATTGAAGAACAAGTCATATCCAAGAAAGGATGCTTTAAGTATCTTCGGTCCATAAGCCAAGGAGGCGGTTGATCGACGATGATGTTGCACACCGTA
Organism: Lycium barbarum; assembly: GCF_019175385.1. NCBI lineage: Eukaryota > Viridiplantae > Streptophyta > Magnoliopsida > Solanales > Solanaceae > Lycium > Lycium barbarum. The sequence continues at coordinate 12,300,758 of NC_083343.1, forward strand.
TTGAAGCGGGGTGGGTGAAATGAAGGCTCGCCTCCAAAGTGTTGTGTGATGTGTCGCCTAGGCTTAAAGGTTGTATGACATCCTCTTCAATCTCTCAATTGTCTTGGATAATAGACCCACCATACTTGAAACTTCCTTTCTTTTGGACGACATGTGTGTCAAGCATCACTTCCACGCCAACCTCACTCGTCACGCCACTGAACGTACACTCCAAGTATTTTGTCTTGGTCCTGCTCAACCTGAACCCTTTAGACTTCAAGGTCTGTCTCCAAACCTCCAGCTTAGCGTTAACTCCCCCGTGGGTCTTGACAATCAGCACTATGTCATCTTTAAATAACATACACCATGGTACCTCTCATTGGATATGTCACGTTAATACTTCCATCACTAAGGCAAATAAAAACAGACTAAGAGCTGACCCCTGATGCAATCCTATCAAACCTGAAAAGTGCTCTGAATCTTCTCCCACTGTCCAAACTTGGGTCTTAGTTCCATCATACATGTCCTTGATCGCCATAATGTACGCTACAGGTACCCCTCTAGCCTCCAAGCACTTCCATACAACCTCTCTGGGGACTTTGTTGTGAGAATTTTCTAGGTCGATGAACACCGTGTGAAGGTTCTTTTTGCTCTCCTCACAAGATGAATAGCTTCAGCTATTGAGGGGCCCGATATGAACCCAAACTGGTTCTCTAAAATCGTCACGCCCCACCTTAATCTCATATCCACCACTCTTTTCCAAACTTTCATAGTATGGCTTAGCAGTTTGATACCCCATATAATTGTTGCAACTCTGAACGTCACACATGTTCTTGCATCTCGATACCCCTATAGTTGTTGCTTATCACTACAAGTTAATTAAATATCCCTACATAATTATAGTAATAGTTTCTTTTACACCATATAAATAAGAAAAGACATTACAGAAGTAAAACCTTATTTGACGTTAAGTTCTAAAATATTAGGAGTTTATACATTGTTTAACTAAGAAAAATTTAAAATTCAAAATTTTAGATAATTTTAAAATCCTAAACATTTAAAAAATAATTAAATAATTTAAATAATCAAACTTTTAGATAATATTTTTTTGCTATGTATAAAACTCAACACACTTAATACAGTGTTTGATTTACAGTTTAGAAACTCGCATAACCAATATTATAAATATATAATTTAGAGTGTATGAAAACTAAACAACTGATAGTTAAAGCGGCGGAAAACTAATAGTTCTAAGTTGTGATTTTGACCGTTATCTAATTAGTGATTATTCTAAAATGATCAATCTCAGTTTACTAATCCTATATATGACACGTCTTTATTGTTCATTGATGTAATGGCGTTAAAACATTTATTTGTACACAACAATTCCTACATTCCGCCACCACCGTTGACCTCGTGTTCCTCTCGTCGCCAAAATGCGTCATCAATTACTACTAATACAATACTTCAACATCCAATTTTATTGTCAAAGAACATTAACAAATATAAACCTCTGGATTTACCTAATAAGAGGAAGTTGAATACTACTAGTATTAGATCCCAATTGAATTATCCAATAATTTCTCCACAAGATCAATGGGGTACTTGGACTGCTCTCTTTGCTGCCGGCGCTTTTGGCATTTGGTAATTGTATATTTATGTGGTACTATTTTTTATTATTTGAGATTTAAACTATGTGAACTTTTTTTACCAATATTTTAAAATATTCCTTCCATAATAAGTGATTTTTTAGATTTATGCACACCCTTTAAGAAAGTAATCCCTCCTAAAAAGTTAAAAGTATTTACTAACTTACCTCTAATTAAATATCTAAAAAAAAAAAAGGCATAATGATTCTTGATTAGGTAAATAAGGGTCATTTTGGAAGAAAAAGATTTCTTCTTGAAATTCTAAAGCACCACTTATTTTGAAACAAATGAAAAGCCTAAAAAGTTACTAATTATGAAATGGAGGGAGTATATTTTTTCTATCACATTAACATGAGATGGATTGCAACTTATAGTAAGTTATCAGAGATAGTGGTCAAAAACCGACCTGAACCATCACTTTTTCGTGAGTTTCACCCTCCAATTATTAGCTGTTCTCTTTTTCTACTTGGGCTATCACTATCTACGTATCAACTCTACCATGTGTGTGTATAGTAGATTATTAGTTTTGGAGATAATTCTCGCATTTACTCCGCGTGTCTCAATTTATGTGGCAATTTTTGCTTGTCGAGATTCAAAGTATGTGAACTTTGACTAATATTTTTTTTTTTTCATGAATTGTGTATTATAGTACTTGGGGGTCGTTTGGTTGCTGGTTAGGAGCTAAATTATTCATGTATTATATCCATGCATAAAATAAAATATAGATTCCCTCATAACTAAGTATATTTCAAATTGAAGTAATCATTTAAGTTTAGGAGCTAAGTTATCCATGTACTAAATCCTGTATCAGTAACTAATACCATGTTTGGTAGCATTTTTTTTGCTATGTATAAAATTCAAAACACCTAATATGATGTTTGGTTTGCAGTTTAGAAACTCGCATAACTAATACATGCATAAGTTATGAGGGAATCTATTTATTAACTTTATGCAGGATAGAAGATGGAATAATTAATAAACTAATACATGATAACTTAACCCTGCATAAAATAATACATAGATTCCCTCATAACTAATTCCTGCATCACTAATAGCTGCATAACTCTATCAACAACCAAACGACCCCTTATAGTTTTCAGATATCAAATTTTAATTTTAAAATATTGAGCTAGTCTAATTCAATTTAGCTTCAAAAGATTAGTCAAATCGATTCTCGAGAAGCGTAAAGTGCCACATAAGTTGGGACGGAGAGAGTACCTATTTTACATTTTTTTTTTGGTATAATCATGGCGAACGAATTGATGAGTTTTCGTCTTGTAAAATTGAAGGTCGGAGAAGACCAAGGTTGGGGGTGCACTAAGTGGTGCACTAGTAAGTACACTGGTTGCTCTCGCCGCAAGTAACTTGGGCATTATAGCTTGTGATGCACCAGCATATAAAATTGTGACAGGATTCTTGCTTCCGCTTGCTGTTCCGTTGCTGTTGTTTAGAGCCGATATGCGTCGAGTATTAAAGTCCACTGGAACGCTGCTCTTGGCTTTTTTGCTTGGATCAGGTAATGGGATGCTTCACTTTTTCATATGGCACATCTACTGCAAATTTAATCATGCAAACTGATAGTACTTTTCTGCCCTGGAATGCTTGGAATGACCAGCTCAAACTATTAGTATTATTATTATATCATTGATCTTAAAGTTGTACATGCTCTATAGTTAGGTTTAAGTTGGATGGTATTTCTCCAATTTGATGAGTAGAGGCTCCAGATTTATGTTTTTATTCTTTCAACTGCTCATGAACATAATGGCCTTAGCTCGCATTGGTTTTCGGCTAAAGCTCACAGACTGTTTGTTCTTTCTTTCAATAGCTAAATGAGGATACAAAACAAGAGCAAGGCTTATACATAGGGTGGAGGCTAAAAAGGATATATTTCAAATCCAGTAAACTTCTTTCCCACATATTTTTCATCCAAAAAGGAAACAAGGGAAGCCCTTTTTCCTCCATCAAATCTCCCTGTCCTCCATACAAAATACAACTTTGTTGTCTAGTTTTGTTCATCAACACATTTTTCAGCATTCCTCATGTTACTTATACCTAGCACAAGTTTCTCAAATATTTATGTGTCTTCAAGGATCTGTTTTAAGAACTCGGCTCAGCTTCTCAGATTAGTTTGAAAAGCTAACATGATGGCACTTGCCAAGAAACCAGTTGAAAAGTACTAGAAGCTACAGTTTGTTATTTATGCGGAGAAAGAATGAAATAATCTGCTCCCAAGATATTAGCCTAGAACATGAGATTCATCAACCTAATAGTACTTGATAAAGAGAGGTGAGTTAGCCTTTGTCGCAAAATTTTGGTGCTTTACGATTTTCTATTGCCAGGTAGATCTTATTGAACTGGCTAGTACCTAGCAGGTAATAGGTAATTACAGAATTTTGGGTATTCTACTCGTTCCAGCTTTTCATAAGTTTAACTAGAGAAAGAATGAGATAATCTGCAACCAAGTGAACTGAAGCTCTTTAAGGCCTCCTACGGTCATTCATTATATCCTACATCCTTTATCTTTTCGAAAAAAGAAAAAAAAAAGTAAAAAAGAAAAAAAATTCGACAGCTCTTGGTATAACTGAGATGCCTAACTTCTGACTATACAATGAAATTTTATTATTTTCATTGTCTGATTATCGAGAAGCGCAGACACATCGATCGTAAGTAAGAGCAACCCGGTGCACAAAGCGTCCTGTGTCCGGGGAAGGGCCGCACCCCAAGGGGTGTGATGTATGCAACCTACCCTAATGCAAGCATTAGTGGCTGCTTCCACGGCTTGGACCCGTGACCTATAGGTCACAGAGAGACAAGACAGTCAATCGTCACGACCCATTTTCATGAGCCGCGACTGGCACCTAACAAGCTGCTACCCACTAGACGAACCACTACTATTCACTGTTTCATATATGATTAAGCCAAAATGGAAAGCATGTAATAGATGAGAGACTAGATCTTAATAACAACGAAAGTCAAAATAGCCGATACACAATCTAGAACCAACCATAATCCAACAGACATGGTCAAGGGGCATCTGATAGAATCTGAGTACAAAGATCTAGGGATGCAGTCCCAAAAACAGAAATATAACGAAATAAACTAGATAGACACCAACACGAACAGATGTTGGCTCACCTCTATTGAAAGCCCCGAACACCTCGAAGTAGATCAAGTATGTCTCGCGGTAGCACTAGGGATCTGTATAGAGCAGTAGGTGGTGAGTCACAAGGACTCAGTAAGATCATCGACTCACTCCTCCGTCTTACCCCGTGGAGCAAGTCTTCAACAATAGAATGCCTGAAAGCAAATAGTGTATATCTCAGTCTATAAATAACCATAACAGGTATAACGATTTGATGGCCTTAAGCTACGTCAATCAATCACATATGTGCACTAGGCCTTCGTGGTTGGAACCACTAGACCAATCCATAAGCCCTGTGCAGATAGGACTGCTAGACCAAAAGCATCGGCCCTCGTCGATAGTACAGATAAAACAACCCATAGGTCCTCGCCGAGAAGAAGGGCAACACTAGCTAAATTTGTACTAGCTAAGATCGCAATGCACACTGCACCAGTAGAAAATCTGCACTAGCTAAATTTGTTCCAAGTGTACCGAAACACCCCCGAACCCCTTGGGTCCCAAACCAAACATCCCAACAAGTCCTAAAACATCATATGAACCTAAGGGAAGTCTCAAATCAAGGAACGGGGTGCTAAAACTCAAAACAAGGGGTTGAGTTGTTACATATAGTCTCTCATTAAAAGCTCTAGATTTTTCATTTTCTAATCGGTTCTTTTCGTCTTGGTTTTGGCAGTTGCAACTATTATTGGGACTGTGGTGGCTTTTTGGATGGTTCCGATGCGATCACTTGGTGAAGATGGCTGGAAGATAGCTGCTGCTCTTATGGGAAGACACATAGGTGGAGGTAAATTCATACTCTTGTTTTCTCTGTGGTCTTGTACAATTTAGGATCATCCTTTTACATCTGTATTTTTTAATCATCCTTATGGGAGTTTTTTTCCACTGATGTTCATTAAAAAATGCACTATACCTTGATACTGGAGTTCCTGTAAATCCAAAGTGTTGGAAAAACAACCAGTTGGATTCTCATTACTGGATTATGGTCTGTTAATGGTTGGCATGGATGTAAGTTTCAAATCCTCTTTTATAAGGAATGTAAGGAATGTCAGTACTGCAACCTACTTTGTAATTGGAGGTTCTAAGTGTCACATTGAGCATGATCGGTTTCTTTCCCAAAAGATAATCCTAGAAGGTTACCTGTGACATGTCAGGCCTGGTGGTCTGAAGTAGATTTTTTTTATTTTTTATCTTCTTAAGCGTTCATGTGGTTTAGAAACTAAGTTGGGAACACTGTGCTGTCTAAATATGATTTCAGTTACAACTTTGGATTTTTATATTTGGATTCAGAAGTGATTCTCGATTTCAAATTGGTAGCCTTGTCTCGCTTGTTTAAGAATATATTCAAACCTCTTTATTGATAAAGACTTCTATAACATCTTGATGCCTCTCTAACAACAAGACCCAATGTATCCACATGAAAGAATATTCTATTTCACCATGAAAGTTACTATCTGACAGCCTTTTATAGTATTCAGAGAGCTAATGGAGAACCTCACAGATAAAGAAGCTGTGGGAAATATAGCAAACTTGATTTAAACCTACTGAATCTGTAATTGTGATGGTTATTATTTTGCTCTGGAAGACAGTTATGCTACATACTGAGTTATCTACAATTTGACATTTTGTTAATTCATTTGTCTCTCTTTCAGCTGTCAACTATGTGGCTATTTCCGAAGCTCTGGAGACATCACCTTCAGTTGTTACTGCTGGGTTGGCTGCTGATAATCTTATTTGTGCAGTATACTTCACAACGTTGTTTGCATTGGCTTCTAAAATACCTGCTGAGGCTACTCTATCAGCCACTGGTATGTACACCAGTTCAAATGATGAAATATTCCCTGGCTCCTTTACCTGTTAATTAGTGTTTTCTATTTGCTGTTCCATCTCTTCTATAGTAGTAAAATTTGAAACACCCGGAACTCTATGTTGAAATTTTCTTGTCTTTCAAAGTAATAGAATGATTTGTTATTTATCTGAAACACCTCAGCTTTGATTTGGCTGCCGTATCTCCTTTGTCTTATCTCTATCATTGAGAGAGGAAACAAAGGCATTTCTGTATACAAAGACCTCATGCATAAATCCTGCTTTTAAAAGATGAAGCTCCAATAAAACTTGTAACTCACCAAAGCTTCCCAACTCAGTCAAACATGAATAGATCTTCAAGGAACATGAAAATCTCTCAGGCACGAGCCCCTGGGAGAGAGTGTAAAAACTCTTTCTGGCAACATTTTAGTTCTCTGTCGCCAGTTCTCCTTGGTTTAACTTAATTTTTCCATCAATCATGCCTTGGTGATTGCTTCAAAAACTTGGTTTCTTTCTCTTAGCTATATATGATTAACAGAATCTATTTTAGTGTTGGTTATAAGTCTTTTGTTATTACCGAAAAGGACAGATCAGACATCTGGTATGAATGGGTAGAGCGCAAGAAAACTTCATGAGGAAACCGACTTTCACTTGAAAAGTCATGCTTCGGATAGACGAGCTACTACATATATCATCTATGGGGAAAGGGTATGCGTTCAAGTGATGGAGGATGAGGGATCATATGAATAGTTTTTTTTTTTTGGTGCCAAGAAGTTTTATTGCTATGGTCGTTTCATGAGCCTATTAGCTTTGCAAGGGGAACATAGAGCTGTTATAATACTAGAAGTAGGATGGGGTGGAGGGAGAGTGCTATAAAGATAGAAAATTTCATTAAAAGGGAGGCCCTAGTTACACAGTTTTGGCAAACTAGTAGCAAATCATTCATACAGTAATGCTCTCAGAATCTACAAATGGGAGATGTGATTTTATTTGGGCTGAGTTGGATAGGCTTGCAGGGATCGTATAGAGGGCTTTGAGAGTAGTTCATTAGTGCATACAGCTGCATTAGTTAATAGTTACTAAGTTGTCTATGTATTACATGTCAGTCCCATAAGTTAGTTTTTCGTCCCTAGGTTCTCTTTATTTCAGTTTGGTCCTTGTCCTATATGTAATCAAATTGCTATTTCGCAGAAGCTATGAATGAAGAATATGTTAGTTTTTTCCTTAGCTTCCTCTTCCTTTAGGTAAACTACATTTTAAATTTCTGTTTCCTTTTCAAAACTGCATCAGTGGTATCAGAGTCATCAATCCTCTGACCTGCACGGTGATGGAGTATCATGGTTTCCAAGTTTTAATTCTCAACCGTGGGGTCTTCATGGCGCCAATCCTTACGGTTACAGGAATTTGTAACAGGTTATGGGACTTACTACAATGGGTATCAGCAGCAATTCAATCAGAATATATTCTCACTATGCTTACCAAGCGTTGGAGTTTGGCTGGAGATTTGAATTGGAGAAACCTCCCACAAGCCCATTGCCATTCCAAAACCCTCTACACACTTCTAATTTCACTCCTTGGTCAGCCGCTAGTACCCAATAATCCAATATTGCTTCTGCTCTGTATCACCCATCAGAGATCGCTGGGGCCTCCTATGATTTTTGGACTGACGGCAGATCGGAGCATAAGCCTCCAACTTCGCTGTTTCAGCAGCAGTTCCGTTTCGGCACAGTCATAGATGATTCTATTCCAATCTATTTTCTTATTGAAGAGGAGATTACGACAGCTGTGGATGAGGGAAATATTTCTACAAGGGTGCTAGAAGCAAGGAAGATGGAAATGCAGGGGAGGTGTAATCGATGAAGTTAGGGCGAAAGGTTGCACGGCATCTATTACCAGCAATCTTACGAATGCTGCGATTCTGGAGTTATTGTCGGAGAAAATGATAATAGCAGCTCCGCTTGGGAGGAAAGTGTGAGAAGTAAAGGCACGGGAAACATATTATTGAACTGTCTATTCTACATTATTACACTGAGCTCTATTTATAGACTATACTACAATCCTTTTCCACGTAGGTACTATATACAATCCTAATCTTATTCTAACACTCCCCCTCAAGCTGGTGCATATAAGTCATATGTACCGAGCTTGTTACAGATGTAACTAATACGAGGACCAGTAAGGGACTTGGTGAAAATAGTTTTTGCCTTGTAACTTTTGTTTTCCTTGGCACAAACTTTGTGCTAAGGGTTATTTATATAAAATTCTGTTGGGTTATATATATATAATTCTGTTACCTTTTCCAAAAATAAAATTAAAAATTAAAAATATTCGGAACTCTTTTCAGATGACAAGATTGACGGGGAACCACAATCTGGTAACAAGCTACCCGTATTGCAGACTGCTACTGCTCTTGCTGTGTCCTTTGCTATATGCAAAGCTGGGGATCTTTTGAATAAGCATTTTGGTATTCGAGGAGGCACCCTTCCCACTATTACAGCTATTGTTGTCATTCTAGCAACTTCATTTCCCAAGCAATTTGCCTACCTTGCGCCTTCTGGTGAGGCTATGGCAATGATTCTGATGCAGGTAAGTTTCCACTGTATATCTGGATGTAAAATGACTATTTGAATGTTGCCAGCCTTCTCTTTTTTTTTTTTTTCCTTTCAAATTATGTTCTACCAAGTACAAGTAAATTCAAATATCTGCCATGAGTTTCTTGCATGCTGAATTGTAATGAAAACAGCCTTAGACACTAAAGACATTTTTCTTACCGTCTGTTTCTTCAATTTTGCATGCTTTTACGCAAAGTAACCTGGCATATTGTCTGTATCATTTACGCAATAAAGACAAAAACTGCAAGAGCACACCACGGACATTTAGGATAAATTCATGATGACACACTTTTAACTCTATTTGTCTGTTAAATAGCCTTGGTGGCACATATATAGGTAAATTAGATAAGTTTGAGAAACCTAGTTCCGATGTTTAATATAAAGGTAAATTATTCTCTACAGATTTATATTCATAGAGGGTAGAGTTTCATATGGAACAAATGAAAAACAGAAGAACAATAGTCGATCTTCAGTCTATATAAAAATTGCTGCACGCCTGACCCGCCCCTCCTCAAAATTTTTAAAGGAGTGTTTTCACCCACCCCACATAAGAGCTTCTTCACCTCCGCCCCATTGCCATCCCTAATTAGAGGACTAATATTTTTTTCTCTATAGTTAAATTAGCCCAAACTTTTTCCTGTATTCTTTTTGGGCAAAGATTGATCTAACTTGTTCTCTTATGATCTTGAGTAATAGGTATTTTTTGCATTCATTGGTGCTAGTGGGAGCATATCAAGCGTTCTCAATACGGCACCCAGTATATTTCTGTTTGCTTTAATCCAGATTGCGATACATCTGGGTGTGATACTTGGAGTTGGGAAACTGCTCCGACTTGAACTGAAACAATTACTCATAGCATCAAATGCAAACGTAGGAGGCCCAACAACAGCTTGTGGAATGGCCACTGCTAAAGGGTGGATTTCTTTGGTTGTTCCGGGCATTCTTGTTGGTATTTTTGGTATCGCCGTTGCAACTTTTCTCGGTATGGCTTTTGGGGAGTTCGTCCTTAAACTCATGTGATTTTGGATAGTGAACCTACTGAAGTGTATCAAGAACAGAATTATACCGTGGAACAAACGTCTATACACCAAAAGCATATCATTCTGCAGACATAATATGTCTTGCATGTGAACGCCCTTGGGGTCATTGGGTTGGCATGGTAAGGAGATTTAATTGCCACATAAAGTCCAACATTATTGGAACAATGTTTGGTAGTTTGATTGTTACTTTTGTTTTCTTCATAAATAATAGTTGCATAAGTTATGCAAGAAGCGATATTCGAATTTGTAATAAATCAAACTAGACATTCAGCTAGAAATGATACCTGTAATTATAATCCTTACGTTACTAATCTCCATTACAATTCTTGCATCATTAATCCTTGCTAACTTGTCTCTAAATCAAAGGATCTGTGACAGTGTTATGCTGGTTTTATCACATGCCTACTTTCCATCTCTTCATGTCTTGCAGACACTATTCTTAGCCTATTAAGGGGTCGTTTGGTTCTTGGTTAGTAGGTCATTATTCATGTACTAAATCCTGCATAATTTGTACCATGTTTGGTAGCATATTTTTGCTATGTATAAACTTTTAAGACAACAAATACGGTGTTTAGTTAACAATTTAGGATCCCGCATCATTAATACATGTATAAGTTAGGAGAGAATTTATATATTAATTTATGTAGGATAGATTATGAAATAACTAATAGTACATGAATAACTAAATCTTGAATCCCTGCATAACTCTAATCAACAACCAAACGACCCACTAGTGTTCAAAGTGAGGAGCCACTTGTGACTTGTGATGAATGGAAAAGCCTTATCGAGGATAGATAGAGCAATATTCTTCAAGATTTTTCAAAATTTAAACATACGTATGCCCAGTGCAAAACAGGTGTGGGGCTACCCCAAGCGACGTGCGTCCACAAACAGAGTCGGATTCAAAATTTAAATTCTACGAGTTCAATTTTTATAGTTCTTAGCATTAATATATTATATTTTTAGAGTTATGAATTTATATATGCTATTTATTACTATAATTTAGTGGATTGTTACATATTTATTTATATTCCACATTAAAAATACTGAGTTCTCCGATGAACCGGTATCATAATGGTGTATCCGCCCTTTCCCACAAAATTCTTAGATTTCACTATTTAGTCAACAGAGCATATAAATATCATGCATATATTCTTTTAGAGAATATCTATACATAATATATATTATACTAGCAATTAACCCAAAAGAGATGCCAACTCTTTTAGAAAAAAGGAAAAAGTTCAAAATTGATGCCATATGCTGCTCAAGTGGTATAAGATTTTAGTAACTATACAACTGATCGTGTTAGAGACATCTAGTGGCGAGTTGAAGCTTACGGGTTAGGAATTTAGTCTTATTGAATTACTGAGATTTTAAATTAATAATTTATACATATTAAACACATTTCTTAGTATAAATACAGGGTTTAAATCAAAATTACTAAGTTCTGCCGAATCGGCTTCTTGCATTCTAGCTCCACCCCCCGGGGACATCTACCAAATATTTATAACTAGAATTTAAATTCATTGTACTGGCTGCAGATACCCAGTGCGGAGGTGTGAGAGGTTGGCCATGCATGGTTTCAGAAGAGGTAGGGGTAGGCCGAAGAAGTATTGGGGAGAGGTGATTAGACAGGACATGACGCAGTTACAGTTTGCCGAGGACATGACCTTAGATAGGAGGGTATGGAGGACTCAGATTAGAATAGAAGGCTAGTAGATAGTATCGTTGTGCTATGATTTCTGCTACTATCTGTTATTTTCTGTACTTTGATTATCTTATTTTATCTATGATAGCTACTGCCCCTTTGCAAACTGCTTCAGCATGGCTTAGTCGCTTTCGTTATTTTCATTTCCATACCGCTTTGAATTTCTTGGCCTTATCTGACCTCTTTTTATGCTTTCTATTGAGCCGAGGGTCTTTCAGAAACAGCCGTCCTACCTTGGTAGAAGTAAGGTCTGCGTACACTCTGCCCTCCTCAGACCCCACGTTGTGGAATTCCACTGGGTTGTTGTTGTTGTACTGGCTGCAGATAATATTCTTACATCATCACGTAGACTTGTTAACAATAATAGATAACTCAATCTTGATATAATAAAGTGCGAAAAATAGAGGGGGAACCTCTATAACCGATAAAATTACACAAGTATTGTAAAAAGGAATTATACCATCGGTGTATATACTTAATATATAACTATATTTGGCAGTTGGAAACTTTGGAAAAAATGATCTCCTATGATAAATAGCAATTTAAATAGAAAAAAATGACCCTACAAATCTCTTATGTTGTATCTTGATTATCTCTTATGAAAAACGTCATATAATTAGAAGAATACTTTTAATGTATCATATACTTGATCTCCTGGAAACTTTGTAGGATTTATATAGGTATGAGTGTCAACAACTCAAATATGTCAGTGCTCTCAAAATATATTTCTTTTTATCAGGGAGCCTTTTTCCTTTAACGGGCTTTAAGCGACACAAATTTGAATAATTTTTTTTGCACGGATTTCCCTTCAAATGCGCTGGTCTTTAATTTTTGTCCTTCGCGTAAAACAACGGCCGAAATTACCACGAGGTTCTGGGTTCGAACCCGGCTCACTTAAAAAAAACAACTTCGCAAGGTGAGGTTTCACGAAAGTTTTGCCTTATTAGGCCTAATTTAGTTATGCTATAGTTTCAAGTTAGGCCTTATAAGGCATAACTTCTATAGTTTTAAAATTATTCCTAAGGCAAAAGTTATGCCGGACAAGGGGTAAAGTTATGCCTCTTGCATTAAGTTTTTTTTTTTTTTTAAATTTAGCTGGGATTCTAGCCTTTTGACCGAATAGGCCTAATTTACTATAAAATTCTTACAATTTTTTTATACTCTGTTCGGGTTTGAACCCAGAATCTCAAGAATATTTTCGGCCACTTAAAGTGCCGAAGGGCAAAAATTAAAGACCAGCAATTGAGGAGCAAAAAACAAAGACCATCCATGAATAACGACATCTATGCGAATGACCCAATTTGAATTAGTCAGAGCCCCAAAGCGAATATCCAAACCAAGTGAAAACCCCAAAAAACTCAAATATGCAGCTAACATTTTCTCAAGCACCAATTATAGTACTTGCTAACTTTATTTACCTAAAAAAAAGGGTTATCTTGTTTGCTATATATATATATATATATATATATATATATATATATATATATATCTTGGAATGATGACTTTAAGTGGGCTACACTATTGATTGCTTGCTCTCCCTCCAGGCCCCCATCTTTAAAACTCCATCCCTCTATATTGCCAATGTGGAGGGGCAAATATGAGAAAATTTCATAAATGGCTATGGTTTAGAGTGTATTTACGAAACGTACCTACAGTTTGTGTATTTACGAGATATAGCTACAATTATTGTATTAGACGGGTATCACCTGTATCAGCGAAAGAGCTGTATCGACGCGAATTAGCTGTATCAGGCAGGAATCAGTTGTAACATGCCGGTATCAATTGAAATCACGCGAAAGAGCTGTATTAGCACATACAGTTACACGTATTTGTTGTGTATTTGCTACAAAACAAAAAAATGTAACTACGTTTCATATATTTTTAAACTACAACTATGTATCGTAAATACAGTCTAAATGTTTGTCATGTCACGTAATTTTTTCAAATATTCACCCGCACCAATTCGTATCAGGTGATTTAATAAGGTAAAAATATATGTTAGTTAATTATGGTTAAGTGGCCAAAGTTTCTAGACAAACACATATCATGGAATCAGTAATTTGATATAAAACCGGGTGCAAGTAAGTTTTGGGTGCGAATAGAAGGGACCCAAAAGACTAGTAGTGGGTGGGGGGATAGAATTAAAAGGGACTTTTGAGTTATCAATTTGAGGATTTAGGACACAAGTTTTAAAAATTGGGTAAAAGGGACTCTATCCCCCTAAGTTTTTTTTAATTTACACAGAAGTCCCTAAAAAATTTTAATTTACACAAAAACCCAAAAAAAAAAAAAAAAAAACCTGTACGTTTTTCTCTTAAAAAATACGCAAGCAACTATTGGTTGCTTAAACAACTCCTTGTTGCTTATACAATAACCTTGTATCTCATTAAAACTAGGTAAACAACTAGTAGTTGTTTAAATAAATAAAGGTTGCTTATAATAAACAACACGAAGTTGTTTAAGCAACTCATTATTGCTTATACATGAACTCAATTGGAAATTAATTGATTGATCACAAATGAAAATTAACTAATATAAAAACCTCGTTTCTTGTAAAAACTAGTCATTTAATGAGTGATTAAATCCAACTTATTAATTTTATCATCAATTAATTGACTATACTAATAGTTTAAACAAAAATTTACTGATCCAGTGATAATGGAATCAATGTTGTTTGATTATATGAATATTAGAACATCAACTTATAACAATCAAGTGAATACGTTGATGTTCAAATATTCATATAATCAAACAACATTGATTCCATTATCACTAGATTAGTAAGTTATTGTTAAACTATTGGTAGAGTCAATCAATTTTGCGATCAATTGTGATATTATTAATAAGTTGGGTTTAATCACTCATTGAACGACTCGTTTGAAATTTAATTGTTATCAAGTGAATACGTTAACGTTCAAATATTCATATAATCAAACAACATTGATTTAATTATCACTAGATCAATAAGTTATTGTTAACTATTAGTAGAGTCAATCAATTTTGCGATCAATTGTGATATTATTAATAAGTTGGGTTTAACCACTCATTGAACGACTCGTTTGACATTTAATTGTTATCAAGTGAATACGTTGATGTTCAAATATTCATATAATCAAACAACATTCATTCCATTATCACTAGATCAGTAAGTTATTGTTAAACTATTAGTAGAGTCAATCAATTTTGCGATCAATTATGATATTATTAATAAGTTGGGTTTAATAACTCATTGAACGACTCGTTTGATATTTAATTGTTATCAAGTCAATAAGTTGATGTTCAAATATTCATATAATCAAACAACATTGATTCCATTATCACTGGATCAGTAAATTTTTGTTTAAACTATTAGTATAGTCAATTAATTGATGATAAAATTAATAAGTTGGATTTAATCACTCATCAAATGACTAGTTTTTACAAGAAACAAGATTTTTATATTAGTTAATTTTCATTTGTGATCAATCAATTAATTTCCAATTGAGTTCATGTATAAGCAATAATGAGTTGCTTAAACAACTTCGTGTTGTTTATTATAAGCAACCTTTATTTATTTAAACAACTACTAGTTGTTTACCTAGTTTTAATGAGATACAAGGTTATTGTATAAGCAACAAGGAGTTGTTTAAGCAACCAATAGTTGCTTGCGTATTTTTTAAGAGAAAAACGTACAATTTTTTTTTTTTTTTTTTTTTGTAAAAAGTGCTTTTATTTTTGGATTTTTGTGTAAATTAAAAATTTTTAGGAACTTATGTGTAAATTAAAAAAACTTAAAGGGCCCTTAATTAAATATTTATAACAAAAGAAAAGAAAAAAGAAATAAAAATCCCTTTTTTTACATTTCACTCTCAAAGAGCTCTTTTAGCTCATTTTCCCTAGTGGGTGTGGGTATCTAACTTTTTTCGAACAATGCATGGTCAAGTTGCAGGTAGGGTAGAGAAAAATAATGAAAAGAATAGGATCTTACTTTGCTTTTTTATCATACAAAAGCAGCAAGAATGTACAATTTGATTTGTTTATATTGGTTAGTGAAAATGAGCCCTACCAATCTCACATCTTTGTCCCCTCTTGTTTCCTTTTTGAATAAATAAACACACCTTTAGGCGAAAAAACAAAAAGAAATCCCACATACATAGTATATAAAATAAAATCTAATTAGTTTTGTGCTCTTATATTTAATTAATTGTTTTGAGTAGACATATAAATGGCAAGATGGAATGCTAACCAAGATTGCACTCAAAAGTGCCCTACCATCCCTTTTAATGTTTTGACCATTCAACATTGTACATAATCTTCATGTTAGTAGTTGTTCTTTGTTAATTAGACAAGCTTCCAGAGTAAAAAAGTTTGGGAATAAATTGTCTTAGAATTATATTTTTTTAAATTATTTCATGAATACTAATGACGACATATGTAAATGTTGAGATTAGAACAAAGAAAGACATACGTTTTGGACAAGACAAACTCAAGCAAAAACTAATATAGAAATTACAATCTAGTAATACATTTACAATTTATTATCACTTTCACATTTTTGTCATCGATCGACCTTTCCAACCTAATAACAATATAAAAAGAGAAAAGGAAAAAAATAAGTTTTTTTTTTTTTTTTGAGATTTGAAACAAACATGGAAATCCCACTTGGATAGATCTTCTTGAGCACAAGAACCAAGGTGCAAACACACAATCAATGTGCACCAAAATAATAGTAGCATTAGTTATGATGCCAAGAACAAGGGGATAGCCTGGGAGTTAGCTCAATTGGTAAAGGTTGAGGCATAAGTATTTTAGATCAGAAGTTCGAGCTTTGTGTCAAGCAAAAGTTTAATATATAAGTGAAGAATGATAGAGGGGTGGGTCCATCTTTCCCAAATTGCAAAACTCCAGCGTTAATTTCGCAGGACAATCAGTTTTTACAGTGTCATTTAAGACGCAATCACTTTATACATATATTTTGCATCTATAGCCAAAAATAGGCAAACTTCAGTCTTCTTCTTCTTCTTCTTTGAAATATGACAGAAATTTCAGATGCGATTGTCGGATGTTTGGCTCTGGCAAGTCAAATTTCAGACAAAATGTCAAAAATTTGATCTTAGTAAGCCAAATTCTATACAAAAATATGGGAAGTTTAGTTGTGGCAAGCCAATCAATATGCTAAACTTCATATGCGAATTGTAGCAGTCTGCCTGAAATTGTTTTTGAAGTGTCAAATCTTACAAACATTTATAAACTTTGACTATGACTTAAATTGTAATTCAAAAATTAGCTATTTATGCACTTCTCCCCGAGTAGCTTGATACAATTGGCTCCAGAAGAATTTCTCGATCATTTAAAAATAAAGCATAGTAAGCTAAAGACTAAGCAGAAAAAAGTTACCCAATTCACGAAACCCCTTTTTGTCCTTTAGGTAAGGCATGTGAATTGATTCTTTAGAGTTTAATCATTTTATGAGGAAAAATGTGACACTAATTTTCCGCAGTTTGTTTCCTTTGTCATTATTACCACTAAATTATGGCTACAAGAAGGCGGGAATTTCTCAAAAATCATACTAATAATGATCAAACAATGGGCAAATTCAAATGAAAGATGAAGCTAGTGATCATTATAATTTTTTTTCCTTGACAAGCATGAATACAATTTCTTTTTGGTCGTTTGCCTCCATCTATAAATAGCATAACTGCAAAAAATACAGAAGGCTATTTTCATTAAACCTCTAGAAATTGCATGTAATATATATACATATATATCAAAAGTGTTTCGCGAAAAAGTAAAAATAATTCTCAATGCTCTTACGAGGTAATGATGGATTTAACTAGTTATAGTCACGAATTTGTTTACAGTGACAAGTGTTGTCATAGTTAATAAGATTGGAAAGACTAACTTTCCTCAGCTAATAACATCTTAATCTACAATATATGATCTATGAATAAGAAATAGAAGCCTCTAGCCGAGTAGACAGTAGGTGGAGGAAAAATACATAAAATTGGTTGAATTTGAAAATTTCTTGGAACGAATACTCCTGCTGATAAAATGAATATTCATGCATCATGATATTAAGTTCTCTTCAAGGCAAAAAAAAAAAAGGAAAAAAAAGAAAAAGAAAAAAGATATTGAGTTCTCTTTTAGTGTAATTAACTTAAGAATTTTGTAATACTGATATATTTTTTATTTTGATAAAGTATCCCAACACACAGTCAAAATTAATCTAAAATAACTCTTTTAGGCCCCGTTTGTCCATGAGAATTATTTAGTTTTTTCACTTTATGGTGTTCGGCCATAAAAATTCCAAATACAACTTAAAGTTGTATTGAGAATTTGAAAAACAACAAAAACTTATTTTTCACTTTTTGTACTTTTTTCCCCCACTTTTTTCACTTTCAATACATTCAAACAACCAAATATTCTTAGCAAAAACTATAACCAAACACGACTTCATCTTCAACTCCAACTCCAAAATATCAAATAAAGTGAAAAATATTTAATTTTCATGGCCAAACGCCTGCTTAGTGTTTTGGTTTAACCAACAAGATTGGTCAAATATACCCCTATCGTTACAAGAGTGGTCAAATATACCCTCATTTATTATAGGAAGCTTTCCAACACATGACCTGTTTTTACAAGGGAAAATGATCAAATTCGCCATTGAATTATGTAAAACGGTCCTGAGCTTTGAAGCAAGGGTCACTATTTCAACGTGTCTTCTTCAATAGTCAGAACCTCCAAAAGTAATGCCTCTGTCTTCCAAGCTCAGATTAACCACTCTCAAGTCTAAATTTATCCCAAATGGAACTCAAGCAATTATCAATTGCACCACCAAAATGAATTTTCAGCTATCCTTCTCAAATCATAAATAAAAGCGATGCCAGAGCTTCACATCAACATCCAAATGCTAAAACAAACTTGAGTGCATTCTATTTAGCTTCTAATAAGTTGTAGCAACATTGTGGCTGTCAAGGTGGGATTACAATGACTGAGGGTTGATGGTCTTTTGACAGAAGTAAAATGGTGACAAAGTAAATTGATAAAGATGAAGACGTGAGAGCGATCGGGTGAATAGGGTGGTTTTTATGTAGAATTTTTGTGTATTTTTACGAGTGTCGTCGGATGAAGTGGTAGTTGAGTGAGAGTCCACATGGTCTTCAAATGGTGTTTCTGTGAGTGGAGAGAATCAATTGTAATGGTGGTGATTTATTTAAAATTATGATTGATGGTAGCTGGAAAAATTAAAATCTGCACAATTTTGCAAAGTTCAGGGGCCAATCTGGACCATTTGCATAGTTTAGGGGCAAATTTAACCGATTTCATGTAATGCCATTACTGAATAGAAGCATAATTGAACTGATTTTGTAATTTTGTAACTTGAATATTAAACCCCAACTATTAACCCTAAAGCAGATTTGGATTATTTCTCAATTTATCTAGTGTAAATCAAACACATGTTTTATTTCATACTCCGTATATCCCATATATAATCTAATGAACCAAATACTACAATAAAGATATATTCACTAAATAATTTTATCATATTTAATCCTTCGTATTATAATCTAGATATTATAGTTTGGGTATAACTTGTTCACCAAACCAAGGATACAGTCCATTACAACAGAAACAGATTCTCCTACATTTATTACCATAATAACTATGGCTATGTCACAACTCACTACCCCTTTTAGTAATTCACTTGTTCAACTGTTTAACTATGTGGGGGTGGGGCTAGGTGAAGAGGCTGTCATTCCCCACATAAAAAGGTAATGAGAAAAAAGCTCTTTTTGTATACACTGCCATGATGTTGATGATGATCAATGATGCCTTCAATCTCTCTCACTCACACCTAACAATAACAAACCAAGGAATTTCCCCTTTTTTTCACTCTCTCTCTTCCTTTTATATCTCACAATATATTGTGGAATCTTTTTTTCTTTGTTGTCCATCTCTTCTCTTAGTTAAAAAATTTCTCTCTTATGGAAAAGAAGAAGGAGAAGAATTGTGGCTGTTGGGCTGTTCTTAGGCTCAGTGTTATTGGAGGATCATCTGATTCTAAACACTCTGCTAATTCTATTCCAAGAACTAGTCTTGTCTATGATGCAGGTTTTCTTTTATTTGTCATTTGCTTAAAGCTTTCATCTTCCAAGTTTAGCTAATATATTTACAGTGTTAATTACATGCTTAGTGATTCTCTAGGCTTTTCTTATCATTTGTCAGTTTCTATCGGTGGCGGAGTTAGGATTTTCATCAAGTTCATCATCTACTATATATACGTTAATATTATTTTGACCTTATATATACCGTGTGACTTTCTGGTTGAACCTCTTTCGTTTCTCTAGCTCCACCACTGGTTTCTATGTATACCAATATTAATATTAGACTGAGATGAGTTTAAACGAAGTGACATGGACAGTGATTGCTTGTACTGAGACGAAGTAATTGTTGTTTATGTATACAAATGTACTCAAAGGGCTACTTGTGATCTGTTCATATTTTTAATTTACATTTGTCTTTTTAGTTTTCTTGTTTTGCTGGAGTTCCCCTGCTTGATGACCATATTTAAGACTGTTCATTAAGCAATTCTTGGCAAACCAACTCCTTACTTTTCATTTTGTAGAATAGAATCTATTGTCATTGATGGTTTCTCCCAACCACCTAAATTTCTATTAATATTTCAAATGTCTTTTGTTTAATGGAATAATTAAAGCTAATGGAGTATTTAGTTTAATTCTCCTGATTCATGTCTTACAGAGTTACAGTCTAGTGATATCGGTTTGAGTCTACCGCATGATAGGTGTGAGTTCAATTCTCACTCTCCCCTTTCCCGGTTCCCCTGTGGTTTAATAGAAACTTTAATAAAGGAGAAAACATACTCAAATGTGTTCAATGATTTTGTTCTTTAGCAAATAGTACCTTCATCAACCTTCGTATTTTAACAATCTAGACAACATATCATGTTCAAAACCGACATGTGGTACAATCAAAATCTCTCTATAACGACATTGTTTGTTGTGATATTTGTTTGCTACTATAGCAAAATGTTGTTATAGAGAACATATAATATAACATAACATGAATATCGGTTCCAGAAAAAACTTGGGAGGATGGATGTTATAGAGAGGTCTAACTGACGTTTTCCTAAAAAAGAAATTTTGAGAGATTTATGAAGTATCTACAATAATTTTTTTGCATGTGCAGCCACAGAGACTCGATACCTAAATGCTAGCAACCGGGAAATGTGTGTTCAAGATGAAGCAAGAGTATCTTCTGATACTACTGATCCACCAACACCACCACCAGCTACAGAAAACAAAGTGCAGCGGCAGCTACTTCAGTTTACATTTCACGAGCTAAAAGCTGCAACGGGGAACTTCAGACCGGACAGCATTCTTGGTGAAGGTGGATTCGGATATGTATTCAAAGGCTGGATAGAGGAGAATGGGACAGCACCAGCAAAGCCCGGTTCTGGAGTTACGGTTGCTGTCAAGAGCTTGAAACCGGACGGTCTTCAAGGCCATAGAGAATGGGTGGTTAGTACGTAGACTATCTGCTCGTGGTTAGTAGTAAAAAATGAGTCAGAATAGAGTAAGCAAGACTGTAAGATGGTAGAGTGAGTTGCTTGAATGGTCACTCAACTTACAGTAATTGGCCACCAGATTTTAATTTTTTAAATATTTTCTCTGAAAAGTTACAGCTGCCACGTTATTAAATAGGAAAAGTTAGATGATTTAGAAGAAAAAATAAAGATAAGTGACTTTGATGGCCAATTACTATAAGTTGAGTGACCATTCAGGCAACCTACTCCAAGACTGTATATGCAATGGATAACATAATGAATTAATGCAGGCAGAAGTAGACTTCCTTGGACAGCTTCATCATCCTAATCTTGTCAAGTTAATTGGATATTGCATTGAAGATGACCAAAGGCTGCTTGTTTATGAGTTCATGACCCGTGGAAGCCTCGAAAACCATCTTTTCAGAAGTGAGTTCTGATTTCTCGTTGCATCTGAAACGTTTGGTCTTATTACGCAAACAAATTTATCTTAAATCACTGTTCATGGTTGCAATTGCATACCTGCAGAGTTTGAAATTCACTACTAATAAAACAGGAATTAGGGACGGACAAATTCTATAGCTAAACAACAAAATCCGTCGCTAATCCTATTTAGAGATGGATTAGCGATGAAAGTTCATAGCTAATTCCAGTTTTTTTTTGCAGTGATTTGATTTTGTATAGCAAGGTCAGGACTTGTAAAGCTTTTATAATTCTTCTTAAAACGTGTTCTAGCTAAAGCATATACACAATCTAAGTATGATAATGCCTCTGATATCCAGCATAGATAACATATGCAAACTAAACGCCCAAGCTTGTTCTATCTGATTTTGTATTTCTGTTGTTAAAATGCAACTGCTGATTGTTTTAAAAATTTGTTCAAGGAACCATACCTCTCCCATGGACCAACAGGATTAAAATTGCACTTGGTGCAGCCAAAGGGTTAGCCTTTCTCCACGGAGGCCCCAAACCTGTCATTTACAGAGATTTCAAGACGTCAAATATTTTACTTGATTCGGTATGTGATCAGGAACATCTCAAATTATTTATGTCTAATATTTTCCTTCCGGATGCCAATGCTAAGATGATTCTGCAGGAGTGTGTGTGTATATATATATATATATATATATATTTTTTTTTAATTCTGTCCATCTGTGCTCATTGAGCATGGTCCTGCTTATAATTATTGAAACTTCATACAAATTCTGCAGGAGTATAATGCTAAGCTTTCGGACTTTGGCCTTGCTAAAGCTGGTCCTCAAGGTGACAAAACACATGTTTCTACAAGGGTTGTGGGAACCTACGGATATGCTGCTCCAGAATATGTGATGACAGGTAGAACAACTCTTTTTAAGTTTTTTTTTTTTGATTTTTTAACAAAGAAACTTAGAGGAATAACCGAGGAAGCTAAGAAAATATACTAGCTATGCAGTCAACGCTAACTATTTTATTAATAACTCAGAGACATGCATTTGTTGCTTCAATTCCTAACTGAAAATAGAAAAATATGCTACTGACTTACATGCAAAAACAAATCACTAAGAAAGAGGAAACTAACTCCTAAAATCAAGCCACAGAGGACTCTAACAGAAAGCAATTTGAAATCCTAAAATTAGCTACTGATAAACTGATTTTCTGCAAATATTTTAGAGATAATGCAGCTAGCTGTTTTATTTCTGTAATATCTTGAGACATATTGTCAACAATTTTCTTTAGTTTGTCTTAGGCATAAGCGAGTAATATCCTATGATGGTCTTGAATGGAAGATACATATGGATCATGGTCAAGATATATATATTTTGAGTACATGGGTCTTCACGGCTTCTTGATCAAAGATTGCCGACACCTGATGCAAATCTGTCTTGTATTTTATCAGGACATTTGACAGCAAAGAGCGACGTTTTCAGTTTCGGGGTTGTTCTCTTGGAGATTTTAACCGGTAGGAGGTCTATGGACAAAAAGCGCCCGAGTGGAGAACAAAACCTTGTAGCATGGGCAAGGCCATATTTAGCTGACAAGAGAAAGTTTTATCAACTCGTGGACCCACGGTTGGAGCTAAATTACTCCGTTAAAGGGGTGCAGAAGATTGCACAACTCGCTTACATGTGCCTGAGCAGGGATCCTAAATCTCGTCCTTCAATGGATGAAGTTGTGAAGGCTCTTACTCCGCTACAAGACCTCAACGATCTTGCTATACTATCAAATCATTCTCGGTTAACACAATCAGGAAGGCGAAAGAAGAAACTAGACGGAATGCAACAACTTAGCTATAATCATTCTAGGAGTATCAGAGGGTCTCCGTTACACTCTGGTAGGCAACATTGTAAATAATGCATTTTCCGTTTTCTCCAAACTAAATAGTAGGAAATGAAGCCTCCAAACTGGATGGAAATTGAACAAACAACGAGCTTTATTATAATGTGTGTTTGAAATTTGATGAGGCTATGAATTGAGTTTGAGGAGTAGTTCATTTTCCTCTTATCAAAAATTGAAATCCGTAGAGCAGCATCCACATCTAACCACTGACATTCAATGTTTCTGACTTTCTTGGAGTGTAATTGAAATATAGCAATGTAATTGCAATCCTTTTATTTCTGGATTGTTGCTTGTAGATTTTGAGCTCTTCTTCTGGAACATGATAACTTTTGTGAACTTTTGGCACAAAAGTACATTTCAACGATAAGATTTTGTGCTCCCCTTTTGGAACATGACAAACTTTTGTGGACTTTGGCACAAAAATTCATTCCAATTAACATTAGTATTTTCTCCCTGTTTACATTTGGTAGTTTTCTAAAAGGGGAACCTTGAAGCAACGGTACAGACAGAGTTGTCCCCGTGTTACTCATAGGCTATAGGTCAGGGTTTCGAGCCGTGAAATTAACCACTGATGCTTGCGTTAGGGTAGACTGTCTATATTACCCTCTCTTAGGGTGTGGTCCTTCCCCGAACCCCGCATGAGCGTGGAATGTTCGTGCACCGGGATGCCCTTTTCATTCATTTGTGTAGTTTACATTGTTTCTTTTGAGGATATGTATGAGAGTTAGAGAACGTCTAGCTTTTGAGAACACTTATGTTGCCTTAAAAGACATGTTACTCAATATTGGAATGAAAATGAGCCTGAATATAGCGGATTGAATATAGAGGATTCATATTGTCGATCCAACTGATTAATTTAATTTGCAATTTAGGCATAGTTGGTTTATTGACTTGATGCTTACTTAAGATAGGATGTGTGTGCAAAGTAGAAATATTAGTTCAGAATCTGCATCTTAAAAAAGATGATATCATGGCTTTAAAAAAGACACTAACAATGCAGAATTATTTCTGCAGAATTTGCACTGTTTGACCTAATTTTAGCCTTTTCCTCATCATCTTGTGTGAAAAAGGAGACCAAATTATTCTTCCCAGAAGAAAATAGAAAGTTCTAAGATGACTTCATGGCCTAAAGAATACTCACTTTCAATATAAATGTTCTTTCTGCTAAAGATTCTTATCAGTGTCAATCTCAAGCTAGAATCAAGACTAACTTTAATATATTCTTTAAATCAGTTCAACTCTTTCCAAGTGCTCTAGCAACATGTTGGACTAGAAATAATACAAAAAACTAGAAAATATCAGGGGTGGATCTAGTGAAGGAACTACGGTTCATCTGAATCCAGTAACTTTGGTTGAGATGATGTATATGTGTTAAAAAATCAACTAAATATCAATATGAAATTTCAAAGGGAGTAAAATTAGACGGGATGTAGTAGAATTTCAAATCCAAACTCATAAAGTTTAAATATCACAGATGAACTGGGCAATGCACGCAATACTCTATAAGTATGTTCTAAAATTTTTATGCATGATATTTTTCAATATCATCTCCGAATATGGTAAATTTTTGAAAATTGATCAATCTAAGAGGAATAACAATATTCAGCTCTCAACTTCAGTTAGCTGCAACTACTAGAGTTAGTGTTTATAATCATATTTTACTAGAGTTTATTCCTCAAATAGTCAGTGAAGTTACTACATTTTTGTTTTTTTTATAAAAGTCGCTAAACTACTTCATTACTATCAAATTACTCAACTTATACAAAGTCTTTCTAAAAGTAACTATGGCCGGAAAACCAACTAAATCAACTCACCTAATAACCACATAAGCAAGCCAGAACATGAAAAACGTAGCCTGACAGCTTTTGTGAATGCATTTCAGAACCAAAATAGATAAACTTATAAGGACAATAGTCCGTTACATGATCACCGAGAAAAAGAAGAAGAAAAAAATAGTGTCTCAATCATAGATAAGCAAATATTAAATAAGTAATTTTGGAGAGATCAAGGTTTCTGGATAAACAATTCCATCCAGCAAATCATGAACTCCATAGCATGATCCAAATGGTCCTTTGGATGTCCTAAATAACATGCCATATTCATAAGTCTTGCAGTATAGGAGCACGTCACCATCTGCAAACATATATCTCGGTTTGGCTGAAAAAAGACCTCTATGTTGTATTGTTAACAATTGAGTCCAAGATTCCTTGACACCATAGTCTTTCATTGCCCACAACTTAGAAGGGCCCCAACAATAAAGCAAAGCATCCCTTCCGATCATGAATATCATCCCACAGTCACTCTGGCAAAGGTATCTCTCCGCACACCTCATTTGAGATACTAAAAGAAACCGAATGATAATGGTAACACAGACCAACCCAGTGAAATGCTCCATGTAGAAATACCAATGGATCCATACGGTGAGATTTATCCGTCAAAGGGAGAAGGCCAGCTGTGGTATATGGACGGTTACAACTTCTTCTCCAAGAACCGCTTTTTAATGCTAGAATCTCGCAAGATGATTTATTTTGAAGTGGAAAATGATGGGGGCTCTGATATATTTTAAGTATCTTATAGTCATCACTAGTTGCATCATATCCGAATCCGAAAGTAGATTCAAATAGTTTAAGTTCTGGATGGGGAAGTACTAATGAGTCTCTTGTCGAGAGGTTCCATAGCAAAAGTTGTTCATGACCATATGAGTCAACAACTACGAGAAGAACCAAACCATTGCAACAAGAATAGATTCGGCATGAACGTGGTATGAGGTTGGAAGGGCAATCAAGTCTTTGTACATCCTCAACCGACGATAAGAATAGAAGTTGTAGATATCACAGTCCTTAGGCACGCGTTTATGGGAAACAAGAAATTTTAGGGATTTATCTAAATCATGACTTTGATGCTTCATCTTAAAGTAAGGGTCAGAGGTTAGATCCCAAGCTATTGAAACACTTTTGAATCGAAACAGAGAGGAGACAGTAATTATTTACTCTTTGGAGTGAACCTAGATGGATAGGACAAAGGCAAGTGCTTTAGTTGTATAAATAAATCTAAATATTAATTGAAAGAAGCATGTAGTCCAACAAAGAAGAATATAAACTCAATTTGTAAGTAAGAAAGAAATCAGAACTCACCTGAGAAGCAACAATATCCATTTGCGACGACTCCACAACTCTCTTCCCTGCAGTTTGTGGTTAGCTTAGCCCCATTCATAGAAAAACAACAAATACCCAGTGTAATCCCATAAGTGAGGTTTGGGGAGGGACCTTACCCCTACCTTGAAAAGATAGAGAGGTTGTTTCTGATAGACCCTCGGCTCAGGATAAAGCAAAAACAAAGCAGGTCAAAAAGGAGACAAATAATGAGAGACAATAGATCGTAACATAAATCGAAGTATAAGAAACTTAACCCCATTCATATAGATTATAATAAGAAAGCAAAAATAGAGGCCTTGGTGAAAGAGATACCTTTGCAAGTATGAACCAATTTCTTCTTCTTCTTCTGTTGTGTAGCTTTGGTATCGTTAATCTGATTGAAAATATTAACCTTTTCTGTATCAATTGCATTGGATTTTTTCTTCTTTTTTGCCTTTATTATCTTTGGAGCTTCTATATTTGCTAATTTTCCATGTACTGGCTTCTTCTTCTTCTTCTTCTTCTTCTTCTTCTTTTCTGTCATCTTTGCAATTTTCTACGCTAGGGTTTCGCTATTGCCTAAGCTTTTAGTTGAAACTTGAAAAGACACGTCTGTTATGTGCATGGGTGTTTTATGTAATTACGTAAACTAGCTATCCATTTTTTTTTTCCAGTTTTGGCCCATATATGGATTTTATTTATTTTCCTTATATTAATATCCTCCTCCTATAGAACCCTAATATCACAAGCATCGACCGAACTCATTCATAAAAGACGGCGTCATGGATATAGACGATGAATACGTAGAAGGTGAAGAGTACCTCATCATGGATCAAAGTGATATCATTAAAGAAATAGACACTGATGAAGAAGGTAGGTAAAAAAAATCCAAACATTTTCCCACAAGCTAGCTCTTTATTTATTTTATTTATACATTTGTTTATTTACATAGATAATGGTCAAAAACAGACCTCAACTACTATCATTTTTTTCGTGAGTTTCACAACCCGAACTATCAGTTGTTTTCTTTTCCTATCTACACTATCACCGTCTATATATTAAAACACATCTAATTGAGTATATGACGATAGTTCAAAAGGGCACAACTGATAGTTGGCCTAGTCAACTTCGAAGTGTGTTGACATCAGTATTTTTACTAAAGGAGTTCAAAAATATTAAAATATACACACACGAAGAAGCTAAGGGTTTAACATTTATTATATATACATAAAAAATAATTTTACCTTGTAATTTTTCGCCGAATGGCCCAACCTAGCTTTGCTCGTGGTTGAGATGTGAAACTTGCGAAAACATGATAGTTTACGTGTGTTTTTGACCATTAACTCTTACTTATAATTAGATTTATGGCCATTTATAAGACAAAAATAAAATTGGGGTTGCAGAGCTTGAGGATGCTGATGATGAAGAAGATGAAGGCGAAGGTTCAATGCTGATGATGTTTATTTATAATTAGATTTATGGCCATTTATAAGACAAAAAGAAATAAAGTTAAATTTGTGGTTACAGATTTTGATGATGCTGATGAAGAAGAACAAGAAGGTTCAATAGGTTGGTGGGTTCAACTCAATTTCTAGAAACTTTTTTTTTTTTTTTTTCTTATTCTTTTATGTTTTTTAGCTTTCTGGTTCGACTCAATTACTTCTAGCAACTTCTAGAAGCCTTCTGCCGATATTCAGCATAAATTTCTTATATATTGGTTACCCATGTTGCTGCTATAATTTTTTTAATTATATATGTACTTGGAATAATAGCACTTTTAGTACTTAAGTTGTAAATTTTACCTTTGATCCATATGATATTTGACTCAACATACTTAACCTTCAATTAAATTAAAATGTGTGTGTTTAGTTCTTCTTTTCGGAAAGTATATTATATTTGAGTATTTACAAAATTATATTACCGTCAAATATGAAATAACAATAGTGAAACGTTTAATAATTCTGGTAACTTTGTGAATATTCACTAACAAAGAGATCAAAATTGTACAACCAATTAATTGAAGGCTCAATGTGCTTAGTGAGTTATCATAGAGACTAAAATCAGAATGAATCAACAACTATACTGAGGAACTAAAATGCTATTGACCCTTTATACTTTACTGCAAGTTGAAAACTTAGCAACTCTTAGTTGGTGCTGTGATCCTTGGTTTGTACTTTGGATCACTTATTTTTCTGGACTTCATACTTGTTCATTGTTACTTAGCATACTGATATGGATATTTGGGATAATGATTTCAGATGAAGCTGATGACTCGGTATACACGTTCACTGGCCATACCGGTATTGTACTTCTTTTTGTATTCTTATAATCTGGTATGATGCTATTCAATTGCAACTTCCATTTAAGTCTTGCGGTAGTTGGAAAACTAGAATTTGCCTTATGTTATGTTGAGTTCACAATTATGGACATGAATGAAGAAAATTTGATCTTTTCTGTGTGGGGTATTGCTAGGTTGTAGCTGATGAAATAGGTAAACGTTGCCTTTTCAGTACGTTTAGAAGTGATAATGCCTTTGATTCATGGTGATTGAGATAAGTGGTACATATTTTACTGGGAAGTGCATTGTGGAATCTTCAATCAAACAAGCAAAACTAATTTGTCCAAGAGGCAAGCTTGAAGTGACAATAGAAAGCGAGGGAGATACGTAATTACTTCCTCCATTTCATTTCATGAAACTTAGTTTGACTGGAAACGAAGTTTTAGAAAGTAAGGAGAATTTTTTAATCTTGTGGTCGTACATTAAAGATATACGTAAAGTACCAAAATGTCTTTTGAATCTTGTAGTCTTAAACATGTCATGTGAAATGTTGGAATTCAAATTTTACTAAATATAGAAGTGATATTCTTTTTTAAACAAACTACAAAAGAAATTAAAACACATAAATTGAAACACGCGGAGTAGTTTCTAAGACACATATGGTTCATGGTGAAGTTGTAGGAAACCAGATTCCAAGGCTTAGTAATATGAAATTGGAAAGAGGGATGTGTTCGGAAGTCCTTTCTTGGATCAAGATTGTTCTCCAAAGACAAGATTCACTTTCCCTAAATTAAGATAAAATTAGGATCAGTTCTATAGCCAACTTAAATGATTTCATTGGGAGAGTTCTATAAGAGGCCTTTGGAAAATGGCATATTTGAATGAAAGAGATCAAAATATATTATGACTCTAGCAAACTGGTTTATCTGTTAACGTTGTCATAAGAACTTAATCTGGAAATATAAACAAGATTCTTGCATCAGATGTTGGTCCTCCACTTATTGCTTCTTGTATGCTGGAATTTTCCCACACATCAATGTAATTATTTGCCCTATAAGGAAATTAAATCAGATATTCAGATGGTGGAATATACTTCACAATAGATTTTGTTATATCTCACTAGCGTAATGATTTTAGGCATGTAGGTTAAATGTGTTTTTATCTATTTTGCAGTAGTTAAAAGTTAGATGTATCCATGAGTCAATTGGAGTCAATGCCTCCAGACTATAATTAGTTTGTACTTTGGAGTTGATTTCTTTTACTGTTTTCTTTATAATTTAACTGTTTGAATACCTTTTCCACTTTATAGGTGAAGTATACACTGCTAGCTGCAGCCCGACAGATGCTAAATTGGTGGCAACAGGTGGTGGAGACAATAGAGGATTCATATGGAAGATTGGTCAAGGTGATTCTAGTTTAAAGTTATTAGAAGGTAAATGAGTCATGACTGACACTAAGAATCTGTCTCGTCTTTATCATCTGAATGGTTCATGGCTTTGTATTGCTAATTAGGTGTGTGTCTTATTCATACACTTATTAATATTTTCTCTTTGAGATATGGTGCAGATCACACAGATTCTGTTTCTAGTTTGGCTTTTAGTTCTGATGGTCAGTTGCTTGCTTCTGGGAGCGTTGATGGGCATATAAGAGTGTGGGACACAACTTCAGATAGTCTGAAGGGAAAACTTGAAGGTCCTGGAGGGGAAATAGAGGTGAAACATTTTCTTGTGTGTAAGCAATCCATTTTTGCATAACAATTCGAGATCAATTATGAACTCTGAGGTTGCACTCAGTGGGTCAGGTGGCATCCGAGAAGGCATGTGGTGTTGGCCGGTGCAGAGTATTCTGCTGTATTGATGTGGAATGATGGCATCCAAGATGACATGTGGCGCTGGTTTCTACTTTCTGGTCATGGTGGTAGTGTAACCTCTGGTGGTTTCACGCCTGATGGTACTTCCTTTTTCAGTGTTTTTCTCCTTTTGAGTAGAAGTTATGTTTCGTTACCTCATTAGGATTGGTAAGGTAAGGCCTAGCCCTTGCTTGTACTTATCTCTGTTGAGGATTTTTTATTTTATTAATAATAATAGGCTGCTAGACACGCAGTCTAGTGATCAAAAAATGTTTCTTATATATGGTTGCTCAGGTAAATTTATTTGTACCGGGTCTGATGATGCAACCCTGAGGATATGGGACGCAGAGTGTGGCCGATGTATCCATGCTGTAAGATGTGAGGTTTTCGCTTTGTGGCTGCTAATATCTTGATTCTTTTGCATCCCGCATTTCAAAATTAGCTGAAAACTATAGCTACATTTCTGCATCCCCGTCGCCCCTCAAAGACACACAACAAAATAAATAAATATGGGGCCTATTGAGAGAAGGCTTTCTGGCACTTATCACAAAAAAGTGTACAATGTTTTCTGGCGATCATAATAGAACGTGTTTTCCATTTTGGGTGGTGTGGCTAAGATACAAAATACTGGATAAACATTCTTGATTCAAGCATATGTTAATATATCACTAAGTTGGCATATATCTTCTTTCATCCTCAAGGACCTTATCCATGTCTTGTGTGATGCCCATGACGGGCAAGCCTCTCAAGAAGAGAGGGGGGGGGGGGGGGGGGGGCACATTACAGCTTAGACAAATCCCGCATCAGAATGAGAGAAGAAAGTTAGGGACCTTATAAGTATGAGTTCAGAATCAATGGTTGAGGCGCCTTTTGGGTTAAAACCCAAGGGACAAATCCTTGCGGGCCTAGTCCAAAGCGGACAGTACCTTAACTGTTGGACTAGGGCCGTTACATCTTGCCAGTTTTTTCCCTCTCACTAAGCTATGATGATGAGCTGGCTCTCTATACTTCCATTCTGAGAAATGATGTTAGCACTCTTATTAGTGATGAGATTTCCTGTCACAATTTGGTCTTTTATTGGAGAAATTACTTTCCTAGATTAATCCGTGATTTTTCAGATTTTGAAAAAAAAAAATGTTTATCTAGTGTGGCAAGGTGATTCTACAACGAAAGGACTAAATTGCCTGACAATCAGCTTGGATTCAACTCGCGCTCTCACAGGCTCAGAGGATGGTTCTGCTCACATTGTGAATATAATTACTGGAAAGGTCATAACCCTGGATTTTACATTTTACACAATGTTTTCTTTTATGTAATTTATGCTTCCAGACCTTGGAGGCTAAACGTCTGAGCACTGATTAATATTTTCTATCTCAGGTTGTCACTTCTCTGAGTGAGCATACACAGCGGATAATATGTGCCGGTTTTTCAGCAAGGTTTTGTCTGCATCTGACATCCTTCTATCTATCCTTGTATTTACCCTTTGAATGCCTTTTATCTGAAAGAGGATGAAGATAAAGATTAGAAAAAAGTTTTGCAACGACTAAACCACAAATACATAAATGTATCTTTGACTACTGAAAACTTGACTTTCGTATTGTAAGATTGCCTGAATAGGAACCAAATGTTTTCAGCAAACCTGAGGTTGATTTTAGTAAAGAGACAGTAGTCATACGGACATATTCAAGGATAACAAATTAGATTTATGGGTTAAGAACATACATTAAACACTTCGATGCACCTTCAGAATTGACTGTGTCTAAGAAGTCATCAGTTAATTTTGTGTGAATCTTTGATGAAAATTTCGTTGGCATGGATTTACTGTGTTGTATTCAGATGTTTTGGGGTCTTCAGATTGTGGAGAACATTCTGCTTAAATCCTTAAGAAGGTTGAAAAGTGTATATTTTCATGGCTGAAACTGGAAAATTGTTGATGCCAGCTCTTGCCTTTCTCCTGAATGAGAGGCTTCTATTAAATTGTAGAACTTCACCTCAAAGTTATAATGAGTTAGGGCTTAGTTCGACAGGCAAAGGTTGATCGCATGTTTGAGCTTGCGCCACGCGAACTAAGTCTGATATTCTTAGTCTGTTTGGCCAAAAAGTAGCATGTCCCGGAAGCACTTTTAGAAGCTTGGCCAAACACAAATTACTGCTCTAGTATTGACAAAAGTTCTTTTCAAATTGATTAGCCGAACACGAACTGCCACTCTCCAAAAGTACTTTTCCGAAAAGCATTTTTGACAAAAGCACTTTTCAAAATAAGCAGATTTTGAAAGTTTGGCCAAACGGTCTATTAATCTATACAAATCCGAAAAGGCATCAGCTACGGTGGTTTTCCGTAACAATTGTTTAGCCAAAATTTAATTTTCCTCCCATCTCCAATTTTCAGCCTTGTTAGCCCTGAATTCACCCCATAAGCTGTTAATAACCCCGGAGAACCATTCTTCTCGAGTCGATTACAGGCATATTAACTTTTTGTTGGAAGTCTCCTCCCATAGGGGACGGGTTGGAGATTGCATCTGTAGCCATTGCATGGATATGTTCCTTTGAGATGGAGAACAGGATGAGTTTGAGATTCAATGGTAGTATGTAGGGCTCTATATCTATATTTATTGATGCGGCTGTTTCACTCGTTGAAGTTTTGTTGTAGTAAATATCTTATTGCATGCCTTTGAATGTTCCTTTCTCCACTACTAGTAATTTTGGTTTGCTAAACTAATATTTGGTGCTTTAAATTGCTTTCATCATGTGAAATGACTTTTTCAGCGGTTCTTGGGCTGCAACCGGAGGCATGGACAATAAGCTTATTATTTGGGACTTACATACACCATCACCTCGCTCAACTTGTGAACATGAGGTTTGAACATCCATTTGCTTCTGTAAATACCCCAGTTCACTACTAAAAAAACAAGAATTAGCGACGGACAAATTCTGTAGCTAAACAGCAAATTCCAACGCTTATCCTATTTAGCGACGGATTATCACAAAATTTTGTTAGCATCAAGCAATTTAGCGACGGATTAATTCATAGCTAATTCTAGTTTTCTTTTGTAGTGGTCTTTTTCATTGGTGTGCTATTCCCTGACGATAACTTTTGTTTAGGCCGGAGTGTTATGCTTGTTGTGGCTGGGGAAATCTAGTTATGTGGCAACGGGTTGTGTTGATGGGAAGGTGCGTATATGGGATAGCCGTTCTGGAGAATGCGTGAGGACCTTTAGAGGACACACTAGTGCGATTCAGTCTCTATCTGCATCGTCTGATGGGAAGCACCTCGTTTCTGCCTCTTATGATAAAACAGCACGCGTTTTCAGTATAGCAGAGCTTAACTAAGAACAACCCTATTCTTTCTGCAGTTTGAACAAGATCTAAGTCCCAATTCATTTGAATTGTTTTACATTTTTATATTTAATCTAGTTTTAGACACAAGGGAAAATCATTTGACAAAATGCTTCTACATCTCAAACTTTGAACATTAGGCATCCTTCTCACTTTCATTAAATTTCTTGACATTTGTTGACAAAAAACAATCTAGTGAGACTAACCACACCTTTAGTTTGCGTAACATTTCTCCCTAGAATTCTCTTGTAACATGCTAATGATTGTGTAAAAGTTGTCTTGGTTCAGCATGAATGTTCAAAATTCTCCTCTTACAAAAATAAGGGAAGATTATTTGATTTATTATTTACGTTGTAGCCTCTTTGGTTCATTCGCTACAATTTCAAAGAATTAGGAACAGAAGGCGTGTTGGGTATTAAGAAAAATGTATTCCTGGGTAATTTTGTTTATTCTTTTGTGTTTGATAAGTAAGCAAAAAATTATTGTCCCAAAAGTATATGTGTATAATATACACAAATAATAATAGGGTGGGTTGGGGGATAGGAGTGTGGAGGTGATGAGGTGAAGGTGAGGTGTGTTGGCGGGAGGGGAGGAGGCAATCAAAGTGGATGTCACTTATGGAACTCGTTTTTCCAACTTTTACTAGAAAAGTCATTTTTCTCATTTTTAAGGAACCTAAAAAAAATATTTTTCAAAATTTTGACCAACCAAACATGAGGAAATTGAAAACATACCATACTAATGACATCTACAATGTGTATTCACTTGCATAAAGATAAGGTAAAAGGGGGATAGCACCATGGATGTAACCTAGTGGCCGGAGAACTGTGAGATTTTAGGTTCAAATTCAGTGGAGATAAATATTAGGCGATTTGTTTCTATTTGTTCAAGCCTTGGTGCATATAATATTGGATATAGCCACTTCCTAAGTCTTATTTGAGAAGTTCTATACAGAGGTTCTTATGTGCCAGACTTTTTCGCAAACGAAGGGTACTAATTAACATGATGAAAATTTGATAATGTGGGGAAATGTGCTTAAGGGTATCAGGTTTCTCCGCCTGGCAAATCTAAGCGGCATTGCTTTTACAAGACTGTAAACCTTTTTAGGATAGGTTGTCTAACATCACAATTTTTGGATGCGGCCCTTCTCCAAACCCTGCTAACATGGGACATTTTGTGCATCGGATTGCCCTTTTCATTGTAACAAAAAAAAAAAAAAAAAAGGAGACTCTTTTTGTTCAGTCTTTGAAGGAAGAAAATCACATGAAGAGACAGATTTGCAACTTCCCAGA
The DNA here is from genome assembly GCF_019175385.1 of Lycium barbarum. NCBI lineage: Eukaryota > Viridiplantae > Streptophyta > Magnoliopsida > Solanales > Solanaceae > Lycium > Lycium barbarum. The sequence continues at coordinate 12,336,437 of NC_083343.1, forward strand.
GGAGCTAAAATCACATGAAGGTATTTGCCCAATATTGGAGAATGAAATTAAATGCCTCAATCAAGCACAAATTGCTCTCCATTATTAGCAAAAGTGTTTTTTTAAATTAATTAGTCAAACATAAACTGTTATTGTTCAAAAGTATTTTTCTCAAAAAATACTTCTAATAAAAAACACTTTATAAAATAAGTAAATTTTATGAGCTTGGCTAAACAAACTATAAATTGTATCATAAAAGAAAAGAAAAAAAAATTAATTTCAGAAAGTGAAAGGCTTGTGAAAACTACCACTTTGAGCACAAGTGCTTTTGTGTTTCTCAAGGAGTTCAACATGCCTGCATTTAGGGAGAAATCTAATTGTGAGAAAAAGGAAGAGAGAGTGGTGACAGCAACTCGAGTTTGTGGGGAGAGAAGTGTTTCTTGTCTCCACAAGCTGACAATTGATTTGGCCTTATTGAAACACACTCATCAACCACATTACCATATTCTCCGGTTTAATTACGGTCATGGTGGGATCAGGGATGGATGATATTCCTTAGCTATTAATCGAAAAATTCGAGTTTGAGTCTTGAGAGTTAATGGTCAAAAATATATCTGAACTATCACTTTTTCGCGATTTTCATACTCGCAATTATCGGTTATTCCATTTTCCTTCTGAATTATCACCATATATGTATTAAAACACACCTCGAAGCTTATTAGGCCAACTATCAATTGTTCTTTTAATTTCCTACCTAAAGTATCACCTAGGTGTGTTTTAATAAATGGTGATAGTTCAGGTAGGAAAAGGAAAGTTGATAGTTGGGATGTGAAACTCGCGAAAAAGTGATAGGTCGTATGTGTTTTTGACCATTATCTCAAAATTTCTTTGTAGAAAAAGGTTTCCCCCTTTAACGGCTCCTATAAAGCGCAAATCTGAATTGTTCAAACAGTGAATTCATCTATGAGATGGTTAAACAAAAACAAATCCCTAGTTTACTTCAATTTCCATTCGTTTCACCCTTAATCTATGCTTAAAATACCAAGAAGTATTTCTAGGGATAGAGAAATTAAAGTTGACTTCTTAATTATTTAATTCAAGAATATTAATTGCATGTGAAGTAAAGAAAAAAAAAGAGAGTATATGAATGACAACATCACATTCAATTGATAAAGTTTGCTCTCAAATCTCATTGCAAATCCAAAAGGGTAATCAAAGATATGTTTCTTAGACCCTAAAAGAGTATTTTTCAAGAGTTGCAACTTGTAAGCTAGAGAATTAGAAAGTATGAGACTAAAGGAAATTTGTATGGTGAATCGAATTATTAAGCTTTTGGTCAAGTGATCAATTTATTCCTTGGAGGGGATTTTTTTTTTCTTTTATTTTTTAAATTATTTTTAGGGAAAAGGGTTCAAAACACACTCAAACTATGGCCAAGGTTGTCATAACACACCTGAACTTTGCGGTGGTCCTATGAACCCCCTGTACTTATTTTTTGTGTATTTTGTACGCTTTTATATGGTGACCTGTACAAGCGATTGTATCTACTCTCTTTGAGCGCGTAAGATTCCATATAAAAGTGTAAATAATACATAAAAAATAAGTCCAAGGGGGTCATAGGACTCCCGCAAAGTTCAGGTGTGTTATGACAACTTTGGCAAAATCTAGTCAGCAAATTACTGTTCATCTTATTCATAGAGAACTGGACTGAAATTTGATCCTAATGCACTTCAAATCTCAACCAAACATCACCAAATTTCAGATTCGAATTCCTCTCGACGTTCCGATTCTTTTGATATATCACCCACTCGAAATGGAGCTCATTTGCGGCAACCTGAAAATTCGACTTCGAAGCTTCAAGCTTTGTTCATGGCAATCATGGAGTCGTTCAGTTCTTCTTCACGTTCCAGACGTCTTCTAAGCTCAAGTTCAACTTCAAACAATCAGCAACCAAGAATTTTATTCATCAAATCCGGAATTTAAAGACCCAGATCTGAAAGCTTCAAGTCGAAACTCGACATCCATAATGGAGTTTTTGTTTACTGGTTCTACTATCTTAATCCACTATGATTAATCATGTTTTCAATGTCGATAATGTCACAAATCTTATATAATATCGAAAAAGACCTGTTTGATTTGGTCGTTACAATGGAGTTTTTTGGGTTTGAAATTTTGGAAAGTGGAGAAATGAAAAATACCCAATTGAAGAATAATTAAATCTTTTAAACTCAACACAAAGGAAAGCAAAAAGGCACAAATTCTTGAACAATCACAAACTCAACACAAAAGGCACAAAGCAAAAGGCACGATAATTGAAAGAAAAATTAGCTCTAACGACTGGAAAAAAATTTGGTCACTATAAGTGCACTTATAACGACCAGATTCATCTCCCTTCGTTAAGAAGTGGTCGCTAAATATCAAATTTCCTGTAGTGGAGCGCGTGCATACACTCAAACGATTTTGGGTGACTTTGTCCATTTGAAAGCGTAGATAATACACAAAAAATAAGTCCAGGGGCCGGGGGTCATAGGACCCCCGCAAAGTTTAGGTGTGTTATGGCAACTTTGGCCATAGTTTAAGTGTGTTTTGAACACTTTTCTCTTATTTTTATTACATAGGAGTAGGGGAATGAGAAATGGGGAAGGAAATTATAATGTGAGGATTCGAACTCTCACCAATAAGGTAAAAGTTCAGATAGCCAACCAACTGAGCTACAAAGTCCCTGCGGAGTGGAGCTTTATTGAATTTTTTACTAAAATAAGTCATTATTTCAGCCAATTCACCAAAATAATATATTCTTTTGAAAATTTACAGAAGTAGAGTAAACGTATTCCGCAGTAACGTATTATGCATTATTTTATTCAAAAAATTCAACGGACAAAAAAGTTAATGGTTAATGGTTAATGGTGTTAAAGGGTAATTCGTTACTATGAGTAACGTTTTCTGGTTAATACGTTACTGTGAGTAACATTTTATGGTTAATTAATGGTTTCAACGTTCCACTGATTTGAGTTCTTTATTTTATCCTAGCTGATTTGTCTACAACTTGATGGAAATCATTCTTAGTTGTCGTTTTGCTTTATACAAATTTAGTTCCCGCGAAGTGAATTGAGAGACCAAATTTAGCTGTTGTTTTGCTTCTAGAAGATGGAGTATTTTTCGTTAAGCAGTAGATATGAAAGATGGTTGCTTCTTAATTTTCATATATGAAAAGGTTGTGATATATAAGCATTAATTACTAGTAGTTATTGTTGTAAACTTAAGACATTGTATCTTTAATTTCTTTTGGGTCTTAACTATCTTGCACTTTAAAATGTATAAGAAAATGTTGAAGGGGAGAATTAACCAACTTCTGCTCATATAATTTCCCACTATTGGTGTTGTTTTGAAATTGAAAAACAACTACTTTATTTAGCTAATCAATACTTTTTTTATAAGGCTTATCAATATTTTTTAAGGCTAATCAGTGTCTTTATGTAAGGCTAATCGATACTTTGTTTTTAAGGGTAATCAATATTGTCGGTAAAGTTTTATAATTACATCAATCAGAAGGGTTCGTAATTTGAGGAATTCTTTGCAGGATTTAACTGCTCGTGCCTGGATTATGTAGAAATGTTACTGTCAGTTACGTTTTAGCCCGAAGTTGTAACTCTGAGTTACGACTTTAAGATCAATCAATGTCAGATTTTGTATTCTTTAGAGTCGTTACTTACAATAACGTATTAATCATAAAACGTTACTCAAAATAACGAATTATCTTTTAATACCGTTAACCTTTAACTTTTTTGCCCGTTAAATTTTTGGAATAAAATAATGTCTAATACGTTACTGTGAAATACGTTTATTCTAGTCCTGTAAATTTTTTTAAAAATATATTATTTTGATGAATTGGCTGAAATAATAGCCTATTTTGGGCAAAGAGTGAGCTTTACAAGTTAAAGAAAGTATGTTTGCTTTTGCTTGTATTTTAATAGACAAACACCACTATCTCCTTCATGCTAAACCAAAGACATGGAAATTTGAAAAAGGGTAACATGGCCCACTTATCTTAAAGAAAGTAAACGAAGTTAAGCAAACTTTATTCAATTCAACAACATAAGAATGTACTATAAGAGGAGACTTGTATCTTCCTTTAGCAAACGAAGTTCTTCAAAAATAAAAACATGAGAGTTCTATAAATTTATTAAAAGTGAATAATAATAGAAAAATGTTGTATAATAAAAGCATTAGCAGCAGAGCAAACTTTTAAGTAGCCAAAGTATTGGTAACGAGACAAGTTAGTGTCCTAGGATCTGGTGATTAATAAAGAGGAAAACCAAGTGAATATATATAATTGAAAAATTAGATATATGGTTTTTAATAAGTTTGGTGGCTCTGTTTTGATAGTGGCACGCCTACGTACTTTTATATCTCCAAATTATGAAGAGAAGCAATGGGGTTGAGGTGTGTGTGGGGGGGGGGGGGGGGGGTGGATATGTTGGTTTTGGCTTTTGAGAATTTCAAAAATCATCAAATAAAGGTTAGTTTACAAGAAAAGAAAAAGAGAATCCATGCATGAAAAAAGAAAACGGACGGGAGGGACACATAGTAAAAGTTTCACATCTACCTTATTTGGATATTGTTATTTAACTTGTACCATTTTTTCAATGTTTTTGCACGTATATCCACTTCAAAAGAAATTTAGATATATGGCGTCTTAAATTTCATATGGCTGAAGTTCAAATATTTCTGTTGTATGTGCATGAATTTAAGACAAAAATAACTAAACTTCAATCGTATGTACCTGAACTTCAACTACATGAAATTTCAAACAGTGCATATGAAAAATTATTTCAAAATAAATAAAACTTATAACTTTAAGCAATACAAATATATTTTAAATAATGATCCCAAAATCAGTTTTTTCTGCACTTCGATCGGGTACATAGGGATTCTTCATCATGTATAAAAAGAGGTAACAACTATAATACATGAACTCATTTAGTGATGCATATCTGAATAATTATATTTAACCAACTTCAATCAGTTGTAATGTATACTTCCGATCCATCTATTTGTGAATCTGCACAAAATTACTGATTATTATCAATTATATCATTCAATTATCAATGTTACGTTAAATTTGTATTAAGACTCCATATTGAGGATAATATAATTCCTGAAAATAAACAACATAAAACATATTAAATACATGAAGGAAACAAAAGTACATATTTTAACTAATCAAAGGTTAAGGCCTCATTTGTTTACATTAAGATTAAGACATCTGAATCTGAATACATATCTGGATATTGAGATGGGCATATTAAGATTTAGAGGTCTAAATTTGAATACACATCTGAATATTAAGATGTTGAATTAAGATCTGAATACTAAAAAATTAAGACTGTTTGTTTTCTCAGCATCTGAATATATAAAGTTTGTCTTTATTTAACAATTAATAAATACAAAATTTGAATAAATATTAAGTTAATCTAATACAATATCAATAATTTTAAAAAAAAATATATGGTGGTTGGTGGTGGTGATGGCTAGCAGTGGTGATTGTGGGTGCTGATCGAGGATCATGTTAGCTGATGAAGGTGATTCTGGGTAGTAGCTAGTAGTGATGGTGGCTGGCAATGGTGATTCAACACATTCAAGGAACCTATCACTTGAATTGAACAGTCTTACTGCCCGAACTCTTTACCCCTAATAGATTTCGATATTTGAAGTTAGGACTGTTTCAGGCGAACATCAAATGCAATTGTCTAAAGTTTGCACTGTCACAACGAGAACTTCATTCATAATCGTCTATAGTATGCATTGCACGAGAGAACTTCAGTGACAATAATCTGAAGTTTTAGGATTACTTCAGGCAAACTTCAGAATGTGATTGTTTGAAGTTTGCACTGTCACGGGGAGAACATCAATCATAATCGTCTAAGTATGTACTACTACGAGAGAACACCGGTCACAATTATCTGAAATTTACACTGCGACAGAAGAACTTCAGATCCGATTGTCTAAAGTTAGGACTGCTTCAACCGAACTTCGGACGCGATTGTTTAAAGTTTGCTGGAGAACTTCAGTTGTAATCGTCTGAAGTATGAGCTGCCGCGGGAGAACTTCAATCATAATTCTCTGAAGTTTGCATTGCATCAGAAGAACTTCAGATCCCATTGTCTAAACTTTGTGACTCAGATTTTTTTTTTTTGAAGTTTACACTACTTGAAATTTGTTATTACAGACGTAAATATTTGGAATCACTCGCATATGTCTGAAAGGGTGTTATGTAGTGGATAAATTTGTAAAATTTTGTGTACTGCGAATATGACCCCAAAATTGTGTACACCCGCACTCCAACCCCCCCCCCCCCCCCAAACAATAAAAAGGGGTAGCAAAAATCAAGGGAAGTGTCTCCTAATAAAGATCCAAGGCAAGGCTACTTTGGCGCCGGTGTCTCCGCTTTTGGATTAAATAAACTCATAGTGAAACTTATAAACTCAATGTTTGCTTGTAATAAAAGCCTGTGGTGCATGTCTGTGACAGACATATTACGTGCAATTAGTGCGCTTTTGTGCGTGTGCCTATGTTGTAAGAACAATGAATTAATAGAAAAAAGTTTGTACCTACACACACAATCACACAAAGACCACTTTAGAAACTTCTTTTGACTAGACAAATAGTCCTCCGTTTGCTGACATTCTGCACACTTGCTTCCAGGATTCTTCATGCTACCTCTCTCTAAGTTATAAAAGTAAGTATTTGTTATAATATTAATAACTTGAGTAATTAAACAAAATTTAAAATTATATCGAAAATAACCTCTCTACCTCTACAAGATAGGGGTAAAGTCTCGATACATTCTACGTCCATCCTCAGACTCCACCTGTGCTATTACACTAAAGTATGTTATTGTTGTTGTATAGCATGTTAAAATTATATCGATATAGTGTAAAATTTGCAATATTAATATTAGCTTAAATGGTATATTCAAGCCAACTTCAGTGATGAAGATCAAAATATCTAGATTGGCATATACATTTTAAACTTAAATGGCATATTCAACTTTTCAAGCCAAGGATAAATTTCATGTGAAAGTATGCATGCTCCATAAAACCCATCATTTGCTTATGGAAAGCTTACAAATAAGCCAATATAATTGTCTCATACTCTGACAGAGATTAATCAAATGCAAGCATGATCTAGCTAGAAAAAAAGGCGTTCTCAATTAAAATAAACAAATTGACATAAAGAGGGAAATTGATAAACAACAAATTCAGAATATTTCAGATGCAGCATGCGCAAAAGAGAAACCAAAGAGTGAGAAAATTAAAAGTCCCTTTATTTGTGTGATTTTGTGTGTTAGAGGAAAAAGTAAGCATGAAGAACCCTAAAGCAAGTTGCTTCCTAATTGACATCATTCCACTCACATTCTTCTTTCTTATTCCCATCCCGACGCAACCACTGTAACATATAACAACTTTATAAATCGGATTTAAATTATATACACTGACTGTCAGTATGTTTTTATTTTTTACGAAGTGATGTTAAATTAACTTAGTGGCAGATCTATTATTGTCCAACGAAAGTCAATTGACATTCTTTAGTCAGAAATTTACACTGTATAGATAGGTCAATATTTTCTTTTTATGTTCATATATTATACATATTTTGCAACCCCTTGACTTCCTCATGTCATAGTTACTTCTTTATATTTTGAATATTCTTGTGTTTACTCAAAAAAAAAAAAGAATTTCCTTGATGGGAATCCTGACTCTACTGCTTAGTTAACTTATTATCGTGCTGGTATCAAGTTACTAATTGATAGTCCATTATTATAGAGATCTGCCTGTAATTTAATTATTAAAGAATATCTGATTGCGCAAGTATTTTTTACACCAGCATCACAAAGAATTTGAACTCTTATAAATTATGCATGTTCTCCCCTCTCCCTCTCACTTCACTCTCATCTGATCTTCTAACTTCTCCCTCCTTCCTTTTGCTATCTTTATATATATATAGCGAGGTATAGGGAGGAATTTATAACCTCTCATCTGGTGCCAATTCTTTTGTTAGCTGAAATGAAAACCTACTAACTCTTATAGGGAGAGAGTGTTCTCCTTCTAGTAGGTACAGAGAGTTATCACCTCTGTTGTTTGATGTACTAAATTGCTATATCCTTCAATAATATATGGCTTCCATTCTTCAATGAAGATATATATATATATATATATATATATATATATGGAGTGGTGAAGAATTTCTTTATCCGAATTAGTCCTTTAAATTTGAAGAAAAATCCTTTTAAATTTTCGATCCATCTTCTTATTTCTGTTTATATGGACGAAGAGTTGATCGAGCTCTAGTTCTATATATATTAGGTTTGAAGTTTATTCTACACTCTCAGGCTTTAGCAGGACTCACCTAAGTTCTATTCTATTGTCATGATCTCTCTATTCCATTACATATTGTTTGATTCTTTCACTATACTCATCCTTTTTTTTTTTTTTTTCTTCTAGACAATATTCAATGTTTGCAATTTATTAGTCTGATTAATCTAAATTAGAGTCGAATAAATTCATTATGGATAAAGTACTCGTTAACAGGAGAATTTCCTCCACGGGCTCGAACTGAAACATCTTGAGTAAGTGTGAAGGGATTTCAACCATGTGCTATATTCATCTTATTCAATCTCAATTAAGGTGCATGGGTTTGAATGTTACTGTTTCTTCTTTCTTTCTTTTTGGCATTTTTTCAAAGTCACTTATTGGTAGTCAAGCGGTTACAAAACGTTTCATTTGACTAGAAAAGAATACAACTAAATATCATGACTAATAATTCCATGTCCATATCTTCTTTCAGAGTCCAACCCAAAAAACTTTAGATGACCATCATATTGTTTTTTCATGTGATACAACAACGGGACCATTTAAAGTAAAACATGTCTTCTAAAAAAGATATACAGATTCTTCTTTCTTTCATATTTCCTCTTTTTGGTACAAATTAAAAGCCACACAGAATCACTATCACGAGTATAGGTAGTACCATGAGGAATTAAAGGTGAGAGTTAGTTAGAGAAGCGATGTTGGTGAGGTTCAATCTGAAGACGAGTTTACGTTTTATTTTCGTAAAGAACGATCTCAGATTGAGCCGCGCCAATATCATTTCCTTTTACTAATTCATCAGCGAGTTAAACTGATTCTTGTGCATGAATAATTTCCAAGTATATATCTATTAGTGTTCCTCTTCCTTTTTTTGCTTATCACAAAAGAAAGAAATTAACAGTAAATATGTGTTATATGTAATAATCCGACCCCTCATATATATATATACTATTAGCGTTCCTCCTTTTTTTTTTTTTCGGTATAATTTTATACTCCCTCCATTTCAATTTATTTGAATTCATTTGACTGGACACGACATTTAAAAAAGAGTGAAGACTTTTGAAACTTCTGGTTCAAAATAAGTTTTGAATATTTGTGTGGCTGTAAATCATTTCATAAAGTGAATTTGTTTTCAAATTAAGATAGAGGGCATTCATTTTAACACGGATTAAAAAGGAAATAGGTTCACATAAATTAAAACAGATGGAGTATAGATAGTAAGCTGGTTCTTGATTTCTTAGCATAACTATCTCCTGGATGAAGAAAAGTCGGTAGTTTTCTGAAGATTAGAAAGCTTTTGTTAAACAATTTGATGAAGTGAAGCTCAAGCTTCTGGTTAGTGATTTCAGCATCCTAGCTATGTACAATAATGCCTATACTAATCCAGCTCTTTTAAAGTTGCGATTCAAAAGCTTTTTTTTTATATTTGAGATTCAATAATGCCGATACTATTCCAGCTGTTTCAAAATCTTTTCACGAGGATCTAAGCATTGTAGATACAATTAAGACTATGGGAGAACAGGATTTAAATTTGGAAAAAACTAGGTGATTTCTTTCGATCCGTCAAAACCTTGATGGGAAAATGCAAGTACTTGGCAAAAAAAATCAAAGTGCAAGTTGGATAAAAGAAAGAAACTTAAAGCGATGAAGCAATACGAACTGAGGGGTTATAATTTCATGGGTCAAGCTATGCATATTAGAAAATGTGTGCTTCAAACAATGGCATGCAACACATGCAAGGTCTTGTCAGCCAGAAAGTAGTTTTTTACTTAGCAGAGTATCTGTGTATAAATTTTCTCTGATTTTATGCCTCTTTTTTTAGTAGCTAGGCTCTTGTGTGTTATATTAACGAGTTGATACTCGAAGATAGTAATATATAAAGGTAGCCTAAATCTCAAATTAGTTATATCATCATTGGAGTGCAGGTGACTCAAAAGAAAGCTTCTACATTGGTCCTCTGGAAGACATACTAATGTTAACAACTCGATTCAGTAGCCTTCAGAAGGTATTTTCCTCTTTATTTGAGCTTGCAATTCAATGTGATATTGCTTTGTCCTTAATATACCAAGGTTGTTGGGGTTTGTAATTTGGTCTTTATTATTGTGAAGATCCATGTAACAAGAAGCAAGTTTTCCATCGTTAAACTGCTCCCATTTTGTTTATATGTGCATTGGTTCATGCATGTGTGCTTCGAGATGTATTTTATGGTGTATGAACCAAGAATTTGTTTGTATTTGGCGTCAAATGATGCTTTCATACACTAAAGGTATATTGTAAATGTACACAATTATTCTGAGCAACAAACTTGCAGCTTCTCAATTGAGGAGAGAAAGCGTATACCAATATTTCTGCCGCCAATGACAGTTGCAGTCATTTGTTCTTATGCTATAGCATGGTAAAAAGGACTATGATGTTGTGCTTAGTTTAAGGCCTAAATATATGCTTGTACTTGGTGATGACCGGTGAGTGGCTCTCAACTTGCTCACCGATGAGGGAACTTTCACTACTAAAAAAAAGGTAAACTGACCTAAAAATGTCCGAAAAAACCAACCTTAGGAGATCGGTTTTTGGGAAAAAATTATTTCTTTCAAGAAATCGACCTCCAGAGGTTGTTTTTTTTAGTACCAAAACCGAAAGTGGAAACCGACTTCCGGAGGTCGTTTTTTTTAGCGCTAAAATCAGGGAAGTGGAAACTGACCTCCGAAGGTCAGCAAAAATGGATTTGAAGAGTAAATATAAAAAATAGTAAAAATTAAAGTCTTAAACCAACGAGCACCAATGGTCTAGTGGTAGAAATGTATCCTACCACTGATTTGAGGTCGATTTTTGCTGCTTTTTAGTAGTGTTTCTTCGTGAGAGCTTTTTATTTTTGTGTTTCATCCGAACATATTGTAGATGTCGCCATTGCATTTGGATGCGGTAGCCATGTATGTGCACTGTTAAAACTAGATGAGGAAGGAGTGCTCTATTCTTTACTATTTGTTGCATGTCATGTTTTCTGTCCGCCATAAATTAGTAGTATCGTTTATATCTTCTAAAGAAAATTATAATACTGTGATTCCCACTTTTTTCAAACACTGGACATCGCCTTTTAATTCCTCTTTAACTTCAATGAAGCGATTTTAACTTGACAGTCTTTTTTTTTTTTTTTTTTGCAAATCCTCTCAAATAATGTATGTACATCTGAAGGTAGTTGTGCTTCTTCTGGATATATTTGTTTATGTCATTTGAACTTTGGAAGGTCTGAAAATTCAGTGTGTGTTTGAATGTAGTACATATTTTAAAATTGCAGTGGATAGCTGCACCCATTTGAAATCATAGCTCTTTTCTTGTGTAATTTATTGCAATCTACGGATTTCAATTGTACAATTCAAATGGGTGCAGCGCAAAGGTTTGCACTAGTAAAAACTGTAAGTTAAATTTTTGAATCTTTTGCAAGAAATTCATTTCTTTAACAAACAAGCAAATTTCAATGTACTTGTATGCTTTACTCGAGTCGAGGATTTATCGGAAACAACCTCTCTACTTTCACAAGGTAAGGGTACGGACAAAGAATGCGTACACACCATCCTCCCCGAATCTCACTTGTGAAATTTCAGTGGGTATGTTGTTGTTGTTATTGTTGTTTTCTGTCGCTTGATAAATGAAGTTGGAAATTGGACATCCATGTTTTTCTTACATCATAAGATTTTATTTTCTTTCTTTGAGACCAGTGGGCCATGTTATCCTTAGAAGTTGCAACAACCACATTATTTGTTACAACAACTACGGTAAGTTGTTGCAAAATTAGTAGATTTATATCTAGATGAAAAATTGAAATAAAACATCATTGTTTTACTTACCAAATGAGCGGATAATACTTATGAAGTAATTCGCAGTGCTACACGAATGAAATTCAGTCAAAAAATTGCAAAATCAAGAGTTTTTCTTTCTTGAGCAACAATGGCGGAAGACGAAGAAGAAGAAGAAGAAAGCAGAACAATGGAATGAGAGGAAAACAATTATCAAGTAATTCCCAGTGCTACACGAACGAAATCCAGTCAAAAAATTGAAAAATCGGGTGGTCTTTGGTTTAGGCATGAAGGAGATATTGGTCTATGTGTCTATTAAAATACTTTTTTTTGCGCGGATTACCCTTCATTTGGGGTGGTCTTTAATTTTTGTCCTTCAAATTGGTTGTGGGTTCGAACCTCAGCTCAGTAAAAAAAAAAAATCGCAAGACAGAATTTGCCTGCGTCATGTAAATTCTGCCTGAAGGGCAAAATTTAAAGACCTCCATTTTGAGTGATAAAAATTAAAGACCAACCAGCTAAGGGCAATCCTGCAAATTGCCCATTAAAATACAAGCAAAAGCAAACTTACTTTCTTAACTTGTAAATTGTAGAGCCCCACTCCAAGGAATAAATTTGATTACTTGACCAAAAGTTCAATAATTCGTCTCACCATAAAAATTTTTCCTTTATTCTCATGCTTTGTCTGGCTTAAAATACTCTAAGATAATTCTCTTTTGGGGCCTAAGAAAGATATCATTGACGACCTTTTTGAATGACACTTAGCAGCAAGCTTTATCACTTGAATCTGAATTGTGAAGTTGACATTCTTCTTTTTCCCTCATTTTTTTAAAAGGTCGTATATTTTTTCTATATCACCTTTTATTTATCATTAAACAGAAACATGTATAATATTTTGTCTAAACTATAGTTTATGATTTATCCTTAAATGTTGCACTTAATTAACATTCCACTAATCATCATATATTATTAAAAGTGGGAAGGTGTCATGCCTAAAAATTAAATTACGAAAAAGCTCATAATTTTTGTTTGACAATTTTGCCCTAACCAAAAAGCCGTCTACCGTTTATTAATAACAAAAGTGCTTTAGAAATGCACGTTTATTTTGTATTGATTGTTGAAAAACCCAAAAGTTGTAACCTCTTTGGAAACATTATGTTGCATTTGTTTAATTTTTTTTGTTCATTATGCGTTAGTTTCTCAAGAGTTGTAAATACACCTTTAAATATTTAGTTCTTTTCTCCTTCCCCTATTTAATTAGGTCCTTATATGGTGCTTGACTACTTATTAAGGTAAATAAAAGAATTTCAAAATCACCCCGTAGTCCCTCCCTATAGTCCACAGCAACCACCTACTCATTTTTACTCTTTATTCATGAATTCTAATGATTCCCTTTATGTTCTTTTTGTTCAGGGGAAGAAGAGTGTTACAAAATGCACTTTCATATATTAGTTGGTGATAATAACATTATTGGCTGAAAATTTGATTGGAAGATCGAGTTCTCAAGACTTCGTCTACATGTCAAGGTACTATTTTATCTAATGCTACCTATTTATGTATTTTCAAATTATAATATAAATTGATTGAAAGGTAACAGTTTCACAAAAATTCTATTAAAAGTTGTTATTTTATTTAATGTTTACTTATTTTTGAGAAATTTCAGACATTAGATGTTAGAAGACTACATTCAATATTTCTTACTTTATAAAAAAGAAGAAAAAGATAAATAGAACAAGTTAATATAAGACGACAGAAAAATAAGTAGAATAAAAATTAAAGTTAGAGCTCTAATCACGTCTTTCGGGTAAAATTTATCTCTGAATAACATCCTTATTGATTGTGTATATGGTCAACATCCCTCTTCAAACTTTGAAACTAATAGGGAAACTATTAGCATAAGCAATGTTGTTAGTTTTTTTTTTGTTTTTTTTTTTTAAATTTCATTTTTTTTATTACATAAGGGGTGGGGGAAGGGGAAATGGGGAGAGGATTACAATGTGGGGATTCAAATCCTCATCAATAAGGTGAAAGTTCAGGTAGTCAACCAATTGAGTTACTAGAGCCCTACAACAATGTTGTTATAGGGATCTAGGTTTATGTTTTTTAATTTTAAAAAAAAAAAAAAAATCTGCAACGACATAAAGAAAATAATGACAATTCATTTGATAATCGATTCATTCACCTGATATTTCTTGAGATTTTTATTACCGTCAATTATATATATATATATATATATATATATATATATATATATATATATATATATATATATATATATATATGTATGTATGTATGTATGTATCCACATACATATACATACTTATAATACTAGTATCTCTTTATCATTACTTCATTTGTATCCTCTATATTATGGCCGTTTAGAAAAACTAAAACTTTTCGTTTCTTTTGTAGAGAAAGCATGCAGTACATTATATTTATATTATCAGGTCTAAAAAGAAATAACATACCACAATACGGTATCATGTAAAAAGAAATGACATAGCAGTACGGCACAATTTATTACCTTTTTTTCTCTCTCTTTTTTTTTTTTTGACATTATTTGCAAAAAGTTTAAAGTGGCTAATACAATATAAGAGAAAGAATCAAGAAACTCTATAATGTTGTAAAGTCTAATAATTAAGGTAAAAATGTTTATATATAATATTGATATTTGATAGGATTATCTTATTTTCCTCCTTCTAGGTTATGGACGCACCATCTTGACCAATTTGAAGGAGGATCTAGACTTCTTCAAGAAATCTCACGTCCATCAAGTTCATCTGACCTTATTTCATAAATTTTCTGCAATGTTTTTTCCAAAATGAAATGGAATGTCATATTCAAATGACCTTAGAACAAGTTATATTGTATTGTAGTTGAAAAACTTGAGAATCATTCACCTATTCATTTATTATTTTTTATAATTATGTATTCTCATGTCTTTTTGTTTGTCAATTATTTTGTTACTAACCCAATTTAAATGTACTTTTCCCCCTCAAACTATTATTTCTCATATATTAACCATTTTTTTTTATAAAAAAAACGTTTATACTAATTAATATGGATACACGTGTAACGCCGTGTCCAGAGACTGGTACTAATAATAAAAGTAAGTCGAGGAAAAAGTAATAAATGACGAACTTCTTAATACTAGTATGTATTTTCTAAACCGTAAAAATAAAACTACCTTGAAACACGTTAATTTGTCAAGACAGTCAATATTTGCGGCCAGAGTGAGTAATAAATATTCTTGAATTAAATGAGTAAGTCAACATCCTATATCCCAAGAATAGTTTCATGATATATTGAAGCATGGAATAACGGTCAAAAAATGGAAATTGAAGTAAACGGGAGGATTTGGCGATGTGGTTGATGAGTGTGTTTCAATCATACTTGACAACAAGATTAAGTAAGCCGGTCAAGTGGGCTGGGCCAGCCTGAACCCGTCCCGGTAAACCCGACCCATCACCGGTCCGGCGCAGACCCATTAAGAGGTGTAAGGGGCTGGGCTAGGTGGGATTTATTAGGAGGCTGGGCCGGACAAGGTGGACAACCCACTAGCCCGGCCCACCAGTAGCCCCGGTGATAGCCCACCGGGGCACTGACCCAGCCCACTTCAAATTTAAAAAAAAAGAAAAAGATAAGTAATACATTTATTACTAATAATAAGTATTTTAAAAACATTGTATCCCAATAAATTAGGAGTCTCTTTTTACGAAGCACTTTAGTTTTTTTTTTTTAAATTGTATTTTAAAGAAAATACAATTTACCTTTCTATATTTGGAAACAATTTACCTTTATGCAATGATTTATAGCCACACAAAATAGATGTGACTTATTTAACATCACAAGTTTGAAAGTTTTCTTCTTTCTTAAACTTTGTGTCTAGTCAAATAGACATATCAACATCCATATAAATAATTTAAAATAAAACTTGAAACTTAAATTGATAACATTGCAAATTCAAAACATACAAACTTGAACGGTGAAATATTGCAAATCAAAAGTTCAAAACATACAAATTAAACGGCTAACATCGATGGACAAATTTAAAGAAGAGATAAACTTCAATGTTCAATTTCGTGCCTTTTCACAAGTGTCTACGCAACACACCGGTACCCCCTCTCCACCCTCCACCCCGCCCTAATAGGCTAATACCCGGCGCTCTGGACTTGTGGAGATATATGTCACCACAATGTTGACATTTAACATGTTCCTCATTTACTCACTCAAAATGCATCCACACCGCACTTGAAGTTGATCTTCGAACTCGAGGAGAAGGTGGAGGTGAAGTAATGTACACTAGTTGAATAACAAATTTAGATAAAGAGAGAATTGTGGAAGAATTGTGTGAAAATGAAGAAGAATGGAGGGGTATTTATAGTTTGAAAATATGACCAAAGTGAAGTTATTCATAAATTTAGGGGTTCAAATAAAATTAGCAACGACTAGTTTTTTAAATTTACAACGGCTAGCTTTTTGAATTTGACGACGACTAAACTTTTTTTTTTTTTTTTTAATTTAGCAATTTTATCATTAGATGTAAATGTAAATGTCTATTTTTGTATTAGAACTTAAAAAAAAAAACCCGGCTCACTAACTATAACCTGGCCCGACCCGATTAGCCCGAGGTGTAGCCCCTATCCGGGATGGGCTGGGCCGGACACCCTTTTCCCTCTCCAAGCCCGACCCCTTAACTTTCGGCCCGACTCGGCCCCTTGTGGCCCACGTTTAAATGGCCCGGCCCGGCCCGACCCACTTGACACCCTTAGATTAAGTCAATTGCCAGCTCCTCGAGACAAGAAACACATAAATCTCCCCACGAATTCGAGTTGTTGTCACCCCACCCCCTCTTTTTGAAAAAAATAATAATATTTACATCTATATTTAGTAAGTTTTTCATTTTCAATATTCTACGTAACAAGTTTAAGTCCATAAGATTTAAAGGACTACACGCATATTTAATTTAAGATCATATAATTCAAAAGTCAGCTCCCTTTATTTCTCAAACTCCGTGCTAGTTAAACTGAGATACTTAAATTGAGACGGAGGGAGTAATATTTAAAACAAACTATGTCACGGGTTTAAGTCGTGTCTACATCACACCCCTGTGAGGTGTGACCCTTCACTGGACCAAACGTAAGTGCGAGATGCTTCATGCACCGAGCTTCTCTTTATAATAAATAATTTAATATAATTTGGTATAAACATCAATTTCCCCAGTAAATACATAGTAATACGTTTCGGTTAGTTTATACTTAAATTGTAACACCTCGTGCATTCGGGCTAAGATTTGACTCGTAAGACGGGGGTATAATGAACCCAATTTGAGTAGTGTATAAATGGTGTTTGAAACCCAATCAAGACATGAGAAGAGTCCTTGAGCAAAAGAAAGTCGGAAGCTACCCTACGGAGCGTGTTTTCAAGTGAGTTTGCACCATATCTGAATTAAAATGAGTATACGAAAAGATCTAGAAGGAATTTGGGAAAGGTTCCTTCTTGAAAGTTGTAGATCTTTGAAATATCTTTCCAACGGTATATTATGGAGGTCAAACAGATATCTGTACAAAAAATTATGACCATTTTACTAAAACAGTGTTCTGTCGATTTACGGTGAAATCTACAGGCCGTAAAAATTATACGGGCCGTAGATTTGGGCCGTAAAACTCGTCCAGAAAGCCCAAATCACTGTAATTGATTTACGGTGGGATCTAAGGTCTGTAAAAATTTTATGGGACGTAAAATGGGGTGTAAAATGGGTCCAACAACAATTATAAAACTTCGTTTTAAGGCTTTTTCACTTCATTCTTCACACCCCCAAGCCCTAGAACGACCTTCTATTCTCTCCCATCATCAAGAACACCAACGTAAGCCTACTCTAATCATTCCAAGTCAATTCTAATATATATCCTTGTAATCTAAACAAGAAATCATCATTCCTAACCTAGGGTTTTCAAGAAAACCCATCTCAAGGTTCAAGAATTCAAGATTTTGAAAATCTTCTTCAAAGCTCAAGTCTTTAATTCAAGTTTTGGAGCGACTAAGGTATGTAGAGTTACTATCTACGTGTGGGAACATCATTGTTCTTCCCCACGCCTCATAATCCATAAATTATGATTCTTTACAAAAACTAGGATTTCTATACCATGCTCATGATAACCCTAGGTCCATGTCCATGTCCATGATTATATTATGAATTGTTATAATTCCATCATTGAGTTCTTAATATTTCTTTATAATTATTAAGAATCTGTCCGTAATCTATGAAAAACCCATATATCCCATTCCATGGGTTCATGCATGCTAGTTTATGATATATTATGCTATTTTCAAGAAAATACTATACATGTTTTACAAGTTCATGCAAGCAAGCTATAATTCATGATATCCATGTACAAGCAAGTTATATTCATGAAAACCATGGGCAGCAAGTGCCCCTTATTTTACATGTTCAAGTTTTTGGGAGTTGCTTTAATTACCGAGGAAGGCTTCAGATAGCCTGAAACTACGTAGCCACCATAGGATGAAAATCGCTCCACCCATGTCCCGGACGATCTCTCATAATGACTGGATCCTTTCATATTTTATTAAATCTCATGTTTCCTGGCAAGGACTGAGTGTTCTGCTGGCGGGACGCAAGCACCAGACCATGGATCGGTTATAAGTTATTGCTCTCCCTACCTATGATATTTTTACCATGTTATATATAAATATATGTATTCATGTTCATGACCAGGTTTCAGTTCCTATCATTATTATTTCTTGTCCCGTGTTATTTCATTCAGTTGCTTTACATACCAGTACATTCAATGTGCTGACGTCCCCTTTGATTGCCCGGGGGCCTGCATTTCACGATGCAGGTACTGATATACAGGACGACACATCTGCTCAGTAGGACATCGTATCAGCTTATTGGTGAGCCCCATCTCATTCGGGGTTTAGTCAACTTTTGTTTTATGATTAGTTATGCATCTAAGGTATGCTGGAGGCCTTGTCCCAGTAAGTATGTTTTCTAGTCAGACTCATGATAGAGGTTTCATAGACTAGACAAGTCAGTTATGTTATGTCAGACTTTCGGAGTCGTATAGCCATTTTGGCTCATTCATGTTATTTCCGTACTCATGTTTAAACAAGTATTTTTATTAAGTATTATGACTTACTATGTTTTATAAAGGCTCATCATGCATTCACATTATATTCCGCTCATGTTATGCCTTATGATGATTCAGCAAGCCATGTGGTTCGCTCGGTCACATGCAGTAAAGCACCGAGTGCCGTGTTTCGCCCAGGCCATGGTTTGGGGCGTGACATAAACATATAGTAATACTTATACAAACCTATAGGTCACGAGTTCGAGTCATAAAATCAGTCATTAAAGTTGTGTCAGGATAGGTTTCCTACATCACACCCATTGGGATGCCAACTTTTCCCAGACCCTACGTGAACGTGAAATATTCCGTGTACATAACTGCATTTGGTAATAGTAAATTTATATGATATAAACACCAAATTGATGGTAAGTTTTTATCCTCTTTCCTTTCTCTTTTTTTCTCACCATTAGAATTCTTTTGACATCCTCCCCAAATGCAAGCATATTGAGCTGCTTGAAAGACACAATAGGGCAAAGGCTCACTTTCTGAAGAGACTCCAACGAGAGTTGCAAATTGCCCCCTCCGTTTCTAAATAAATGGTGTTTTAGGTTTATCATTTTGTTTTAAAATAAGTGTTGCTTTGGGATTTAAAAAAGAAATGATCTTATTCTTCCAAAATTACCCATATTTATATAATCAAGAATCATTAAGTAGTTTTTCTAGGAAAGAGAGTAAAGTTTGATTACGGGTAAGTTAATAAAAACATTCCTAATTTTCTAGGAGTAAGCAATTTCAAAAAGTGGTATGCATAAACTAAAACCACCACTTATTATGAAACGGAGGGAGTAAGTCATTTTGCATTCCACTGTTTTGTTTTAATAACTGTTCTAAATTTTTTGTTGAATAATTATTTTGTTCAATAAACTCCCAAAATTTGGTAAAGTCCTTTGGTATTCTCAAACCATCTGCAACTGGAAATTTCCACACATTCTTCATGCAAATTGAGGTATTTCCACCAAGATATAGAGAAAATATTGAATATATTATGGATCTATAGCTATAATTCCACCAAGATGATGATACATCATTTAGGCAGCTAAATGCCTTTGAGTTTACAGTAAGCATACAGACAAGATCCCAGAAAGCTAAGAAATTGGCCAACAATATTCAACTGTCATTGACAAAATGGTAATATGTATCAGTAATTGTAGAAACTAATAATAAATGTTGAAATGTATGTTGTGTACTAACCAGATCAAATGGAAGTTCTCTGAAAACTATCCAGCCAAACCCAACAGTAAACAAGTCCTACATGAAAGTCATTAGTCGTTAGAAAAGAGCACATATACATGAAACAAGTCATTCATAAAAACGATAAGATGGTACATATATCAAATGCACCACTGGCTAACAGTAAAATGCTGCTGCTACTCTAGTGAATCGTAAAAAGTTCCACAATTGATGTTCATGCAAAATCCTCATAATAGATTGGAGAAACATATAACACACCTTAAGATTTCCGCAGACTGTCTGTGTTAGTGCAGAATTGATAGTTGTATTTAGGAATACGGAATAGTTCAATAAGAAAGCCAGAGCACACGACAGAAAAATCACAGCCTGCAAAGATGTAAGAAATTAACAGATAAAGATAATTTTAAAAAATAATTATAGAGTTAAGGAGTCTCACTTTGAATATTAAGATCAATAAATGCGACTTAGTCAAAAAAATAAAAATAAAAATGAGCAGAAAGAAAGGCAGAACTATGTCTAGTGAATAACAAGAATAGTCATATCACAAAGGTTGCTTTTGAACGATATGATCAAGTGAGGATTCATATAGCTGACCTCAACGTTCACGGGATTGAGGCGTAGTTATTGTTATTCACAAAGGTTGATTTCGGACCGGAGGTGTTTAGGTGCTTGTGCCAGGGTAAATTGCCTACATCACACCCTTTTGGAGTGTGACGCTTCCCCAGACCTTAAACAAATGAAAAATACCCATACTTGAGTTATAACCTGAATTGGGATGCATTAGTTCCTGTTTTTGGGAAATTAAATTGTCTTATTACTTGTAGCATCTTGTAGGAAAAAAAGGTCATGTAGATTTGTTAGGAATATTTCCAACGATGCTCCGAATAATAGATTTATACTCAAAAAGGTATGGAGAATGAACTGATATGGAAACGTTCTACAGCAAAAGACTTGTAGTATGTACTGAAATAGTTCAACTCGAAACATACTGCATTCCAAAATTAAGCGGTCAAACTGAGATATGTTCATAATTTGTTATTTTGAACGAATCTCAAAGGAATAAAGGCACGGAAACCCCTCTTGAAAGTTACGAGCAGATAGAGCATCATGTGATTTCAACTCCTCTTGAAAGTTAACTACCAAACTTCTCTCCATGTGATTTTCTGCCTTCGAGGATACCAAATGAGCTCCTCTATAGAACTAATCAGCTAGTTGGTACTCCAAAAAATTACCTTTATTTAAAGGTTAAATAATTCAATAACCATTTATTTACATAAATATAGCTAATTCTTAGCGCCAGAATTCCACTAACGCTCTAACTATATCTGTGTTTGTTCTTTTTCTCTAACTATTTGCTCTTATTCTACCATTTTGAAGACAAGTATCACCAGTAAACAAGGTGAGAGCACCATAATTGCATATGCAGGACTTATTCACTTTGTCAAGATAAAAAGGGGGAGACAGCGAGAAGAAACAACAGAAATTAAAGCAAAAAAGCATAATAGGGACATGTTGTTAATATAAGTAAAGCATTTCATGGCATTCGGAGTGTCAATTTTGGGTCAGCTTATTAGTCAATAGTCATTTTATCAAGAAAAATTACGAATGGAAAAAGGCGACTACAGCTTGAAGAACCTATGTCAAAGTTTAGTGAAAGAAGACAATAACCAGCAGAACAATTTGAAATAGAATTATATAAAATAAAACACCTGAAAGCCGGGGGTATACAAGTATGGAAAATTTCTTGTAGCTTCTAAATCGCCTCTGTATGCTGTCCAAAGTAGCAAAATCGGAGTACATATTATACCTGCAGAGTTTTTCACATTATTAAATCAAGCCGCTATAGACACAGTCAATATAGTATATCGTTTTCTTACCATTACACCACATCAGGCCGAAGCTGTTAAGGCCACTCGATTCTCCTAAATTAGAGATTTCAGAATATATCAAAAACTCGTTGATGAAACTCAAGAAAAGGCATCTGAGAAGAAATTAAGCCCAAAAAGAATAAAGATATATACCAATGCTACATATACAAGCCAGGTATATTGCTGTAGTTATGTTCGAGACGAAAACAATGGTATAGCTGTAGTAGTCAAATGACAGGTCCCGAGCACCAGCAACGAATGCACCAAGCATGATTATTCCTACACTGATGAGACCCTTATAAGTGTTTCATAAGCACACAACAAAATTAAAATAGTAAAGTTCTACATGTAAAAACCTCATAAAGACATAAAACCTAAAATAAGATAATGTAGTTTTTCTTTTTTGCCACAATTCATATGTTCCAACAGTATAAAACTTGAGTCCTTGACCTTGATCCCCTTAAAACATCCATATTCAAGAAAGATCATATTAATGACTTGAACGTGAAACTGGTTTAACTGATATTATAAAATAAAAACTGAATTGGCAAATTCTGGCAGCTAAGTAATGCTTCTCTATCCCAATTTATGTAACATTTTTTGCTTATCGAGAGTCAATTTGACTTATTTCGAGTTAAATTGGATTAGATCATCTCAACGTTTAAAAATTAAAATTTAGACACTCAAAAACTATTAAGAATTACAATAAGTGTCAATGCTTCTCATGTCAATATGATGAAAACATACATTTTAAAATGTTGCCGAAGTTTGTATAGTTTGAATCTTGAGAAGCCAAAAGCATCATATAAATTGGGTACGGTGGGAGCAACTAGGTATTTCTTTGCATTATTTATGTAAAAATAAAAAGTAAGCAGTAGCTAGAATGATTGCTCACCATGCAACAACATGTGATGAATATTTTTTTCGTGCCAAAAAATACTCTGCCATCATTGTAAAAACAACACTTGTCCGTCTCAAAGTGGTGTACATAGGAACACTAATTCCACGAATGGATTCCATGGAAACCAGCTGCCGGATAAAAAAATTGTTGCAGATTTACTTAAGAAACAACCGAAAAACTAAGAAGAAACGCTACTAGAAGACTTAATACTTACCATGTAAAGCAAATATGATAATGCCACGGGAGTGCAATGCAGTACTGTCTTAAATGGTACGAGGTTTGTTGTGTGCTTAACCACAATATTTGAATCCTGAACTGTGAAAAATATAACTTTCCAGCGCCTCAAAGCATAGAGAATCAAACTCGAACTTAGCATCTGCATATTATTATCACAATATGTTTTGCTTACAACCCCGAAATTATGAAATCTCGTAGAAATGCAGTGTTGTTCAACTAAATGACAGTTCAGATTTTAGCAGTATCTTGGTCTAGTGAGCAATTAACACTGCACTTCAACGTGGATCAAGAAAATAATATGACCAGACTAAATAGGATTCAAGTATGTCAATCAAGCCAAAAAGAGTATAATGCCCCATATACAGACATATACAACTATTCAATTTACATAAATTTTAACAGTGCAAACATGATTATCACCATGATGGAACTAGAAAAAAATGGAGTATTTCTTCATATGCTGTCGAAAATGCTTAAAATTGGAACACGGAAGTGTTATGATGACAAATTGATAAGCAATGAAATAGATAACTTAGTCATGTATGTTCAGCAAGTTCACCAGAAAGCATAACTAGGCTCTGGCTCAAGGAGGTTAAAAGAACAAACACGCAAACATAACACAGAAGACTATTACAAGGTACAGAGCCTTAAACTTGTGCCGATCATGGAAGAAATTATTGTTAGAAGTACATCAGTTAGATTTGCACCTGTATCAAGTAGCTTTACTTCAATTCTTTTGCATCAAAAGAGGTTTTTTTTTTTGGTTTTTTTTCGCATCCCACCCCCTCTAGGATAGCAAAAAGAATTGTACTTCAGATCACGTAAACTAAAAATCCTGGCTCTGCCTCTATTTGCATGGCTGTTGTATTGGGAGAAAGATGTATCCGGGGTTAAAACCTATGACCGGGTGCTTGGGAGGTCTGCAGGTGCCGCCCAGCTAGCTTCCACTCTTACTTACTCGAGTCACATCAAACAACCTCGATCAGAGCGCCACTTTGCATACAAACGTTGGGGCTACAGTAATGTCACATCACCCGTACTATAGGGTTAAGAAAGTTGGATATTGGCTTATATAAACTTAGCTTAGGGTAAAAGTGATATGATTCTCATTGGCTCGAGCGCATTTTTAGAGCCTATAATTCGTGGTGGAGCTCAACTTAGAGTCTATGATCTTCATTGGAGCCTATTCACCACATTTGGAGCGTTTCAAAGGTCTCAAGTGTGTATTTCAACACTACACACTTGATGAGGATCAATGATGAGAGCCAAGTCTCTACAAGCATCATAGAGGTGAAATCCTACAAGGTTTGGGAGATTGCTTGGTTGGGAGATTTAGAGCTCGAGGTCCTTGCCCACAAGACTTGGAAGATAGCTTGGAGGGCTATTTGCGCAAAGGGCTATTTGTGCAAGTGGCTAATTTGAGCAAGGAGGGTTATGCTTGCAAGAAGGCCATGCATGAAAGGTTGATTAGGAGGCCATCTATGCAAGGAGGGGTGTGTTTGGCCACTGTAGGCCAATCCTTGAATTGAAGACTACACTAAGAAGACTAGCCAAACAAGGCCCTTACTTCATGAAAGGTAGCATTGTAATTGCCTATTAGTCTTCTTCACTTAGTTTGTATATATAGCTTGTCTTTCATTTGGTTAGGTAGATCATGATGAATTGAGAGTTGAGATTACTCCTTTGGAGAGATAGTTTGTTTAGCTATAGATTTAGTGATAGTTTATCATAGGTGGATTTCTTTGTTGGCTATGAATCATTATCCATTAATTTTCATGAAGAGTTGCTCATTTGTGGGTTCAATTGATTAGCTCTTGTCTTGAATTTCAAATAGTATAGGTTCTCTTAGGTTGAATTCAATTGGGAGGGTTTGGATTTCATATATCCAAGTTTGCCCATAAATCCAATCCTAATTGGGTCTTGCTTCAGCCCTCTTTTCTCATCCCCTTTTCTTCAATTCTCATCCCAATTTCTTGTTATCCTTTAATTCCGCATTTTTGTGATTGATTTGGTATTTCCCCCAAATCGATTTCTTATCAAAAAGGAAAGGATCTTCTTCTTCAAGCTCTTGTAAACACCATTCTTTCACTGAACAAGCAATATACACAAGATTATTACTTTCTTATTTTTAGCTTCTTGAATCACTTTCCTTTATCTTTGTTTCTTACTAAGCTTTATCCGAGATCAATGCCACTCTGGACTGGGCTCATAAAAGAGTTCTCGGGATTGGATACATCTCACTTGTCTTCAAACCCTATAAAAACAAATCTCTAACTGATTTTCTGATTAAATCCATTTTCACCGGAAAACAGCTGGTGTATGCAACAATAGTGCACAACGTTTTTTAATGCCAATTTTCCCTAAATACTTATTGACATAATAGATACCTGGCCAACATATTTTTTATGCCATTGCTTAGTAAACACTTACTATTAACGTGATAGATACCTAACCAACATACTAAGAAATCAGAACAAAACATGTGATAATTCAGTATCTCAAATAAATCTAACATAAAGTAGTTACCTGAAAAAGTGTGATCACATTTGCACATGGAAACTCATAAGATGAGAGAGCTGCCTTATTGAATATCACCAAGAGAACTGCCCAAAAAAATGAATAAAGATAAAAAGAAATTATATTAGGTTCTTATAAGATGATCAAATTCTAAGTTATTTTAAGTACCATATCACAGTCAGGGGCGGGGCAAAGCTAGAGTGTAGGAAGCGGGTTTGGTAGAATCCAGTAGCTTTGTTCAAACCTTATATATATTTGTATTAAAAAATTCATTTAATATGAATAAATTATTAATTTATAACTCAATAACTGATCAAAAAGACTAAAATCCGAACCAATAAACTTAAAACCCTGGTTCTGCCCTTGATTGCAGTCCCTACTTATTATAAACACGAAAAGAAGAAAAGCAAGTTTCAATAAATAAACATCCTACATTAGTTTTAAACCTCATCGATGATAGCAGCCTAGTCGCTCACCAAAAACATCCTATCAATGGTGCAGTCTTGATTTATCGTTTGGAACTTCACATATATGTTTAAATTACAATAAATAGAAAAGGTTTGGTTTGTTTACAAATTTTGGTAAACTCATACCAGAAAAAAGAACGCCCTGTTGTGATAACAATGTCGAATACAAATTTGTCAGGTATCATTCTATCATTCTTTTCATATAATCGAGAAATCCCGAGTAGAGGCGGACTCAGGATTTTAGGGCGAGGACACTATTATTTTAACATAAACGTCAATAATTTTTTAATTTTTTAATGACGACTGAGGGATAATACTGTGTCGGAGTGGTCACTAATAGCGTAGCAGTGTCGAAAATACAAGTATATAGGTCAAATATGTGTAATAAATAAAATTTAACATAGTGAAGCAAATGAAAGAAATAGCTCGGTGGCTAAGGCCGTGCAACATGTGACAATGCAAGTTCGAATCTGGGCGAGCTCATTTAACGTTTATTGTTTTCCTAAAAATAGGCTCAAAAAATAATTAAAAGTGACATTCGAGTTCGATCCGGGGTGACATGTAAGGGAAGCAGCAGTTGCAACTAGCGTGCCCCAAAGACATTTTCGTTTGTTAGAGTGCACAATTAAATATATACTAATTTCTCAAGGTATATACACATATATATACATAATTTTTTCCGAAGGGTGGGAGTGCACTGCGCGCTATCATATAGGTCCGCCTCTGTGCCCGAGGGCCAGTGGCGCTCAAAAGCATAACGTGTGCCTAACCCACACATTAGAGCTATATTATATATAGCAACTCTCTTTTTTTGTGCATGTGCTAATTGCAATTGCTTGTAACCAAAAACAAAAAAGATATATGCTATCACAAATAGGCTGATTATAATCGTTCTGGTTAAACATAGAGGAGCAGAATTCTTACTCTTGAGTCTCAGAAGATTTTCATTTTTTTTTTTCTTCTCCTTAGAGATATAATACTTGTAGAATAATTCAAACGAGTGGTGGAGTCAAGATTTTTAGTTTATGAATTTTGGACTGCAATTTCTTTTACTTATTGAGTTCTGAATAAATTATTTATTCATATTAAATAATTTTTTTAAATACAAATACAAATTTTAAGTCAAAGTTACTTGGTCTCCTTGTTCCGCCGAACACGTAACTGGAATGGTGGCTTCGCCTGATTTAGGCTTGGAGCAATCGTAAAGTTATCCGTCTGACCTGTAAGTCACGGGTTCAAGTCATAAAAGCAACCACTTTAGGATAGTCTACGTCACAACACTTGGATGCGACTCTTCCTGGACTCTGCTAACACAGAATGTTTTGTGCACCGAGCTGCCCATTTTTAACATGCAAGAATCCATTTTTTTATTCTGAAAGAGTAAAATTAAGAGAAGATGAAGAAGAAAATAGACTAACCAGCACAAGCCATGTAAGAGATGGCAACATAGACACCTTTTTTGGTCATGGCTGTAGGGCTTTTCTTGGCAGATATTGGCAAGTTTTGTGGTTCACTCTTTGAAGATTCCATAGATACCATTGTTGAGTTTTGGAATAGAAGTTGAAACACAGAAAGAAAGAGAAGTAAAAAGGCCAAAGAAGGAAAAAAGCAGAGTATGACAAAGAGAGAAGTGTTGCACTTTGACAAGAATTGGACTTCAGTTGCCATTACTTTTAAAGGGAGGAATACTGCCTTTTTAATTAATTAAGAAAAAAAGTAATCACGGAGGAAGGGATGTTTTTTATTTTTGGGATTAGACAATTTTTTGGTTAACTTGCACAAACGTCCGGATTTAGCATGCGTGACATCTTATCAGCATAGATCGGGCTATTTCTATTCAACATGCTTTAACCACTAGATTAGACCATACCATTGGTTGCTTTTATGTCATTATTATGTATTATTTGTTTTGGGACTTAACTAATCGGATTCGTACTGAAAAGTTCTATTTTAGAAGTAAAGTATTTACCAAAAGACGATTTTATTCTTAAAGCTCTGACTCGAATGCTAATTAAGAAGGAATGAGTATTTATCATTCATCGTATTCTTAGATGATATATTTATTATGTCCTTCAGTTTCTTTAGCGAGCTAATCTATATGCAGAAAGATAAATGAGTAAAAGGTCAAAAACACATCTCAATTATCACTTTTTATTTTTAGTTTCCTACCTAAATTATCACGTGTGAGAGATCCTGTCTAAACTATCAGGTATGAAAAGTGAGCAATTGATAGTTAAGGTGTATTTTGCTAATTAGTTCTAATAATTTCGATATGCTTGTATTTTTTACCCTTATCTCAAAATAAATTCGTTCAATTATTTTAAAGGCAAATCATTTCCCTAACTC
This sequence comes from Lycium barbarum, assembly GCF_019175385.1. Lineage (NCBI taxonomy): Eukaryota > Viridiplantae > Streptophyta > Magnoliopsida > Solanales > Solanaceae > Lycium > Lycium barbarum. The sequence goes on from NC_083343.1 coordinate 12,365,254, forward strand.
ATGACTTACAGAGAGCCCATTCACCAATTTTTCTCTAGTAAGTGGCACTGCCTGTAAAGTGAGGGTCCACTTAGATATTTGCCAGTCAGAGAAGAGATTCTATTATTTTGACTCTTCTTGTTTTGGTGTTTTAATTATAGTACAGATAATTGCACATTGCGGGTCCGGAACCAAAATGTCCAAAAAAAATATATTTTGAATTAAAATACCCCAATAAAAAAAAGATTACCAAAGTACCTATAGCGCAGTAAAATACTGCGCTATAGCACTAACGGAGACGGAGCCGTTAAGTGCTATAGCGCAGTATTTTACTGCGTTATAGAAAAAAAATATTTTTTTTGGTACTTCTATAACGCAGTAAAATACTGCGTTATAGAAGTACCAAAAATTTTTTTTCTTTCTATAACGCAGTAAAATACTGCGTTATAGAAGTACCAATTTTTTTTTTGTATAACGCAGTAAAATACTGCGTTATATAAACAGTACAAAAAAAAAATTGGCCAACTTTATTTTTTGCAACACTTAGTGTTATTTTCCATACTTTGACCAATAATTAGTCGTGTGTCAAGATTCCGAAACGTCAATATTTTATATAGAACCTGATATTTTTTTCTGCGTACAATAATGTAGGCTCAATACATCAAGGATACGTAAACGTTCGGATCGTCATTTTAGGGGTTGAAAAGGTGCCCGAAGTAAGTTTTGTTTGAAAAAACTTAGTGTTTTTTCCATACTTTGACCAATGATTAGTCGTGTGTCAAGACTCCGAAACGTCAATATTTTATATAGAACCTGATATTTTTTTCTGCGTACAATAATGTAGGCCCAATACATCAAGGATACGTACACGTTCGGATCGTCATTTTAGGGGTTGAAAAGGTGCCCGAAGTAAGTTTTGTTTGATAAAACTTAGTGTTTGACTGTAAGGTTAGTTTAGTCAACTTTATGTGTCGAGAAAATTAGTCAGCTTTATTTTCAAAAATTGAAACCGTAGAAGTGAAATTGACATTCACAGCTACATTACCCCAAGATTTTTACGTTGAAATTTATTGTGTATCACTATCTTATAAGTAAATAAAACTGAAAATTTCATGCCAATTTGGGGGAAAATTGAAATTGAATGGGATAAAAGGTGTTTTTTTAAAAATTGGCTGGGCCTTGCGGCGGTTTGTCCACGTAGATCTCGAAAAAATATTCAAGTTAAAAAAAAACGCATAAAACGGACGTCCGAACGCAAAGTTATGACCATCTAAAGTTTGACGACTTTACAACTAGTTTTTGTCCCTATATTTTTTAGAATTATATTTATATTCAAAATAAAGTTATGTCTTGATTAAAAAATAACACGCTTATATCAAAATCTTATAAAATAAAACACCCTAAAGTTTCCAAACAAAACTTACTTCGGGTACCTTTTCAACCCCTAAAATGACTATCCGAACGTCTACGTATCCTTGATGTATTGAGCCTACATTATTGTACGCAGAAAAAAATATCAGGTTCTATATAAAATATTGACGTTTCGGAGTCTTGACACACGACTAATCATTGGTTAAAGTATGAAAAAAACACTAAGTTTTTTCAAACAAAACTTACTTCGGGCACCTTTTCAACCCCTAAAATGACGATCCAAACGTCTACGTATCCTTGATGTATTGGGCCTACATTATTGTACGTAGGAAAAAAATATCAGGTTCTATATAAAATATTGACGTTTCGGAGTCTTGACACACGACTAATCATTGGTCAAAGTATGGAAAAAACACTAAGTTTTTTCAAACAAAACTTACTTCGGGCACCTTTTCAACCCCTAAAATGACGATCCGAACGTCTACGTATCCTTGATGTATTGGGCCTACATTATTGTACGCAGAAAAAAATATCAAGTTCTATATAAAATATTGACGTTTCAGAATCTTGACACACGACTAATTATTGGTCAAAGTATGGAAAATAACACTAAGTGTTGCAAAAAATAAAGTTGGCCAATTTTTTTTTTGTACTGTTTATATAACGCAGTAAAATACTGCGTTATACAAAAAAAAAAATTGGTACTTCTATAACGCAGTATTTTACTGCGTTATAGAAAGAATTTTTTTTTTTTGGTACTTCTATAACGCAGTATTTTACTGCGTTATAGAAGTACCAAAAAAAATAATTTTTTTCTATAACGCAGTAAAATACTGCGCTATGGGTACTTTGGTAATTTTTTTTTTTGTTAGAATATTTTGGTTCAAAATATTTTTTTAGGGCATTTTGGTTCCGGACTCCCACATTGCCACACCATCCTCCAATTTTGCAATTTCACGTTTGCGTTTTGGCTTTTAGTTGCTCTCCACTTGTAAATGAGCTTCCTAGGCTTCAAAAAAAGTAAAGGCTAGTCTAAAATTTTATTATTGTTATTTCTGTGGTTGTCTTTTTCATCATGTGCATGCCTAACAGAGAAATATATATAGTGAAAATAAAGTACAAGTCAGTTAGTGGCTCATCTATTGCTCAATTATGGGATAATGCTACGTTTATTATTAAAAGAAAAATATCACTTTTTGAACTGATTTAAATAGTCTTGCCAATTGCCCTAAAGGTAAGGTAAGCAACTAATGGAAAATCTTACTCTCTGTGTCTCAAATTGTCTATCGTAATTTTTAAAAATACTTATCTCAAATTATTTATTATTTTAAAAGATCAAAAAAAAAAAACCGTTTTACCCTTAATAGTTATTCTTAAAGACTATAAACACCTCAATTATGAGGGTGATGACACATAGATAAATTAATATTCAATGAAGACAGATTAAATCCTAAAACATAAATAAGGGTACAATAGTCAAAAATCCCTTCAAATTAATATTATATTAAAGGACGTATAAAAGCGAAACAAAGCAGATAATTTACCACGGAGGGAGTAAAAAAAAGAATCACTTTTTGAACTGATTTAACCAACTTTGTCATAGGTAAGTAATTAATGGCTCATCTTACAACTCATCTTAGAGCGCAAATCTGCTTATTTGAAAAAGTAATTTTTTGTCAGAATATTTTTTGAAAAGATATTTTTTGAGAATAACAGTTTGTGTTTGATTAATTAATTTACTAATATTAAAGCAGTAATTTATGTTTTGTTAAGACTCTAAAAATGCTTTTTGGAAAAAGCTACTTTTTTCAACTTCTGAAAAATTACTTTTGCTACTATTACTAGGGTTTAGAGCTAGTGCTTCGGTTAAGATTTCGGCCGATCCAAATAACTTTGGTCCAAAATCCTATATTTGTAGTAAAAATACATTGAATATGTACAACTTACTAATTTCGAACTCAGTAACTTTATTGGACTAAAATCTCCAACCCATAAGTTTCATGCCTATGTGCTGAATACTACTCAGAAGTACTTTTTTCCTAAAAACATAGCCAAATACTTTAACTTTTTAAAATAAAATTTTAAAAAATTTGACTTCCCAAAAAACTTGACCAAACAGACTATTAATCATTATCGGAAAAAAACTGATCCAAGTGATTTTTTCCTATAGTGGAGATTTTTCTTTTCTAGATTTCTTGTTTGCGGTACGTTGGTATCTATTAGTGTCTCATTGATGTTCTTACCTTATAATTCTATTGTACACACTGAAACTATTTTGTCGTTTGTAAACCATCTTTTTGGAAAAAGGGTAGCGTTTTTAATTGCAAGTTAATGCTATTTGGAATGTGATGTAAACCATCTTGATTGTGAAAAATCTTTCACGTTGATTTCTTTTCAGAAAGTTGTTTTCATTATTTGTTGAAGTCACAAGGATATTTTATTAAAAAGCAAAAAAGATAAAAGGTTGTATTAATCTTAATAGAGTAGAATGCCTTTTGCATTCAAGTTGAAGGTTGAACTAATTGAAAACAAATTAAATCATTAATTGCTTCGAAACTCCAATATGATAAATAAGAACATTTTTCTTGGAAATAATATTTTGGTTTGGGTTAATATTCTAGCTAACCTTTTCAACTTGAACCAATTGAGAACAAATCACAATTGCTTCTAAACCCCAAATTGGTAGGTCACTTTTCTTGTCAATTTGTTAGAACTTACTGAGACACATCAAATTTAATCCAACTCTAACAAGGTGATGTGGCACCTCTATACGGCCTCCATTAGTATTTATTTTTTTCTCAATTTTTTTACCTTTTTCTCTTAATTTTCTATTTTACTAAATAAAATAAAATATTAAAATTTCATTCCCACATATAATAAAGACTCACTCACCATGTAATAGCATTATTTGTCATTACTTCCCTTATAATTATTGTAATTACATTGTATTAAATTAATTAGTAAAAGCAATGGACCTTCCCTCGTTCAATTCAAATTTATATATATAATAAATCTAGGCAAAAGAAGAGTGATGTGTCACCTCTTTCTTCTTTTTTTTTTCTTTTTTTTTTGCCTTTATTCTGATTTTTCTGTTAAATAGTACGTACTACTAAATTTCTTCCTTCTAAAAGAAAGAAAGAAATGTTGTAAAATCATTCTAAAAGAGTTAGTACAATATATCAAAAGATGAAGCAAGAACAATAAAGAGATAGAGAGACAAGAGGTGAGAGCTTTCTTATTCATCCCAATATGTTTTAAGTGTTGTTCAAGTATGTACAATATGAATCCCTATGCCTCTATTTATAGTGGTGCATAGAGGCATATAAAAGGGTAGATATAAATATGACATTCAACATATGAGAATGTGGGGAAGATCATGGGTGAAGTGGGAGACATTACATTATACCTTTGAGATCATGGAGGAAGCGGGAATTTATTTCTAGAGTAGTGGACGTTCACACTTATTATTTCATAACAAGAAACACTATCATATCACTGAAGTTGGAACGGTTACAACCTATAATAATATTGGAATTGTTACAACCTCTTAAATGATTGTAATAAATTAATTAAAGTTGCAAACGTGCTGGCTTTTTCTTTAGAGAATGATCAAAAATGTTAGTATTTCATTTAAGAAGATTCAGAACCATCATATACGTTTTTTCTTCCCAAACGTCATATTTGTTTGCTCTTTTATATTAGGTGCATCTTCACCAGATGAACTCTTCCCACCCAATGTTGTTATGGAGGGTAAAATTCTCTTCAGATTTATAGTTTTTGTTGTACAATTTTCGTTCTTTTGTTGTATATTATTTCATTATGAGATTATTCACGAGATATCGAATGTTTTCACAAAGTTTAGTACTTTTCTCTTTGAATATTTTGAGATTATTTAACGTTTGTAAGTTCAAATTTTAGGTACTGAGATTGGAATTGAATCTCTTAATATTTCTCTGTACTATTGAATAATTCTTTGGTCATTCATGGGGTTTTACCCTAAGAGTCTACAAGGTAAGATTTTTTTTGTCACATAAACAGGATTTTGGATATAAATTCATTAGTCTACTATTAATTTCCTTCCTTTCAGAAAAAATAATGAAATACTTCAATTCGATATAATCTAGATAAGTCTATAATTCTTGGTGCATGTCCTTCTTATAGTGTTTGGTAGTAATCCATGTGTATAACTCTAGATGCTCTTTTGTTTATGATCTTTTAAGAACAAGGATTTTGAGTCTAAAAAAAAAAAAAAAAACTCTAGATGCTACTCTTACGTTACAAACAATTTCAAAAGTTACTTTCTTAATTCTCTTAGTTACTCATTGCTCTCCTTTCTCACTCCATAACCTGTGAATTTGATGTATATTCAATGTGATGTTCATTTGGAATGTGAATTGCATTATTTATATATATACCATTTTTACAATTCTTCTAATGCAGCTTTGGCTGCCCACACTCCTTTTTTTTTTTTTTTTTCTGGTTAAATAGATACTACTGATATATATTCATAGTAACATATATCTACATCTTAGTAACATTAGAGTTAACGCCCCAGGGCCATTTTAGTTGTCCAAAATCTTCACCCCCATGTGTGGTACCAAAAATTACAACCCGGTTAAAGAGAGTACCACATTGCCCACACTCCTTTCCTCTTCTTTGCTGCATGTCTTTCTTCTTTTTGATTTTGTTAATCTATTTAGGTTGATGAATAGAAGAAAAGGAAATAAGTGGCGAGAAAGACACCAAAGGGGAGAAAGGTTGGAACAAAGAAAATTAATGTGAAAAATCAAGCAATTTCTCGAACCAGAGTAAACATGAACCTTGTATGAATTTCTTTTTTACCTTATATATGGACTTAGAATAATAAATTATTCATAAATATAGGCGCATGCAAAATTTATTGCTTTCTCCTTTTGTAGGCCTTTATTTTCCAAAGAGAGTGAAACTTGCAATTATGTTCGAAGCACTTTTGGATAATTATCTCTCCTAGGCCAATCCTTTTTAATAAAGTCATATTTTGAATTTATAGGAGTAAATTATCAAAGGAATGAACCTATTTTTCAGATTTTGTGCAATTTAGTATAGTTCAGTGATTTTGAGAAAAAAAATATACATATTATTTTATACTGAAAGAATGGTTGGTTATGAAAAGTGGAAAGAGTACTCAAAGGAGAAGATATTATTGTAAATCTTTTAAAGAAAAATAAATAAGTATAGAAGTATGAGAGCTAGAAATAAAATAAAAATAAAAAATACAAAGGTATTCCAATATAACTAAGGGAAAATAAAAAGTTTCTTGATTTAGAAGATTTAGGGTAAATGGATCCAGTTTTGTGTTTTTATTCCCTTTTCATTTTATATTTGCTTCCACTAGATGTTAAACAAGGAGAAAATAATAGAAGTACTAAATTTAACACTACAATGAAAAGAAAACGTTATATGCATATAAACTATATGCACCACATCAATTCTTCTTCAAGCTCATTTATTTATTTACGTATTTTTTAATGAAAATAAGTTTGTCTTCACTTATCTTTGTTAATACTATAAACAAAGTTAGAGAAATGCATTCAACTAACCCAATCCATTTGAATTTGAAAATAATAAAGTGTTTCAGATTTTTGAAATTAAGAATAATTGTATTACTCAACCACTATAAAAAAGATAGTTTATAAATTTAATAATGTCTTTTATTACCGCGTGAAGCGCGAATCTATTCACTAGTATATTATATAAAAATAGGAATCATCATATATAAATTAATTACTACTAATTTATCTTGATAATTGATCAAGATATGACAGTTAGGATCGATCTGTTGTCCAGATATATGATAAAAT